>NW_027191409.1:1200000-1879596 GCF_041146345.1 Neodothiora populina
GCGCTGATCTCGATCCAGTTTGAGGGCAAAATGGGCCACTCTCTCGTTTATACATGGAAGGGCAGGCCGGAGCATGCGCCATAATCAAGTCAGTCCCGTATTCACGCCGTTTCCTCCTTTGTTTCGCTTGTCCGCACGGCCATACGGGTGCGCAAGGGAATGGAAGTGGAACGATCGCCGATGGGTCAGAAGCATGCAACAAAGAATGGCCGACGGCGAATCATCTCGAGGCCAGCGCTGTCAGTACTCGCCCCACCTAAACCTTGTGTACCATGACTACTGCCTAGCGGGAAAGGCTGACAAGTGCAGGGCTGATCATGATCGTACAGCACCACACTTCCATCACAGTACTCTTCCCACAAGATATGCCACATGAACTGTCTGCATGGTCGATGAGCATATGTTCCACTTTACCCCTGTCCGTCGTACCACACCCATGAACCATCTAGGAATGCTCGAGAAGTGAGGGGTAGCATTATCACGCAAGGACTCGCGTGATCCTCCCAGGGAGCGTAAGCACTGAAGCAAGATGGCAGTGATGGGCCATGGTCCATGCACGCAAGCGCCGCTCCAGAGTCGATGCGCAGAAGAATTCTCGAAGAACCCTATTGCTCCCGTAGCGCAAGGTTGCTGCATTTCCTAGCACATAGGTAACTCGTGTTCCCTTGCCGTCCCCTGTTTGCTGGCTGAATGCCAACAGTTTCGAGATTGCAGCCTCTTTGATGAGCGCGCATGCAGTACGAACTTGGCATAGTCAATGCGTCTGTATCTTTCCGTAATCACATCGAACTCACAGCTTCAGTCGGAAATGCTGCTATGGCTGTGGGGTTGTCTACCTAGACGATGACTGACTATGACTGACTTCTCAACGTCAATATGGAGTTGTCTCATTGATGAGTTTAAGCTGCTCGTCTATCCTGTCTTTGCCCTATCTGGTGACGTATCTAATCTGTATCGCACTCCGGCTATGATCCGGACATAGTGCTTTGAAGCACGCACAGACAGCAGCAGCGTCTCTAGCTTTTGCTTGGTCCACAAGGGGTTTCATCACCAGTGCTTATACCCCCGACGAAAAGTCCGGATCGTCAGAGTTGGAAAGGCGTGAGCGGGGGATCGCTGGCTTTGGACCTTCCCTCTGTGCTTGCGACTGCTGGCGGCACCACCATTACCAAGAGGTTGGGCTGTGGGAAAGTAATCATTCCCGAACAGGATGTACGGAGGCGCTGCGATTTGAGGAAGCATGGCCTTCGATGCGTTTTCACAGATGATCCACGATTAGACACACTCGGCGTAATGAGGTAGCGTAGTAACGTCTTCCTCCTCGCGCGTCCTATGGGTCAAGATCAGGGTGTCGGGCAAGCTCGTACCCACACGTTGATGAGTCAAGTGCTTCGTACTCAGTCCACATATTCGAGTAATTCTCTTCTAACGGTGGAACACATTCGAAAGAACTCAAATCGGCTTCTGTAGGGGCACAACAAGCCACAGCCGACACTGCGAAAAGTATACTACTGTACATGTATCGTACGGTACAAGACGGTTTTCGGTACATCAATTTGCGCAGACCAGAATAGTGCCGTGGGAGGTTGCAGGACTTGTATTGCACGGTTCCAGCCCTGTACCAGCATTGCGGTAAGATATAATCTCTCATCGCTATGTTTTGCAGTGCTTTCCAGAAACGGCACGAATATGGATTCACGAAGCGACAAGCCGGCAGTCGTTATACCGCCGAAAACCTTTTATAAGCGCATTACAGTACGTACTGTATAGGGCAAGCACATTTTGGTGCAGCTTGGCTTGAAGGGTCGCTTCTCGGAGTATGTGGCACAAACTCTGTTCCAGGGTAACATCTCGTTTTTTTGCTCTAGAAGAGAAAAGACGTCGTCTTTCATCGGTGAGTTACATTCATTGTGTCGCCACTGAGATTCGACAACTCGGCTGGGTTTGCAGTGTTGTGGAATCGAGGTCCCAACCAGCGTGAAGCAATTTCTCGCTCAGCAACGCTCGAGCCGAGAGCAAGCTTTCCCACTTCTTAAAAGCCTCAGGGCGTGCTCGGCAGTGCAAGTCGAGTAATGCACAGTACCAAGCCTGTAGTTGGTCGCGCGAAGTGCATCCGACTTTGAGTAGGATGTATGCGACTATCTCCTCGGTTTCAATGGTATGCATAATATACTTCTCATTCTGACACTGCTTGAGAAGTGTCAAAAGTTCCTTCTTTCTGACAGTGACAGACTGACCGTTAGCTGAAAATTGCCCCAATTTGGATAGTAACTCCATCGGCGTTGTGCAGATCTTGCAACGACCAACCATACTGTTGTTAAAATCCCGCACTATGCTTCCATTTGCAAATATGCGCTCTTTTTTCGACACCTCGACAGGAGATAGAACAATGCCGAAAGCGAAATAATGGGAAAGTACAATAGTCGCTCTCTGACGGTTGAGGGATTTCATGACAACAGCTCGCACGGCTTTGTGGTTCAACCACAGATGTGCGGAGAGCAACAGCGACAGGGTCAACCAAGTGGCGAACGGTGTGGTCACTGTCGAAACGACAACGCTCCCCGCGGCCATCCCGAGCAGCGATATCACAGTCTCTTGCGAGCTGTCTTTTGCGTTCAATTCGGCCATATTGTTGAAGTGAGCGAAATGTGCAGAGAGGCTCGCTTTCGAACTTCCCGCAGCAACACCGCAAAGGGCTCGCAAGACGCTGCTGCAGCTCAGGACCAATACACGAAGCGTCCGGGGAAAGACTGGTGACAAAGAGTCAAGTATCAGAGCGAAGTCGTTGAAGACATCGGCTAGCAGCCGAAACATCTTACATTCAGGTTCCAATACGGTTCCTATAGGGTATCAGAATGCGACACATGGATAGTCTCGTATTTGTCGCGCTATTGCTTACCCAAACGATAAGCGAACAATATTGTGGCAATCCTGCCCATGGATTCCTGCAGGATCGTCAAGAGGATTGCTGCTGTCGGCGATGCGGATGCGTCGCCCACGCCGACACCTGCTCGTGATGTCTGGGATCAGCGGTACTTTCTACATCGTCCATGTCCGCGTGGCAATACGTGGCAGTTTGTAAAGAGCCGTAGAGGGTCGGAGGTTAGCTAATCGCTAAAACGCACCTTCAAGGACTGCTCGTGATGCCAGCAGGCCAGCAATTGAACTAGCAAAGGCCTGCAGAGAGTCCTATAGCACCATTTCATCAGCATTCGCATAGCCCTTCCATGATCAAAGTCAATGGACATGTATACATAGATTTGATATCTTCAAACGTGGGTCAGTAAAGTCAATTGAAACTCATTGGATTGTGATTGCCTATTGCAGACGAACGCACTCCAAATAGTCCTCTGTCACGGAATGAGGGTATCCTGTAGGCAAGAACACCTCGAGGAGTTGCTTCCATAGACCTTTTGGTTGTTCAGATGGCTAGAAAGCTCTTTAGTGGGCTTGCTGTGGGACCTGTGTGCGTAGTCCTGACAGACTTACAATGACATCTATTCTCGCATCGCCCTTGGCCGTGGTGGGCGACTCGACGTACGTCGCGATCACCTTGCCAACTTCATTGGCCTGTGTGATACGCAATGACATGATATTCGAATGAACGTGAACCAGAGGGTGACGGATCTACGGTCTGTAGCAGGTGTAGATGCTTCCAGAGCGTCAAGATGCGAAGCGAAGACGCCGCGCCAAAGTGCAAGCGGAGCCGAAGAAGCTGCAACTGCATCGCACCTCAAGTGATAATAAAAATGAATCGCGACTTACAGTGCTCGGTAGCTATTGCCACCGAAAGCCATATTCTGGCATTTTAGATAAAGCTATTTGATACAAACTCGATTTACAGCTAATGTACCTTCGAATGCTAAACTTATTGACCTTCTAGAATTGCCTTGAGCACCTTGACTTGCTCGAGAACAGAGCTCTTGCTGGTACCCCCAGATGCGCTTCTCATCTCGACGCTCTTCTGGTAGTCAAAGACCTCGAGAATGTCCTTCTCAAATCGGGAATCCACGGACTGAAGTTGCTCAAAGGTCAACTTGTCCATGGGAGTGCTCTCTGTCTCAGCAAGCGCAACGACCTGACCAGAGATGTGGTGAGTCTCGCGGAACGGCACACCCTTGCGCACAAGGTAGTCTGCGAGATCAGTTGCAAGCATATCGGGTGACAAACTTGCGAGCATGTTCTTAGGCTGGATAGCAAGTGTGGATAGCACACCAGTGGCGATCTGAATGCTGTCGCCAACAGTCTTGACATGGTCAAGCATGGGCTCCACAGACTCTTGCAGATCTTTGTTGTATGTCGATGGAATACCCTTGATAGTCATCATCAAGCCGCTCATCTGGCCGAAGGCTCTACCGCTCTTGCCACGGATAAGCTCCAAGGAGTCGGGGTTTTTCTTCTGAGGCATAAGGGAGCTACCTGTGGAGTAGGCATCCGCAAGCTTGACGAAGTTGAACTCACCACTAGAGTAGATGATGAGATCCTCGGCCCATCTGCTCAAGTGTATCATAAGCATGCTACCCCACTGCATGAACTCTACGACGAAATCACGGTCAGCAACACCTGCCATGGAGTTGTAGATCAATGTCTCGAAACCCAGCTCCTTGGCCATAGCATCGCGATCAATTCCGAACGGGTTGCCTGCAAGAGCGCCGCAACCAAGCGGGCTCTTGTTGACACGCTTCTTGACTTCGCGGAGACGTTGTAGATCGTTGGCAAACGCAAGGCCATAAGACAGCATCCAATGCGACCACCTAATCGGCTGCGCACGTTGTAGATGAGTGTAGCCGGGCATGACATGTTCGATCTCTGCCTCGGCGCGGCTGGCGGTGACCTTGAGCAGCTCAACCAAGAAACCCTCAATGTTGTCGAGTTGATCTCTCAGCCATAATCGCATATCAGTTGCAACCTGCTCGTTCCTGCTTCTGCCAGTATGAAGCTTGCCGGCAATGTTGGTGCCAATGATCTCACCCAATCGACGCTCGTTGGCAGTGTGAATGTCCTCGTCAACGCCAGGCTTGATGTCGAACTTGTCTGTCCTCCATTCCTCCTCGACAGCCTTGAGTCCTCTCTCAATCTCCGAGAATTCGTCTTCGCTCAAGATACCGCGATTCTTGTTGCCGCGAGCCCACGCGATAGATCCGCGGATATCCTGAGAGTAGAAAGCGCGGTCAAAATAAATGGACTCGTTATAGGAGACCATTATAGGGTCGAGGCCGCCTGTAGATACTGTTAGTCACTAGTCAAGGCTAAATTGCACAAGTGTATGAAGCTCACCAGTGAAGCGACCTCCCCAGAGCATGTTCTTTCCTGGAGCCTTTGACATGATGTGCAATTGATTGAGGAATGTATGAAACCAAGCAGTTGAATTGAATCACGAAGCGAGAAATAGAGGACGAACAAGACGATTTACCTCGAGATGCCTTTGATAATGGAAAAGTTAGCTATGCGTCACGGGCCTTATCGCTTTGATAGCTGGCTTATCGCTGTTGCCGAATTTATACCGTGATGTAGCGCAGTCGAGTCCCGGGTCCTTCAAGATGCAACTTGCATTACCAGTCAACCACTAAAACAGACTAGGTAGTATACCACTGCCGACTTCTCTTATAAAATAGGTCACTGTCTTTAGCTCTGCAGCCACGGATTCATAGCTGTCTCCAGTATCAAGGACGACGAGACTACGTGCAAAAGGAAACTACGTTGGCAAGGTTATAGTCGTATGTGAATGCGTAGTTTGATATCTGCCTTGCCTACATAATGGAGAACATATGGCATCTGCGTAAGGTCGCCGATACGGCTGCCAAAGCATGCTATATTTGCTACAAGCCCTCGTCCAGTGTCCTTATCACGCCAGACAACAAGGATTTCTTCTACGTTTGTCCCTCCCACTTGAAAGACACCAATTTCTGTACCCCAACAGAGTCCGAAGCTACAGCGATAGCTGAGCGTAAAAAGCAAGAAGAGCTTGATCAGGAGATCGAGAGAGTCAAGCAAGAATACGAAGCGAAGATGAAGAAGAAGGAAGCGAAACGCAAGGAAAAGCAGGACAAGAAGGAGAAAGAGGACAAGAAGGGCGACAAGGAAAGCGATGAGAAGGACGAGAAGGAAAAGGAAGAAAAAATAAAGGCTCTGACGTCCAAGTCGACGTCAGAAACAACATCATCTGCTGAAGTTGGTCCCCGTGTCTTCGCTTTGAAGAAGTAAGTCGAACTTGTGAATGCAACCCGTGCGAACTGCAATCCCACTAACCTTCTTGCAGGCACTTCTATCAAATGCGCTTGGAAAAGATGCGGAACGCCGAAATCGCGAAGCGCAATCGTGATCGTCTTCGCAATCCGTCTCTTTTTCCTTCGGTCCCCAGTGGCAATCCTTGAAGCTGTGATGAGAGCCTGTACTACGAAGACCATCCTTCATGCGATGTGCACGCAAGGTTTCTGTTGTACTTCCAGCCATTGTTGTAACAGAATCCCTGGTTCTTCACTCATCACTCTATGCCCTTCACGCCGAGCAGGCACCGAGCGACAGCAGCGAAGCATTTCACGTGCACGCCTTCGGGGATTTGCACCTGTTAAGTCACCATACCGCGTTATGCGACGGTCAGGCCACAGACCGCGTCACCTAACCTGACTCCTACATCATGGTGCAAACCGAGGCAGCAAGTCAAAAAGGGTGTTGACAATCGCCCACTCGGACAAGTCACCGATAAAGCATTTCATGAAAGCCCGGCAGTGCGCCGTCGCCGCTCCATGCCCCTGTAAAGTACTGTAGTTCGAGACAGCCCGCGGCGTCGGCGTCCCCACAGTCGATCCATCTTGCCCTCGTGCTCCATACCACACAGGGCGCAGATAGACAATTACCAATCAATACCACACACGACCCTACCACATTTGAACCATCCTCCTCTCAGCCAATCTCAGCAATCCAAACAGGATAGTCAAACGATACCTCCGTACATGGCAACGTGATACATGAAATATACAATATTGACAATGCGTCCGAAGCGATCCGAAAACAATCAAATCCCGCCCCCGCCCCCCCAGCTGACCTCACAGGGCGCACTTTAGGGCAAATCATCAGCGAACCCAAGGGTTTGGTGAACAATGTCAGCACTAAAACAAAATCCATCTTACTTTACCCACAGCTGGTAGAGAAAAACACAAAAACATTGCTCGGCGCGGAGAAAGTCATTGGCTGTGCCATGTGTTCCTTGTATCGGAGATTTTGTTTTGTTTTTAGATCCCTCGAAAAGGGTTGCGTCGCTCCTTCGAACGTGGCACAATTCCTGGAGCATGTCGCACGACAGGTGGTGGTGGGCCGCCTGATCGACCTACCTTACTGAACTTTACCCACGCAAAGTAGTAGTGGTACCTCGCCACAAACATGGGGATCTCCACTCTACCAGAAACAAGTTCAGATGCATCACTCCTTCTTGATCCCTAGTAGCCGCCTATGATTTCCTCGGCGTCGCAAGGATCATCAATCGAGCGGCCCTTTTGGGCCTAAAGAAGTAGGTGGTATCGTGGTACCAGACACTCCTTCTGACGGGGCCTTCGCATTCGCGATGAGCTGAATTATGGACATGGAAGGTGTAGCCGGAAAGCGCTATCACGGATACTTCCCGATCGTCTTGAAGAGCCACTGTGAATTCGCTTGCGACAGGTTGCCAAACAGTACTAGTCCCTCGCGAAAGAGAAAAATGTTAGGTTGAATTTTTGTTATGTCCCGGAATCGTGAGCCAGCCACGACAAGGCCTATTCGAAGAGCCATAATGTCCAACGCGCGAGGACCCGAGAAAAGATATGAGACGAGAGACCTCTTTTGCATGGGTTCTCAAGGCTGCAGCAAGTAACATGTAGACATCAAAGTACAGCTTTTGTGGGGTTCGCATCCAGAGTAGCTGCGATCCATCTGACGGGTTGGTATACCAATAATCCTCCGGTTGCGCCTTTCAATGCTCAGGTAGCCCGATCGGCCACGCTCTCCCCCATGCATGTAGTGAATCTAAGAAAAGAAAACGCCAGAAGATCTTTTGGTCAACGGAAACGAAAAAAAGCTTGAAAGAAGGAAAAGTGAAGAGAAGAAAATGGTATAGGTAGCAATGGAAATCGCGGTCGTGACATCATCGTGAACCAAAGACAGCGGCAATCCAGCAAAAGAGAGCAGCCGTTGGATGGCACAGGTCGACAATTAGTCTCATCTCAGTGTACTCATAATATCGACCTCACTTTTCAGCGTTCCCAGCCATGAATTCGGGGTTTCCGGAGGCAGCGCCGCCACATTCGTGGCTGCCAGCTAGAGAGTTTGACGGTGGTTGCGTCGCCATCACAACGCTGTTCCGAGCACCAATGACCGATATTGAGGGGGTCATTACTGGCGCCGCAGTGTTACTGATAGCCACCATTTGAGAAGCGCGCTCTGCCATTGTCTGCGGCAAAGGTTCATCCCGGACGCAGACGTTTTCGAGCATGTTGGTCCATTTCCCGCTGAGTCCTCCATGACTATGCTTGAGGTGTTGGCGGAAATGGTCAGCACGGAAGAACTTCTTAGCCTGGTTGCATTCGCCAAACTTGTGGTCGTGGCATGCATGATCGCGTCGTCTGGTCCAGTCTGCCGGGTTTTCGAACTCTGCACCACAGAAGCCGCAGATGTCGGTAGCCCCGTTATTGCTGGTAGATGGATGGAAGACATTCTCGACGTTAGGGAGAGCCGCACAAGACCAGGAATGCTTTCGCAGATGCAGTGAGTTTTGATGACGCTCCGCTTCGTTCTTGTTCTTGAAGCGGTTCGGACAATATGCACAAGTGTATTGTTTTTCCATCAAGTGTGCTCTGGACAATGAATTAGTCATCTGCAAGAAATGTACGGACATAATCAGATTTTACCTCAGCTCCTCTTGTGTGGAAAACTTCTTGGGTTTCTTGGGGCAGCATTCGCACATCAACATGCCCTGCGCATTCGGTATGCCTGCAGGTAAGCCACTCTGTCGAGGTTGCGCCGCGTCCAAGGAGGCCGGTGGGGGGTTATTTGACATGGCCTCGGCGACCAATGGTTGCTGTGTCAACATTCCCACCACCTGGCCGGGGCTAGGCTGGAATGGCGGTTTGCTGCTTAGATAGGACATGTTGCCTAATTCTGGATCTATCGCTGGGGATATTGCACCCGGTGAGAGCCTGCCGGAAGTATAGCTCGTAGCACTACTAGCGACAGAGAGATTGTACGAGGATGCCATCGACCCATTTCGTGGACCGTACGAAGAAGCCGAGGAGACGGAGCCGTGGTTGGGCATGTACTTAGACACAGACGAATTACGACTAGGAAATTGCTGCAGGGACCGGCGCGTATACAGATCACTTCCTCCTGGTGCGCTACTCACGGAAGTTCTCTCCTCGCGTGCAGACTCTCTGTGAGGTGAAGATGCGCGTCTCTTCATTCCCACTTTAGGCTGATAATCATCAGAGAAAGACGGACTTCTGTCATTTATGTTAAGCTCCTTCATCTGACCCTCGTCCATTGGGGAACCGTCATGGATGAACATAGCCTGATCGTAGCTGCTCCGATGCGACGCGTTGTCGTCAGATGGAAAACTGGGGTGGCGATGTGCTGAGGGCCGGTTATTCTCCGGATCAAAGCCAGGGTTCCGGAATGGTCCCGGCGAAGCATTTCCAGGAGTACCAATATGGGGAGCCCACCTGTGCGAAGCGTCGAAACTCGGATGTCGTCTCTCCGATGCTGAAGAAGTGGACAGATGCCTGTTGTGTTCTGCTCTGGCCTCCGAGCTTGGAGAGACTGCTTGATTGTCTAGTCCATGAACAGATATAGAAAGACGATTAGGGGTGTTGGGTCCGCCTATCTTGGACAGCAAATTCCGGTCATATGCTTGAGACGAGTTGTCGAGTGATCTCTGTTCCAACTGTCTTTCACTTTGCAGTCTACACGATAATCAGTCAATGAGATTTGGCAGGTGAGCTGTAAAATTCAAGGGCCGATAGCACACTCGGTCTGCCACCAATTTCAAATGCAAAGGCAAAAAAACCAAGATTTATGCAGAGAATGTGTATCATCGGAGTGCACTGAACAATTGCTGAATTCGTGACGCAAGCACGTTCCTGGCGTTTTCTTTGTCCCTGAACGATCACCCACAACCATGACATCGTTGGGTGATGAAACCGCATCCGAAATGACAGGGTAGTTTTGTAGATAATGAAAAAGGAGAACAGAGACGCAAACGTACCTATAATTTTGAGGCATGCAGCTAGCATCCTCCTTGTCACTTGAGACATGGGCTTCGTGCATCGACTCGGATGCGCCGTGAGGCGGAATTATCGTCGAAATAGAACTGCCCCTCCTCACTGGGTCTATCTCGATGTCATCTGCATGCTCGTCGCTGACTGCTCTTGCACCTTGGGCCGACTTCTTGCCTCCTAACAGACTCGAACCTGCCTTGATTGGAGCATGGCCAGAGGCTTCCTTGTAGTGTTGGTTCAGGTAGTCCTTGTTGAACCAATCCCAGGGCTTGTGGTGGCCAGGACTAGGATCGTCGAGGTCGGGATGCTGAGGTGGAGGCAGTGGAGGCGGAACAGGAGGGTCTCGAGGTGCATTCGGAATGGCCATCGGCGACGCCGGCGAGCGCGAAGGAAAGGTAGGTGAATATTGCTCGGGGCCAGCTTTTGCGTAACGTTGATGGTGGGATATCTTGATTGAAGGGGTTGAATTTGAGTCCATCGTCCTCGTGGCAGTACCCTCGCCAAGCTGAACTAAACAAACGAACCCTCAAAAGTCCTCCCTCTTAGTGCTTGACAGTGGCAACTGCCGTATCGAGGCGAGCGAGGATCAAGCGCTTCTGGCGGCGGCGGGACTTCCTGAAATCTCGACTGCGCAACAGGCGATCGCGGGCGAAGAAAAGTAAGCTTGAGGCCTGCAACTGTGGATTCACCTTTTCGTCTGCGGAGGAATAGCGGGCACGTTCACGGAAGAGCAGGTCTCTCTCGCGTGAAATGGGTAAGATGTATCAGCCCTATGTAGAAGGAGAAACGAGCGGCATGATGGGCAATTACAGTATCAAGTGGACTACAGGTAATCACTAGGGTGGACAGCGATAACAGCAACCCCCCCAGCACACAAGATGCGCTGACCACCTTTGCACCGCCCTCCTACCCTGTTCAAGGCAAGCGGATGATTGACGATCAGGGTAGCAATAATAAAGTCGAAGTCTGGCCTAGGCCGCTTTCATTCCTGTAACCATGTTGCAAACAATAGAGGTGCCGCTAAATTACTACAAGGCTGGCCTAGCCTTTCTAGAAGCTGTGTCTTGACCTGCAGTGGTTCTGCCGCCTGTCGTGGTGCTACTAGAGAACACCGCTAAAATTTTAGGGTCGGCTGCCTATACCCGTAACGCAATTATCCCCACGACGGGTCTTCCTTCGATGTCTGTTTCGCGATCCTTATTCTTGGTATGAGGATCTGAGCGAGTACACACCTCGTTACTACCGTCATGATGATGAAGACCAGCCATATGCATGAAGGAACTACGGCTTATACGGAGTACAGGGTACCGTAGTACTGAGGTCCTCAGAAAAGCGGCAAAGGATCGTGATTGCTTGGCCGAGTCATCGTACCTGAGTCGGCGATGGGACGATTGTGGTGCAGCAGGGCAGCGTGAAGAATGGCCCCACATTGCTGTACATTGCAAAAGTCGACACTCGGTGATTTGCAACTTGGCAATTTTGTTGTGCCTGGTCTGACAGAGTACTGTATGACCTCGGCGCGAGACAGGAGACAGTGCGTACAGACCTGTCTGTACATGCAGCGAACAAGCTTACTACCAAGATGCTTGTGTCCGTAAGGATCGCTCAGATGCACTGCGATGCATGCTGTCAGCTCGTAAAGGCAGCAGGAGCTCCACATCTACTGTACTTTCAGCCCGATCTCATTAGTTCTCCTGACTCCAGTGCTAATCGCTTTGTACGACAACTCACCCAAGAAAGGTGGAATCCAACACCAGATGATAGCCAAGTCCTGTGAATCCAATCCTTGTGTCCAGTGCTCGCTTACAAGCTCCTATATCTACATGCAACAAGCTTTGCTGTGCCTGTAAGCGCTGCAAGCGATTATCACAATCCCGCAATCCCACAATAGCACAACCAGAGTTACTGCTTAATCTACGACAATGTCCGAGTCATAGACTACTGTCAGGCGGTCTACCCTAAGGTAGGTAACATAGTACGGGGAAGCGAAGATCAAGGAGAAAATACTGCTGGATTCGCTGCCTCTGAACCACACTCTCACACGTGTCCTGAGCCGTACCAAGATTTGTATTGGACGCAAGCTCAGGCCAGCGTACCTGTTGATAGGGTGGGTAGCTATACAGTAGGTAACCTTGTAAGTGGTAATGTATCGGCTTTAGCTAGGTACCTAGGAAACAAGGCAATGATTTCGAGACCCTTAAGCCGAAGTCGCCGCTAATGTGGGGTGGTGGATACTACTGCATGCAAACTTTAGCAGCCAATCCTATAGCACCAAGCCGAGGCTCGTTCGTGTGATCCGTAATATTGTACAGTCTTTCAGCTACCGTGAATCGACTTGCTGTATACGGCATTGAGCATCTCCGCGCAAGCTCATGCGACCTTGGATCTCGGAACCAGCCTTCGAACCCTGCTGACTTGAGAAGAACATTATTGGATTCATTGCAGTAAGCAGGATCTATCATGTCTTTGCTAGACAAGATACCTGGTGAGCTACAGCTCTACATTGGAGGGTGCGTGGCCAACAAAAAAACACGATGAAGCATTGTGGCGGCTTTTGGATTAAGTGAGTGTTCTTTTTCTGATGCACCTTCCAGACTCTTCACGGTTCGTCGGAAGGCGCAGCTGCAGGAAGCCAACATCACGCACATTCTTTCGGTACTCCGTCTACCCCTAGATCAAGAGTTGTTCGAAGGATTTCAGCATCATGTCGTAGAGGTAGATGACGTGGATGATGAAAATCTACTCGAGCACTTTCCAGAGACGAATAAGTTTATCGAGGATGGCCTCACCTCTGGCGGGGGAGTCCTTGTGCACTGGTAAGCAGTTTTCGCCACGAGTTTTTCTTCTACTGTTTCTTGCATCACTTCAATCAATAAAAACAAGGTGCCCTAATGATCTCAACACCGAGTTCACATGATGTTCAATGATGCATTCGCGTTCTCCTTTTCAACATTATTCGGTAGGGGGTGGTCCCGGCCAGTGACTTCTTTCACTCTCAGTTGGGACTACTGATCCTTGATGCACCTTCTATCCAGCCATGTCCCAAAGCGACGGAGCAAGGGCGAAGAGATCATTGACGAATCTCCCAGTGCCATGGGAAAATCCCGCTCCGCGACATGCGCCATAGCATACTTGATGCACAGATACAAGATCACGCCGACCGAGGCACTAGAGCAGATACGACAGAGCAGACCACTATGCGAACCCAATGAGGGGTTCATGAAGCAACTGGAACTCTATCACGAGATGCAAATGCCTATTGACATAGCCGGCAACACAATCTATCAACGGTGGTTGTATCAACGAGAAGTCGAGATGAGTCGTGCATGCGGCCAAGCCCCCGAAGCCGAAAAGATCCGTTTCGAAGACGAGCACGTGTCTGACAAGGAAGAAGGCGGGTTCACTCTCAAATGCAAGAAATGCCGGTGAGTCTGCCAAAAACAAAACCAATCTCCTGTTCTGGCCTTTTTTCTGCCTGTGATTCGCGTAAGGGAGAAAGCAGGAGAGCGGCCTTGATTCACATCCACCTTTTCTGACCCGTTGTCGCAGCGGCTCTCTCGCTACATCTCAATTTATTCTCCCGCACTCCCCACTCGTCTCGCACAGACGATTTCAGCCAATCGACAACGTTGCAAGCGCGGCTCAAACATCCCCGGACTGCGCCCACTACTTTGTAGATCCACTCTCCTGGATGCGGCCTGAGCTCGAGCTGGGCAAACTCGACGGCCGCCTTGAGTGTCCCAAATGCAAAACCAACGTCGGCAAGTACGCCTGGCAAGGCATGCGCTGCAGTTGCGGGGAGTGGGTCATCCCAGCCATCACGCTAGCGAAGGCGAGGATCGATGAGTTCAAGGCCATCAAGGCCAGGCCGGGTCAAATGGGCATCCGAATGCCGCCTGGTATGGCCACGAGGGGTCCTGGCGGGGAGAACTTATGAAAACGTTCTTCTTCTGCAGCAGCCGGGCAGCAGTGATACTGCGTATGTAGATGGCTTCCCGAAAAAGCACCTCGATGTACACGGCTAGCTTCATCAAGTGTGTTTACTGTAGACACTTGTGCCTGTGCTCTGTGCGCTGATATTGAATATTCTTTCGATGGAAATTCAAGCATGATCGACCTCTCTTTGCGCTTAACGCGTTCCTGCCTGAAGTGGCAGAGACAAGCTTGACCCACAATACGCAAGATGCAGGATGCTGCTTCCCCTCATTCCATCACGTAAGGCAGGACAAGCCACCTAATGCAAGAGAGAAGAGGCAGATTGTGCTAGCGCCGACCAATCACCTATTCATCAACGAGAAAGATATTGGAAGACATTTATCAATAATTGCCGTCACAACTTTCAAGTCTTGTAAGGCTGCCTACGTTGTTGGCGTAAAGCGTATGGAACGTGCTTCGAGCGCCGTGACGGAAAAACCGATGCACGAACTTGATATTGCTACATATCAGCAATATATGCTCACGTTTGCAGACAGTTTGAACAATATAAGAGTGGATCTTTGCGATTCATAATGGTATCGTTAAAAAAAGACATGCGATGCATGCACGCAGCTCGCCCCGTGAAACTCCAATGCGCCCATGATGTGATTTTGGTGGTTGAACGATTTCGGCCATCGATCGCATTCTAGTTGTCGAGCCAATCCAGGAACTCTGGCGTGAAGTAACTGACGACGATGCTTGCGCCCGCTCTGAGGATACCTTCAGTTGCCTCAAAAGCCATGGTCTTCAGATCGAAGACGCCAGCTTTGGCTGCAGCACAGATCATCGCATATTCACCAGATACCTGGTATGCGGCAACAGGCATATCCTTGCCGATCTCCTTGGCATCACTGATGATGTCCAAGTACTGACTCGCCGGCTTGACCATGATGATGTCTGCGCCTTCGCCGATATCTCTCTGGATAGCGCGACGAGCAAGACCTCTGCCGCCAGGTGGTAGTTGGTAGCATCTTCTGTCACCGAAGGACGGTGTGCTGCCTGCAGCATCGCGAAATGGCCCGTAGAGACACCCACTGAATTTTGCCGAGTACGACATGAGGACGACTTTGTGGGCAATGCCAGCTTCGATGAGCTTGAGTTTGATGGCACGGATACGGCCGTCGTTCATGTCTGATGGAGCGACGCAGTGAGCACCAGCCTCAGCGTAAGCAATGGCGACGTCCGACACGCGGTCAACCGAGAGTGAGTTGTTCAAGCTGCCATCTTCGCGGAGAATGCCACAGTGGCCGTGAGAGGTATATTCGCAGAGGCACACATCTGCGACAATGAAGAGGGATGGGAAGGCGCGGCGCAGAAGGCGAATCGAGGCAATGACGGGGCCTTGAGGATCATCCGCCGATGTGCCCAGAGTGTCTTTTGCAGACGGCGCAAGCGGCACGCCGAAGAGGATGACGGACTTCAGGCCCTTGGCAACAAGAGGACGCAGGAAAGGAACGAGCTTGTTGACACCGCGGCGGTATTGGCCAGGTAGCGACGGAATCAGGTTCTCTTCATCTGGGTTGTCTGTGACAAATAATGGGTAGATGAGCATAGACTAGACAAGGCGAGACAGATTAGTCACAACGCGGTCCACCAGTTTTCTGCTTGAACCCGCTCACCTTGGTCAATTGTCGCTCGGCCTGCCATGCGCGCGCAAGAGGATGGCTGTAACCACCGTGCAGTTGACTTGAAATGTCGCCGCTTATGCTCACACTCGTTGCGGCCGTGCTTGCGTATGACTTGGATCGCGAGATGGTGGACCGCTTGTCGTCGCCACTGCGATCGCGGTAGGTGAGGTCGGAGACTAACGAAGAGAAAGACATGTTGGATGGCGAATTGATCGCGATTCAGGTATGGGTTTGAATGCTGTGTGTCGTGGAAAAAGAAATGTGGTATTATCAAAGGACGTTGGCCTTTGGTCCCTTGTCCGGCGTGAAATACAACTTGTAATCCGGCTGTGACGATCCGAGTGATAACGCTTTAGGCTCGGAAGGGCCGAGGAGAGTGAGCCGACGATGCCGCGGTTCCAACTTATACAGATATCAAAGAAGTCATGAGAATTACGGGAGTCAGAATCAATATTCGAGGAATTGTCATCGAGCACCTCGGCCTTATAAGTTCACACCTTGCGACTAGTGATTAGCAAACAAAGTAAGGCAAATTATTGCCGGGTCAAGAATGGACAGAGTCGGAGGCAATGTGTTATACCAGCCAATGATGTCCCAGCCAATGACCAGCCGACGGCATCTTCCGCGATATATAAGGCCGACGTCGCCTCTGCTCTGTTGCTGGTTTAGAAGAAGCCTCCTTTAACTTTCTTTATATGAGATATGCAGTACGCCTCAACTGTGTGGAACATGAATTTGCTTTAGCAATCCGAGAGCGCATACATCCATTGTACTGATCATTGTGTTATTCTGTACATATCGTGCAGAGACGCGCCTCAGAGAATGTTAGAGCTGACATCTGTTTTCCCGACGAGCATCGTTAACGATAAAGATGAAACATTGACCCTACTCCAACTTCTGATCGAGTGAAGTTGCTGCTTGACTTTTTTGAAGTTACGGAAGCAATTGTTTGCCCATCTTCAGCCTAGGAACATTATCTGCTGCGACATCTAGGGTCAGGGTGATCTATCACGTCCAATACCAATTGTGCTACAAGTTCTTATTCATGGTCTTGAGCACGTTGAACTGGTTTCAAACTTATGCTGAAAGGCGCAGGTAGGACTATTTGCTCGAGCTCTAGTCTTCTCAACGTTTGTGTTATTTCATTACTTTAGTATTTTCTTTAGTACTTTCCAGCAGTCGTTCACTGTTCAACACTATCACGTCCTGCAAGAGATACTTGACGCATTCACTGTCCGCTCTCAATTTTTGCTAGTATCCCTGCTTATCGTCTAAAGCCATCCTTCCGAGTTTTTCCCTGCATCAAATGACAACAGACCTTTGATGTTTACATCCCTCTTGCTTACACATCAAACGACCATCTAGGGACTGTTTGACTTGCTGTTATTGTACACTTTCAAAGTCCCACTCTTTCATTTTAGCGAACCTGATTTTAAATTTGCATCCACTCATTCTTCATTGGAAATGCAACGATTCTGTACCCATTACTACTCCCTTTTCATCGGATGGTCATCAATGGATGATAGCTGAGCCTTTGGCCCATCACGTTCACTTCTAGCCAGTCTATACTAGAAGTTTATCACCTCTCCCTGCTATTACCGACATCGAGTAGACTACTAGACATGTTTCGATGTCTGCGTTAGAGACTTCGTCAGCGCAAAATGTGCAAGACCAAGGCCACCTACTGACCTTGCCGTTGCTGCTCATTAATCACATAATGGGTGAAAGTCTTCACTTCAATGGAATTACCACGCACGATATGCTGAAATTTCAGGCACTCAAAGAATACATCGCTATGGGAGCACTCGAGCACAATTGGAATCTCTACATCTCTAATGTCGAGGGTAGCGCAGCACCAAGCGCGGCTATAGCTAAACGGGGATTCATGAGGGTATTTGTGCTCGGGGAAGCTGAACACGATATAATGATTCGAGATCTCTGCCATTTTGCACCAAGTACGCGGCAAGCAAATCGGTTCACCTCAAGCAAACGCACCAACAGGACACAGAGCATGGGAGTGATGCCCCAGTGCGCCATGACATTCTAGCTCATTACCTGCATCTTTCTACTTAAGGTATGCTTATATGTGCCTTTGCCGCCGCGGGTCCTAGCTACATACCGCTTGGCAGTAGTCGGAAGGTGCATATAGGACGAGCAATGCTTCAAAGTCGTGGCCTCTGTGCACAAGGTCGAGCTAGCACGTCGCATGATTTGAATTCGTGCTGGTGCAAAACCCGTACTGCTGCATCTACCGCTGTTCTCCCAGGATGATGCCGGCGACGCAAGCATGTAGGACAGTGAAACTCACGCGTGGCTTTCAGGCCACTGTAAACTCTCTCATGCTAAATGTAAGCCTGGACGATTATCTGAGCAATTGCAGGCAAGGAACTGTTCGTTCATAACTTACGTGGAATTCATGCTGAAATAGACCAGTAGCAACCAAGTCTAATCTGAAGTTCCATACCCGCGGAACCAAATGTTGACGCATAACATTGTGGACAGCGATATCATAGTTAAGAGATGACTTATGATGCTGTTCATCCCATTGCCTTTGACCGAATCGAGTCATCATAGGAATCTGTTCAATTGAGCTATGAACAGTCAAACTTCATACGGATCTTGTTCCAAGTATGATTCACATGTATGTATCCAGTCAAGTGGAGTTGTCCTCGCATTCAATATCCCTGTTTAGGTGTACGACAGAATGATTTGAATACCAAACCACTAGCTGCTACCACGGCCGAACTCGTACCCGACACAAGATAGCATCTCATGTCTTAGTCAGACATCCTCTAGGCTAGTGAACCCCATATCGTGGGTGAAAAAGGTGATCAACGATCAGCACTTAGGGGAAGAAAATGATGCACCGAAGTTCGGCATGGAAGATCATGCGTGACGTCGCTGGCCCGTATGTTCGCAGCACCGGCTTCAAAGCACTAAATATGCTTGAACCCTTTGACAAGATAACAATGGTTGGGATGCTACACTGTACAAGTGCAGTGTGTTAGGCAGAAAGAGCAGGAGCAGGTGGCGCACGGTAGAATACGCGAGAATTTTCGCTGTTTCGTCTCTCGAAATACTTTATGCTATCGAGTAAGGTTGACGCAGGTGCCACGGGACTCCAAATATCAACGTGAAGTGGGTCAAACCTAGGTTTTCCCGAAGGGTCCCAAAGCTCGAAGCCAGTACACCGCGACCTCATCACCGGAGCAGAATGAGACGATGCTCAAACTTACCAGTGCTCTGAGACGATCTTCAAACAATCTCATTCAGACAGTGTTCATGAACAAGGCAAATGCTCAGCTGCTCGCACTGGGGCTCTGCGCTGCCGTTGATCAATTAGCGCAAAGGAAGTCTTGAGATGCATTGAACGCACGCACCATATAGATTTTGGGTGGAGATAGAGCTGAGATATCACATCATCACATAGCTTGACTTGGACCGGGAAACAGAGCTTTGGTGCTTAAATAACGTCTACGATCGTCCATCTCTCCGAGTGTCTGGAAACATGCAAGTCATATGCAAGTGACAACTGCTCCAGTATTTCACCAAGAGGTATCCCGAAACGGCACACATGTCTAGAATCACAATTCTGAGGCGTAGGATTCGTATTGCCATCTTTGTAGTATCCTGGACAATTAATTATACACACCACTCAAAGCAATCCTTCGACTGTACAGTCTGTCGGCGCTTAAGATTTGCGCCAAGCCAACCGAATACAAACCACGCTTCGGCGGCCAACCTTATATTCAGGAAAATCGATTGCCGACACCTGCAGGAAAGATACCTGTACCCTTAGCAATGAAGTAGAGCGTTCGCCATGAAACCGAATGTGGCTAGGCCCTGTTTCGCTACCCGAGACTCAGATACAATGTAAGCAGACCTACTGTACAGCGAGTATTGTACAGGAGTCACAAGGTATCAGTAGGGTCTCAGGCCCCTGAATTCTTCTGGACCTACCAGGCGTCGATGCCCATCGTCTGTACACAGGGCCGTGGGCCCCTTTGCATTGTACTTTGCTCTTGGTATCCCGTGTTAACCCTCGGCGAAAAAGGCACGGCGCAGGAGATCAATCTATGGCGCAATGTAGACCTCACCCGCCATTTGCCGTGCACCGAATAATGCACTTCATCGTCAAAAACTAGGGATCTTGCCGGCTCGAGGGCAGCACTTGAAACTGGCTGTGCGCAGACAGAGTTCGAAGCTAGAAGGATACAGCCTCATACGATCTGCGGATGCTGCTGATACATTGAACAATTGGACTTTTGTATCTACCAGAAATCGGGCACCAGTCTTGGGATGGACCAGATATTTGGGGTTCCGCCGCACATGGCGGTCCTGGAGCACCTTTCTCCAGATACTCATTCCCTAAGGATCATTGCCCATGTCCTCCGTGCTCCTACTTTGTTCTATATCTCATCTCTAATTTGCACACAGATCCCTTGCTGTCATTGTTCGGACTGGACACACATACAGTGGCTTGGTATTCACCATTCTCATCAGAGCTGCCAACAGGCCTCTGCTAGACATCCATTTGTTGCTCTCTCTACAGATCTAAAAGTCTTAGAAAGATCTTGCCTTCCACCTCACCACCATGGCCTCTGCAGCCTCATCGGCTTCTGAGATTCCCGATGTTACAAATCTCGGTTCGGGACCTGTCCAACTTGTCAGGGTCGGAGTAGCATTTCTTGTGGTGGCATGGATATCTACAGCTCTGCGATTCTGGACGCGTACAATGATCATAAGATCCTTGGGGTGGGATGATTATACGATGCTGCTCACCATGGTGAGAGGCCCCTCGCTCCTCTTCGTCCGCACAGCTCCTTCTAATATTTTTGTATAGATAAGCTTCACAGTACAGTGCGCATACCTCATCAGAGGGGGCATTATAGAGATGCACCCAGAACAGATCGTAACCCTTGGAGCAATTGCAGAACTTATCACGGATGTTATAGCCTTTTCGGCATCGTTTGTCATGACGACTATAATCCTGAAGATATCCCTGGCACTTTTCTTTCTCCGGATCATCATCACCGACTGGCAACGCAAGGTTATGTACTACATAACGGCGATTTATACCGCGTATGCTTTAGTATACTTCATTTGTGTGACCTTTGGCTGCGGTCTTCCCGCCGACTATCTCTTCAACACTGCCAAAGGCAAGTGCTTGTCTGTTGACCGAGTCGTCATACCAATGTCATATGCTCAAACATGTGCAAATGCTGCCGTTGACTGGGTCTACGTACTACTACCGATGCATACCCTATGGAATCTCAGGATGCCTAGAACAACAAAGCAGTGGGCGAGCTTACTCATCCTTCTGGGAGCACTTGGCAGTGTGGCCTCGCTTGTTCGATTGGGCTCTGTTGATGGGCTCTCACCAGGCCGGGACTTTCTTCGCCGTTCGGTGAACACCCGCATCTGGGCAACCATCGAACCTGGCTTGGGTATAGTCGCGGTGTCGCTTGCTACTACCAGACCGATGTTCAGGCGCTTCCTCGAAACCACGCGGGTTGGATATTCTGGCAACGGAAGTGGCTTCAATCACGTTGATGCCGCTGCCACTGGGAATGGGGGAGGGTCAAAGTCTTTGGCCCTGGGCCCAGTATCTGCACCAGTGCGTGCAGGCTTCCGAGAAATCGATAAAAACAATCCCGAGCTCACAAACATACAGATTGTTGACCCGGGCGAAAAGCAACAGACTGTGCATACCTACCAGGGGACCTGGGTATGATAACAGTCGTCGACCATCCAAGTTTTATGATAGTATAAGCGTACATGACGCTTGCTAGATCAGGTCACTTTTCCTTCTAGGCGAAGTTGCTAAGAGAACGACCATGCTACACATAGCGCAGACCGAGCGTGATGCAGCGTCATTCGTACCAAGCTGCAACAACAAGAGCACGCTCTCATCGGACATAAGACTGCAGTTCAATCCGAGGATGACATGGCAATGGCAACCGTAGCCGTCGCACACTCTTATGTCGCGAGTCAATGATGCTATCAAGGCAGTTCACTAGCTTCGAGCCAAGGTCGAGAACTGAAAAGCCACAATCTATCGATATCCTTGTCGTGCAACCGCGTCAGGATGTCGCTTCAAGAGATTTGGTAAGATCACTGAATCGCTTTCTTTTAGAATGTGGCTTGCACATGGGAACTCGAGGGATTTATTCAGGCCTGTCATTGTCGAGGAGCAGACAGAGGCTGCTCTCTTCCTCTGGTTACCACGACCTCAACACGTTTTTACAGGATTCAGGATCTACAGCACAAACGAACATATGACATTAAGACCACTTGTACGACTATAGCACCACAGATTCTGTACGATTTGTTTGCTTTTGTTGTTTTACAATTGCTGGCGTCGTTGGAGGGTCCAATTTTATATTAGATGAACAAGTCATCTTAGTGTAAAGTACTTATATCATACCAGCCGTCCCTATGGAGGACTTGGTCACAACTTCTTTGACGAGCACTAAGCCAATACTACGAGTCTCAATTGCGTCATGTCACCATTGATAAGAGGCTCCTCGTGGAAAGCAGTATACATTAAGGATATGTGCATGCGAATAACGGAGGCGCAGAGCGGTCGAAGTTGGTCTGGGTCCTGTGATATTGATGATCATGACGTCCTGCCTTGGGCGTCGAGCAATAATCACAACCTGTTTCGCAAAAATCCTGTGGTCTACCGCAAATCATTTCCCGAGGAAAATTTACAAGCCAAGCGCTCCTAGAGGTTTCACGCAGCCACCTCACTCTGTATGCGCATATTAGAGCCAATCCCTACGAGCTAGGCTTCATCTTCATGTCGCGTGCCTGATTGAGGATGACGATGTTCTGCGCTTCTTTCCCATGGTATGGCCGTCGTCGTCTAACCAAGTTTTTCGTGCAAGGCACAGAGGCAAGGTATGGTACATGGTGATGCTTCAGTTGCATTTCGTCATTCGTGCTACACGTAGAGTAGGTAAGGTATAAGTAGGAACGAAGTTCGTGAGGTATAGCCCTCTCGCACATCACTCCAATCTCAACAAGAGCATCCTGAAATATACATACCATCTCCACATCCATACAGTGGTCCTTGTACAAAAATACCCAAAACGAGTTTAACGATTTATAAACAAATACCCACAAATATGCCCGCCGCACGCACCACAACCACCAAGCCATCCCTGATGTCGCGCTTGCGCAATCCTGGCAACAGGAAGACCACCACTAAGCGGTCCACGAACCCGATTACTGGTAGTACCACAACCACGCAGACCACCAAGGAGACGACACATCCCCACCACACGGC
Source organism: Neodothiora populina (assembly GCF_041146345.1). Lineage (NCBI taxonomy): Eukaryota > Fungi > Ascomycota > Dothideomycetes > Dothideales > Dothioraceae > Neodothiora > Neodothiora populina. The sequence continues at coordinate 1,223,139 of NW_027191409.1, forward strand.
GAGCACCACTACTCGACGATCCCACGCGACCACTGGGACCACTACTGCTACTCCGGTGCATCACCACCGCCGTAAGACCAGTAAGTGCATCGTCCAGTAGTGGTGGATTTTCCTCTATACGACTTTGCCCATCCCTAACGAACCACTTTTTCTCTAGGTATGGGCGACAAAGTCAGCGGCGCAATGATGAAGGTCCGAGGCAGCTTGACCAGACGTCCTGGTCTCAAGGCTGCCGGTACCAGACGGATGCACGGTACTGACGGCAAAGGATCTCATCACCGCACCTACTAGATATAGGCCCTTTTTGTTTTCTAGTCATCTAAACGTTCCATTGTTTTTTCAACAGCAAGCCCACGTGGCATATGGAGACGGTTTTGTCACGGCGGAAGAGTCGTCGTCGATACGGACGGCAATAGCGGGAGTGACGATTTTACCGAGATACCACGATGTTCCTCCCTTAATGTACAATAGTCATGAATTTTGCCCACGATAATCACAGACCGAGTTTTCCAGTCACCACCAATCTCCTTACTGATGCATGTAACGTGGGTGCCCAAAGATCCGCATTAGGTCTCACTCTCGAGCCAACGGACCCTTACTGGTGCTGTTCACTCGACCATGTCCGCAAAGATATCTGTGCACCAGCGGAGCTTTTGTGGCCCAGTACGACGCGTTGTACCGTACAGTACAGTACAGTACTTTGTATAAGGCAAAGTACGAGAGTCAGGCTCCGCGCAATGTGTTTCCTCTGTAGCAGTAGTAGTAGCAGTAGTAGTAGCGAATGTGTCTTCTCAAGCGAAAAAGCGAAAGTGAGGCGTCGCGTGAGATGTGTGGTTGCCGAAAAGCTAATTGTACAACGGGGGCTGTTTAGACCATGAGGCGTTGCTTACAATGATGGGCATGCAAGAACAACTCCACCACATGAAGACCATGTACGAGCATCGGATTGCTAAGGTGGCCGATCGTGGTGGATGACCGCGAACTATTGTACGGTACCTTATGTAAAGGACGCTAGACTCTCTCTGAATGTGCGGGTCCCAACGCAGTACGTATGTGCCTGGCCTTGTGCGTTTTACGCATTTTGTGTGTCTCCACGTCTATTCGCACGCAGTAGCTTCACGACTGCTTCATGCTTGCCTCAGAAAGAATGGGGATCTGTTTGAAAATGTCAAATAGAGGGCCTTCTGTTGTCTGGTCACCACTCAGCCGTCGCTCGTCTCACCCCTGCTAATACGCAAGGATCTGACAAAGGCTGTCGTTCGTCAGTGAACAAGTATCTGTGTATACGAGGCACGCCTAGTCGTTCCAGGAAAAGCCTCGAGGACTCGTATTTTTAGCATCGCTTGGACCCGTCCGTCCTGTCACTTGTTCTACCCGGACCCTCATCATCCCGTCCGCAGGAGGCACACGTTCGTTTTCAGCATCACCATCATCATCATCGTCGACTTTTCATTATTTTCCTTTTTCCCTTTTCCATCGTACATACTCTCGTTTGTTGCTCCCTTCCTACCGCTCGTTTCAGCACAAAAATACAGCACTTACTCTCGCCTGCCTGCACAACTAAGCGCCTTATAAGGTTGTTCGTGCCATAGGTGCAACGACAACTCAAATTCCTATCGATCCCAACGGTCTCGACCACGAGACAAAATCCATCTCTCACATCTCGTCATACGCGCTCTCGACTCGTGTGTCGTTGCGCATTCTTCGAGCGCTTCACTCGGTTGCAAGTGAATATCCAACAAAATGTTGCAGTCTTCAGTCAGATTGGCGCTGCTCGCCTTGGCCGTGTTGCTAGCGATGACCCTCGTCACAGCTGGCACCACTCCTCCACCACGAGCAATGATGGAGAAGCGACAGGGTGGTAATCTCAGTACTGGAGCGTCTTCAAGCGCGGTGACATCAACTCAGCCATCAGATACATCGTCTGTCACACCGACGTCCACAGATACACCAACGTCGTCGGTCGTGAGCAGCACACCGTCCACCACTGATACTCCTACATCCGTGAGCAGCTCTACACCCATAACGTCATCGGATCCCATCACGTCTTCGGACCCTGTCACAAGCTCTGTCACGTCGACGACACCTTCCGACACCTCAGACAGTTCAACACCAACACCGACATCGACTTCCACATCGACATCAGCTTCGATCTCGAGCTCAGACTCAGTCTCCGCGACTTCTTCAACCACGGACTCATCCGTCACATCGGCGTCGTCTTCGGCATCTAGCAGCAGCGCATCTGAATCAGGCTCTTCTTCAGGATCGTCGGCAAGCGCTACTTCATCTGGGTCGGCCTCTGGTTCGTCGTCATCGGCATCCTCGTCTTCGTCGGGTCGACGTTCTAGCAGCAGGTCTAGCAGTACCACTGCCACTTCTGATATCACCGTGATTGGCAGCGGTAGCAGTGCTACTACCATCGACAGGGCCACAGTCAGCAAACCTACGACCATCACGTCTGCTCTCGTCACGTCTCAAACCCAAAGATACACCACCACTGTCGTATACGTCACTGAAGGTGTTACTCGATCATCTGTGCTGGCGACCGACAAGGTGGTTGCATCCACGACAGGCTACGCGACAGCCACTGTCTCCCCAAGTGTCCAGAACGGTAAGGGCGGGTCCGGAGGTTCATCTGGTCTGAGCTCGAGCAGCAAGAAGATCATTGGAGGTGTTGTTGGTGGCGTGGGCGGAGCGATCCTCATCGGAGCCATTGCTGTCGTCGGCTGGCGTCTGTGGGGACGCAAGCACCACAAGATCCCCACCGAAGACGACGACATCTTCGCTGGGGCCAACGACAACATCATGAGAGAGAAGCCGGTCAACAGCTCCGGCATCCCACTCCGAGAGAGCAACGGACTCGAAAGATATCACAACCCCAACGGCGCTGTAAATACAGCATCGAACTTCTGATGAAGCGACCAGAAAAGGAATAAAGTAAAATTGGACTTATTATTATTATCCTTACGAAAGCGAATCAAGCAAGCGTGTTTTTTTTTTGTGTTTTTCTGGGGGATAATATACATTTTTTGTATTACCTCTTTACGAAATACTTCATCAGCAGCAGCGAATGCTCACTGAGGTGCATAATTGTATATAGACAGACAATGTCAAATGTATTGACAGAAAAAGCGGTCGCTCATTCCATTCATTGCGATCAACAGGATATGTCTTGGCCGATAGGCAGCCATAGCGTGTAATGTTCATGATGTCCACTGATGTTGAGACATTTAAATGCGAGCGCATACTGGACTTTGCTGAAGTCGTCTAATGAGAAGCAAGAGGCAAAGTAAAGTAGCGGCGGAGGTCTTGCCGATGTCCTGTCCCGAGTTGAATTAGTGGGATGGAGACGATGTGGGATGGAGGGAGTGGATCCCTTTTTATGCACATCATATATATGCCATGCAATAGTAGTCCCTTGTCTCATAAACACTGTTGTTCGGAATGCAAAGACTCGATATTGAAATTGCAGTACAGCAGAGTAGTATAAGATCTACAACACAGCAAGCAAGCGGAGTCGGTTTTCGCGTCGCGTTGCTGTTTTAATCCAACTTTCGTGCCAGCGAGCGCGCGCCGGACTCCACTTTCCTTATTTCCTGAACCGTTGCTCGAGATGGGACAAGAAGGGAAATTTGATTTGAACCCTTGAATGGTTTGTTGATCTGCGCCAACTCGTTGCTGGGTCCGGCGGTAGTGGCCCCGTGGCTGGCTAAACAAAGGATTGAATCAATGAGTGCTTGTTAAACAAATGATGAATCGCTTGGATGGCAGCCCGGCCGGCCAGCCAGCCAGCAAAGCAGATGTGCTGTAATTGTCTCCCCCCGCCGTTTTGGTTTCGTACCTCTCTGGCCTGTATGTAGTCGGCAGTCAACAACGTTGTAGGGGTTGGGGTTCCTTTCTTTTCTCTTTTGTTGACATTGTCTGTTTCGTGAGTGGAACTCGAGATGATACCTGTCTCCAACACATTTCTGTTCTCGTTTATGAATCGTTATTGTTAGATGGTCTCGCTCTAGTATAAGGTAGCAATCAGTCAACCAGTCAAACAATCGAGCACAGAAAGGCTAGATTTGTTTCAGCAAACACGGGTAATAGTAGCAGCAAAAAGGTGGGAGAAGGAGAGAGATCCAGATCCAGATCCAGATCAGGGCAAAACAGAACAAAGCGCAAGCAAGGATCCACCCACATGTGCCCCTCGTCCTCCTCCTCATGTCCACCCTGCTACAAAGACCGTCGCCCGACCACCCCAAGCCCAAGAAGGGGCCGCCGTCAGGCATCGCAACAGCAATGAGGGCAGCTTTCCGCAGCGGAGTCGTAGCAACAACCAGTCATCGCCGCAGCTCGTCGCTGACCTCTGTGCCGCCGCCGCGAAACTCGTCGGATTATTCCCAGGACCACGCTGATCTCGCCGCGTCCATCCTCTATCGCTCGCCGCTGCCTTCGCAGTCTGGGCTGCCGGTTTACGTGCTCAATGCTGCTGCCTTCCCGGATGCGTTCGAGGTCGATTACGATACCCTGCTGGGTTACGTCCTCGCGAGGCTGCCTGGCGAGGAGGAACTTATCGCTGGCGAGAATTATGAGGTGATTTTCTTCGCTGGGGGCCAACCCGAGAGCGCAACTTCGGAGAAGAAGGCCGGGCCGGGCAATATGTGGTATTTGCAGGCGTATCAGATCCTCAGCAGAGCCGTGAGGAAGAGACTGCACAAGCTATACGTTGTTCACGAGAGGAGCTGGGTGAGATAAAAACACCGAAAACGGGGGAGATGCGATATACTAATCCACCGCATAGGTGCGTGTCTTGATTGAGATTTTTAGTACTATCGTGTCGCCCAAGTTCAAGAAAAAGATTGTCCATGTCAACACCCTGAGCGGACTCGCCCTGCATCTACCCATTGAGCAGCTTATGATCCCACCGTCGGTATTCCTACACGATCGTCGCATCTCCCCGGACATCTATGCCCCATATGCTAGCGGCAGGAGAGCCTTTGCCGCCGACGAGCCACTTCCGAAGAACCTACAAGGCGAGACACGCCTGTCCCGTGTGCTGCGAGAGACTACCACCTTTGTGTGTCTCGGTGGTAATTTGAAGACGGAAGGCTTGTTCAGGATCCCGGCTCATTCACAACTGACTGGCATCCTGAGAGAGGCATACGACAGGGGTCAACAATTCATTGTCTGGAAAGAAGGACCCGTCGTGTGGTCACAACCCGGGATGGACCCCATCATCCTTCGAGAAGTGCAAATAGGAGACACATACAACGTGCACCTGGCGGCCGGACTGATAAAGCTATGGTACCGCGAACTGAGGAAGCCGATCTTCGAGGAGTCGTGTTATGTCGAGGTCAGACGTCGATTCTCTGTAGACGAGGAAATCACTATAGAAGACCTCGCCGATGTCTTCTCGCCCACTTCTACACGGTCGCTATTGACCCCTACAGCGAGGCAGATTGTCACCTTGCACCTGTTGCCTTTGCTATCAGCTGTCGCGAGCTACGAAGTCGCGAACAAGATGACGATAGAGAACCTCGCTATCTGTTTTGCCCCCGCTCTTGTGTGTGGATCGGACCAGCTAGCAGATGCCAAGATGACCTCTGTCATTCGACGGGTGTTGGAAGCCGCAGTGGAAGCTTGGCCGCATGGGCTCAGAGAAGCATGCGGAACGGCAGCAGACGCGTTTGAGTCTGCCATCAAACCACCGAAGAACCCGCAAGACTACGAAGACCCCCTTTACGCAAACTACCGACCGCAGGAGCAGGAGGCGGCCGAGAGACAGAACATCCTCCTTCTCGATCTTGACGACCAAGACGACGCAGCGCCGCCACCCGCTCTGCCTCCAAGACCGGAATCTCTCCAGACTTCGTTCCCGGCCAGACAAGACAGCATTTCATCTCCTGTGAAACGCAAGCCTGCCCCGCCCGCCACACTCCCTCCTCGATATTCAATGGTCGACAGGAGTAAACAGCAGGAGAAAGTCACCTCACCTACCAGGGAGGAAAAGAAACAAATGCAGTCCGCACCCAAGTTGGGGTCAAAGGAAGTCAGCTTGGTCGAGGTCGAATCGGCCCCAGCATACGTTGCGCAATCCGACACAGCACCCACTAATCGACCGCAAGGCGCTATGATGAAAGAGCTCAAGGCTTCACTAATCACAGATGCGGGCAAGCGCAAGCCGATATCTTCTCCGGGGACTCCTGCTTCGGTTTCTCCAGCCACTGAATCATCATCATCATCAGCAGCAGCAAAGAGCACAATTACTCAGCAGCGATCGGTATCGGGCAACGACGCTCCGACAAGTAGCAGCAGCGACAGCACCTTTGCACGTCCGACATGGCCGGCCTCAGCACGCCAGGTTTCAGCGCCCATGGTCCCACAGATTCAGATGCCCACAGAGAGCGGATCAACGGAACGGCCTACGACTCCCGGTACGACATTCAAAGCACGTGGACCCAGCGCTGGGCTGTTGCAGAGGATGGCAAGCATGGAAGAAGAAAAGAAGAAGCAAAGAGAAGCGGAGAGACTTTTGCCTCAGCGATTGGGACTCAAGAAGGCCAGCGTGGACGATCTCAAGAGACTCTACGAGGACAGAGCGACGACAGTGGAGAAGCTCAACACAGCCAGCGTGTCCAGGAGAGGGTCTACAGCGAGCAGCATGGACGGGTCGAGACGAGCCTCCAACGCGAGTGGTTTTTGAAACTCTTGGCCCGATGTGAATAACGAGGAGTATGGTGGTTACGTCGTCAGGAAACTTGCATCATGAGTCCATAGAAGCACAAATTGGCGTTGGGTGTGGACGAGGCACAGTAGATGAGGCAGGAGTTGGTTGGTGTCTGCCCGCACTTTGTCATGATTGCATTATTATTACTCTTATTATTCCATCATCTTGTCATGGACTGCTTGGTGCTATGCATGTATAACGAGGCGAGATGTGTTCTTGTATAACACAATAAGGTGATGTCTCGCGATGGAGGGGGCTCGGGGGGATAATCGATCGTCCGAAGCCGCGGCAGGGAAAGAGACGGGCCGTGCCCTGTGGATGACTCCCGATCTCCATCATTAACGCATTCGTCGACGGTATCTGGACCTTTTTTTCGTCGCGGACGGTAGACTCATTCATCTATATTTTGTGTTTATAAAACATCTTGTCGATTGCTTCCCACATCTCGTTTCTGTTTTCCTTGTCCCAGCACAAGAATTGGAAAAAACAGGTCAAGTGGAAAATAAAAGAATCATGTCTACTTTCGGACAACATTTCAGAGTGACGACGTACGGATTACCCCTCCATCAGCGATTTAACTGAACAGAAAGTTGACGACTCATCGCAAAAACAGCTATGGCGAGTCGCATTGCCGCAGCGTCGGCTGCATCGTCGACGGCGTCCCCCCCGGCATGAAACTCGACGAGTCAGACATCCAGCCCCAAATGACCAGAAGACGACCGGGACAGAGCGCAATCACGACCCCCCGAGACGAAAAGGACAGAGTCGAGATCCAGTCCGGCACCGAGTTTGGAGTCACTCTGGGCACGCCGATCGGTATGCGTGTCATGAACGAGAACCAGAGACCAAAGGACTACGGAAACAGCACCATGGACCTCTACCCTCGACCCAGTCACGCCGATTGGACCTATCTGGAAAAGTACGGCGTCAAGGCCAGCAGTGGTGGAGGCAGGAGCAGCGCGAGAGAGACCATCGGTATGTTGCGAAGGTCACATGACAACACCAAAGACGACGCTGATTGTTGTTGTTGTTGTCGTCGCCACCAGGCCGTGTCGCAGCCGGCGCCATCGCAGAAAAGTTCCTCAGAGAAGCCTACGGCATTGAGATCGTCGCCTTCACTTCGTCCATCGGCAACCAGTTCCTCTTCCCCCTACCCCCGAACACCCAACCGCATCGACCAACCCCGACTTCCTCAAACTCGTAGAGCGCATCACCCGCAACGAAGTCGACACATTCCTCCCCGTGCGCTGCCCCAGCGACGAGTCCACGCAGCGCATGGAAGCCCTGATCGCCGAATTCCGCGACCGCGCAGACAGCATCGGCGGCACCGTGACCTGCGTGATCCGCAACTGCCCCTCTGGGCTCGGCGAGCCATGCTTCGACAAGCTCGAGGCCAAACTCGGCCACGCCATGCTGAGCATCCCCGCGACCAAAGCCTTCGAGATCGGCTCTGGCTTCGGCGGCTGCCAGGTCCCGGGATCAATCCACAACGACCCCTTCGTCGTCGCCCCCGCCGTGCCCGCCGGCGCCCTCCCCTCTGGCGTCGCCCGTCCCCGCCTCACCACCAAAACCAACAACTCCGGCGGCATCCAAGGCGGCATCTCCAACGGCGCCCCAATCTACTTCACAGTGGGCTTCAAGCCCGCCGCCACAATCGGCCAAGCGCAGAGCACAACGACCTACGACGAGACGACCGGCGTCCTCGAGGCAAAGGGCCGCCACGACCCCTGCGTCGTGCCCCGCGCGATCCCCATCGTCGAGTCCATGGCTGCGCTCGTCATCATGGACGCCGTCCTCGCGCAGAACGCCCGTGCCACGACTCGCAGTCTGCTGCCTACTCTGCCGCAGACGATTTCCGTCGCCAAAGCTCACGAGGCCGACGTGGCAGCCAGGAAAGAGCAGAACACTGTGACTGTCGAGAACGGCAGCAGTGCGTAAACCAAAAGTGAAAAGTGGGCATTTTGTCTCTGTTCCTGTATATGAGGATTGGTTCTTATTTCGTCCTTTAGAATTGGAAAAAAAAAGGGGGCGAGAGCATCCAATGGGGAAAACACACATCTGTACTCCTATTTTCTTCCACCTTCGTATCACCGTTTCCATAGCGCCATTTCGACAGGCTAGGCACGAGGAGTTCTCACGGCGTCGGGAAATCAAGATGAAAGCAAGCAAATCCTTCCTCTGCTGCCACTGGTGTTCCGTTCTGACTGTCTCATATCTCCTTTCATATATTCTACGGGGCGCAGAGGCGGAAACATACAATGTGAAAGCAAAAGCAAAGTCACTAGGACAGGTGCATGGATCAGGTTGTCTGTGAATCTGTATTGCAATAATTTCGATGATTCATAAACTCCGTAGCTTTGATAGACTTCTCCCTGTGTGTGTGTCCTTGGAGAGCAGCAACAAAAGACCACGGCCCCCTGCCGCTCTTTCTCCAACCGATAACACTAAGGTAGCTTTGTCTGTGTATTCTCTCTGATCTTTTCCTTCATGGGTATATATTGGAAACAACAATTACGCCCTGGACCATCTGTTCCCCGTCCCTCCCTTTTCTTCCCCTTTTTTTGGTTTCATTGTTACTATGGAGGGAGTGATGATTAGATATTGAAGAAATCAATACTAGGAGTCAGAGGCAAGAAGGAAGCCAATGGCAGCACCTTGTCGCTACTGCCTTTCCATTCAGAGTAGGAGGTGTAGAAATAATGATCGCTGGACGCCGATGCAATGCAAGGCATGATTGATAATATGATGAGAAAAAGGAAAATTTATGCCTTGGGGGCGGAGAGAGTGTGTGATGTAGGAGAAGCGCAGGTCTAGTCTCTTTCGTGGACCCCGAGTGGTTCTGGGCTGACCCAGTAGTGTGTCCAGATATAGCGCAGATTGGCCTTTTTGCTCTTCGGTCTGCCGTGTAGCAAGACCTTCTTGGTCATAACGAAAACAAAAACGAAAATGTCGGCAAAGCGTGTCCTGAGCGACTAGCTTACTCTGTAAGTAATATCTCTACTTGGCGGGCTCTTCCCGTGTCATTTCCCTGTAGAGTTCGTCCCGCTCTTCGGTTGGAGTGAGCGGGGGACGATTGATCGTCGACAGCTCGAGTCTAGAGCTCGGCGTGATGCTTCTTTTCCTGTCCCTCGGCGTTGGCGTATTGCTGCGGCTGCCGGATCCAGCGCGGCCATTGAAGGTACCTGCACGAGGCTTTACAGTCGGCGGCGGTACATCTCCAATCGTGTCTGGTGTGCTCACTTCGCCTCCTATGTGCAAACTGTCCATACTGCCCATTGGTCGAAGCATAGAAGCTGGTGTAGTTGCCGAGCGCAGAGGCCCACGTTGGCTCGGAGTGGCAATGCCACTTCTGACGGGGGTTGATGCGCCTGATCTCGCTGGAGTACCATCCGCAATCTCGTCATCCGGAGCGAAGGCTGGGAAAGGCGTGGGTGCGGAAGCCGCTTGTTCTGCGTTCCATTCACTAAAGTCACGCGTGGACCAGCTCGGGCGATGCACACGTGCGCCATATGGCAAGTTGGTGTAGCTCATGCTGTGCACGCTTGCACGACTGGCACGACTCGCTGCACGTGCTCGGCGTAAAGGTGCACTGCTGCCCTCGGCGCGGTCGAGATTTTCGAGCCCTGGGGTTGCTGATCTTTGGCTCACAGCCACATACGACTTGCTTGGTTCTGGCTCCTCGAATGCCATTTCAGCAACGAAGTCTGGGTCCTCGTCTTCAATCTTGGCAACTCTTTTGACAGAAGCAACGCTGAAATACGGTCCTTTGGGCTCCTCAGGAATGGGTGGCGGCGGGGGAGGCAGATCAGTAGCTGCGCGATCAAGATGGTTCAGGTACTTTTCGCGCATTCCCATCCACTGCTTAGGGCGGAACTCCTCGCGGTTTCGTACTAGCGACAGGTAAGATGATATCGCACTTACGACCACAGCGATCATGGTGACTATTGTCAAGATACCCTGGATGACGATGATCACGACGCCGATGACGGTTGCCGGTATGCGAGCCAGGTTGAAAGAAGTTACAAACACCGAAGAAAGGGCGACCGTTGCAACCTTGCTGAAGCCCAGGAGATAGACAACCAATACATTCAGACGTTGGCCCTCGAATGGTCGTGCCCAGACTAGACCCGCGAATGCAAGGCATTCAACCACCAGAAGTCCAAACACCTGGGTCTCGGGATGGCCAGAGGCACCAGAATAGAAGCAGGCTCGTAGGAATTCGTATAGCACCCATGCAGTAAAGAACCACCATCTGGTCCGTCGAAAGCGACCAGATAACCAACCGAATCTTTGGACGTAGTCTTCATCATCGTGTATGGACGGATACTCCTCTTCTGAATGAGAAGACTGTCTCTTGAGTGACCTGACGGTAATTTTGGCGGGCATCTTCTTGATACCAAATTTGGTCAGCAGGTTAGTTTTTTGAGATTCGGACTCGGCGGGACCATCAGAGAACTCGGGTTTCGTAATGACTCCGGTCTGTACGCCACGGTAGTAGCAAGCGTATATGACGGCCCCAGGGATACCAATGAAAAAGATCAGAAAGATGATCGCGGCAATGGCTTTGACGCCACCGGAACTGTCATATGAGAACTGAAACATTGTAAGTAGCATCATCATGGAAAAGCCAATGAACAGCGTTCTGAGGGCAGCGAGGACAGCGTATCCTTTCCAGTGTTCACGGAAGAAAGACAATCGGTCTCGCTTCAGTAATTTGATGAGGACAAGCCCTTCGAGGACCCATTTGACTGCGACGACAGCGGCAATGACGAGCACCAAGATAATCAGAAACCAGAGAAAGCCAGTCATGAATGCGTTGGAAATTCGGATGCCCTCCTCTGCAAGAGTGCCTGCGAAACCAGAGTAGTTTCCTGGCAGTGGCAGACCTTCGCCGATTGGCTTTCCGTACCACCCATAACCACTTGAGCTATTGGCTATAGCTCTACGCTGGAGCCCGCGCTCGAAGTCCCGAGCGAAAACGTCACGCTTGAGAAACTGGGAGTGATCTCGGTGGAAGATATCCGCCGCGATACCTCCGCTGGGTTTCAAGTTCAAAGCACGCTTGTAGATCAATGAGGCATCGTAGCCACCCCCGACACCCTCTTGACTAGTCCCAGATCCAGCTGCTCCAACCTGAGACGTGTTGCCGAGGTTGTTCCCAATAAGATGGTTGATAGAGTTTTGCATGCTAGATGAGTAGATCATACCTCCAGCCCAAGCAAAGTTGCTCCACCAGGCTACCAGTACGCTTGGCCAATTCATAGATAGCAGACCAGTGAAAAAGATGTGTTGATAGACAGCAAAGACAACCAGGACCGAGAGAGAATGAGCGTAGTGTTTGCGCATGACTGATATGTTGTCGCCGTAGACTGCGGTCGCAAACGAAGCGAGCATAGCAACAAATGCGAAAACTCCAATGACTGTGCCGACCGATTGGGGCTGTGAGAAAGTGGCGCCGTTGGTGACTACGGCAGAAAAACATCCTATCTCGCTCTGGGAGACGTTGGAGAAGATGCGCAGAATGGCTTCACCTTCGAAATCCGGAATTGACAAAGCGATGGACGGAATGTTGGCTACATCCTGCTGGTTCACGGGAATGATACCACTCGCCTCGATGGGCACGCTTGCATTCATAGGGCATAGACTCTCAATATTGGCATTGCAAGGATCGAAAACGAGATCAAAGCGACTCTCGCCATACGCGAATACGCCAATATACACTTATAGCTTGTCAGCAGGTTTATGTTCAGAGACTACTGAAGATGACTTACACATGAGAGCGGTGTTAGCAACGGCGGTATTGCCTTGAAGATGGAATAACACAGTCATGTTGTCTTTGTAGTATGCAGCATCGAAGCGAGTGACGTTGACAGTACTTGATCCCATGCAGTCACCAAAGTTTCCAGTATATAGAGATGGTTTACGGTTGTCCTCCAAGTATGTGGTTTCTCCGTCGGAGTTGGTCGTTGTGATGTAGCGAGTTGGCGCATCGGCAGCGAGTGAGGGATGGCTTAGCGAAAGTAAGGTGAGAGCGGCCAGGACGACCGAACATATCGATCGAGTGATCATGACTGGCGATGTGAAGATTGAGCAGGAGAATCAAGAGAATGAGGTTTAGTGACGAGGATGGTCTTCAGTTCACAAGGTGTTGACCAAGGACTTTAGACTTTAGGGTTGTTATCGCCGGATAGAGAAAGAGTGTGAAGGAGAGGTCGATAAAGAGTGATGCGAAAGCCTATCGAAGTAGGGGCAAGAAGCAGACACCACCTTCGTAGGCAGGTGTTTCGCCTCGTACGAGGGGCTGTAGAGGAAACGGACAAGGTATGCTTGTCGTCGGACCAAAGTTGGCCTGCCGCGGATTGATTGATTGATTCACTGCACTGAACGATTTGTTGTAGCGGGATCGGGATGCAAGTATGCCGGGATGCCGACTTTGCTCAAGATTATGTTCGCGTGAGCATCCTGTGTGCGGCTGCGGAGACCGAAGAGGTGGAATATGGCGAGTTCAGTAGAAGTGAGAAGACAGAAATTTGGGCGGCAAGTGCAGTGTAGTGTATGTATGTATGCACGTCTGCAGACGGCGGAATATGTCAAGACGGGTACTTTGTAAAGTAATGCATGTATGGTGTGAAGATCCGGACTTTGACCAGCCAAGGCCAGACCAAGCAGAATGCACCAGCCGCTACCGCTAGTCCATGGTAGTCAATGATTTGACGACCTAATACAGCTTTGAGGCGCTCCCATGCAGCTGATCCTGCCCGCGCGCGTGTCCTGATACGCTTTTCCACGCTGCTGCGCAGTGCGGTGGAATCCTGTTTCTGTCGTTGACGAGTGTCTGAGCCGCAGCTAACTACCTGCTATACTGGATCTCGGGCTGGGAATGTGCATGCGCCAAACCGTCCGAGAAAGTCTCAAGACCGTTTGAGGAACAAAGTTAAGTTAAGTTGAAGCCGGTTGCGACTTCCTCAGATCATATATTGAATCATGGCCCCCAACGGTGGACAAGCAATTTGCTATGGATAGCTATCTCGAGCACGACGTACCGAACGAGTAAAGTATCCGATGCTCATTTAGATAGACGATGGACCTGTATAGCACTTTGATCCATTTCTCGAGAGGAGCGGAAAATCCATTCCGGTGATCCCTGTGGCTGGACAACTCATCCGCATCCGACTCAATCCCCACATGTCGCATTGTATGGAGGCTGGTGCTGGAAGTGGGACTGCGAACTCGACTCGATTCATGCCCTGACTTGGCCCTGACTTTACCAAGCTGTGCTGTGTGCTGCGTGATGCTGGCAGACCTTACATTAAGAAACCTTGAGCCAAGTCTCCACAGGCTACGTGGGATGGCGGCTCATGTGCACACTGCAGTGTCTCGTACCGCACACCTTATCCCGCACACGACACGTCCAACGGGGCCTGACATCACCACCTGCCCCGCACCCCCGATCAGGATCTGGGTAAGAGCTGGGCAATGTTTGGCAGTAGACTACCTCAACTCTTTCTTCTTGAATAACAAGAACTCAATAACTCATTCCTTCTTACGATACTCCAAGTACTACTACATACAAATCATAACCTTCACCTGTCTCCTGTCCGCTACATATAAACTTTAGTTCCACCGCCGACATGCCTGCTCACCCCAAGGAGGAGACCGCTACCGGTAGTATGTCAAACCCGAGACAGCTGACCGAATCTTGCTTCTGCGTTGTTCACTATGATCTGACCTTCTCCCTCTTCTGCTAGGCATCACCGATCAGGTTGCCAAGGAGTCCAGCAGCTCCAACGCTTCTTCTCACCCCCTGCATGATGTGGACAATGAAGTCACCAGCGGTGGCAGTGCTAAAGCCACTGCTCAAGACCACAAGGCCACTCCCGTATGAGAGCCAGCTTGTAGCACTGTTCGTACAAAAAGCTGACCAGAAAACAAAGGGCATCCAGATTGCAGAGAACCTCGGCGAGCCAGCCAGCAAAGAGGAGCTCAAGAAGAGAGCTGAGGAGCTCAACAAATAAATGTGGAACGGAGATGATGGATGCATGAGAATTTGTAATAGCACGACCATTATATCATAACACAGATTGCTCATAATCCTCTATGACGGATAAATGAAAATGAAACGGCCTTAAGGAAGAACTTCTTCGCCCTTCCAATCGAAGCATCGCCCTCTGTGATCCATCGTCCTCGTCTTGACAACGTCCAGTAACTTCCCGACTGCAAACTCTGGAGTAAAGAGCTTTTGTTCTTTGACATTGTTCCAGAACTCCTTGCTGAGCCCGGTCTTCACTGTACCAGGGTGCAAGCTGATAGCCATAGCATGTTCGCCGGCCGAGGTGCGCAGATAGTTGTCAAATGTCTTGGTCATTTGGTTCACAGCTGCTTTGGAGGCACGATATGAGTACCAACCACCGAGCTGGTTGTCGGTGATACTTCCCACACGAGCTGACATAGTTGCCCATACCGCAGAGGCAGGCAAGGCTGGAGAAGATTCCAGCTGAGCAGACTTTCGCGGAAGGAATGTAGAGAAGTGCTTGAGCATCATCATCGGACCTAACGTGTTGGTCTTGAAGGTCAAGAGTGCATCATCGTATTGAATCTGCTGAGGAGACTTTTCGGGAAACAGTAAGCCAGGTATGATGAAGGACATGTGGAGGTAGTTTTCCTTCCTGGGGAACATGTCATTGCAGGCGGATGCTGCGTCTGCCATGGTCGATTCATCTGGTCCATGTTAGTGATGTTTTGCAGAAATGTTGAACTGATATTACCTAGGACATCGACTTTCAGCACTTTAAGCCTCGACTCCTCGACATCTTTGAGGTCTGTGAGGATACTTTCACGAGTCTGATCTAGATCCCTCCTCGCTGTTGCAACAACAGGAAGCTTAGTGCTAGAAAGTATTTGTCTCGCAAGTTCTAAGCCGATACCTCTAGAGGTCGGACAAACCAAAGCCCAGGGTTGCATGTTAAGGAGATATCACGCTAAATTTTCTGGATGGTAAGATGCAGCACATGTTCCCAAGAACCTACATCTGTATATAGTTTCTGTACCTGGCGAGAACAGATCCCTAGTGCATTTCAATGCCACAATACCAAGTCTGAGGCTCTCAGAGTTGTTGACGATCTTCCCCAGATCGACGTCATTGGACTTGAGTTACAGATCTCGCAAACTTAGCGTGAAATTTGTGCCAAGACTGATAATCTGCACCTGCCTTTGCATTAATTGTTGCATGCACGATAGAGGCAGTCACGATGATAATTATACCCCGAACGCATAGAACATTTCCTTAATCCTCACCCTCTACAGCATACTGGAGGAGAGTAGTTTGAATAGACACAATCTAGCTACTGCTAGTCCTTTATACCATGTCTACCACATCGTCAACGCTGCCGGCAGCACTGTCTTTCCCTCCAGCTACTTTTGCAAGAGTATCACCAGCTCCCTACCTTTTGGCACATCTGAAGCCTTCGTCTGCCTCAGCTTCTCCCACAAGACCCAGTGGTCGATCTACCTCGGACTTTCGCCAGCCCATCATCAACACTGGCTCACTATCTCATGCATATGGCAGCGCCGTCGTTAGAGTGGGTGACACAGCAGTGGTCTGCGGCATCCGACCAGAGATCCTCAGAGCAGCCGACATTCCTCACCCTTACCGCAGCATAAGCGGCGATGAGCCCAGAGAGCAGGTCCAGAAAGATTCGCAAGAGGTGGAACAACTTGGCCTACTGGTGCCTAATCTCGAACTCAGCACAGGATGTTCTCCAGCACATTTGCCTGGCAACGCGCCAGGAACACTCGCACAATCGCTGACTCAGCGCATCCTCTCTCTTTTGCACATCTCACGCCTGGTCGACGGAGACTCCCTACGGATTCAATATCAGAGCCCTGCGACAGACGATGATCTGCCCGACGCACCACCACCAATCGTGACCAAAGCTTATTGGACTCTCTACATTGACATCCTGTTCATCAGCTTGGACGGAAATCCCTTCGACGCAGCATGGGCTGCTGTTCTCGCCGCACTAGATAACACAAAGTTGCCGAAGGCCTGGTGGGACGCCGACCGTGAGATGGTATTGTGTTCCGACACGGCATCTGAAGCTCAGCCCTTGAACCTGCGTGGCTTACCCGTAGCATCCACTTTTGCTGTCTTCACCACCGCAAGTCATCACAAGAAGAGGGGTGACGCGGAGAATTGGGTGCTGGCTGACCCGGATGGATTCGAGGATGAATTGTGCAACGAAAGAGTGACGGTTGTCACGAACGGCGACAAGCAAATTTTGAGAATAGAAAAGAACGGTGGCGGGTTTACGAGCAAAGACACGATGGGAGGGATTGTCTCGAGAGCACAGGATAGGTGGGCTGAGTGGAAATCGGTCCTTACACAAGGTGGCAAGTGAAGCTCTTCCGCTGCCTATGGAGGATTACCAACAACAATCGGCAAGATCCAGCCTCTATCAATGGAAAAATCCATGAGTTCACTTCTGCTGTGCTCTGTCTAGGAGGAGCTCAATGCCTCGGCGGCATTCTCGATCGCACATGCGCGCTTATGCTTGCTTCTCACATAGAAATGTGTTGCATGTTTCGAGGCAGTCCACCACGAGACCCTCGACCATAGTCCGACAGTCACAGGTATCAGAGGCGTGGCCGTACGAGACACATGTCGACATTCCATCGAGTTATGGTCGACCGTGGAGACACCCATATAAGCTCGAAACGACCGATGGTTCGAGGCTAGAAGGATAGAACACAACAAAGAGAACCAGAAGCAAGAGCATGACTTCGTAGATACTGCCATTTCGCATCGCTGTAATGGTATATATAACAAATAACAAACAAGCCAAAAAGAACAAAGACTCAGCACCTTTTTACGCCAGTAATGCATTTCTGCTCACAGAAATAAAAGAACTCTCTCTCATCTTCTGGCCGCTACTATTCTTAAATTGATATCCGTCTAGGGATTCCTTTTCTCCAAATCAATTTTTCAACGATTGTGCTCTACAAAGCGATAATACCAGCCAAGACACCCATTGCACCAATGGCGTATCCAGCGATGGTGGGCAGGGCAGCGGCACCGGCAGCACTAGTGGAAGAAGCGACAGCGGCGCTCGAGGCACCGCTCGAGGCTGCGCTTGTTGCACTGCTGCTGGGAGAGGCGTCGCTTGAAGAGCCATTCGCGTTACCTGCGTTTGTGAGAGCCGATGCAGTGACGCCCGTGCTGTTGGCGCAATTTGAGTTGTATTGCTCTGTTGACAAAGATGCCTGCGTGAAAGTGATGTCTGCGCACTGATCGGGGCGAAAAGCGTCAGAAGAAGGTTCTAGTTTGCCGTCATAGGAAGGAGATTACTCACGTTGTAGAGTCCACCGCTCGGATCACCGTTGGTAATGACCTGGATAGTGGCATTTGTTCCCTCGGAGATCATACTCTTGACATCATCCGGGATGTGAATGGTGTTTCCGTTGATGCAGAAGTTCTCGGGCCCTTGTTCCTGGAAGGTAGGCACGAGAGTGATGTTGAAGTTCGAGCCGGGATCGTTGCCGAGTCCGAGCAAGACCTGGACTTTGGCTGATGTGTGGCCCATGAGCAGCTGGATGGGGGCACCGCTCATGGGGAACTGTGTTCGGTTCGACGATACGGCGTCTTGACCGCCGCAGGGGAAGGTGCTCAGGATGTCCTCGTCGAAGCCGCGCGCGGCTGGGTAGACGAGCTTGAAATGCGCGGATGCTAGAGGCAGCAGAGCCGAGAAGAGGAGTTGGGAACGCATGCTTGCTGTATGCGTCTTGACTGTGATTCAATTGACTCGTGTCTTAAGTATGATGACTTATTAGAAGTGATAGTCGGACAATTCTGAACAGGCACAAGATGATCAACGGGGCAGAAGAGAGTGGGTGAATGAAAATACAAAAAAACCTACCACATGGACGTGGAAACAATCGAGATATATACTTCACCAGACCCCCCTCAGCGCCCTCTACAGCCCTCCGAAACCCTCCCACTTACCTTACCTTGATCATGGCTAGACCTACCTACCTTACTGACATAGTAAAACGTCCCCATCTATAGCCTACCGTAGGCTAAGCTCCCGAAAAGCATTGATCCTCCTTCGCGTGCGCGCCTGCGCTCAAAGTAGGTAGGCAAGGTAAAGTACGGCAGGTACTAGACAGCACCTTAGCTAATGGGTATCCACCAACCTTAGGCATTACTGACACAATGAGAAACACACACACAGGCAAGAAAGACAGCGCGATACCAAACGGGTGGGCCGGGCTGCACGGCAACATCAAGCCAGCAGAGTGCACGCTACAACCAAATCGCTTGCAGGCAAGCAGTGCAATAAACAAAGTAAGCAAGAAAGAGGTGGTTTGTCCCACCCAATCAGTGGGTACCTACCTTAGTGAAATCCCGCGCCCGGCTATGAAGCCTGGCTGAGGTAGCGCATCTGATGATCCAATAAACCAAGGGGCCACACGAGAGTGAGAATGAGTTAGTTTTCCATGCGCCCTTTTGAGTTAGATGCGGGGCGAACGTGCACGCCCTACCGACTAAGCAATCCACCACCGCCTATTCATCTCCAGAATCTCCGTCATCGCTACAGTAGAAGAGACTTGGGCTCGAGGCTCTTAGCTTCGCTTCATCCCTACTGTATTTGTTCGGAAGACTCGGTGCTCGCGTGCGGGCGTGTTTGGGATGCACTATGGGTCGCTCGCATTGAGCCTTTGGCCACCTGCGCTCCCTCACCAGCCCGGTTCAGGTGTTCGTTCGTATGTTTAGGGGTTCAGACCCAGGTACGAGGCCACGATACGGAAACATCAAGATAAAGGTACTGTGTATCTAGGTTGGCCCTGACGAAGGGCTGGCCCGCACCATGCAAGTGTGGCTTGTCTGGATCCGTAGTGGGCATGAGTCTGGTCACTCGGAGGCGATACAAGGCTGTGTTTCAGATGCGACACTGGACTGTAGTGTCACTACTGTCGCGGAATCGCATAGCACTATGGAAGAGAGATTTTGTGTTCATCGGAGATTTCATGATTGCATGACTACACCACATCGCTGCAGTGCGATTAATGGTGATCATCCTCAATGTGAGTATATCTGCCCAATAACAACTCCCCAACAAATAGACCTGCCAACACAGAGAGAAAATAACCGACATTCAGCGTCATGACAGCAAGCATGCTATGATCGGGTTAGCCTCAGTGGAACGCCAAGGATGAAGGTGAGTGCGATTCTTACAGTAGATAGCCAACTCCAGCCTGTACAGTGTAGATGCATGCTCGGGGGAGGTCCACAGTGAGTCTGAATGCTTTGCGCTCGTTGCGCCTTGCGCTGTGCTTCACGATGCGCACTCTTTCGTCGAGACCTCTGACGGTAAGGACTGCCTCGTCGCTCTTCTCGGGGTTCGCAAGTCGCTCATCAGAGAATGGTGCTTCACCCTCTGGCGGAGCGACGACAACATATCGGCGATTCACGGCTCTGTCATGCCATCGCATCTCCAGCGTCACTCTCCATGCTTGCAGACATCTGGCAATGATGGCTAAAACAATCAGGAATATGCATGTCCCCGCGTACGCCCCTGTCGAGGTAGGCGTCCATGCTGTCGAGTAAAGCGGCGTAGAGTGATCTGTAGTAAACACCATGGACATGGAGCCCATGGAAGACATGCCAGACATGGAAGATCCAGTGGACATTGACATGGCTGACGAGGTCGTGGACGGGGATGACATGTCCATGGACGACATATCCATGTGGTCCATTATGGCTAATGAAATCTGTATTCTGAAGGCAAAAAGCAGCAATGCGACGCCAGCCAGTTGATATGTGTTGAGTGTCAACACGCTGTAACTCGAGATGTAGTCAAAATGCGATAGTCGTTATTAGGGCTTGCGAGATGAGTCTTTCGCAAGGAGTGAGTTTGCGCGAGATATCAAAAGACAATGTAAGGTATGAACGTCGCTGAATGCAAGATGACGAAGATAATGTATGCCAATTGTCAGAAGTGGTGGTTGGGCCACAAACCCTCTGCTGACGGTTGTACTTCATACTGCTAGACCATGAATCGGTGTGGAGTAGGTACGGTAAATGTGCTCAAACTTGAGCAAGTTATCGGCTCCCTTACCGAAATGCGGCTGTCTTTGATAAAGACTCTCCCGCCAAAACGCACTAGCGCACAGCCTGGCCGCGTCCCTTTCCTCGATTTAGCTTTACAGAGCCCGATGTTGAGACAATGGATATTGACCTTTATACAATTAGCGGGTGGACTTGAGTCTGTTTGAGCGCGCTTGGCTCATGGACAAGGTTGTGATTATGTTACAGTAAGTGGCCAAGTGATTCGGACTTGTACTACAGTTCCTACTGTAGGTGTTTACTGCATCTCACTCTTTTACCTTCAATCTTCCTTGCTAAAACGTCTTTGACTTCTGTATCAATGTCATTTTCGACCTAATACACCTTTTTCCTTATTTTGTGTCGCTTGAGTCGACTATTCTACTATCGCGCCTGTAACCAAGATTGCCTGGCTGGGCTTTCCGCTTCTCCGCCGCGAGTGACAGCGACGACCGACAAGATGGATATGGACCAGGGCGGCATGGATATGTCCATGGGGAGCATGTCCTCGGGCAAGGGAGTGCCGAGTTATTTCGCCATGGAGCAGATGTATTGGGCTGTAGTAGGGGCAGCAATTGGCGCATTCACACTCACCAATGTCTATGGCTGGTTACTGTACATGCAAAGGTTTGGTATACGCGCAGCTCTGTGTGAATAATTCTAATGACCCTCTGCAGGATTCGCGCAATAGACCAAACGCCTGCGAAGCCAAAGTCACTTCCATTCGTGGCTATGGCATCTGCGACTGCCATCCTCAGAGAGTTGGGCAATGTGTCACTGCCTCTTTTGTCTATCAAGTCTTGGAGAATCCCTTCACCCACGTTAGGCCGAACTTCAATTGTACTCGGCAATCTCATCACTCTTTTAGTGCTGTCTTTCTACAAGCTTGACATCAGCGACCGCTGGTCCTATGAATCGATCGGATATCGCACGGGGTTCATCAATGTCTGCCAGCTTCCCTTACTGTTCCTGCTTGCCGGAAAGCGCAACATAATCGGCTACTTGACTGGAACATCCTATGAGCGCATCAATTGGCTGCATCGCTGGGCTTCGCGTTGTCTGTTGTTAACAGCGACAATCCACATGGGCTACTGGTTCGCTGACTGGGCTCCATTTGACTACATTGGAACGAAAATCCGAACGGACGACATCACAAAGCATGGTGTGGCTGCGTGGGCGATACTAGTATGGATCGTTTTCAGCTCTATGACACCAATACGGGGCTGGTGCTATGAGTTTTTCGTCTTCCAGCACATCGTTTCATTCGCAGCTTTTATCGGTATGGTTTATCTTCATGTCCCTATCGAAGTTCGCTACTGGATCTGGATATGTGTTGGCTTTTTCTTCTTCGATCGTTTCGTACGAGGATGCTTTTACCTCTACAACAACTTATCCTTGCTACATCCTAAGCAGAGGAGGGAGGGCACTATGGGCAGCTTCTGGGCACTTAAGGCAGAATTTACAGCATTGTCTAACGATGTCGTGAAGGTGAACATCAGAGACCCGCCTATTTCTTGGACTCCTGGTCAACATGTCTTCCTAACATGTCAGGCCTTGGCTCCCCTACAAGCTCATCCTTTCACAATTGCATCATTGCCTGTCGACGGTCAGATGAGCTTCCTGATACAAGCGAAGGGTGGTAGCACGAAGAAGCTTTTGCGCCATGCTGGCAGAGTTGAGCTCAGTCTACCGCAATCGAATCGTGATATCGCACGACAGTCGGCGAAGAGCGTCGCGATCGAGGGACCTTATGGGCGCATCAGGCCCCTCAAGCAATTTGACAGTGTTGTGCTTCTGGCTGGCAGTACTGGAGCCAGTTTCACGATGCCACTAGTCCGAGATTTGATCGAGTCCTGGAAAACTTGGTCAAAGGCAAGCAAAAGTAGCCGAAACAGAGTAGTAACGCGACGCATCAGATATGTATGGATCGTCAAGTCGGGGAAGCAACTGGACTGGTTTGCCCAAGAGCTAAGACAAGTCATCGAAGATGTGCAGACTCTGCAATCAGAGGGCCACGATATCGAGGTAGAGATCAGCGCCTACATCACATGTGACGAAACATTCACGACCGAACAAAAAAGCATACTCGAAGCTCTACACTCATCATCATCACCAAAGGCTCCCGCGCAGCGCGAACACGGCAGTATAGACGTATTACCAACGCCAGAGGAGACCGAGTATCCCAACGACAACAAAAAGGATCTCTACAAAAAAGACATGATCGAAGAACGCGAAGTCTACGAACCAAGCATCAACTCCGACGCCAACGCCGGGCCTTCAAACCCATCATGTGGACCCAACGGCACATGTTGCTGTACCGCCACCATCGAAGACGAAGACGCAGACGACGCCATCCGACCAGCATGCACATGCAATTGCGGCGCCGGCGCAGGGCCTTCGACAACAGAGAGCTCAGCAGCCTCGAGCATCATCAGCTTTGACGAGAAGTCCAAACCAAAACCCAAGCAGCCGCTTCTGCATTCAGCCATAAACATCTTCTCCGGTCGACCGGCGTGCAGAAACCTGATCCGGAAGTCTCTGGAACAAGCGCATGGCGAGAGCGCTGTAGTGGTATGTGGCCCTGCGGGCTTGGTCGACGATGTCAGAGTCAGCACTGTGTCGCTGAGCGACGAGAGAGCTGTGCACAAGGGCACTGGTGCTCAAGGAATCTGGTTGCATACTGAAGCATTTGGTTATTAGTGAAGAGCAAAATAGATACCCCCCTTTATTCGTCGGTCGGCATGACAGTGTGGGAAACTCATAAATGCCGGGTCATGATATGATTGTTAATGATGAATTTATGAAACTACTATCTCCTCTTACTCGTCAACAAAGCACGCTCATTTTGTGATCCACAATATAACACGTAACGAATTAGATGACAGTGGTACAAAAAGAAGGAACATGGACGTTGGCAAATGTTGCAACGAGATCAAGCATGTGAGTTACACGGCACTCTCACAACTCTAGCTCAGATACACGGCGACCCTGTCCCCTCCATAAGAACAAAACCAATCCACCTCAAACAGCATACACGGCCCAACAAGTCATCCACTCAAGCACTGTTATCAGCGCACGAGAACGAGCTATGATTACCTTCCTTCTTCGAGAGACTGACAGCACTGCCGTAGACGCCCGCAACGCACTAGATAACATCAGAATCAGTATATCTGCCACATGAAAAAGTAACAAGTAGGTCCAAACTCACCACAGTGCAGCATAGGAGCAAAACGACCGAGTTCAGCGCAAAGAGACAGCTCTTCCTCCACCCATTGAACCAATTGCCTTTATTCATCTGAAACCAGAAGATGGTCGGAAGGCCGAGGCTGAACCACGAGTAGAACAAAGCGCCGAGCAGACCGAGCAGGTCAGTGAAGACCGGGATTGCTGACGCGATGATCCATGCAAGGATCCAGGAGGCGGCGCACAGCGCGATCCAGCTGCTCCAGGATCGCATACTCTTCTCCGTGATGACGGCGCGGTTGTGCTTCCAGTCCCGCCAGATGCGGACATACATGTTCTTAACTACGATAGCGGCGTTGACGACGCCAGCTATGATAATTGTTGGCATGGCGATGCCCCAGGCGACCTTGGCCATGCCTGGACTAGCGGAAGTGAGAGCGGGCGAGGCTACGTCGTAGCCGACATAACGGTAGATGACGACCGCGACAGTGATGTAAAATGAGATGGCTACGCTCTGTAACAGGCAGAGGGCCTTGGGGAAGTCAGTTGGAGTCTTCATCTCTGAAATGAACCCAAAGAAAGCTACGTGGCCAGCATAGGCGACAACGATGTTCGAGACGCTGGTGGCGCCCTGCTGGAAGGTAGTCTTGGTTGATGGCGTTACAGCGTATGTCTCAGGATTGGCTGGGTGTTTGGTACCGACGCTGATCATGGTGATCAGGACAGCAACTGTGATTGAGATGCAAGCTACAATGAAGATTAGTCAGTGACCAGATGCTAGACAATATAGACTTGATGTCAAGAGTATACGTACAGACTACGGACAAAGCCGAAATGTTCTTGAAGGTCCGAGGGAGAGTCAGTACAAAGGACACAACAGTGCCGATGATTCCAAAGACAATAGTACACATGGCGTGATGTGTGAGGACATTCATCTCGACGGTGAAGGTCAAGATATGTGCAGCCATAATGAAGATGAGTATCAAGACCTGCATAACCTCGACGACCTCACGTGCGATTGGACCCGCAATACGCTCTGCAGCGTTTGCAAAGCTGTGCATGCCCATGTGCTTCATCTTGAACTGATAGACGACGCACCCGGTATACGTTGCCATCAGACCAATGCCAGCGATGAGAAGGACACCAGGGACAAACCCGACAGTTGCGACTACATTGGGTAGTGACAAAATGCCCAGGGAGATGGTCTCTGCGATGAGCAGAGCACCACACCTCCACCACGAAAGATTCTTGTAGTCTGTACCTCCATTCGAGTTGTCACCGAAAGGATCTTCCTGTGTGGAGTTCAGCAGGAGTTCAGAACGTATGCTACAGGACCATACTCACAAGATCTCCTTCGGTAGTTGTATCTGCTCTACTTTCAGCTTTCTCCAGCGCTTTGATACTTTCTTGCTCGACAGATCTAGCACGATCGTAGTCTGAAGCAGTAGTGGATCTTGAGCCAACACGGATTGTAGCCTGTTCTTTATCAAGGTGTTCCGAAGATGTATTGTTATGCTCGTCCTTTTGCATGGCAACCCCGGCCCTTCCGCAAAACGCTCTTGCAATTCCAAATGACTGCATAGCTGCGTAATTACATTGATCCAGTTTTTCATGCACAGAGAATGAGATTCGTACGTATGGAGAGGGGGGAAACCACAGCGGACACTGGAGTATTTATTGGTAACGTCCTCATGCGGGCCTCCGCATTGTAGGAAAGCTAGAAGGTAATTAGGTAAGTCAATTGAAGATGGTTCTGCCTTCGAAACTATCTCCGAAGATAGAGAGCTATTGTGGCATAGCACGGGAGGTCGTAATCAATGTGAGCCTGTGACAACATGGCTGAAGGTAATCAGAATCGGGAACCAGAACCTAGAATCACATCTGGCACGAAGCAGAGACCGGGATTGGTTGATAGATAATTAAATGGTATCGAATCGTAATAGGCTTTTCTTGAGAGACATATCTCCAGTTTTCCCGTGATAAGTTGAGTTGGGCATCGACGTGCTAGTAACTTTTCTCCCTCCTACTCGAAGACTGGAGGGTCAAGTTCGAGGCGCCATGGAGCGGCACAACGACTTTTCCGCTTCCAGGATCTCACTCATCGGTTTTCTACTCTTCGTCATCATTGCATATCCGTATATTCCCCATATTACAGGGAGATCCGAAGATCTGATAGGCGCATGGGGATGACGATCATTCGAGCCACACTGAGGATATTCAGAGGACAACGAATTGAGGTTGAGCCACTCAGAGTGGGAGTGGGGTCATGATCACACAAGCATTTGCTCATGGTTGTCAGTGTTCTGACCGGACTCCAGTTCCCCGTATACCCTTGGGCTCTACTTGTTCGTGACATGTCGTTGAAAAGGCACAGACTAAGTTCGGCGCAGAGACGATCACTGCCGCTGGTTGCGCCACATGCAGGGACGAAGCTTTCCAACGAGGAACCGCCTGCCGGCGCGAGCTCAAGCTTTCCCCAGATTGCGACGACCATTAACGTCTCGAGTAAACACCCCGATTCCTTCGACTTTCCCCTCTTCTTGACTTCAGTGAATCTAAGCGCCGGCTTCTCACCTTCTTCGGACAGTATTTCTGAGTTGCAAAACTTGTCTGGATACTCACACAGAAATCATCCGAAAGACCTGAGTTCTCGAGCCTTAGCTTGATTGACATCGTACTCATACTGTTTGCTCGTGACTATCACAAAAGACATAATGGTTCAGCTACGCAAGCGCAAAACTCCCCCTCCTGCGCCTGAGCCAAAGCCAAAGAAGGAGCGCAAGACGAAGGCCAAAGCACCTGCGAACGGCGATTCGGAAGCTGCTCCGGCAGAGCCGGTAGCTGAGGCATCCTCTACCACTGCGCCCGAGGCCCCCGTTGAGGAAGAAGCAAAGCCGGCTGACGACAAGCCGGAGGAGAAGCCAGAGGAGAAGGCAGAAGGAAAGCCCGAGGGGAAGACCAATGGAAAGTCCAACGACAAGCCTGGTGCGAAGGCCAAAAGTGGACCTCCCAAGGCCGGCGACAAGATCGACTTTGAAGGCTTTGGTGGCGAGATCGAAACGCAGGACGGGAAGAAAGTGACACTGAAGTCATTGGTCGAGGAGAGCGAAGCCGGTGTTGTGTTGTTCACGTATCCGAAGGCCAGCACTCCTGGATGTAAGTTGATTATTTTCCTTGTGATGCCCAAATATCATACACTTCACTTCGGTCCCATCATCGTTCAGATGTGAGACACATTGGCAGACGTCTGCATGTCCAGGGAATCGGGTCGACCTGCGCATGGCAGTAACAGATTTATGAGCCAGTCGACTGCTCGGTGAATCTGTAGCGACGTATCGACATTCCCATTACATCTTCTATTACCTCGCCTGAAGTACATGATCAACGAGCCCATGCTGACAAACACTCGAAGGCACAACTCAAGTCTGCCTTTTCCGCGACAGCTATGATCCCCTCACAGCTACCGGGCTGTCCATCTATGGTCTCAGCTCCGACAGTCCCAAAGCCAACACAACATTCAAGACCAAGCAATCACTTCCCTACCCACTTCTCTGTGACCCCTCAGCGACGCTGATCGCAGCTATCGGCCTCAAAAAGTCGCCCAAGGGAACCCAGCGGGGTGTTTTTGTTGTGACCAAGGACGGTGAAGTGCTCGCTGCCGAGCCAGGTGGTCCTGCACCTACGGTCGAGGCTGTCAAGAAGGTGGTCGCCAAGATGGGAGGCGACAAGGATGCAAACGGACTGGTGAAGGCCAAGGAGACGGCTGAGAAGGCCAAGTGAAGACGAGAGAGCTGAGTAAAAGAAGCTGTTTGTGATCTTTGCTAGCTTGCTTGTGCAATGGGGAGGGGCAGTATTTTCGGCTGTGATGAAAGTGGACAAGATAGTTGAAGAGGTACTGATCAATGTTTTGTACGTAGTTGTATTAATCCAAGCATGTCTTTTGTTGAGTGTATCTTCCACTGTCGTGCATGTTGTTTCGAGCATGTAGATGGATAGCAATGAGACCTCAGGCTCGAAGTCAGGCATGGCCTGATATGTACACTGCTATGGTTTCCGTATCAGCAATCAGATAACTCCCAGCGATAAAGCAAGAGCCTATCTCCTCTCACCCGGCCCGACTCTTATCGATAGCTTCTTGCCCTCACTTTCCTCAGTCATCCAACTCATGTCTTCGTATTCGTATTCGTACCTTTCGGCACTCCATGAAAGTCCGACCCTGACAAATCCGTACACCAGTTGACCTTCACTCAGCACCCCGTGCAGACACTGTTCTGCCGATTCCGAACGGTATTCGTGTAAGTAAGGTATGCTGCCTGCCTGCCCGCCTGCTAGTTGTGCGCAGAGTGAGTGTCCTGCTGTGACGAGGCTCACTGACATCATGACTGCCCGCGGCTTTTGATTCCCCACACTAAGGTACCTTACCTTACGAAGGTGGAGATATTGTGGAGACGAGGGGCACGCAGTTAGTGTAAGCATGCATACGACCTGATAGAGATAGTGGTGAGCGGGACGAGGTACCCGGAGAGGAATTCACTTAGTGGTGCTGCAGTACCGTCATCGTCACATCTAACAATAGCTTCGGTAGCTTAGCGAGACCTCCCGCTGAGAGGTCGACTTTCGGTGCTTTCGGTCTTCGAATGCTTTGTAACTACCTTTCTCATTTCACAAGCTGCATGTTATTGAAGCAAGAATATCGGACATAGAGAATATAAACACGGCCTGCTCTCCAAGGTGTAGAAACGCAAAACAACCAGCATATCTATCCACTCTCACCACCCTCCCCCTAAGCGTCCAAACCAACCCCCACCCAATCCCCAATCCCAGCACGAAAATGACAAAAGGAACAACCCTCTACCTCGCCTACACAGCGCCCATAAACCCGCCCTCGGCAACGCCAGTCCTGACCCTCGCACAATGCTGGTCCGGGCTGCAGCTGAAGATCCGCGACGCGCCAGTCTTCGTGGGCGCCATTGCGTCGTGCGACGTGCTCGAGGACAGCGACGACGAGCGCTTCGGGACCGTTGTGCGCGAGGTCGTGTTCAAGAGTGATGCCAGTAAGAGCATCAAGGAGACGTGTGTCAGTTGTTGGCCGTGTAAGGTTCGTTTGTTTGCCTTGCTTACTTTTCCTACTGAGGAAGGGGATGAGTGAGGTGGTCGCTGATGCACATACAGGTCGACTTTCACCAACCCGACGGCTCCACGGTGACGAACACCATTTCACAGGGCCCGACGGGCCAGCCGGATGATTTGTGCATGACGTATTCGTTTCAGTGGTTGCTGCCGGACGTGGAGGCTGGAAGTAAGAAGGAGGATGAGGCGAGGACTCAGTACTCGGGCATGGCGAAGATGGCCGTGGATAAGAGTATTGAGGCTATTAGACGACTGGTTGGGGAGGGGAAACTTTAGGAATTGAAGAGATGGTAGTTATTGGGAGGGGACATGGAGAATAATTAGTTGTTTACGGGTCACGCTGGTTTGGGTTCGAATCTTGGATATAAGTCGAATTGATTCAGATGAGTGTCAAAAAAGAGTTGCTTTTGTTCCTGCTTCATGCATTCATCGATCTACTAAGTAGTGGTATCTTGAGTTTTAATCTTCTCCCATGCCGATCCTATGCCCGTGTCCATGTCCTGTGAAAGATGATGAATAGAACTTGTTGACAAATGGTAGTGATGGGATGAATCTGGGATGCGGGTAGCAGTGCAAGAACTAAAGCAAAATGTGGAGTTGTCATGTGCAATGTATCAATGTTTTGTGGACATCCTGGCTACGGAGTTTGAGTCCCAGGAGGCGAAAGACCTTGCTTCTTAGAAGAGATCTTCGGCCCGTCTACGCGGCTTTCCCTTCAACTTGTCCGCGAAGAGATCCTCTCGTCCAGTGTTTCCTGCTCCAAGCTTGGAAGGGAAGAGCTCCTTGACCACAGGGTTGACTTCGCGAGAGGCGCCACGGATGGAGAAACCCGGGGACTCGACTGCGCTACCTTTGATACTGAAGCCGTTTGGCGCTGCTGCTCGAGTATCGGCATTTGGACCTCCTGTTATGCGATCAGCAAGGCTACCTGCAGATGTGTCAGTAATATGTCTGTCAATTGTAACGAAGAAGCGGCGAGTAGACCTACGTCTCGCGCGATTCGTCTCCTCGGAATCGAGAGCATCACTGCGACGGTGGTTGCTATGCGAGGTCTTGTTGGGGAACAATTCCCTGTTGCGCTTTGGAGGTGACACCAATTCGGGGACTGATTCGACGGTAGAGCCGTTGTTTGCCGGTAGACTGCCTTCGAGTGCGGATGATTTGGATGCCTTCGCTGGGAACAGTTCCTTCGGTGCGGTGTTGCCGCCTCTGTCGGCTATGAGGTCGCGTTGACGCGCCGGCGGGTCATTGCTCCTGCGACGGGCGGTCCTACGCATAGGTTGATCCTCGTCGAAGCCGAAACGACCGTCGCCATCTCTCACCGGTGAAGCGCTACGGTCTCGCAATCTTCCTTGCGAGTTGCTGGCGAACAGATCCTCCTCTTCCGAACGCCTGCGTCCACCTCTTCCACCCTGATCCCGCGACGCGTAGCTGTCTCTGTCTCTTGGAACATAGCCTTCTCGTCCTCGACGAGCTCTGGGTTCGACCTCTGCTGCACCCTCGCCAGCATCGTCATCGTACATGCTGACATCGAATTTCTGCTGCGGCTCTTCTCTCCGTCGTCTTTCGGGTCTCCTGCCATTTCCTCTCCTGCCGCGATCATCATAGTCTCTTCTCCTCTCTCGGGGGTCGTGGTCAGGGTTCATGAGGTAGAAGCGACTGCGCTCGTGGGCGCGCGGAGCCTTGACATCTCCAACAGTGGCCAGTCTGACTTCGAGTTCGGTCTCGGGATGTGTAGATAGCGACTTTGCTTTTCGCGACTGCAGAGGCGAGAGTTGCTCCGGGATGGACTCGGAGAGGTCTGAGAAAGCTCTGAGTGCTTCCTCGGCAGCTGCTTCGGTGTTGTAAACAATGTTGGCTGATGTGTCGTCGATCCACTCGACGCGCTGTTGTAGTTCGGCCGTCGAGTAGTGCTCCGAGGCGAACTGCCGGATATCTTGAGTGGTGAAGTTGTCCAGGCCGCGGACGTTGACTTTGGTAGGCACGGGTCGCGACTTGTCTTCCTCGACGGGCATCTCATCATCGATAGAAGTGTTTTGCGGTGGAGGTGCCGCAGCAAGTGCTTGCTGAAAACATGTCAATTCCAGTGGTCGCAACAGGTCGTGTAGATACTACACACAATCTTCAGAGCCTCGGCCTCCAGGGCTGCGATCTCTGGGTCGACGGTGAGGTCGATGTCCATATCGACATCCATGTTATCAGCCATGATGGTGGCTGCCGAGGTATACAGTATCGCGCAGGTGTGTTGTCGGAGGGCAAGCACTCGTCGCGCTCTCGAATGATTTGCCTTGTATTCAAAAGTGACTATGTGATGTTGTCAAAGAACAAAGGTGGCGATAGGTATAGCAAAGTAAGGTAATCAGTAAATAAAAGAGTCAGATGGAAAGAGACAATCAGCGTCGAGGAAGCTCAGCTGAGTCGCGAGTCATGCTTAGCATATCAGATGGCTGTGTACGGAGCAGGTAAGATAGGCAGCACATATCAAACGATTATTCGAGTGAATACAAGGCTACAACCACTCCTGTTTTTGTACTGCACATCCGGCGTGAAACATCAGTACCGGATGTGGTATCATCAAGACACATCTGCTAGACCTGCTGTCAAGTTGCCTTTGCGTGCAACAAGACTGCAATTCACGCTTGCCCTCGGCGAATGTGCCACTGCACTCACAGGCATATAAAGCTCTTACAGCATGACATGGTGTCGACTACCTTACGAAACAATACTACGCGAAGCGAGTAGATTGTATTTATGGTGCGCTCCACGTCCTCCAGAGGGAGGCAACGCACTCAACATTGACTACTTCGAGGGAGTATTCGAGTGCATACAGAGCAGCCATTTCGAGTGCAAGTCGAGCAAGGTAGCATTGACACTGTAGACGAATTCACAAGATAATAGAAGCAAAGAAAAGTATGTAACCAAGCTGATTCCCGAAATATCCTGATGATCGGAACGATCTTTCCACTCGGGCGCCCAGCAAAAAAGGTTGTCTCATCTACGCCAGCGCGAAAACAAAATTGCCAGAGAAAGGCAAGAATGTCGATAGTAATGTGTTTTATTATGAAGCTGGCGGGTGTTTTAGTGGAGAGAAAGAGGAAAAAGCAGTGAATCCAGTCGAGTTTTGTACAATCGGTGTATGGGTGGCCCGTGCGATGCCAAGATGTGATTGGCTTGTCCAGAACAGAACCAGGCAGCCAGGCAGAGATGGGGTTGGCAGAAATAGGCCTTACGTCTCCAGAAACAGAGGGAGAGCGACTTGAGGAGCTTCCGATCAAGGGTTCTAGATTGAAGCCAGTTGTATCATAACAACACACCACCACTTCTTGATACCTTGACCTCTATTCGCGCCCGCAGCAGCCAGCAGAGCTAGTCGACGCCCTTTCTGTGACATACGCGACAACAACTGATCCGCGGGTGAGGGACCACTCAGATTTGGATATAGATATATACATACATACATACATACACACAGACAACACCAACATGGCTGGATTCCCGCCGCAAGGAGCTCCCGTCCTGGACTACGAGTCTTTGAAGGAGCAATGGAGTGACATTGAGGATCGCGATGGAATCAGATTATCATGGAACACCTTTCCCTCATCACGAATGGTATGTTTCTTCTGATTCGATCTTGACCATTTTGGCAGGTGCTGACTCCCCGCCCAGGAGGCCTCGAGGCTCGTCGGTATGTTTTGGATAGCGAACATATGTTACATATATCTAACACGACACAGTGCCAATCGGAGCTCTCTACACACCTCTCAAGGAGAAGCTCGACACGCCGCTCTTGCAGTATGAGCCCGTCACTTGCAAGGCGCCATGCCGCGCCGTCTTGAACCCCTTCTGGTAGGCCTTTTTTGTACCGAAGTCGCTCTGCTGTCATGACCCGCGATGAAGCGATGACGAAGAGAAGAGAACACTAACCCGTGCACAGCCAGGTGGACATGCGCGCCAGGATATGGATCTGCCCCTTCTGCCTACAACGAAACAGCCTGCCGCCACACTACAAGGACATCTCCGAGAACACCATCCCTCCCGAGTTGCACCCCGGCAGCACCACCATTGAGTACCGACTGGCTCGCCCCGCCCCGGCACCGCCAGTCTTTGTCTTTTGCGTCGACACTTGCCAGGAGGAAGACAGCTTGAAGGCGCTCAAGGACTCGATCATCATGTCGCTCAGCCTGCTCCCTCCCCACGCTCTGGTCGGCCTCGTCACCTACGGCTCAATGACCCAGGTCCACGAGCTTGGTTACGCCGAGTGCGCCAAGTCGTACGTCTTCAGGGGCAGCAAGGACTACACGGCGAAGCAGGTGCAGGAGATGTTGGGATTGGCTGTCAACGCAAGACCCGGAATGCAACCCCAGCCCGGACGTCCTGTCGCTCCTCCTCAGATGATGGGTGCCGCTGCCCGCTTCCTTCTTCCTGTTCAGCAGTGCGAGTTCCAGCTCACCAACATCCTCGAGGGTCTCCAGAGGGATCCTTGGCCCGTCGCCAACGACAAGCGCTCGCTTAGATGCACCGGAGTCGCGCTCAGCGTCTCTGTCGGCCTGCTCGAGTCTTCTTTCCAGAACTCGGGTGCCCGAGTGATGCTCTTCACCGGCGGCCCCGCCACCGAAGGTCCTGGTATGGTCGTCGGCCCCGAGCTCAAGGAGCCCATCCGTTCCCACCACGACATCGATCGCGACAACATCAAATACTTCAAGAAGGCTGTCAAGTTCTACGAGACGCTCGCCAAGCGCACCGCTCACAACGGCCACATCATCGACATCTTCGCCGGATGTCTCGACCAAGTCGGTCTCCTGGAGATGAGGACGCTGGCCAACTCGACTGGAGGCCACATGATTTTGACCGACAGCTTCACCTCATCCATGTACAAGCAGTCATTCGCCCGCATCTTCGACAAGGACGTCAACGACAACCTCCTCATGGGCTTCAACGCCTCTCTCGAGGTTCTCACTACCAAGGAGCTCAAGGTCACTGGTCTTATCGGCCATGCTGTCTCGTTGAACAAGAAGTCTGCCAATGTTGGAGAGACCGAGTGCGGTATCGGCAACACTTGCTCCTGGAAGATGTGCGGCATCGATCCCTCTGCAAGTTATGGCGTTTACTTTGAGATTGCCGGCCAAGGCGGCCCCAACAACATGCAACAGGGTCCCCAAAAGGGTCTCATCCAGTTCCTTACTTACTACCAGCACTCGTCTGGCCAGTACCACCTCCGAGTCACCACTGTCGGTCGCAACATGAGCGGCCCATCAGGAGACCCAGCCATCGCACAATCTTTCGACCAAGAAGCTGCCGCGGTGCTCATGTCGCGCATTGCCGTCTTCAAGGCCGAGGTCGACGATGGTCCCGACGTCCTTCGCTGGGTCGATCGTATGCTGATCAGGCTATGCTCGCGCTTCGCCGAGTACCGCAAGGACGATCCATCATCCTTCAGGTTGGAGAAGAACTTTACACTCTACCCACAGTTCATGTTCCACCTGCGCCGTTCACAATTCTTGCAAGTCTTCAACAACTCCCCTGACGAGACCGCTTTCTACAGACACGTTCTCAACCACGAGGACGTGTCCAACAGTCTTGTCATGATTCAACCCACGCTCGACAGTTACACTTTCGACCAAGAAGGCAGCGTGCCCGTCCTGCTCGATTCGACGAGCATTCAACCCCAGACCATCTTGCTTCTCGACACTTTCTTCCACATCCTCATCTTCCACGGCGAGACCATGGCCGAGTGGCGAAAAGCAGGATACCAAGACATGGAAGGCTACGAGAACTTCAGAGAGTTACTCGAAGCGCCAAAGGAAGACGCAAAGGCATGTGCTGACCCCCTCTACACCCCCCTCACTCACTCAATGATACACCCGCTGACTTGTTCTCTTCTTGCACAGGAACTCATCCAAGACCGCTTCCCCCTGCCCCGCTTCATCGTCTGCGACGCAGGCGGCTCGCAAGCGAGATTCCTGCTCTCCAAACTCAACCCGTCGACCACGCACACCACGGGCGCGTACGGCGGCGTCTCGCAGACGGCTCAGACCATCTTTACTGATGACGTCTCGCTGCAGACTTTCATGGATCATCTGATGAAACTCGCCGTGAGCGGTAACAACTAGGCCCTTTTTTTCCCCCCTTCCTTGTCACGCTGAGATTGTGGTGGCTGGGTCCTGGGTTTTTCTTGTCGCTGTACAGAACAGAGAAGAGAGACGCGAAAGACAAGAGAGGGAGAGAAGGCTGTGTCTCGAGTATGGAAGAGAAAAGTGCCAAAGTAGGCTGCTGCTGAATGAATGGGGACCGGGTTCGAGAGCAGCGCATTCCACATCACTACTGTTGCAAATACTACACTACTACCACCACTGCTAAAGAAATGAGATATCGCAAGTTTTTGGAAAATCGAATCGAGAGAGTCTGGAACCAAGGCTGTCTTTTTCTTCTTTTCTTCCTTCCCGTGCAACGACGTGAGGTAATCAGTGACTCGTACACAATCGGCATGAACTCGGCACTGTATGAGAAGACATAAAACCGGTATGACATGAACCAGTACGCAAGACCCAAGGGATACCATAGCATAGCAAGGCCCTCAAATACCATAAAACACGACGTGAAAAAGCACATGGCAAACAAGAGATAGGTAAGAGGCAACAATAGTACATATGACATGAAACAGTGTGGAAAAAAAAGAGGCAGGTAAAGTGGTATCTATATAAACCCCCATGCCATCATCAAAAATCGAAAAGACATGCATAGGAAAAAAAAAAGAGAAAAGGAGGACCAACAAGAACAGCCTAGGTAGGTAGCTTCATCTTGACCTCGTGTCGACTTTGATCTTGTCCACATCTCACATCCAATGTTCCAAGAGTGAATCCGCAGAAGAAACAAGTAGCTCGGACGGTACAGCCGGGAATATAAGCAGACGTACTTCGATGTGCATGATGAAAGAGAAGAAAGCAAAAAGGAGTAATGGCCGTGGCATATACTAGCAAAGGAAAAGAAAAAAAGAAGAAAAAAGCCGCTCTTTCTCGGTTTGGGGGATGCGAAAAGAACGCCCCCGGGGGATATCGAACTAAACAAGAAAGGAAAAAAAAAAGAAAAACACAGAAAAGGG
The DNA here is from genome assembly GCF_041146345.1 of Neodothiora populina. NCBI lineage: Eukaryota > Fungi > Ascomycota > Dothideomycetes > Dothideales > Dothioraceae > Neodothiora > Neodothiora populina. Next base: position 1,259,364 of record NW_027191409.1, read on the forward strand.
GCGTCTAGACTTCCGTTGAACCCGCCCACCCACAAAACAGACTTCTGGCAGAGCTCAAACAAACCCATCAACAAAAAAAAGCCATTGCTGCAGCGCGCATGTTCACAGGAAAAGAGATACTATCGGCCATCAAAGTCGCTCAGGTAATCGCCCGACCCAACCCACCCTCCATTGTTGCCATTGCCGTTAACGCCCATACCCAGTCCCTGTACTGCGCCGCCGTTCGTTTGCGTCGGCATGGGTGAAGGCACACCGAAAGAGCCCATTTCGTTCTCGCTCAGCGCGTCCCACTCGCCGCCGCTGCTGGTGGCATCGAAACTGCTGCGGCCGCTGAAGTCCATCTCTTCCGGGATGGGCGCCGAGTTGGCGGGCGCGCTCCAGTCGAAACTGGCCAGTTCGGGATAAGTCTGTAACAGAGCGGCTGGCAGAAGAGGGTGGAATTGCGGCTGCTGCATGGTCATTGGCGTCACAGCGAATCCGGCCTGCTCGTTCTGCATTTGTTGTTGCTGGTGTTGGGCCTGTTCTTGCTGCCACTGCCGTTGACGCTCAGCCGCTTCTTCGTCTAGTAATGGTCGGATGCATATGCGACCGGCTTCGGAGCGGAAGTGACGACCCAGAGCATCGGCGCGTGCGAAGCGCCGCCCGCATCCCCATTGCTCGCCTGTGGAAAGAGCGCCTTTGCAGACAAACTTCTTCTCGCCAGAATGGAGGCCTTCATGGCGCTTGCGATCGTGCTGTCGAGCAAAAGCCTTGCCGCAAATTGTGCAAACAAAGGGCCGTTCGTCGGTGTGGGTGCGCAGATGCGATCGCAGGTTGTATGCTCGCGTGAACCTCTTGTCGCAGAGTGTACAGGCGAAATTGGCAGGATGCTTCTGCACACGCTTCGGATCGTGCCCGTTCTCGCCGGCGCGTTCAGGATTCGCAAGATCGAGATAGTATTTGCGCGGTGCCGAAGAGGCCGATGAAGCCCGTGATCGGTTGCCGCTGATTGACGAAGACGGCGAGGGAGACCTTGATGATGGGTGTCGATTGTCATGTGGTGAGAGCGAGTCCTTGTCATGCTTGTAGGGCTGCAATGAGGGCGATCGACCACGTCCAGCGAAGCCTGGAGTCGACGGTCGTGTCAAGGGGTTGGCAAAAGAATCAGATTTCGCGCGTTCTCTGTTCCGACTTGGACCTGATAATGTCTTGTTAGCAGAGAGCGACCGAGGAACAGCTCGGAATGAGCAACTTACTCCTGTCGGGTGGACTGAGGGTATCTTCTTGTTTCACGACAGCAATATTAGGCTCAAAGCTGGCTTGTCTCGAGGGAGGTGCGAATTCGATGTTGATCTCAGGAGGCGACATGACATCGGCTTGTCCAAAGTCGCCAGGGCTGTTGTGCCCGCTCAGTTGAGGGAACGGCTCAGACCCACTGTTCTGGTAGAGGTCGGATGCACCTCCGTTCTGCTGGCTCATGTCCGGGGAGAATCCGAAATTGTTCAGGCTCGTATATTCGGGCAGAGCTTGCTGCGGCGACAGTTGCGGCATGAGGTGTGGCGAGACGTGAGGGCTAGGCCCAGGGCTTATATGAGCTTGTCCGAGCTGGGGGTCTGACAGAGTGAACTGACCCAGACCAAGACCGTCTGAGAACAGAGGGTGGTCTTGTGCGTTCAACATAGGCGATGCGTCAAAGTCATCGGCAGCTCCCAGATAAGGGGAGGCCTGGTTCGAGTGTGTTGAGATTTCAGAATAAGTGTCCGAGGGAGCACGTCTGTGGCCTTGAAAGGCTCGGCCGTTGGCCCAATCATTGCCGTGGTAGCCTATAGGCGGGAACGCTGCGCTGGCAGGGTCGAGTGACTCGGACCTGGGACGGTTGTCGTTGAAAGGCGGCTGCTGGAAGCCGGGTGAAGCGTGAGGACTCGGGCTCTGAGAGGTGTTGCGCACCCCAGTATGCAGGAGGTGAGGCGGGGTGGGGCTGTGATGGGTCGCCGCAGCAGCAGCCATGGCGTCCAGAGATAGTGATGATGTGTCAAAGGTTTGCTGTAGTATTTGATTGTTGCTGCTGTTGTTGCCGTTGCTGTATAGCAGGGTTGGGTCTAGTGCCAGGTTGGACGCTTCGATATCAAAGTTTGGGAAGCTGGATGCTTCACTCGAGTTACTGTAGGGCGAAGGGACATTCAAGTTGACAGAACTTGAGCCTGGCGAGAAGCTGTCGTTGTTCTGCTGATTGTAGTTCGGTTGAACGTACGACGTGTTCTGGAGTGATTGCGGCAACGGACTGGTCTGAGCCTGGAGGAAGGTGTGCTGCGTGATGTCGCCCGCTTGGCCTGGTGCTTGGAACTGTTGCTCAAAGTCTAGCAGAGTGGCTTGAGGGTTGAGGAACTGCGCGTCCTGTTGTTGTTGGAAGGCTGAAGAGTATTGCTGACCGAATTGTTGCTGGTATGACTGATCAAGCGAGGGGTGAGGGTGAGGCGACACGGAGGCAGAGCTGGTTAAATGTGGATTATGGGCAGCAGACAGCGATCTGCCGCGACTGTGATCGTTGTTCATCATGCGCCGAGTATGCTTGGTATACAGTAAGAAAGTCAACGATGGTGCGCTGAGACCATAGCACGGGGAAGGTTGAGGCTGATGTCGAGGTGCTGCGGCGCGATGATGCGATGATGCGATGCACAAATGTACGGTATAGGATGATGGGGGGGCCAGGGAAGGAAGGAAGGCAGATCGAGTCAAGGCTTGACTTGTTCGCGCTCTCAGGTACGGCTACGACGTGTGGGTGAATCGAGGCGGAGTAATACAGATTGCGCAGAAGGAGCAGGAACGGGGACAGGGGATATCTAAACTGTACCGGGGGTGGAGAGCGCAGCAAGAAGCAGAAATAGGTGATATGATTGGATTGGACAAGAAGCAGTGCAGTGAATTGTGAACAAGATATCAAAATAAGGTATCTGGAGCGTGATACCCGAGCAAGGCAGCAACACTTCCCGTCTTCCGTCACTGTTCTATCGAGGGTCGGCCACGGTCCGGAAAAGTAGAAAAAGAGGGAGATCAGGAAGTGATTAGCCCCTCAGCGCCGGTGGGACTTTGCTCAGCCTTGACCGGTCTTGAACAGCACTTTACAAGACAATTGGTTTGGGAGGGGGGTCCCTTGGGCTGTGCTCATGCTTCCTTCACTACTTGGGGCCTAACCTACCTACCTAAGATAACCTACCTGACCTTACTGTACCTATCTAAGCGTACCTTGAGCTTGCTTTCACTCACTGTTCCCCACATTCCAAAGCTGCCCTTTGCTCACCTCTCGTCAGTTTCCCCGAGCCTATGTTCAAGCCTAAGCCAAGCTCAGGCACACTAAGTACTGCACAAGCATCTGTCCTCCAAACCGTGGACACGCCTGTGAGACATTTCGCATGCCGCTATCGATATGTACACGCTGCGCCCACGAGGACGAGAAGTATGGTCAATGTTCTCTGAACTTTATCAGCTGTATGGGTTCCTCAGGCCACAGCCAGCGCCTGCAGCTTCCCTGTCTGTTGGAGACACGAAAGACAGAAAGTCTGTTCGCGCTTGCGCCCACGCTCGCGCGCGTGGCTTTCCCAATTGGTTGGTCGACCAGCATTGCGAACATGACTGGGAAGGTTTCTATTCTTGGATCAAGCCCAGCGCCAATCTTCAAAATAACCAACGTGTGTGCTACAAGTACAGTACTCGGCCAAGTGACTAGAGTAGACCTGCATCTGATGTGCGACGCTTCCATGTATTTTCTTTCCTTCTTTCTATAGCGTGAAATCCGCGATACGAGTTACCAGCTGTAGAAACCGGGGCAGACCTACGTGTTTCACGCTTCCATATGACGGCATGACATGTGCGACACGAGTAATGAATTTCCTGCGGCCAAGGTGCGCTTTAGGTACTTCCCGTGACACTGCGCTACAGGGAATGGATCCTCCATGCTGTACCTTGACGTCTCCACAGCCAGCATAGCCCGCCCCGGACGGTATGCAAGTAGCTTCCTGCCTAAAAACGGCCCAGCACTGCCACTCTTACATACCGTAAATATCATACTTTGACAACGTGCAAACATGCATGTTCCATGAACGGTTCCCACCGAAAGTCAATCCCAAGACAAAGGTCCGTCGTGCGTTCTATGACATTGCGGTGAGCAAAGGAAATCTATCATGCGCGCGTCGAGGCTATAAACGTCATACAATCATTTGCATGTGTTTTCCCACCTCGTCACAAAAATCGAGGCATTGGTGATGGTCAGACCACATGTGCAGGCGTGCAATCAGCTGTACTGTTTTTATATCCGTATTTCTAAATATGCTGGTGGATTCTCAAATCACTCTTGCGCATCTGCTCGCTTTGTCAGGCGTCTTTAAATACACCTTCTGCAGGATCTGGTCAACATTGGTACCGTAGCTGATGCAGCGTACTCCGACTGCTTTTCGTATGGTCCTCTTGTCCTATACTGACCAACCGATGGCATTTGTGTGTGTTCTGAACGATGCCAATATCATTGCACTGAGATTGCAATCATAGCGTGGTGCGCTGATACAGACTTGCGCCGTGAAGAAGTCTGGGTCTTCTCCGGTAAGGCTCACATGCCGAATGGTGGTCGGGGCTGCGTGATCTTGCACCAGTACCAGTTTGGCGTGACAAGACTTGTATTGAATCTCGACTATTGGCTCGACCACATCCGAGTATGGGACGAAACATGTTTTTGTTTAGTCTACGGTCTATTATACCGTAGTGCTTATTGGTCTGCATCATCATGAGAGCCTGGTGAGCCACCACATGAAGCCGAGCTGGACAACGTAGGCGTACACAGCGAGGAATCGGATTCTTCGGTTGCGTTGCGGTTTGGCGACCGCCTGAGCATTCGTTGTGTTGTCAGGCAATAGAACATACTTGAGGGATCTTAGCTGCACTTATGTCAGTCAATCGAAAAGAACAAAAACCTCTAACGATGCTCACCAAGAAAAAGGCAATGGCCATGTAGGTGTACACGAAGACGGACCAGCCGACCCAGCCGCCGGTACTCTTGCCGCCTGACGTGATGGAGCTGATGGCGACTGTAGCAATGATGCCGACGAACTTGTAGCCAGAGTATGCAACCAGATCTAATAGCTGAGATTCGTTGGAGATGTTAAGGAGATAGGTTCCAAGTTTGAGCAACATGATCTCGATGACAACGGTGAGGAAGGCATTCGTTGCAGTCAGACCCAGTAGTTCCGGACGGAATGCGCCCCGAATACCCGCAAGGAGAGTCGAAAGAAGAACGTAGGTGACAAAGGCCATGACTAGATATGTTCAGCATGGGGATTTTCTCGGTTGACAATGCTGGGGCTGACCTGGGATATACATGTCAGGGCTGTTGATGTCCTCCCTCGGGGGTAGGAAGTATGGTCCCTGGCCATTCGATGACATGGGCTGCTGCTGGCGCGACCAAGGTCTGTGACGCCATGGAAATAGAACGAGGCAGAGCTTGTTGACAACATAAGAGTTGGAGACATTGAAATAGTGCTTGAGACGGCCGACATTGACATAGCGATTGAACTGAAATAGAGAGTCAGCGCTGACCATGGAGAAATCATGACTACAGTCTCGAGACCACATACGTTTTGTTCCATGTATTGCTGTCCGGCATCGAAGGCGGTCTTGCCAACCTGTAGACCCATCTGAGCAGTAGGATCGTTTATGAAGCCGCCGAACGGAGCCTGTCCATAGCCTGCTCCCATGCCGGCTTGCGGACCGCCGTATCCATAGCCGCCCTGCTGTTGCTGTTGCGCAGCCATCATGGAAGGAGGAGGAGGGGATCGTAATTGAGGTACTGTTGATACGTGTTGCGGAACAGGGTGATGGAGAGGGGGGACTGGGCAGGCCCCATGCCGTAAGCTGGACGCTGCATAGCTTGGAACTGGTCAAGGAGAGTGGCAGATAAGGGAATGTGGTGGACCAACGAAAGGTATAATATGCAATCGTGAACACCTTAGTCCTCGATATTAGACTGCTATCTTACCTATTATAACACAGACTAAGGGTAAGATACAGGTGCCTTCCTATGATGAATCCTGGGGGCTACGTAGCGTCGGGAGCTTGGCAAAACAACATTGATGCGTGCAAACATCGTCTTCGCTCGTCCACTACTCGTGCGGCGTCTTGTCCGCTTCCATGCATGACTCGACCGAGAAGAGCCGAGTTCAAGCATCGATTATGAGCGACCACTAGAAAGACCTCACTTCGACCTAATTAACGAACCCTTCACGTTGCACCCATTCTCCATTCGATTCAGATGAACACAATCGCTGCCCGAACTTCTGGCTCTGCCGGTCTACGAGTCTTTCTCTCGCGATTGTAGACTTTAGTCGTCCGAAGAAACCAAGGACCTTCCTACCAATCCCTAACGCCTCTATCATCGTCAACACCATTACCCTTGACATCTAGTAATCCTTTTGTACGATAATCAAATCCACGCCGCAGACTCGACAGCTTACTTACTATTCCCTAGCGTGACCAGTACATAGCTGCCAACAATGAAATGTGCACTGTCAATCTTGCACTTATGTTACATTTCTAAGCTTTTAACTGAGCAAATAACTTGCTCAGTAACAGAGCAAGTATTTGCTTTACATGATTGGCGAACCGAACTTGTCTATTCCATGTATCTCTATGCTTGACCTTGTTCATCTTGAAATAATAATGGTGGGTGAAGTTCTGAATCTATTGTCACACGAATCGCAAGAGTCTCATTTATAATCTGGGTATTGATATATTTCATTTGTGTAAACTTTGCCTATGTAGCAAGAGTATATAAAACCCCAAAGCAAAGTATAAATAACGCCGGGTTGTATGAACAGTTTGAAAAAAAAGATTCCATCTGCGTATCGACAGGGAAACATCGCTAACATGACTTTGCAAGACGTGGTGGGGGGATATCCAGTTTCCACCAAATTTTCCTCGTACTGAAGTTCATCAGTTCTTCTTTTTCGTCGACACAGCTGCTTAAGCAGTGGAAGGGGTGGGATCGCCCTTGGCGGGCTGGTCCTTGGGAGCAAGAGAGAGGTCGAGCTCGAGCTTCCTGACAGCCTTGCCGTCCTCGAAAGGAACAAAGTCGACAACGAGGTCGTCCTTGACGGCGAAGACAGTGTCGGTGGCGATGTAAGGGTCATCCTTGGGGAAGATCTGGGTGACGCAGCCCTTGTAGTTGTCTGCGGTGATCATAAGGTGAATGTGGGCAGGACGGAAGGGGTGGCGGTCGAGGAGCTTGAAGATGGCACCGGCGGGGCCATCGGTGGGCAGAGAGTAGGCGGTAGGACGGAGGCAGTAGAACCAGTAATCGCCATTCTCGTTGGTTCTGAACTTGCCACGGAGATTGTTGTCCTCCTGGTTGTCGGGGTCCTGGAAGTCGTACTTTCCGTTTGAGGAAGCTTGCCAGATGTCGACAACGGCGTTGACGATGGGCTTCTTGGTGACAGAGTCGAGGACCTTGCCCTTCATGAGGGTGACAAGACCCTCGTGGGGGGATCTGATGATAGTGTCGCCGTTGTCACGGAAAGGAGCGCGGGGGCTCCAGAAGGGGCCGAGAATGGCGGAGGAGGTGGGGATGTCACCGGCCTCGGACATCTGAGCGTGGGCCATCTCGTCGACCAACGACTCGAGACCGAGAACATCAGACATACGGTGGGCCTCGTTACGCTGAGGAGTGCTGATCTGACCGATCCAGTTGACAAACTTAACACCGGCCATCCACTCCTCGGTGGTGAGCTCGACCTCACGGGCAAAGTCGTGGAGATGAGTGATCAAAGAGGAAAAGATCTCTCTGGTTCTGTCATCACACTTGGGGCCAATGGCATTGATGACATTCTGGGTGAAGTTGGGGTCGAATCGCGAAGTCTTCTTGGACTCGTTGGCATTCTTGGTGGTGTCAGACATGATGGAGATTGATATTGGGGTAAAAATGATCAATTGGACAAAGTCAATGGAGTAAAAGGAAGAGAGAGAGATGGATGAGAGAATAGTTTCCAAGCCATGGCAGGCGAACAGGCTCTACTTATTTCTTCGACAAGACTGTACTGACACAGTTAGCAACTGCCCCTCGAGCCCTCATGATCGGACGGCAATACACTCGGCTTGTCCAGGCGGGGCAAAATGCCTGCCGTCTCGACACTCCGGAGAGCCTGGGGAAGTACTTTATGCTCTCTTGGCGCTTTTGAGCCAATCACCGTCCGAACGATTATTGCGGCACTCCGCAAAACCCTCTCTAGCGTCAGGGTCGGGACCGCGACCGATCCACACCTCACTTGCCTTGAACCGAAGCCGAGTGTCATCATGTCAAATTAGCTGCGACACTGGCCCGCGAGCCGCAAAGCTGTCTTGTCATGTAGTGTCTGGATATCCACGGGAGCTCGTACTCTGCTCATGTGCCCATCTTCGATCATCACAGCAGGCAGGTCTGTCCGCGTGTTTCATTTCAGACGTCTGCTGTCTTGCCGTGAACCGCTCTTACCCCGCCGCTTCTTCTCTCAGTCACATTCCAGAAACATGCTTCATCATTTGATGGTGGGGACCTGGACTCCTCCAGGAGCCATCTTCACTTTGCAATTCGATGACGAGAAATTGACTTTGAAACTGATCAAGAGAACGGAGATTCCCAAGGATGAACCAATCTCGTGGATGACCTTTGATGTAAGTAGATGTCGGTAAACTTGCAATGTAGTCTTCCATCTCTAAGAGTCCCTTTCCGTTCAGCATGCAAAGAAAAACATATATGGTGCGGGAATGAAGAAGTGGAACTGCTTCAGTGTGAAGAGCCCGATCGAGATCGTACATCAATCTTCTCATCCATTGGGCGGTCATCCTAAGGCCAATGATGCAGACACGAAGACTCGAGCTATATTTGTATTGGCGGCGAAAAAGCCCCCATACAATGTCTATGGCAACCCCTTTTACGATTACGCCGGCTATGGAAACGTGTTCTCGGTAGACGAAGAGGGCGGTCTCAAGGAGAACACCCAAAACTACGAGTACTGCCCTGAAACCGCAATCCACGGCATGGTGTTCGATCCTACCGAGAGCTACATCTACTCTGCAGACATGTGGGCCAACAGAGTTTGGTGTCACAAGAAAGACCCGAAGACCGGCCACCTCGAGACCGTTGGAAGTGTCGAGGCACCCGGAAAGGGGGACCACCCCCGCTGGGTGGCGATGCATCCAACAGGAAACTATCTCTATGCACTGATGGAGGGCGGGAACCGCCTCGCAGAGTATGTGATAGATCACCAAACGCACATGCCAGTCCCTACGCACAAGATCTATCCGCTCGTGCCCCCGGGTCACCAGGAAATCTATCCGAAAATGTACCGCTCAGATGTCTGTTTCCTCTCAAACAGTGGGAAATATCTGTTTGCCACATCGCGGTCCAACTCCCCAAGTCTCACAGGCTACATCGCCGCATTCAAGCTCACCGAGACTGGCAGCATCGAGAAGCAGATCTGCCTGAACCCGACACCAACCAGTGGTGGTCACGCCAATGCCATCAGTCCGTGTGACTGGAGCGATGAATGGCTGGCATTGACAGACGACGAAAAGGGATTCGTGGAGATTTACAGGTGGAACGAGGAGTTCCTTGGTCGCGTGGCTCACTGCGATATCCCTGAGCCTGGGTTTGGCATGAACGCCATCTGGTACGACTGAGCTTTTAAGATAGATCTTAGCTGTAGAAACAAACGAACAAACGCAACCCCAAAAGTCGTTCTCTAGCCATCGCCACTGCCGCTGCCTTGACCATATCTCATCACACCTCTTCGTCTATCGCGCCCGCTGCATCGCATCTACACTTTTTTTTCTCACGCAGACCCGCACTTACAGCACGTAGCATCGTCATTTCCACCTATCCCGAATCTTGATCTACTGTACGTACCCACCCAGATACCAGACCACAGTGTCTCCGTGCAAACGAACGCTCGGATGCACCACCGATGACCTACATCCATCCATCTAACGCGTGCGGGCCCCAGGCGGACGGAGGTGCACTCCTTCTTCCCCGCCGACACCGCTGCGCCTCCTCCGCCCATCGCTACCGGACCGGGGGCCGGGAAGAGATCAAACCAAGCAAGGCGCAGCGATGATGCAACACGCAATTACCAAGAAAAAAGAAAGGATATAAGACCACACCGGACCGTCCGATCCAAATTTCTTGGGAACTAATTACTCTGTGGTGATCCCGTTACCGCACAGCAGCGCAAACAATTGCGGGCGCCCGCTAGCTCTCTGCCGACCTTAACCTCCGAGGCCGATGCGAAGTGAGGGGCAGTTAATCGGCATGCATGCTGTGCACGGACGCTTAAGGTAGGGCAACGGACTCGGGGCTTTAGTGGGGCAAACGTGTAGTGGGAATGTCTGCGGCATGCTGGAGCGCGCGTGGGGTAGTTCTTTGGAGGATTGGGTCATTATGGGCATATTTCTTTGGCAGTGGGGGTTTTCTTGGACAAGGGAGGAAGACAAGTGAGGTCAGTGAGAGTAAGGTGGGTAGGTAGGCAGTAGGCAAGCTCCGAGGAATATACCGCAGCAGCCGCTCGCGTGGGGTGCCGCTGTCCATACCCGCGTTTTTGGGAGGAATATCATTTTGTTTTGAGCTGTTGGCTGGCTGTCGGCAGCTTGTGACGGTAGGTGAGGGGTGAGTATGTGAGGTATGTGCGTTGGGTCGTTTCGAAGTACTGTACCATCGGTCACTCTTTGATGACATTTGCGATTTTCTTGTGTTTCTACAGAGTGCTTTGCTATCTTGAAGCTTTTGTGTATCTGTCGTTGAATTGATATTCACTTTACAATAGTCGTCCATACACACCTTTTCCTTCCACAGCTTTGGATCATCTCTCTTGTGATTGAACTACTTGTGTTGTTGCATCCCATACATCAGCTTTACGAACAGCTGAGCTCAGGACCGTGAGATATATACCATCTATAAGACTCAAGTCTACGCTACATCACAAACAACAAAATGGCGCAGACACCGGGCATCCTGTACGTGACGATGCAGCCTTCGTCGTCTCTTCCGGCGGCAGAGTTCCACGATTGGTACAACAACGAGCATGGACCCAATCGGCTGCGTCTGCCCTTCATCAAGAACGGCTTCCGCTACCGAGCCATTGACCTCAATGGCAGCTCCGGAAGCGACGCACAGCCAGAATGGATGGCAATCTACGACACGCCGTCGATGGACGAGTTCAACAGCGAAGCCTATCTCGCGCTGCGGGGATCCCCGGTGCAAAGCCAGCGAGAGCGGGATATCAGACCGTCCGTCAAGATCGACAGACGCAGCTACGATCTGATTTCGACTCGCTCTTCTCCTGCCTTCAAGCCACTTGAGAACATCGAGAATGCCTCCGAGGGCAACATCGTGCTCTCTGCGCTGCTGACGCCTCACCCTGACAAAGACGCCGGGCAGATCTCCAAGTGGTACGAAGAGGAGCACACGGACATGATCACCAAGGTCCCCGGATGGCTGCGCACGAGGCGATTCGTGACGGCCAAGATCGACGGCAAGGACACAGTCGACTATCTCGCCCTGCACGAGTTCTCGCCGTCACAATGGAAGGGCCTCGACATCCCCGAGTTCAAGGCTGCGACCACAACCCCGTGGGCCAAAGACATCATGACCAACGTCATCAAAGACCGGACCATGCGCATCTACGAGCTCTTCTACAACTTCGGTGCCGCGCCCCGCGACATTGGCAGTTTCATCTCTGCAGGCCGTAAGCCGTGGGACAACCCGCCGACCAAGACCCGCACGATCCCTTCCGGAAGCAACGGCGGAGCAGTAGAGTCGTACATCACGACAAAAGACGGTGTCGACATCCCTTACCGAATCGAAAGCAACACGACCGACCCCAACGCGCCCCTGATCGTGCTCTGCAACTCCATCCTCGTGGAATGGGGCATTTGGGACAAATTCGTCGACTCCTTCCTGAGCAAGAGCAAGTCCGGCTTTCGTGTGCTGCGCTACCATACGCGCGGCCGCTACAACAACCTCAGCAAGACGCCCGTGACGGTCGACCTGCTGGCGTCGGACATCATCGCGCTGCTCGACGAGCTCAAAGTGCCAAAGGCCGCACTCGCAATGGGCGTCAGTCTCGGCGGCGCCACCGTGCTCAACGCCGCACTGAACTACCCCGACCGCATCGGCGCTTTTGCCTCGTGCGACACGAACGACAAGAGCCCCGCGGGCAACAGCAAGGCGTGGACGGACCGCATCGCGATTGCGGAAAAGGAAAACGCCAGCGCCGCCGACGACAGCAACACGAAGATTGTGGGAGACGAGCTGGCAGAGGTCACGGTCAGACGATGGTTCGTCAAGGAGAGCTACGACGGGGCGGAGATGGAAAAGGAGTGCGAGCGCGTCAAGGACATGGTTGTCAGGAACAGCCTCGAGGGATTCAAGGGCAGCGTGCGCGCGTTGTGGGAATACGACATGCAGCCGCTCATGAAAGGGGCCAAGGTCAAGGGTCTATTCGTCGCTGGAAGCGGAGACGGCGTTCTGCCAAAGACTATGAAGGACATGGCGGAGAGATATGGCAGCAGTGGCACCGAGTGCGTCATCATCGAGGGTGCTGGTCATCTGCCCATGGTGGAAAAGCCTGAAGACGTCGCCGCTGTTGCGATCAAGGCTCTCGCGTTGTGAACTGCTACAGGATCTCCTCATGAAAACAGAAACAAGAAATGTGGGAAGTGGATAAGGTTGGCTTTATGAAGTCCCTCTTTTCTTTTTCTCTCGATATGCAGAATATAGATAGACCTTCCACAATGAGCCTTATCCTATGGTTTCTTGCTATCCATCGATGGCTTCAGAGTGGGGGAAAAGGAGATTTTTCTTCCCTCGTATCAGCGGGTCCCGCTCGCTCGTGTCTGACGAAAGGCAGTCAGAGACCAGCAGTCAATACCTCTGTGCCGGTACTGTCGTGTTCAGCCGATGAGTTGTACGCCTTGGACGTCGTGATTTGATCGTGTCTTGAGCGATCTTGTATTTAAGTTCCTCAAAGGGAAGGATATGGCCGTGATTCGTGTCATGAGCTGGGCAAACACTCGACTGTCTATGTGTTGCGGCAGACGAAAGTCCCTTGTGTATGCGCGGGGTATACAATGTCAGCAGTGAGCAGCTCCTCCCTTGCCGTGTCTAGGGAGCTGGGTTATCCCGGACGACCTGTCTGATTTTCTTGTCGTAAGCAGTGCGATCCTTCTTGAAAAGGTTGTATGCATCTGCCTGGGCGGGAGAGTCGGGATTCGGCTCGTTGAGTAGTGACTGGATGCCTAATAGGATTTCCTTGATGGTAATGGCAGGCTTCCAGCCTTCTTCTTCGTTGAGAATGGACAGGCAGACGGTGCCGGAAGGGTAGACGTTGGGGTGGAAGAGTGGGGGCACGAATTTGCCTGTCCGTGGTCATTAGCGCGCGCCAGACGCATGAGATGTCTAGTAGGAGTCGGCGCTTTGCATACACTTTGGGGGCTTTGTTGGGTACTCTGTGTAAATGGCATGTCAGCGGCTGATCTCATGTGTGTGACAGTGGTGTGAGATGGGTTTCTGCATACCATCGGGAAACGAGACTTCCAGCTTGAAGAGACCCCCTTCCCATAACGTCTTGTCTTTTCCAGGAATCGAGCACTCCCACTTCTTCAGGTCAAGAGTGCCTTGGGGGCCTTTGACTGGTTTTGCGACGAAGCCGAATGGGTGGTCTTTGCGCCATTGCTTCCTATGGCAGCTTTCAGTCGCTGGACGACAAGCGTAAGTGGCACAGCTGCTTACCTCTCTTCTGAGAGACGATTTTGACACAGAGACATGGCTCAGGAGTCTAGTGAACGCTTTGTGATGGGGTGCTTGTCAAGTAGATATTCAGCGGAATGCAGGAATCGCGGCAGATGTCTTGCTGGTGTGATGGAAAGTGCAAGTCGAGGGTGAGAGCGGAATGACAGAGGGATACTGCCAATAACACACGAGGAAAGAAAGTTGTGTTGGTCGTGGCGAGCCTTACTGTAGGAAAGGAAAGACGAACTTCCAAACATCAATGTCCTGTCCCGCCGGCATCACAATGCGGCACATCAAACAATGCAAACAATGTCCACCGCCCGGCATTCTGATTTTCTTGATCATCTTGTATCACTGCTGTGCTTGCACACTACGGCAATGATTGGGATTAGTGACCGTCGTCCTCCAAGAGCTGGGGAACCAGGGCCATGGACAGAACAACAGTAAAGTTTGCCTGAAGCGGCTAAACGCTCCCTCGCAGTGGATCGTCCAAATAAGGTCTTGTTGTTGTATCATACAGTACAGTGAGGCAGCCACTGTCGATTTGCCTTTTATTATTAATGTCTACTGATTACTGGTGTGTGTCTGACGTGGCTACTACTGTATACCTAGGTACCTTACCTCGTTAGTGCAACTTTCTAGACTGACTCTGATAATTGCAGCACCAGCGAGGCTCGGAGTAACGCGAGATACTGGTACAACATTCACCTCGGCCCTTGGCAGTTGTGCCTCAGTAGCAGCATTGCCTTGTTTCCTCTATCAAGCAAACACTTCCGTTCACTCTAACCCGTCACCTGTGACCTTTTTTCGTACATATTGTATAATATCCTGGTCTGATTACTCAGTTCACTCACAACCAACCTGTTTCCCGAAGAAGTGAGATCGATCATGGCCGACAAGCAGACAGCCGAGCAGCGTTTCAACCCGGAAACCGCTCCTGACCCAGATGAAGATGACCTGTCCGATCTTGATGGTATTGAATCTGATGTAATTCACAGACAATGCAATGACTAATTCGTCCAAGATATGCTCGACGACTTCTCAACAACGACATTAAAAGACACAAAACCCACGAACCCCGCACCGGCGACAGCTGCCCCTCCAAAGCCTGCTTCTGCGCCTCAGGCATCCACAGAGGATGATGACTTTGCAAAGGAACTCCAGGCCGGTATGGCTAGTTTACTGGGTCAGTTCGACCAGAACCCGGACATGCAGAAGCAGTTCGAGGAGATGATGAAAGAATTGAGCACGGCTGCCGCTGCTGCCGAGGAGCCCAATGCGACTCCGGCCACCACTGTTCCACCGCCAGCGACCACCAAAGCTGCTCAACCAAGTGCCTCGTCGAGTACCAAGAAACCTGCCGAGTCTTCCTTCCAAGACACAATCCGCAAGACCATGGAGCGCATGCAGAACTCGGGAGAGACGGCTTCAGCAGCCGCTGCCGGCGCCGGTAGCGAAGAAGACATGCTGGCTCAGATGCTCAAGGAGATGGAGGGTGGAGGCTTCGGCGGCGGCAGCGAAGAGGATCTCAACAAGATGCTCATGGGCATGATGGAGCAGTTGACCAACAAGGACATCCTGTACGACCCTATGAAGGAACTACACGATAAGTTCCCCGCCTGGCTCAGCAGCAACAAAGACAAGTGCTCGAAAGAGGACCTGGCTCGCTACGAGGAACAGAAAAAGGTGGTCGACGAGATAGTCGCGAGATTCGAGAGGAAGGAGTACAGTGACGAGAGCACCGAAGACAGGGAGTACATTGTCGAGAGGATGCAAAAGGTGTGTTTACTCTTCGTGCATCCATACTGCATTCACTGACCTCGCCAATTAGATGCAAGCCGCTGGATCGCCGCCTCCCGATCTAGTAGGGGACATGAGCGCTGCCCAGGAAGCCCTCGGAGACCTCGACGCCGGCTGCCAACAGCAGTAGACGGACCCGTTCTGAGTATCACTGAAGGTCACTGGCCGCACCTCCACATTCCCACTTCAGCGAGCCACATGGATTTCGTATCTGTGTCCTCCCCAAGAATATCGCAAACCAGGGCACCACCACGCCTCTTGCTTGTCCTGTCTGGTCGACTTTAGATGATTCCGTGCTCACGCGCATGTAGACATGAGAAGGCCGTCACCAGAACGACCTAGCGCGGAGTAAGTGGGCAGACTGACATCAGTCATCCAAGATGACAACATCCCTCGGAATCGCTGCTACCCCTATCACTATATCCATGCTTTCGACCTTGTTGTTCGCCAACGAGAACTTCAACAAGCCACCAATCATCCGCTGCTGATGGAAATCGTATGGCCAAGTGATGGATGGCGAATGCTCTGCCTCGGAGCACATCTGCAGCTGGAGGAGCCATGGCCGTGCCCTGGGTCGTATAGGTCAAGACGTATACCTACGCAAGGGATGGTGGTAGTCGAGTGCAACGAGATCTGCATATATTTCCTCTAGGAGGGGAGGATAGATGCGCTAGTGGGAAATAAAACACGAATGACACGAGTAACGCAGACAATATGGCTTTTTAGCTAGATATACAAGTCACCTTGAATTGAAGAGAAACAAGAACAGAGCGCAGCATATACGAGCACCGCACTCACTGCATCCATGTTCTGTTCTTCTCCTGCCGAGTTTCTTCTTCCTGCTCTTTTTGATTCTCCCAAAAGCCGCAGCGAGAAAAGCTCGAAGAGAAAAGAAACTCAACCAACAGTGATGTTGATCATCTTGACATCCTCCTGCGGCTTCTCCTTGTACGTCTTGACGTTCTCAATGCGATGCACAACATCCATGCCCTTGACCACGCGTCCGAAAACCGTATGTTTGTCATCCAACCACGGCGTCTTCTCCGTCGTGATGAAGAATTGACTGCCATTGGTGTTCTTTCCCGCGTTGGCCATACTGACCGTATACGGCTTGTCATGGCGCAGCGCAGGCGAGAACTCGTCGCCGAACTCGCGCTCCCAGATGGACGTGCCGCCTGTTCCGTCCCCTAGCGGGTCGCCGGTTTGGATCATGAACTTGCGGATCACGCGGTGGAAGATGATGTTGTTGTAGTAGCCGTTGCGCGCGTGCGTGACGAAGTTCTCGACCGCGAGGGGTGCGTGCTGAGGGTATAGACGGATCTGGATGTCGCCGAGGGTGGTGTGGATTGTGGCTGTGGAGCTGCTCTCGGCGGCTTTTTTCTCTTCGAGCTGGTTTTGCGCGGACAAAAGGTTCTTGGGCTTTTCGTTGTGCACGTCGCGGGATTTGAGACCGCTCGTGTCGATGCTCTCGTTGGTGAACATGTAGAAGCGCACTTTGCCTGGTCCTGTCGCGACGAGCATGGCATCGCGCGCTTCGGCTTCTTGAAGTAAGGGATTGTCGCTCGCTGCCATTTGCACTGTCACTACGCCTTTTTTGTCGGGTTGGCCTTGGTATAAAGCGAGGTTCAGAGGTCGGAAGGCTTCTTCTTTGCCGTAGAGTTTCATCACGCGGTTCGTCAGCGTGTTGACGACTTTTGTTCCTAGTAAAGACCCGTAGAGCAGGAAGTTGCCCGTCTCGTCGAATATGGCGTTCATGCGAGACTTGACGGATGCGTGTTGCTCGATTTCTCTCTCGACGGCCATGCGGCGTCCGAATTCTACGTCGTCTAGTTTCTCTATCGCCGTGCCTGCTTGTTGCATTTCTGTGATTGTCTTGATGGACTCGTCGTAGGTCCTGTACAGCTTTCCTGTCGGGAAGTCAAAGATACGGATCTTGCGATCCGGGAAAGATATCGTCGCGAATTGTTGGCAGGTCGGAGACATTGTGATTGACGTAGGTACGGATTTAGCCTTTTTGAACTCGAAGAGGTTGGTAGAGCTTTTCATTGCAAAGACATTGTCGGGTTTTTCGTAGGCGTTGCTTGGACTCCAGTACTCGACCATGCCTCCTTCGTCGACCGACACGACACAGTCATATTGCGGGTTGTAAGCCATGAGAGACACGGGCGACCTGTGTAGCTTGTCCAGCTTTTGCAGCGGCGTAGTGTTCTCGCCTCGTCCATCATAGATGCTGACGAGGTTATTTGTGTCGTTCGAGACAGCCAGCAGCGGGAAAGACGCGCCTCTTCCGTGAACGTAACAGACGCATCTCGGCACAATGTCTGGGTGCAGCATGGCGAGCAGATCAAAAGTAATGACATCGAATATCTTGACAGAGCCATCGGCACCAGCTGTGGCAAAGCTCCTGCCGTCGGCGCTGACAGAGACACTCTTGATCTCGCCTGTATGGGCGCGGAACTCCTTGACGAACTCAATCTCGCCAGAGACCTTCTTCCAGAACTTGACATAGCCGTCGACGGCGCTGGTGATGAGAAAATCGGTATGGGGGGTGAAAGTGACGAAGCTGAGCTGGTCTTTGTGCATCAATGACTTGGAATAGCGAGTCGCGGTAGGCAGAGCGGCGATGTAGAGCTTCTCGTAGGGCAGTCTTCGCCGTTTCTTCTTGGGCGCAGTCGAGGGCAGAGAGGGGCCGAAGTCGTCGTCTTCGTCGGAGGACGTGTCTTCAGCGCCGTCCTGTTGCGCGTTTGTCCCATTGCCATTGCTGTTGCCATTGGCGCTGTTCGCTGCCGTCTCTTCTGCTTCTACATCTGAGCGGGTGCGTTTGGTGCCCTGGGGCGAGGTGAATCCATCGTCCGACATTTGACGGCGCGCAATCGGTCCGGCGCTGCTGTGAGACGCCTTGGCGGATTCTGCACAGGGGAGGACTCACACTGTGTAAGGGACGGAGATGTGTCGAGATGTAGCCGTGAGTCACAGACGGATGTAGAAGGAGGTTACTAGGTAAATCACTAGATGAACATCTCTGTCCTCTGTCTCCTTTACAAGTACGAGAAACACAGGGAAGGTGCAGCTACAATTACCGGTGGATCGGCAATCCCGCAGTCCGCAACGACGCTAACCACGGGCGGGAGTGAGTCAGACATCTTCAAGCTTCCAACTCAGGGCAGTCACTCACTCCGTCACAGCGTCATCTCCAGTGGTGGGGCATGTGCCTTCCCCATCGACCTTTCTTACAATTGTTCGCCAGTGACCCTGTCCTGAGTAGGTAATCATCATGTGCTGAACACCAAGAGTAAATAAAACTAGATTTACACGCTGCCCACTTCGCCACCACCTTCTCACTTCTCAAGAACAGTATCTTGTCTTCTAGTAAGCGTGGTCCCCTGTACTCTGCAAGCCTTGCAAAAAGTCACCTTGTCAGACATTCAATTGTTTTATCAGGCCGCATATTATTTGAGCCTGCTTTTCTTTCTTGTGCTTGCCACTCTTGCTGTTCCTCAGTCCAACGCAACTTCCTGTTGTGGCGCGACTCGCTCTTGCTACTCAGACACACACGAGAGAGACACTTGAGTCTATTTCCTGTTGTCTGCATCCCCAAGATATAGCAGCCATGTCTGCTGTAGACGCAGTCCCGTTACCGCAAGCCGACCCTTCCCGTGGCGGAGCAGCATCCAGAGGACGACGACCACGCAGACCGCGAGGGGAAAGATCGCCGAACACCAACACCCAGGAGTCCGCGTTACACCCCGAAACCCAGAGCCAGCCGTCACAGAGTCACACTGGCAGAAGGAGAGGCGTTGGCGCACGTGGACGCGGTGCAAGAGACGGACCTCTCGCCATGAGACCATCAAGCATCACTCCCGCATCCACCGACCCATCCAGTGCTGACATCTCCTCTACTGAGACACCCAACCCAAACGCGAGACAGAGACAAGCAAGAGGTGGCCGAGGCGGAAGAGGTGGCAATACTAGAAACCGGGAACCCAGAGCAGAAAATCGGACGGTGAATGGAAGAGCGTTTGGTGGCCAACTCACCCAGGAATCTGCCTCGTCGACCGCCGCCGACCTGCAAGGAGACGCCGACGTCTTCGTGCCCGGTCAGTCACACTCGTCACAAGCATCCGCACACGTCCAACGTTCGCAAAGGAGAAGGTTATCCAAGTCCACCGCCCCAGACATTGCCTCCCGCACACATCACGACATTGACAACGGCCACTACGAGTGCGCCATCTGCACTAACGAAGTACTACGTAACTCCAAAGTTTGGTCATGCAAGACATGCTGGACAGTCTTCCACTTGAGTTGTATCAAAAAGTGGTCTTCAAACGAGGGCTCTGCTGCTGCACGCCAGCAAAATCTAGAGAGCGGTGACATTCCACCGCCGAGGCAGTGGAGGTGCCCAGGATGCAATTTGCCAAAAGATGTCCTGCCCAAGACCTACACTTGCTGGTGTGAGAAAGAGATCGAGCCTCGCTCCCTTGCCGGTCTGCCGCCCCATTCGTGCGGAAACTCCTGCGGAAAGGAACGAGTCCGGAAGTGTCCACACCCCTGCCAGCTTACCTGTCACGCCGGTCCGTGTCCGCCATGCACCCACATGGGGCCTACCCAGATGTGTTTCTGTGGCAAGCATGAGACAATAAGGAGGTGTCTTGACACGGATTACGAAAGTGGATGGAGCTGCGGAGAGGTTTGCGGCGATGCAATGCCTTGCGGCGAGCATACCTGTCCGAAGCCTTGTCACGAAGGCTTGTGCGGCGCCTGTGAAGTTCGAGTCGATGCTCGATGCTACTGCGGTCAAGTCGAGAAAGCTATCCTGTGCGCGGATCGCGGCGACGAGAAGCCCAGCGAGGTTCTCCACAGTTCAGATGACGGCAAAGATGTCGTCGAGGAGTGGACAGGTCTATTCGAGTGCACAAACGCCTGCGAGCGTGCCTTCGATTGCATCATCCATCGATGTGGAAGGAAATGCCACCCTCAGGATGCCCAACCCAGCCACTGTCCTCGATCTCCCGACACCGTCACCCATTGTCCCTGCGGAAAGACCGCCTTATCTGACTTCTCTGAACAAGTACGGTCGTCCTGCGAAGATCCAATTCCCAACTGCAAAAGGCCTTGCTTGAAGCAATTATCATGTGGCCATGCGTGCGAGCAGCTATGTCACTCCGGCGAATGCAGGCCATGTTTGAAGCAGGTGCCTATCAAGTGCCGTTGCGGGAGAACTACGTCTATGACCATCTGTCACCAAGGTGTCGAGGAACTACCGCAGTGCATGCGCATCTGCCGCGTTACCCTAAACTGCGGTCGCCATGCTTGCGATGAGAGATGCTGTACGGGCGAGCGCAAAGCCGCGGACCGTCTAGCCATAAAACGAAAGGGTCGGCCCATCGATGCTGCTCCACGGGCTATCGATGATGGCTTTGAAGCAGAGCATATCTGTACGCGCCCATGTGGTCGTCCACTAAAGTGTGGAAACCACTTCTGCGAAGATTTGTGCCATAAAGGTCCTTGCGGTACATGCCGAGAAGCTATCTTCGACGAGCTTGCTTGCCACTGTGGCCGCACTGTGCTGCAGCCTCCTCTGCCATGTGGCACAAAACCGCCACCGTGTCGCTACCAGTGCAACCGGCCAAAGTCCTGCGGGCACCCGCAGGTCCAACATAATTGCCATTTGGACGATGAGAATTGTCCCAAGTGCCCGTTCTTGGTCGAGAAGAGATGCATGTGCGGGAAAAAGAACCTGAAGAACGTGCAATGCTGGTTGGAGAACGCCAGCTGCGGACAGGTCTGTGGCCAGAAGCTGAAGTGTGGTTCGCACTTCTGTCAGAAAATGTGCCATCGACCGGGAGAATGTGAAGACGCAGCAGGACGACCCTGCCAGCAGCCTTGTGGCAAGCCCAAGACTGTTTGTGGTCACCCGGACGAGAACACTTGCCATGCTCCCTTCACTTGCAAAGAGGATAAACCCTGTCCTCACAAGGTCATCATCACTTGCCCCTGTCAAGCACAGAAGCAGGAGATGAAATGCTATGCCTCGAAGACCAGCGAAGGGAATTTGTCAAAGTCTCTTTCGTGCAATGAAGAATGCGCAAGACTCGAGCGCAACAGGAAACTCGCCCTGGCTCTGAACATCGACAAATCAACGCATGTGGATGGAGGCGATCACATCCCGTACTCCGCCGAGACGCTTGCATTGTTTCAGGCACACCCCAAATGGGCTCAGAAGCAGGAACGTGAATTCCGTGTCTTTGCAGCAGCCGATGACGAGAAGAGACTGCGCTTCAAGCCGATGAAGGCCAGTGAACGTCAGTTCATTCACCTCCTGGCAGAAGATTTTGGTTTCGATTCCGAAAGTATGGATCCAGAGCCGCACCGCCACGTCCTCGTCTTCAAATCACCTCGCTTTGTCAGCGCACCGAACAAGATCATATCAGAATGTGTGCGCATCCGGGCTGCTCAGCAAGCTGCAGCTGGTAAAATCGCTGCAACCGAGAACGAAGCTACGAACAAGACCCGTGGCGCGAACGAAGTTGGCGAGCCTTACAACAGTTACATCATCAGTCGACCTCGATTTGGTTTGATGGTTGAAGAAATTAGAGGCGAGATGATGAAGGTCATCCCACACAATTCGCCTGTTCAGTTTGACATTGAGTTCTTACCGAACGAAGAGATCATATTGAAGGCTATGACGCGCGCGCTTGATCCTCAGGCTTTGGAGCAGTCGCTCCGGGAGTACAAGGCACCTCTCGCCACTGCTATCGCAGGCAAATTACTCGGCAGCCTCCAGCTCTGTCATACCGACACTTCTCTCAATGTCACCCGCCGAGAATCCGACAGTGGCCCTGGTGATGGCTGGTCGCGAGTCGCCGCAAAGGGCGCTGCTCCCAAGCGGCTCATACCTCAATCGAACCTGGTAGGTAGGAACACTTTCTCAGCCTTGGGAGGAGAGTCAGGAAAAGTCACTTTCAGTGCCAAGAAGAAGAAGCCTGTCAAGGTTGTGGAGCCCGTCGCCGACGACTGGGAAGCTGCCGAGATCGAGGAGGAGGAGAAAGAGAAGGTTGCCAGTGGTGCCGCCAGCGGCGCCGAGGACGACTCTAGACCAAGTGAAGCTGCCGTTCCCTCTGAGATGGAGGCTGAAGTAGAGAGTGCTCCTACGGAAGCGCAAGCTTCTGTAGTCAGTGACGAGGGTGAACACTCCGGTAGCCATGTTCCTCCGACTGTCGATCCAGCTAATGTGGCCGAGGGTGCTGTTGTGGAGCCAGCTACCTTGGCAGAGTAGTAGTGTTACTCGAAGTAGTCTAGAGCTCGTATGTATCAAAACCAAGGTGTCGTCTCCACGAACCGCACAAGATTCCTACATCTCGCAGGTCATATCCAGCATACATCTGACCAAAAGGTATCATCAGCTAAGGTATAAATAAGCAGCCCACTTCAATTCAGATCAAATCAACCGAAGCATAAAAAGCAGAGTCCGTGACTACCTGACCCGTAATCTCAGGAGGTGAGGTTCTACCTTGCACGTTAGAATCCCGCTCCTTCCCTTTTGTAAGAACACGCAACTTCACAGCTCGAATCCTCACCCAAAGCACCTACCTTCCAAAACAGAGAGAAAGAGCGGAGCAAAGATGCCTCCCTGCTCTAATCACCTGAAATATCTTGCGATCCTCAACCTTGCAACGCATTCCATTTCAAAACCATAATGACCTCTCAACAACACACTGTCGTTTCCTTACACGGCAGATCATCCCAGATGATCTCAGCCATAGAGTGCAGTGATCGACCGACGCCGCCACGGCACCCTTTCTCTCCCTTCCCTCGCTCGGAAAATCAGAACTCGGTCTCGGTCGCCCAGCAGCCCGTCCTAGTCTCTGTTCCGCGCTCTCAGTCTCATGCTTCTGTTTCTGTTGTTGAGGACTCTATGAGGGGTGTTGAGGCTTCGCCTGAGCTGGGAGAGAATGGTGCTGGTGAGAGGAGGGAGGGGTTTGAGACTGTTGTTGACGTGGTGGGAGTGGATGAAAAAGTATCGAGGGTGGAAAAGGGGACTGTCTGTGGGAATACTGGTGCTGCTGAGGGTGGAGAAGGGATCGCTGATGCTGATTTGAGGGGGAAAAGTGTTTCCTTCGATCTTGCCGAGGAAGTCGCTACTGATGCAAATACGAAGGGGAAAAGTGTTTCTATCGCTCGTGCCAGGGTTGCACGCTCGCCGAAGTTGTCTTCTGCTCGCAGGCTCCAGCAGAGTCGGGACGCGAGAGCGGCAGCAGCATGGAAAGCAGTCGTTGAGCAGGGCATTTGTACGCCTGTGCGGACGTCCGAAGCCGTGAAAATGAGGACAGTAGATGTCACAGATCGTCACGAGAACAAAACTGTCATCAACGATGCTGACAGGAGTGGAACTACTCAACCGCCTAGATTGGCCTTGCGACGTTCTATGAAGGGTGGACCTAGGCTTCAAAAAGACACCACAGAAACAGCCACTGATCAACCAGTCTGGGATGTTCCTGTTAGTCCTCAGGGGGTTCTTGGTCGATCACCAGTGATCAGCCATACTAAAACTCAGCATGCAGTCGTAAAACGCAAAGGGGCCATCAAGAGCAAAAAGAAACACGTGGTTCATAAGACCGATTCAGATGACGAAGACGATATTGACACAAATTATCACCACAAGGCCACCATAACGCCCATCGCTAGCGGAAGAACTACTCGTGCCTCTCGCAACCCAGGGATATTGCTTGAATTGAGCCACTCCAAGAGAAAGGGCGCGCAGCAACAGATACGACCCCAGTCAGTCCGTGACTTTGAATCAGTTGTTTCCGAACAAGTACCGTACCAAGTCCCACTTGTCGTTGCCGACGAAAAAGCGTTGACATCTGTCGAGGCCAGACAGCCGCCGGACAACGAGATCGAAGTTGAGCCTAAGCATGCGGACAATGACAAGGGAAGATTGGAGCAACCAGTTTCGGACCCAGGAGTGACCCAAGACAATCCTGTGGTTTTGGGTGGCAGTAGAAGCTCCTCAAGTACTCCAAGTAGTGTTTCGTCAAGAGGTGCTGGCGAAGACACAGGGTACACAGCTCAAGAACCAGACTCGGCGGCCTTACGACAGGATCCTACCATACCACATCCAGATATTGATCCAGCAGCGCGAAAAGCGGTTGACAACCAACCAAGCAACACTTACACAGTAGAGGATATCCGTGGAGCGGAGCGTGAGATACACATGAACAAGGCTCATCTGATCCATTTTAGTCAAGGTGGCGCTCGGAATCAAGGTGTTGTGCGGCCGGAAGCAACTGTTGCACCTATTCCCGAAGATTCTGATGCGTATGGAGGTGAGGGGGAGCTCGAAAGGCCAGATTTGCAGCCTGCACGAGCCTGTAGCAATGCTACGGAGGCGATGATGCAGCTCTTGAACAGCAGCGTAAAGCGCCGTCGTGCCGTACTTCCTCGAGTACATCCTGCGGTCGTGAATCACCGTACCGATGCACTCCCTGTGTTCGATCATGAAACAACCGCCGTTGAAGATGCTGCAGCGGCGCAATCTTCAATCTCCCTCGAGATTCCTGCGACGCCACCTGTATCAAAATCAGTAGACCGGCCAGCAGCTGCTGTAAAGATGTTCTCAATGGAGTCTGATTCATCACCTCAGCAATGGACCCCTGCAGAAAGGAAAGAGGTGGATTCGACTTCAAACCACTCAGAGACGAAGGCAACAACCAAGCTCCACGCAATAGCGCGAGAGACGCCAGTTACTCCGTCTAAAAACTGCGGTGCGATGAATACGCAAGCCGAGCCTGGTTCAAGAACCAATCGAAGAGCATCTCAACATCAGGATGAATCTCCCAACTCAGTAATCATGGCAGAACTCCCCGAAAACAATGTCTTCGCACCACGATCATCAGGGCTCATCGACATTGTCGTTCACCAGCCAAGCCCTAGACAAAACATCCCCACTTCCGCAGGAAAGACAAAAACATCACCTGATGGAGAAGAGGCTAATAAAGAGCAAGAGATCAATTTAGCAAAAGTGATAGCTCCTCATTTCTCAGAGGTTGTCTCGACTTCTGATATCCCTGCTGGAAAAGTGCTAGATGTCGCAAAGCAAAGCCCGAATGAGCGGGACGGCGACGATCCCGAAGTCGAAGAGGTCCGAGACGCATCTGTCAGCGAATCTTCACCAGTCAATGACGATCGCCTAGTAGCTGCTCATCTTCCGAGAGAGATTGCCACGGATGCAGAAGTTGGCCACAAGCGGCACAACAACAGCACTGAGACCTCACCAGCGAAGCGCTTGAAGCGTGGTCCGGACCGAGCTATGGGTCCACACACATTCCAGGCCGCCGTGGATCGCAAGGCCAGATCTGCGCGGTCACCGAGGCGCCGAGTAACCGAAGGCGGCTCACCTATTAGTCACACGCCAAAAGATGCGTTTGTACCATTCGAACTTGATGCCAGAGACGAAAACTTGGCTATAAGGTCGCCCCAAATCTCGAGCACATACTTTCCCATAAGAAGAAAGTCCCGAGCTTCGCCAATTGGTTTGACGAACAGCACTGTGGATAACGGCAATCCTTCACTGATAGGCGGCAAAGGTGTAGATGCCATAGAGCTGCCTTCTCAGATTCATCGAAGCCCTAGCGCCATTACTCATCGTGAGTTGCATGACGAGGTTGGTGACAAGGATCGAAACCAGCAGCCAGCTGAGTTACAACTTGGAAGTGCCAAAGCTCAAGGAAAATTGTGCCCCGCTCATATTTCAGATGGTGTTCCAACCACTGTACAAGCGGAATGTGGTGCTGGAGATCATAATCGAACTATGGCTGCGGATGAGGCCAGTGGTGCACTGCGAGGGGGGACCCAAGCCGAGAACAACGTCGAGGAGTCGACAGCCAGAGACATATCTCAGGAACTTCCAGACAAACAGGCAAAAACAGACTCTCTGGTCAGCAGCTTTGAACAGCGCATGCAAGTTGCTGCGTCCCACCAGCGTCCAGTATACGATGTCCTTTTCCGGATGGGACACGAACTTGTGAAGCCTCTCGTCGACGCCGAAACAGCCACCAGGAAAATGTTCGAGAACTACTATCAGGACTGTACCAGACTCGTCGAAGAAATGGAGGCGTCACGCGAGCGAATGCTGCAGCAATTTGTCAAGGGGACCACTGCTTCGAAGAATGAACTGGAAGTGGGCTACAAGCAAACTGTAGAGCGGCTGGGAAATGACATGAAGAACGTCGAGCTTAGTCGAATCGATTATAGGAAAGAGATGCGACAACGAGCTGACGTACCGACTAAGCTTGCTTTCCTACAGGACTTTCTATGAGTAGCAACGATGGTATGATTGTGTATCTTCACTTCCTGCTCATTGCGAGCCATACATGTTATGACCAGCTTTGGTCTTCGACGCCTGCTTCATGTTCCTTTATATATAATTTATCATTGTCGATCAGCGACAAGCATAGACAAGCATGTATCGGACTCGTCTCGCGTTGCACATTGTAATTACTGTAGTTCTCATATGAAACTCTCCACATCCAATTGGCGGAGTGAAGCAAGGACCCCGTCTGTTCTACAGATCAAGAGCCGATCCCCCCACGTCAATTGTGGACCCTTGAAACACGTCACCTATCGGGGCCGGAGCGCGGTTTATGTGTGCTTGTTCTGGAGCGCCATCGAGGCGCCTTGGTTGATGTGTTGAGTTCATTCTTACAGACTCGTCTTTTCTTTATTACTTACCTACATACCTCAAGTCCTCAACTATAAAAGGTAGTCGCGCAACTTGATACACGAAACACAGGGTCGTAATATCGACACCACCACAGCCAATCCATTCTCAATCTCAACCTCCGAACACGACGTCATCTGCAGAACACTACAAGGATGTCCTCGGGCTTCCACCCTTTCGGTGGACGTGTCAGCCGAAGATTCGGCGCTGAGGTACGCGACGAGAATGAGTTGTGCTTGCATTCGAGAAGAGAGACTCGGTAGTCTATCCCAATGGCTACTTTGGTCGATTTACCATCTCCCGCATGTTTCCGTCTGAAGACTCACGGCCCCTCATCGATAATAGCGAACACAGTATACTTGGCGCTAACATGAGGGACCTTCGATAGCTGGCTCCAGACGATGCATATCTCTCCTGTAAGTAGCAAGACTGTTGTCGAATGAGACGTGGAAGTAGTGCAGATACAAATCGCTGATTGAGTTTACCAGATCATGATATTCGATGTATGTTACGCTAACCCAGCAACGACCCGGGACAATGGCTGATGCGCAGGATGCAGTAACAAGAGAAGATATCGATTGTATAAAGAATGATTGGCTTACGGATAATGTACGTACTTTGAGACTCAACCACAACCATAGTCCGATTTGGTGGCTACAGTGCAATGGGTTCAATGGATCCCCTTCCAATCTGGCGCTGATAGGTAAATCGCAAAGGCCATCGCATTCTGGGAAGAATACCTCGAGCATGAGAAGCTGTCAAAATTCCCCAAGGCACACATCTGTCTCCTACGTCCGAGTATGGCCTTCCTCTTGCTACAGACGCAAGATCCGCTTTCCTTGAAATCCGCCCTGCCAGACTTCACATACACCACCCACATCTTCCTTCCGGTCAACGACTGTCGCGCAGTCGATGTAGCAGAAGGTGGCTCTCACTGGTCACTTTTGCTTGTTTCGATCATCGATGGAGTCGCGTTCCACTATGACAGCTTATTACCGAACAACCTAAACGAAGCCAAGCTGCTGAGTCACCGCATCAGTCACTTGTTGGGCAAGCCCTTACGATTCATAAACTTGGAAGACTCGCCTCAACAAGAGAACGGTAGCGACTGTGGTGTGTTTGTTTGCCTCCTCATGCAGCATCTGCTATTAAGCAGGCTGTTGCACGCGAACGCGAATGAAAAGATCAGCATGAGTATGAAAGGAAAGGACATTGACGCTACCGGAGGTCGAAAGGAGATGATCCGCGTCATTGAGATGTTCAGAAAAGAGGGTGAAAGACGAAGATCGTGAGTCCAGCCCCCTGCCTCCTACATGTCGACTGTTCTGTTCCTTGACTTTGACCTTCGAACTTTTCGTTATGCAGTGGTAATAGGCTGAGTAAGAGCTCTGCTAACCAAGTGGTTCGCGCGTGAAGGAATTCTGGACACCGCAAAAGCATAGACTCCAAATCACCTCCCCGTATTGGTGATGACTGATGGACCGACGGCAGTCTTGTCCTTTCCTCAGTTCCCGATCTCTTACAAGGAATGCATGCAATCGTGTCATGATTTCCTTCCATCAATATGCAGTCGTAGATGAGGTAAAGACTCCATGGTCTCACGACAAAGAATGAAAAAACAGCCGTATATGAACGCGAAGCATCGATGCGGCTCTTCATTCAAGCTCCAGTGATTCCTTTGCTAGCAATCTTGTTGACACTGGCAACATCACTGTAAATATTGATTCCAAGCCTGTCTATCTCATCTTCGCAAAGATCGCCCTTTTATGCCTCGAACATATAATATTTTACATGTCCCAGAGTCACGGCAATCATTGCAGATGTACTAATTATAAGTATCTTCACGAACGATGTTTGTGGAATGCCAATTCGCGGGGTCCTTTCGCGTTCGCAATGACCAAACCATGGATTCGCAGACGCATTCTCTATGAGTAAGGCTGAGAAGTCTCGACTTGTTTTACACATACATCGCATAGCCACAGTCACGAGGATATCTTACTGTTGACCATCATCCAGGTTGACCCAGCCAACCAGGCGAGCCAGATCGTACCAACAGCTTGTGTAGAAATGTATGATCTGCGACTTGATACCAGCCCCATACCCCACAGGTACCTGGAGCTTTGGACGAAACCAAGCTCAAGTAGGATTCGCCCAGAAGAGCTCCAAGTCAATCAACTTCTAACGATCCCTGCGTGTCTCGTCCATCGACGGTCCCTGCTGCACGCATGCTGTCTTGCTATGTTGCTTGTATCGTCCAATCCCACATCGCTGCCATGTCTGCCAAGGGAACAGACTTATCACCCCTCACCCATTGGATTCAATGTATCATCCAAAAGGTGGGCAGGATGCGTTATCTCTGAAGCTGCACTGTATATACATACCTTTTTAGCCTTTGGGCCAGTCACATTCGGATCCATCGCTGCTGACAGGTGACAAGGTAGGTTGCCGCCTGAATGATGTACAACATCTAGCCAAATTCAGACATGCTGCGGCTCGCCTGACGTCCTGTGCAACTATTTCTCCCCTTCGGTTCCCGAACTTATAGTCGTCTGTCATTCTTCTTTTGGGACCTCTTGATAACTGACTATGTCTGAGAAAACGTCATTCCGTGTGATTATTGTTGGGGGAGGTATCGGGGGTCTTACGCTTGCCAACTGCCTCCAGCATGCTCCTATTGACTATGTACTGCTGGAAGGTCGGGAGGAGATTGCTCCTTATGTTGGAGCTTCCATAGCATTGGTTTCCAATGGTGCTCGTGTAGGTCATTGAATTCTGCTATCAGAAATGAGTGCAATCTCATGGAAACTTGTGTAGATACTTGACCAGCTCGGTTGCTACGATGACATGGCCGAGGAACTCGTACGTATATCCGAATCATGACGTTGTCAACTAGCAGGACATTGCTGATGTCGGGCAGGAAGCGATCTATCATGCGGCCGACAGGGATAGTTCGGGCAAGTTGATCCATCCGGCATTCGATGGTCCTTCTCTGTCCATCCCCAGGTATGTTATGCAGAAAGCTTTGGCAAACGATGGAGACGAATCTTTGCTCATGATATCTGCAGATCTGGATATGCTGTCGAATTTGGCGAACGTCAGCATGTTCTCCAAGTGCTATACAGTAAGATCCAAGACAAAGGCAAAGTCCTCACTCGCAAACGTCTCGACAGAATCGAAGACGGACCGGACTGTGCCAGGGCTATTTGTACCGATGGCAGCACCTACGAAGGTGATGTGATCATCGGCACAG
Source organism: Neodothiora populina (assembly GCF_041146345.1). Classification (NCBI taxonomy): domain Eukaryota; kingdom Fungi; phylum Ascomycota; class Dothideomycetes; order Dothideales; family Dothioraceae; genus Neodothiora; species Neodothiora populina. The sequence goes on from NW_027191409.1 coordinate 1,289,913, forward strand.
ATGGCGTTCACAGCCGAGTCCGTCATGAGATGTGGAGGCTTGCAGATGCAAGTGATTCGGGTCTGATTTCGATTGAAGAGAAGCAATGTAAGTTCTTTGTCAATCCGTACATTACTAGAGTAAGCGAGTATATGCTCGTGATATCATATTCGGCTATCACTCGATCAGACTGATTGAGAGGACATACTAAACTATGTCTAGGTATGTCTGCAGAGTACAAGTGCATGTACGGAATCTGCGATCCGGTTCCAGGCTTCACCCTGCGTGGATATGTAAATGTCAACTGCATGAAGGATTCAGACGCGATGGTGATTGGCAGCAAAACTAATGGCTTCTATGTTTTCCTCATGGAGAAAATGGACAAGGTATACAAGGCGCCTAACATCCCGACTTTTACCGATCAGGATGCCATCGACTTTGGCAACAAGTATGCAGATCTCAAGGTTCTTCCAGATTTGCCATTTGGAAAAATGTGGGAAGGCAGACGCTCACAGAAACTCGTGGCCCTCGAAGAAGCTGACTTCAAGGTAATATTGATCCCCAGTAAGACCCCCAAAAGGACATCAGCTGAACAATAGCAGACATGGACATATGGTCGTATAGCTTGCCTCGGCGATAGTATTCACAAGATGACTCCCGACGCAGGACAAGGCGGCAATGCTGCGGTGGAGAGTGCTGCCGCGATAGCCAATGAACTGAAGAAGCTCGTGGACAACACCACTGGTCGACCGGAGAAGAAAGAGGTCGAGGCAGCTCTGATGAGATATCGGAAGAGCCGCGAGAAGCGCATCTCAGCTATACTGAAGGCATGCAATGAACTAACACGGGTCCATGCGCTCAGTAATTGGTCCAATTATATCTTCGTCCATCACCTAGCTCATAGGCTTGGGGATGAACTGATGGTACTATACCGCGTTTCTCGAAATATTGTGTGCAACACCTATACTAACATGAGTTAGGACTTCCAAGCTCAAATGATCATTGGTGCTGCCAAGATCGATTACCTGCCAGCACCAAAGAGGTCTCTTGAGGTAAACATGCCGTTCAACCCAAAGATGGGTGAAGGGTACAAGGAAAGCAAGCTATGGCGCGCTTTCCTCGCTCTGCCCTTCGTTGCCCTGTGGTACTTCGCGAAGTGGTACGCCATGGACCCGACCTCGGCATTTGGACATGCCGAAAAGGTGCTGCCTACTGGTAAAGTTAAATGGGCTGGGGGTTCGGTTCCTCTTCTGACATCCTTCTATCACATCAAATGGCTAGATGATATGTGAGTCGCCGGTCTGTATATGGTGATCGAGTCAACAAGACTGACATGCAGTCACAGTGTGGGCCCAGTGATTCTTTATTTCGCCTCTACCATTTATGGCTATGATCCCGAGACCAGATGGCAATCAACGACCTTTTTGATCGATATTGCACCTCTACTTGCAATTTTCTATCTTGAGTCGACTCGCCGCTCAAACGCACTCACGCTTGCCCAGATGTATGTTTTTTATCCGGCTGCTTCACTTTTGGGATAAGTGACAACACTGACAGCACTTACAGACCCATCCACATACTCATCCCTGCACAACTTGCTGGAATTGGCTCTGTGATACCCTTCTACTGCTACCTGCACTACATATCCAATCCGGTAGCAGCCTTCATGGCAACCGACAAACGCCTGACCAACGTTTCCTATTCTCTCGCTGTCCTGCCAGCTATTTTCTTGACATACTACCTGCCCACAGCACTGACCATGTTCCACCCTTCGCTCGAAGCTCGTCAATGGTGGAACTGGATCTGGCAACTCTTTCCCATCTGGGTTTCTACAGCGACGTGGCTACTCAGCAAGCTTCGTCCATCAACAATGCGTTCCGATCGTCTCTGGGCTCCAACACGCGACTTGTCTATCATGTACTACACAGTAGGCACCACAGCCGCCATCTCCACGCTCACATGGTGGACGACCCTCTCGCTATCGGGTATCTCCCCCCTCACCCTTTTCTTTCCCTCTGCGTACGCCTCCGCAGGTACCGACATCGACAGCTTCGTCAACATCTTCCTCAAATGGGACGAACTGCTCATGTTCGCCAACGCCTTCTTGTGGCTCGCATACATCTTCTGGGACCTGAAAGTCGCAGGTATAATGCAGACGTCCTGGGCCAGAATCGCGGTCTACTCCATCGCGAGTCTGGTCGCTGTCGGTCCGGGCGCGACGTTGGGTCTGGGTTGGCTGTGGAGGGAAGACAGGATCACGAACGGCAGGCATTGGGCTGCTGTTGTTAGTCCGGAGATTGCGGGCACGCCGGCGAATAAAGAGGAGGCGTTTGAGAAGGTCAGGAAGGATAGTGGGACCGAGAGTGGTGTGGTGACTGTTGACGGCGACAAGGTTTTGGTGAATTAGCTGTTTCGTCGTCATCGCGCGAAGGTGCGAGTGGAGAAAACATTCGCTACTCAAGAAAATGAAAGGGGCAATGTCTGCCGTTACATAGATTCAACTCTTCCTGTCTTGGAGTTCGCTTCGTCGTTGGCATATAGCTAGCACCACGCACATAACATACACTCGGTATAAACTCTCCTGTCCTGACATCTACTATCCCATCAATCCAGCATATCTATCGAGTCAAGAATATCCGAACTAGATCATCACAATAAGCTCGAAGCACCATCCAGGGAGAAAAGGACAGGGTCGCCATAGAAACAAGTCTAAATAACGCCAAAGCGCCAACTAACTGTATCCAATCGATACTCAGATCTATAAACCAAGATATGAAACCAAGATATGAGACTCACTACAGCAAAACGAAACTTCAAAACCCGTATATCAACGCATGAGACCCGTTGTAGCAGCGACCAGAACAAAGGAAATGCAAACAACGACAAAAGAGAACCTCTGACGGCTTGCCTATCGTCTTGACCGGCAAGAAGATGTCCATGCCCTGGGTACGAGTGAATGGCTGAGCGAGCGTCTTTGCTCCACTGGAGATTTCGTCTTCTATTTTTTCTTCCGTAACTTCGTATTTTCTGTTTCTGTTTCTTTTCCATTTCCATAGGGCTCTGTAAGGAGGGTAGCTGGGAGACCGGCTCGCCGCTGTGACTGAAGGCTGTGATCATCGGGGCATGGGTTGAGACCTTGAAGGCGCTCGGGTAGGTAGGCCGGCATGTCTCCTGCAATGAGGGGGTCCTCTTTCATTCTTTTTTCATTCTTTTTTCATTCTGTTGGGTTGTCCTTGTTGAGTAGGTGGGTGAGAGACCGGCTCGCCGCTGTGGAGACCGTGACTTTTTGATGGCCATGAGTGGCGCTTACGCTCTTGGAGCAAGGCATGAAGGCTGTCCTGGCATGGTCTCTTTTTTTGTGATTGCTGTTTTTTTTGTGATTGAGATGCAAGTCTTGTGGTCTGATGCCGAGTTCTTGATTGCGGCAAGCATTTGATAGCGTGTTTTCTGGGTTTTTTTCTCTGGGGTTTTTTCGTTTTTGCTGCATCTTGCCTTGTTGCTCTGGCATATCCCATTCCAAGCAATTCTTGGAGTCAAGACTTTCATGCGCGCCTCCTCCACGCTTTATACTGCGACTCACTCAAGCAGGTCCACTGTGCCCTTAGAGTCTAGCTAACACAAGCCTGCGATTGATCTTACCCGAGATTCCCGACGTCAAGGCTCTCTTGCCCTCGACAAAAATGCACCCCTCGGATCCTATCCAACCACCATACACCTGGAAAGAATCGACGTTGAACCAGTCGCTACGTGTGCAGACGCCTTGGCTCACATGGCGGCCGTCGGGCTGGCAGAAGTAGAATTCGATGCTGCCGTGGATGATGTAGTGCGTGTTTGCGTCTCTGTGTACGTGGCTGGGCAAGGTGGCGTTTGGTCCGAAACGGTTGTTCGAGACGTAGGGAAACCCGGCATTCAGGACTCGGATCTCCTCGCGGGAGGGATAGAAGCAAGTTGTGATTGCGTTCATGATGGATTGGGATCTTGGTTGTTGATGGTGTTTGAAGAAGTTACGGAAAGATTATGTCCGAGTCTGTAGATCAGATGACGATATTTTGATTCTCTTGCTTTGATGTTATGCTTGCTGAATGACGCTGCTGTATGCTTCGAACGGCAGCACATGGTACCTTATATACAAGAGCACACTGCTGACCGGCCGTCTTTGTATACCTATTCCGGAACCGAGATGTCTCTACATCCAAGACTTGGCTGAGACCCGAGCGGATTAAATCTACGAATATAGAGATTGAAAAGCGCTCTGACAACGCCATTGTTTTCGTCAAGGAGAGAACTTCGAGATACTGTCCGTGCGAAACTGCGCGGGTCTCACGGGATATCCCAAAATAGAGAGCAGGTCAATACCAATGCCCGAGACCTCGCCAGGAACAAAGAGGCAAAAACTCAATTCCAGTCCCGAGCTTTGGAACATGTGGAATTTAAATGAACTTTGTCGCTTCAAGACTTACACAAGGTGATATAACACCAGACCGTCGAGGCTGAGGGGGTTGCCCGCAGTGCTCTACTGCCCAGGAACAATGTCGCTCCAGCAAGAAGGAAAGTGAGCGTCGCCAATCATAGGGAACTCTTGAATCATCTCTCAATGCCCACTTACTGTATGGGTATGTCCAGATCACAGTCTTTGGTTCATATGGCTCATGTATAGGCGAATTCCGTCAACAAGGCCACCAACATCGCTAGGCTTCACTCTTGCACCATAGCTTTCCAAATTGTCTGCAAGATGCTTGTCATCTCGCCTCCTGCAAGGGTCTTCCAAGAAGAAGGCCGTTACAAGACTGAATCAAGTCCGACAGGTGCTTGCACATAGTCATCTGCAGCCAGGTAGCTGTAAAGAAAGCCTATGATCATCGCCCTCAAAGGTGCTTTCATGTTGCAAGGCGTATCTAAGCAAAGTCGATTGTTCGAGTCACCGCTGGTCAGTTCTACGATAGCCAAGCCGGCTCAGATAGCATTGTATTCGTCCTTACTACAGTCCCTGCTTGGTTTAACGTCCACATGGAAACGGCAAGCACCGTATGAATAGGTAGCCAGTCTTATTAGTAGCAAACCCCGTAGAAGTGGGAGCCGACTCTGAATGTCTGAGAGTATCCTTTCGACTACGATAAGCAATTCCATCCGGCATACTCTGGAAAGCTTCTGTGAGGGAGGCTCCTGTGGCGTCTGTTCATGCTACAGCACGCATGCTCTCAGCCTGCGACATGCCAGCTACTGTATGGTGGACATTGGCCGCTCTTTGAACGTATATCTTGATATGCGACAGTATGCGATAACTGTTCTCCGAGATTCCAACAGTGCCACATGAAGGTGATGGCCTTGCGGTCTTCTAGATTGTAGGTCGAGAATCAGTGTCAGACAATCAGCATCCGACAAGGAGATCGGTGCCTAGCCATTGTACTGCGGTGCATCCAGTCCAGCGGAAAACGTCCGAGCGTCATTACGTGCGCGCACGGACCAGCGTCGAGCGTAACTTTCAGCAGCGCAGCGTGCAGCCTGTTCTCCGCCTGATGTGCTTTGGCAGACAGAGAAGAGAGAGTGAAGTGTGTGCAGGTGCGTGTAGACGACAAACTACTCTCCAAAACACTCTCTCCGAGTGTCATCAATCGATCGACACGTTGCGACTCCCTATCGCCGGTGGCTGCCAAACCTTGACTGACCATCTCCTGGTCATTCCATCGACGCATCGCGGTGGGCGGCTGTGTTGTCGAACGCGACATAATAATCAATAATCGCATCCTCAAGCCCCCTTCCTTTGGCTGTACTTCTGTATACCACACTCACCCTTATGCCATCTTTCTTTGACAACGTCGAATGATCCTCATCCTGCGCATCTGTATCACAACATCGCAACTGTTTGCGAGGTGATTATCGGATCTGTTGTTGTCGTCCATTCCGCTGAGCTTTGCCCGGGTTTGCGAAGAAATAAATACATCACTCACAAATCAATAATTTTGGGGCTCCGCGGCCAGCCTGGGTGAGTCCGACAGGCAACAAGCCTTTCATCCAGTGGCAAGACTAATCCCTCATAGATCAGTGGCGATGATCTCTAGTTGATTTTCTGACTCTGCAAGACGCTTCTTCTTACTTGTCATCTCGGACATAAGAAATGTCGCGGTCAAATCCTCGAGGGGCCGAGGCCTCTGTTCATCTGCCTCCCTCCGACTCGGACGCGCGTGACTCCGGCAGTTTGCTTGATGGCATGGGCTCTGCGAGCTCGCTTGCCAGCAATTCCTCGTCGGTCTTCAGTGCTAATGCGCAAGCGGTCAGAAGCAATGGCAACCTCTCCAGCGCCACCCCTCTGACCCATCCTGATTCTTCTCCACTGAAGCCTCTGTCTCCTTATCCTGCCGCTAAATCATCTAGACAGAATCCCCTCGACACTCAATCTCCGCATGCCTTTGCTGGCACCGAGACGCCTGTTGGTGCTCCAGACCAACTCACCCCTCCGCCAAGTGATCGCCCCCAACCGAGACCACCCCAGGGACAGTCGAAAGGGTACAGAGCGGTCTATGATCCAGAATTGGATAACAAGCTCAGCAAAGAGGAGAAGAAACGAGGAGGAAGGCTCTACAAGAGTAGAGAATTTGGCACCGAGGTATGTCTGGACACTTAGATAAATCGTTCGCTGAGCTTGTGACAAAAACATATATCATAAAATTCGTCGAGAGACCGCTCTGTACCTTTTTCGCTGACTGAATGCGACAGCCGTTCGAACCAGACCCGCCACCAGATCCCAGACTGGTCATGGTCGGCTATACCTCTGGAAACTGTGTGCCCAAGACCGCACAGAGCAAGACAAAGTTGCGCATCGCTCCTTATGTCCTGAAGCCGTATCCTTTTGATAACAAGCACACCGTCGGCCCAGGACCGGCCAAACAGATTGTTGTGCAGGGCTTCGACCCTTTTACCCCGGCCGCTCAATTGAAGGCTTTCTTTTCTAGTTACGGAGAAATCGCAGAGTTGAGGAACCAGACAGATCCGGCGACAGGTAGTTTCTTGGGTATATGCCTGATCAGATACAGAGACAGCAAGCCGATTCGCGGCCCTTCGATTCCAGGCGCCAGTGCGGCAAAGCGCGCCGAGAAAGAGGCCAATGGCGAGCGCATTGGCACCAGTCACATCAGAGTCGAGCGCGACCGCGAGGGTCGAAAGTGCAAGCGCCATGTCGAAACCGTGCTGAGACGTCAAAGAAGGGAAATGGAGATTGAGCAGGCGAAACATGTTCCTCTCCCACCTCCTGTTGTGCCAGTGTCCGAACCAGCACCTTCTTCATTGCCGACTCCCACAGGTGATTCTCCCGCACCCCCTCCGAATGCCCCAAAGGGACCTGCAGCGAGGGCAGGAGCCAAGCCACCCGATGGCCCCAAGGTCGCGGCACCGCGACCATCCGTTCCCTCGGGTGTTGAATCAGAGCTAGTCTTAAGTAACATCAAGCGCAAGCCATACCTCTTCATATCGGAGAAAAATGTGCCCGTCCTCAGCACTACGATACCACATCTGAAGAAGCGTCTCAAGGCCTTCGATTGGCGCGAAGTTCGCGCCGACAAAACCGGTTACTACATCATCTTCGAGGACTCTAAGAGGGGCGAGGATGAGGCTGTACGGTGTTTCAAAGAGATGAACGGCGGGGCCATGTTCACCTACAAGATGACAATGGAATGCCAGCAGTACGGCAACCCGGATTATGAGCGCAGCCCAAGCCCCGAAACCCAGGCCAATGAGTCCAAGCGGCGCGAGGAATTTGAGCGGCTCCAGAAGGATGAAGAGCAAGATTATGAGGAAGAGAAGCGACAGAGAGCACTTCATCTTGATCCGGTCAGAGGTGCATTGGATCAATTGCGGCTCGAGCTGCGCAACAAGGTCATGGATGATATCAAGAACAAAGTCACCATTCCAACCCTTTACGATTGTCTCGATCCTGCCCGACACTCCGCCAAGCGCCGCAAGCTTGATTTGCCAGATCCAAGCGACAATGAAAGCAAAGCACCAGCATTGCTCATCAACCAAGCCGCGGAGCGTGGCGGACCAAGAGCAAACCGTGGACAGAGAGATCGACCTCTACGACCCCATGATCCCAATTCTCAGCGCGGTCGTCGCGAGCCTGCGAATGCTTACATTGATGAGCGTCGCGCCAGACGGGCCCCACCAAAGCCTCACGCCAGGCCTTTGCATTTCAAGCTTCAGCAAATGTATGCTGCTGATGATGATGATTCCGACGATGAACGCAGAACATCAGTCACTCGCGATACAGAAGACCAGGAAAGTCGACCCCTCAGTCGTGCTAGCCGCACTTCCACTCCATTCGGCGATACAGAATCAGTCGCCGAAAGCGTCACACCACGTAACAAGCGCAAGCTTGAGCACAAGGAGAGTGCCTGGGAGGCCCCTGAAGAGGAGCAAGAGGAGTTCGATGTTTTCCACAAACAATTGCTTGGTGATGTACTTCGTAAGGAGCCAGAAGGAATGGCAAGAGGAGAGTTGGAGCTTGTCATCAGCACACTTCCACGTCATTCACGCTTCTCCCAGCGATGCAGGGGCGAGCAGATCCGTCGCATACAGTCGAAGAACAACGATGAGCTCTTCAAGACCAATGGCGAGGAGACTGACGGCACACCTGCCCCCGCCGTCACAATTACCACTGCGGATGGTTTCAAGGGAGAACAGGACAAGATGGACATCGACAAACCGACCAAAGAGAAGTCCAAGAAGAAGCGCAAGACGAAGAAGCAGATCTTCGAGGAGCGCGAAGCACTCAAGAAAGCCGCGGAAGCAGTTGCGAACTCGCAAATCATTGAGGATGAGGCCATCACCCAGATCGAAGAAAGAGAAAAGGAACTGGATGACGTCGAGGAGATTGCCGATGAGCCAGCCAAGCCTCAGGTGGAATGGGCTGTTTCGGCAGACAAACCACGCCCGACCGTGGAGGATGATCTCGACATGATTCTGGACATTGATGGCTGGCAAGCGCTTTTGAAGGATGACGAAGACTTGCAATGCCTCCGCAAAGCACTGGAGGGAGCGTCCACAGCAAACATTGGCGATCCAAAGATCTGGGCATGGCAGCAGAAGGAGATCAAGGCACTCAACACGGGTGGAGTGCGTGGGCCCGTACACACCGAAGCAGCCAAGGTGCAAGGTTACTATGTACCCAACTCGACCGGCTCTGCCCGTACCGAAGGCGTCAAGAAGATCTTGGAATCCGAGAAGTCCAAATACCTGCCTCATCGCATCAAGGTCCAGCGTGCGCGCGAGGAACGTGAAGCGCAAGCCAAGGAGAATCCGGTCGTCGCGGCTGAAAAGGCCAAGCAGGAAGCTGCTGCAAACAAGTTCGCATCCAATGCCACTTCGCGCAGCAACAGAGCCAACAATCGCCGTCTCGTTAATGACATTAATCTTCAGAAGCAGAATCTTAGCACAACCGGTGTTGAGACGGATGCCATCCGCTTCAATCAGCTTAAGAAGCGCAAGAAGCTTGTCAAATTCGATCGTTCGGCGATTCACGGCTGGGGTCTCTATGCAATGGAGAACATTGCTTACAACGACATGATCATCGAATATGTTGGTGAGAAGGTTCGCCAGAAGGTCGCTGACTTGCGCGAAGAGAAATATGACAAACAAGGCATCGGTAGCAGTTACTTGTTCCGTATGGTGGACGACGAGATTGTCGACGCAACAAAGAAGGGCGGCATTGCGCGCTTCATCAACCACAGCTGTGCGCCTAACTGCACCGCCAAGATCATCAAGGTGGAGGGTACACGCAGAATTGTGATCTATGCGATGAAGGACATCGCTAAGAGTAAGTTTTGGTTTCATTGCGTGAGTTCCCAGCTCTCTTACTGACCCATCTCACAGACGAAGAACTCACATATGATTACAAATTCGAGCGTGAATACGGCAGCACAGACCGCATCCCCTGTCTTTGCGGCACCACTGCCTGCAAGGGATTCCTCAATTAAGAACAGCACGACAACTTGTGCTCGAGGCGCACAACAAGACGAACATTTTACTCATCAGAAGGGCGATGGGCAACAGTGAGTGCTGGTGCATTCCGGTACACAGCAGCGGGAGGCTCGATGAGATTTTGTACAAAAACTACTTCAACATGCATGAAATGGGAGGGAAAACTGGCGGAAAGGCGTTTATTTGGGTGAGCTTCAACACACTTGATTGATTTACCTACCGGTCATAAAAGGACGACAAAGGGCGGGATTGGCCGGGCTGGCAGGCAGGCCCCGTCTCAAATGCATATCAGGGTGAAAGGGGAAAAGGGATGGAACGAGGTATTCTGGACAACATGGGTCTCGTGGGATGCAGGAGGAGGCTCTGAAAAGCAACATTGTGTGCTTTTCGGTCTGTACGATTAGCTAGGGGAAAGAGAGAGACCCCTTAATTGGGGCTGGCTCTGGTAGAAACGATAGCCCAAAGTTGGCTCACACTGTCTGTTATGGAGTAGCTACAGAAATGGAAGACCACGGTGATGAAACTAGCTTCCCTCGTTCTTCTCGTAGCTATACTGTGACAGCAATGATGGGACACGAAGCATTCTGCGCTGGAGCATGACATGTATCAGTAGGTTGAGGTTAGGGTAAGAGCCATGTGGCTGTCAAGCATCAGGTACCCGGTCAGTGAACCGACAGTCGCGAGCCCGGAACGTCAGGGCAGAGAGGGGGCCAAAGCGCCGCTCGAAGCTTAGCCAGGAGGGGCATCCAGTTCCTGAGAACAGACGAAATGTGGGGATCGGGTCGAGTCAATCTCTTGGCATAGATACTGTTGCCGATAAGGTAGAGCAAATCGATTACAACCCAGGCAGCTTATTGGCATGTGGCACATGCCTTAGCTTACTGTACAAGTATCCACACGGAGTTAACAGCGGGAGGTAGATATCATTCATAAAAGCCCTAGAAGTATCTACGGATGACAGCCGGAGAGTTAAGGTGCAAGTAAGGTACCAAGATGTACAGGTGGCCTACTGACGAAAGAAAGTGTGAGAACGTCTCCGAATTATATTGATATCTGTTTCCTTGAATTCTTCAAAGGTGATTGATTGTCAAGACTTTTTCTTTGATAATCCAAGCGACGATTATCCTTACGCCGCAAGACATTCCGTTCCTTCTTTCTCACCATCTCTTGTGTTTCCTTCCACTACTTTTCCTTGTATACTCCAAAAAGGCCGCCCCCAGATTTTCAAAGTAATTACACCATCGGCGCTGGGACTAGAACATCAGGATGGACAACGCCTACGTGCGTTCTGTGCAAGATGTCTTGGGTCACTTTGATGTGACCGAGCAGGCTGGTCTTTCCGAGGCTCAAGTCACTGCTTCGAGGGAAAAGCATGGTAAAAACGGTATGTTCTCTCCTCCCCTTTCCTCCCTTCTGTTTGTCTGCACTAGACTTTCTATCATCGCCGGATGAAAGATGAGTACTGATAAGTCTGCTTTCTATAGCGCTCCCTGAAGACCCGCCGACTCCTCTCTGGGAACTCATCTTTGAGCAATTCAAGGATCAATTAGTCATAATCCTACTGGCTTCCGCCGCAATCTCCTTCGTCCTCGCGCTGTTTGAAGATGGCGACGACTGGACCGCCTTTGTCGATCCCGTGGTTGTATGTGTTGAACAGCCGAATATCCAAGCTCGAAGGTGCCAGAGACACTGATGCTTCCTCTAGATCCTAACCATCCTCATCCTCAATGCCGTCGTCGGCGTGTCGCAAGAATCCTCGGCCGAGAAGGCCATCGCCGCCCTGCAAGAGTACAGCGCCAACGAGGCCAAGGTTCACCGCAATGGAAAGATTCAGCGCGTCAAGGCAGAAGAGTTGGTTCCCGGAGACGTCATTGTCATCTCCGTTGGTGATCGCATTCCGGCCGACTGCCGCGTCCTCAGCATCCACAGCAACTCCTTCCGCATCGATCAGTCTATCCTGACTGGCGAGTCCGAGAGTGTTGGCAAAGACGTCGCCCCGATCAAGGACGATGACGCTGTCAAGCAGGATCAGATCAACATGCTCTTCTCTGGAACCACTGTCGTTACTGGACACGCCAATGCCATTGTTGTTCTTACCGGTCCCAACACTGCGATCGGTGATATCCACGAGAGCATCACCGCGCAGATCTCCCAGCCTACGCCTCTCAAGGAGAAGCTCAACGACTTCGGAGACATGCTCGCCAAGGTCATCACCGTCATCTGTATTCTGGTCTGGTTGATCAACATCCGTCATTTCAGCGACCCCAGCCACGGCTCTTTCGCCAAGGGCGCCATCTACTACCTCAAGATTGCCGTTTCTCTCGGTGTCGCTGCCATTCCCGAAGGTCTCGCCGTTGTCATCACTACCTGTCTCGCTCTCGGAACCCGTAAGATGGCCGCCAAAAATGCCGTCGTCCGCAGCTTGCCCTCCGTCGAGACTCTCGGAAGCTGCAGCGTCATCTGCTCTGACAAGACCGGAACCCTTACCACAAACCAGATGAGCGTGAACAAGGTCGTCTTTGTCAACGAGTCTGGCACTGGCCTCGAAGAAATGCAGGTTGAAGGTACTAGCTTTGCTCCTGCTGGTGTTGTGTCTCTGAATGGAAAGCATGTCGAGAGCCCCGCTGCTGTTTATCCCACTGTCGCACAGATAACCGAAGTCGCCGCACTCTGCAACGATGCCAAAATCTCGTATGATGCCGAGAAGGGCGCTTACACAAATGTTGGCGAGCCTACCGAAGGTGCTCTCAGAGTCCTGGCCGAGAAGATCGGAACTCGCGATGCAACCCACAACGCGAGCAAGGCCTCTGCTTCTCCCGAACAACTTCTCCACCACTCCAGCGCACACTACGAAAAGCTTGCCAAGAGATTGTCCACCTATGAATTCTCCCGTGACAGGAAATCCATGTCGGTCTTGGTCGGTGACGGAACTACGCAGAGGCTACTTGTCAAGGGTGCCCCTGAATCCATCCTTGATCGCTGCACTTACGTCCTCACGGGTACCGGTGGCAAGAGATCCGCAATGACTGAACAAATCGCCTCGCTCCTCCAAAAGGAAGTTGTTGAATACGGTAGCCGTGGTCTTCGTATCATGGCACTTGCCAGTGTTGACAACGTCTCTACTCCTCTTGCCAAATCCGCCAAGACCTCCGCCGAATATCTCCAGCTCGAGCAGAACATGACTTTGCTCGGTCTGGTCGCAATGTTGGATCCCCCGAGACCCGAAGTCAAGGACAGCATTCGCCTTTGCCGTAACGCCGGTATTCGCGTCATTGTCATCACTGGAGATAACCAAGCAACCGCCGAGACCATCTGTCGCCAGATTGGTGTCTTTGGCGAGAATGAGGATCTTACTGGCAAGTCTTTCACCGGTCGTCAATTTGATCAGCTTTCCGAGAGCGAGCAGCTTGAGGCAGCAAAGAAAGCATCCCTCTTCTCTCGCACCGAACCCAGCCACAAGGCCAAGCTCGTTGATCTCCTCCAGTCTACCGGTGAGGTCGTCGCCATGACTGGTGATGGTGTCAACGATGCCCCTGCTCTCAAGAAGTCTGATATTGGTGTCGCCATGGGCACTGGTACTGATGTTGCCAAGCTCGCCGCCGATATGGTTCTTGCAGATGACAACTTTGCCACGATCGAGGCCGCCGTCGAGGAAGGTCGCTCCATCTACAACAACACCCAGCAGTTCATCCGTTATCTCATCTCGTCCAACATCGGCGAGGTCGTGTCTATTTTCCTCACTGCAGCGCTCGGCATGCCTGAGGCTTTGATTCCCGTGCAACTGCTCTGGGTCAACTTGGTTACCGATGGTCTCCCTGCCACCGCCCTCAGTTTCAACCCCAAGGATCATGATGTAATGAAGCGTCCCCCAAGAAAGAGAGATGAGCCTCTCGTCAGCGGCTGGTTGTTCTTCAGATACATGGTCATCGGCACTTATGTTGGTATTGCCACTGTTGGTGGCTACGCATGGTGGTTCATGTACGCAGCTCAGGGACCGCAGATCAGCTTTTACGAGTTGGTGAGTTTTTGTCCCTCCCTAATCTTTCACCTACTATCCGTGCCGCACAACAAGATTGCTAACATGTTGGAATAGTCTCATTTCCACTCCTGCAAGAACTTCACCACAGGTCTCGACTGCTCGATCTTTGCATCCGAAACCTCCCGAACCGCATCGACCGTCTCTCTTTCTATTCTTGTTGTGATAGAGATGCTCAACGCGATGAACGCCCTGTCATCATCTGAATCCCTGCTCACCCTGCCCCTGTGGAAGAACATGATCTTGGTCTACGCCATCTGTCTCTCCATGGCCCTCCACTTTGCTCTGCTGTACATCCCCTTCCTGCAAGGCATTTTCGGCATCGTGCCGTTGGACATCGAGGGCTGGAAGGTCGTGTGTGTCTGGAGTGCGCCGATCATCCTCATCGATGAGGCACTCAAGTTCGTCGAGAGGAATTTCGTCATGGAGAAGGCTGGCGAGATTGGTCATGTTAGACCCAAGAAGGAGTAGAAGGCGTATCTCTTGTCTGTTGGTTCCGCCTCTCCGAAAAGAGAAGAACAATGGCAAGAAGGAGAAACCCACGTAAGAGCAGAGGGCCAAATCACAGGATATAGAAAAGGGAACCGAGCGAGCGCTCCTTGAACTCTCACGGGAACACCATTCTTTCAGCAGAGCTTGACTCCCGCTACTTGGGCTTCATTATAACGCCAATCAACTGATCTCGACGGACTGACTTGAAAACGAATGGGCTAGAGGATCCTCAGAGAAACAGTTAAATCACCCTTTTATATAGACGTTGCTCCTTGTTTTTCCTTTTCTTGTTTCCTTTTGTCTTCTGGTAGATATCCAATCAACAAATATACGCGAATTAAAAAAATAGACTCCTCTTTGTCTCTTGGTACCGCTTTTCAATTCGGTGGACTTTGGCTCCCTAGTCGACTACTCTGCAGATAGAGTACGAGGGAGTGCGAGGTGTTGCTTACCTTGCCTGGTAGTCGCCTGTACTTGTCGGCCAGGGAAGCGTAGCGTTGCGCGAGAAAGACAAGGTGGCTCTTTACTTGGTTGCTCAGGAACGTGCTCTGTTAAGTTTATGGCGCCAGTACTCATGCGAGATGCACGACATACATGGCTGCAAGAAGGAATATACATAAGGTAGGCACTCAGTACAAGATCCATACACACCTAGCTATCTTACGCACAGGTCCGCAGTATCCACACGCACGGCAGTGCTAACGAAAGTCAAAGGGCTTAAGAAGAACAAGCAGACGACCAAAGGTGAGATGGCCAAGTAATCACCCACCACATAAGCGGATCGTCCCTGGCTACCTTCTCTTCTCTGTTGTTCTCCGTCTCTTGCTCCGCCTTTGCTTTGGACATCTCGGAGACATCTGAAATGGAATGAAAGGAGAAACACTAATCAGAGAAGTTTGGGGAATGGTGAGTGTATGTATCTGTTGATGAATATAGGATGGGATAGGGGAAAACCTCCATATCCATGGATATGTAATGCAGCAGACGAGCGTATCTACGACAGACGAGTTATCTGTGTAGGTAGTGGTTTCCTAGCGGGAACGGAGGAGATATCTGGTTGCAGAATGCGAGAGCAGGCGACAAGCAAACAGGTCGATACATCTCGGGCAACAAGACTATTCACCTACGTTCTTACCGTTGCACCTATCCACTTACTTACCGAGCTCCTCTGGTTCCTTCGACTCGGAACAGACGTGTCGATGTGCACGAGCGGGGAGAAGGATGTGGAATGGAATGGCTCTTGGATTTATATGTCCTGACGATATCGGCCTTGGACAGCGACTTGAGAAAGGGGATAATTAGTATCGAGGCAGAGAAGATTATCTGCATATCTTTCACGTCGAAGGCGGCTGTACATGAAGTGTAGAGTCTGGTAGTCATGTCCTAGTTCTCAGGTTGGGCAGATCCAACATGTCAGATCAAGCATGTTTGAGCAATCAGATGCAGGACCTGGGCCGCTTTTCTGATGAAGCTGAATGGTTAGCGGCTGTGGAAGTGCAAGCGTTTGATCCCTTGGCTACGTTCTACCGACGATCTCATGGCGGTTGTGGGAAGTAAAGATGGGAGAGAGTAAAGGAAGTTATTCCTCCCTTTTGCATCGTGACTTGCTGCAGTCATCTTGGAACAAAACGAATATTAATGCTTCCTTCTTTCGATAGTTAGAGGTGCATATTTGCTTAATCTGTGTATTTCATTATTCGTCTCTCCGCTCTGTCTATCACTTCGTCGACAACTGCTGTGATGTGAACAGGCACAATGCATTCGCCCAATGGAATGGAAAGGAAAAGAGAATAAATAAGTTTTTGTATTTCGTTTGAAAAAAAAGACACGCCCCCTCCTTTTTTGCCATCCTGCCAAAGACAACAAAAAATGGCCAGCTGGGTCTATCGTAGCTGTCGTTTTTCTTTTATTGGTCCTTCTTTCTTCCGCCTTCCCTTTTCGTCTAGCTTCTCATGACAAATGCGCCGCCTGTGATGCATTTCATCAAATCTTTCCTATTGAGTGGCACTTCTCTCGATGTCACAAACAGCAAGAGACACGGCGCAAGAGACAGAGAAAATGCTCAGGTCCACCGGGCAGTCTAGTCCAGGCCGACCTCGACGGGGGCGTTTCTGGCGACACGAGCAGGCTTGTATCCCATGCCCTTCTCGCGCTGGTCAGCATCGCGCAGCTCGTTCTCCTTGTCCTTGATGTAGTTTGCCTTTTCCTGTCGGATGACGTGCAAGACACCCTGGAGAGAAGAACGCCACATGTCAAGGCGCGAGGCGACTTCGCGCCACTGGTGCTCTCCGAAGACGCGGTAGGTCGCTCTGTGCACAAGGAAGGACTTGTCTGACTGGCTGAGGCGGCCCTCGACAAGTCCGCTGCGGATGCCATCAATAGCCCACATCTCGACGTCTTCGCTGGGGATCTGGAGGGCCTTGGCGATGGTGGAGTAAGGGAGCGTGCGGGTCTGTCCTGCACCTGCTGCCAGAGAAGCAAGAGTCAAGAGACGCATCTTGCGCTCGAGAACGTCGTCGTCGAGCTTCTGGGAAGAGAGAAAGTCGGAGTTTGCCTCGCAAAAGTCACGGAAGTCATCGAGTTGATCGGCGTTGAAGATTTCGAGGAGCTCAAAGGCGACGGGGTCGGATTTGCGCAGAGCCTGGATGGAGTCGAGCGAGGTCAAGTCTTGGAAGTCGAAGTGGGTGGGGAACTGGAGAGCGCTCTTGAGGGCGCGCAGAGACAACTCGCGGGCTTCGGCGCTCGAGGCCTCCTCGGCGCCTTGAAGAGTGCGCAGAGCGGTCAGGAGGTATTGGTATCCTTGCTCTTCCTCGGCGCTGTCGTTGGCTACATCGGCAATGGCAAGGTACAACTTTCGCTGGTCTTCACCGTCCATCTCCCACGACTCGAGCCAAGACTGGAGGTTCTGGAGTTGGGGACGGAGCTGCTCGAAGGTGGCAGTGCTGTTGCGCACAATCTTGAGGATGGCGAGGAGGACATGGTAGCGGCTCTCGTCGGTGGGAGGGAGAGTGTTGAAGACCGTGCTGAGTGCGTTGAGGGCAAGTCCGACGCTGTTGAAGGGAGAAGAAGTAATGGGCGACGCGAGATTTCGGCAGATGGGAGGGAGGAAAGTCTCTGTGTTGCCGTGGAGGGTGACGAGGTGGATGAGGAGGTTGTATGCGGCGAGGAGCTCTGTGCGTGCGAGGGTTGGTTAATAGACTGTCTCTGCATCTGCATTCTCAACGGGTTCAACACACCTCTCTCCGGTGCGCTGTTCAGCACGCTGCTCGCAGTCACGACCTTCTTGAGCGCATCCTCCTGCTTTCCCTCCTGGAGAAGAGGTGCGACCTCTGACTGTAGCGAAGACTGCTGCTGGCCTTGTGCGGTGTTCAGCGAATCGATGTAGGTGGCGAGTTCGTCGCAGAGCTCTTCGAACGAGCCCTCGATGAGGAGCGTGTTTGACGGAGCCGGCATCTTTGATGTGAGTAGTTGATGGGTGAGATGGTGCTTTTATCAATTAATTCCTCAAATATCAGACGTCGCTGTTCTGCTTCTCTGCTCCTGCCGAACCCTCCAAAGTTGCGTCTCTTGGCGTTGACTGCCACTTTCCACTTGCACTTCGTCAAAACCAAAAATCCGAAAATATCACTTTGGAAATCTTGGCAGTCTTTTCCTTCGTCTGGACATTCTTATCTTATCGCCATTTGTGCAGACACACCCGACTCGACGCGCCAAGATTTCATGTTTGTCCAATCCATTCGTGACATAGCTGTGATATTGCCTAGTATACGCGCTCCTTCCCCATCACGTGATAGAACTCATCACATCCTGGCGCGATGGCCGAGCGGTCTAAGGCGATAGACTAGAACTTGATTCCCGACATCTATTATCTTCGGATGCGCAGGTTCAAATCCTGCTCGCGTCGACATTTCTTTTGTTTTTGTCTCTGCACACGTCGACCAGCTGATGTTTCTGTCAAGCGCGAATGTTGGGCACGAAAGCTGCCTGTAGAGCAATTGTATCTTGCTCGAGCACATACAGTAACAGTGCCGCATAAACGAGCTGAGACATGGACGTTGTCAAGTCACCGGATCATCAACAGTGACTGACCTCTCATACGATAACAAAGCCAATCGCTTACAAACAACCCGCTTAGACATTGCTATACCAGTATCATGACCAGGATTGCCTGGCTTCTGGACATACTGACCATATTAGGCTGGGGTCACTTCTCCGACCTGCTAAAGGAAGGTGGGGTCACCTTTTGTAAGAACGTGACCCCAAATACCCGATGCAAATTCTTTTCGTTTCATATATCGTTAAAGCATGTCGTTACTAGCATGTCACCGTTCCATTAGGATATAGGCCTTCAGGCAGACTTTGCTCAAGCTCAAGTATCATGGTCACACTAAGCGAAAGTGCGAATGACCGCAAAAGAACACCTTCCATAAACCATGCTAATGGGTATGAAACAGCAGCGAGGCAGAAGAGCAGACTTCGAATACGCACGACGTGTAAGAAGCACATGAAGGGTGTAGGAGTGACGCCCCATGAGCACGAGGACGCTAGGCGATGGCACATGATATGCGCGTGCAGCATCCCTGGGTCCTTGGATCACTCTTTGTATTGTGGTCACTATAAGAAATGGCCTGCACCATCATCTATGATTCTCCTCACGTCCTTACAGGCTGATTCAAGCAGAGCGCTTCTAAATCTTGTCGGAACAAAACTTGGTTGAAGGACATAGCCTTGCCATTTTCTTCTCAGTCCGGCCACACTTCTCACCACCTGAGCGGTCAGACTGTACTGTATAGATAGACAAAGCACTGACAGACATGGACGATCTTGAGAAGCAATATCAAGTACTCGAAAGGATCATGGGTCCGAAGATGCCAACTCCTCTCCATCCCCTGTATATCATCCTATTGACTCGTCCTAGGCTACGCTGCTCAGATATGGCCGCATGTCAAAGATGTAGAACTGTCAATCCTGCCAAGAATCACAGCAGATTACAACATCCACGTCGTAACCGGTCTCGCGCATGCATCGGCCAACGACCCCGACACCAATACTTGCCACTGGGCTGTAGAATCCGAGGAGTCACCTACCATGCTCGCGGCCATGGAAGATCTGTTATGTCGCACTCGCAGACTCGTCCCTTCGGCGAGCAATTGCCGTGGTGTCAGTACGTAAATTGAACGACGTTGCTTGCTCGTCGTTGAGCTGACCAGCAAAGCTCTGTGTGTTTGACGAGATGTACAGACCATGGACGGCTCTCGATCTACCAAAGCTTGACGACGTCCTACTGCAACCTAAGTTCCAAAAGTTACCAACGGGCATGCAGTTACCAATGTCTTCTTTTCCAGTCACGAGAAGCAGCATGAGCCCGATTGTTGCGGATATTCACAGTGGTCGAAAATGGTCTTTAATTCCGTCTGGAAGCATAAGAACGGGAAGGGAAAGGCGCCAGAGATGCTGACATTGTGCTGTCCTTGAGCCTGTCAAAGCGACCTCTTTGCTTGCCTAGACTATGGATGCTGTTAACTAAATATGGGTGACGTTTGAAGAGCATCTCGTGCCTAACGGTATTACCAACGGCCAGGTCATGCACGAGGAGAGTATTCATGATAAGCCTCACGGGTCACATATGGTTCCTATCAATGTCGGCAGTATGAACATTATGATTACATTGATTGGATAATGTCAGTCTTACTATAGCATCTGTAGACGGGATCTTTCTGTCCTGGCGATTTGATGTAGTATATCTCTTGAAAGTTGACGACAAATGGCCCTTACATAGCACTCACACAAAGTGCAAGAGCGGACGATTGGACCTTCTCAATGTCATCCCCATACACAAAGTTCTCCCTGAGGACTATAATACTTCCAATGTCAACGTCCTCTTCCTGAAGATCGGAGCACTATACACCACACACCGTATCATTTTAGAAAACATATTCAGCCCCTTACATTCACTACAAGGCTACTCTCGTAAACCAACCCAGCAAGTCAAACCATGATTCGCTTACACCAAAACAACCACAACCAGATTGCCCTCCGTCCGAACCAAGACATCAACAACAAGAGAGACAACCCGACGCACTGCAGGCACGGCACGATGGCATCCGTCGCCAAGGAAGGCGGGTGTCTCCGATCGCACACAGGGAAGATCCTGAGGTCGCCGCTCCTCTAATGCAGGCGATTGATGAGCCTCGAAGCGAAGAACAGATCCAAGCGAACAACATGTTCGTCGGAGTTGTGCATCTCATCAGACTTGCGCAAGAACGTGTCCGAGCTCGACAACAGCGTGAGCGTGCTCGACCAGAGCAACAGAACGAGGATGCAAACATTGGAGCAGGGGACGAACCTCCAGCTCCTCGAAACAGGTTTCCCAAGGGCCCTGATCCTGAAAACCCGCCCTTGACAGTATAGGGACAGCACAAGGCGTCGTCTGACAATCGCTTCATCAGTGATAGAGAGGTCAAGGACCAGCAGCAGCCCGAAGCCCAAGAGCTTGATGCCATACAGGAACACAGCATGAGCGAGGACCTCTTCCCGGCACATCCAATAGCGCCGAGTCGGACCTCAATCGCTCAACGTCCTGTCCGTTCAGGCAGGGTCCGCTCTCAACAGACTCGGCAAGTCATGGGGGAAAGGACGTGTACAGAGCTGGGGTTGGCTAGGAAGACGGATACTCGACCGATAGAACGCAGATGGAATCACGGATGGAGAACGCCAAGAGGTCCAGGAGGTCATCTGCAGGGTGCGAGTCGTCATCGACGTAAGGTCGGCTGTCCTAAGAACTGCTGTTGCACGGAGGACTACCTCGAGTATGACGATGATGCATGGTGATTGTGATGGAGAAGGTCAGTGGACGAATGAGGTCCCTTTCATTCGTTTCTGTATACTTTCATTGAGCCATCTTTGATCAATTTCATTTTGGCAAATAGGGCTGTGAGTACACGGTCCTGAGTCCGGTGGCGGTTGATGTGCGAGTAGACGATCAATCCAATCCATGTGCAGCTGAAGCTCACACTCTGTACAGTCTATCAAATCAGATCCGGGTAGCTACACTTGCAGCTTCGGCGATGTTGAAGCAAATTGAGTATGATAGCACTCCAGGTGTATGTGTGGATCTATAACCGTCTCCATAATCCACACCAGACACCACAATCACACCGCACGTTTTCGCAGAGTCATCCATAGGGAAGCTCACCACGCCTTGGAAATCGACAGGAAAGATGAGAAAGATCCGGAAGATGGTTCCCCCAAACAAAGCAGAAACCAGAAACAAGAAACGGTGATTTTCATTTCTTCAATGCACAACCGTCTTATCTATAAAGAAAAGAAGACTCAACAGCAAGCTTCGCCAGAGGTATATAGATGCATCTACCCGGATCAAGGAGTAGTCGTGACATGCGACGGAGGAGTAGAAGAATACCTTCCTGTATCCTCGACTCCAAAAGTGAATTTCTTAGCTTGAATCCCCTGCCGCCCGGCGCCTGCATCTCCGCCTCCTACCGGACTTCTAGGACTTAACGGCAGGGCGAAGAGATCTTCTTCTTCTTCTTCTTCTTCCTCTTCTTGTTGTGATTGGTCCCGCCGCCGCTGGAGCGGATCTGATACCGCAGTAGGGGTAAAGGGAGCAGGAGCGCGAAACTGCACTTCTGAGCTCGAGGCCGCTGGTAGTGGTGCCGCGAAGGCGTTCAGAGAGCCCATTGACCCACTTGCGTTATTTGCGCTGCTGGCCCCGCTGAGGGTTGATGTGGATAGGAAGGAGGAGTGGTTGTCGTGCCGCTGTTGTTCTAGCAGTATGCTTTCTGGTGGGGCTATCGTGCGCATCGCTGGCGTAGAGGCTTGTGAGGATGGCGGTTGAGGTGGTTTTGCTGCCAGTGAGTCTCGTGTTTGGGATGGCGTCGTGTTGTTGTGGAGGTTTGCGAAGGACGTCCATGATACGGCTACATCTGATGTTTCTGGAGATAGGGGGTTGTGCTCGTTGTTTGCTGCTGGGAATGTTGTCGTCGAGGCTTGGTCCGGGTCTGTTGGTGGTGACGTACCTGGCTGTGAGGAGGCGGAGTAAGAGGATCCTTTGAGGTCGGACTCGCCTGTCGCGAGCTTGAGACCCTTGAGCTTTTCAAACAAGGGCCCTCTGCCGGGAGACTTTGGTGACGTGGGACTATGTAGATGTGGTCCATTCTGCCCTCCTGGTGTCGAGGATAGCGGAGACTGGCTCGCGGTCGGCGGCAGACTAATGCTCTTGGGCTTCGTCTTGATGCCAAAGTTTTGCTCTATCCAGTCGCGTTCTTGAATCGCGAGCGTCAGGCTGATGCTCTCCGGATTGTGGATTTCCTCATTCTCAATCTCCGCCGCGAGACTCTGCAGTCGCTTCTTGGCCCATACGGTATGCAGGACTCCACGCTTGCCTGATGCACGCGCAGAGTTGCCCAACGCCGCTGGGTATATGGCCGGTAAAGGATGAGTGCGCCAGACTATCTTCTCGGTACCGCCTCCTTCATTAGTGCCGACCAGGGTCAAGACGACTGTGCCCGGAACCCTGGCCCATTGCGGCAGCAGGAAATAGAGTCTGTGCAATTGTGGACAGCCATTGCCCGATTTGTCTGTTGAAGCATCAGTCGGCACCACGGCTGCCGCGGTCTTGCCATCCCATCCCACCGTCCACTGTCCTGAGATTGAAGCAGTATTTGCGTCTTCCTCCCACTCGACCATCAACACTTTGGTGCCGACGTTGCGGGGATCGTGGCTGTCGAGACGCTCAAACTCAAATCGGGCAAGAGCATTACCCGAGGTGAGGGAAGGTGACTCGACATCATCATAGTCCGGGGTAGGAGGGAAAGGAGTGAAAGAGGTATTGTTGTTGTTGCTGTTGTTAGAAGCCTTCACCGAAATGGCTGACGCCGAAGAGTAATGACCTGGAGTGATGGTTGACGAAGTATTCGAGTCGTTGTTTGGTGACACTGGGGAAATGATGGCTGCATCAGCCGGTTGTGGGGCTGTTGTTGTTCGAATCGGCGGGAGGGGCTGTGGTGAGGTTGAAGTTGTCATGATTGACTCGCCAAAAAAATAACCACCGTCGGAGCAGCTCTGCTGTGCCTGGAAATCACTCGAAACGCCAGAAGCTGGTGGCTGGACGGAATGTGGATTGGATGGAATCAAGTACTGATCAGCAAAGGTGCGTCGAGCTGGAAGACACGGAAGTGTTGAGGTGAGACGATGAGGGCAGCGAGACAGCGAAGGTTCAAAGACCTCGTGTTCGTGTGGTGTACGGTGCTGTAAGTGGCATACGGAGTGTGCATGAACACTGCTCTGAGACAGATCGCTGGGGCTTGCTGTCCAAATGCGACACAGAAGAAACCCGAGAGTCGATAGTTGCTGACGATAGTGTCTTGCACTCTGCCACTGTCCTGAGAAACTACCCCTCTTACTATCTCAATGTAGCTTCTTATTATGCCATCGAATCCTGCTTTTCTTTGCTTCCAGTTGCTTCGCAAAGTCCGAGCGCCGTCTGCCCAAACAACAGACATGGACAACGACAAGTCAGCGGAAAGTATCAGACTACGGCGCCTATTCTAAGATTAGCCTGCTCTACGAACTGACCTCGGCCAAGCGAGAGGGCGAGATGAACGTCTCGTTCATAGGCCTTTGCTGGGAAGCCATCGCCATGGATCCTTTGCCGATCCGCATGGTGAGGATTGATCGTTCTGTCAAGCAGCGACCTTTTCCCGCAGCCGAAACCCAAGCCATCCCAAACTAGTGCTTATCTATTGCAAGGGTAGGAGAGCGAGCAATATAAAGCCGCAGTGGGAGATACTCCGACTCTGCTACTTTTAGTGCATCATGCATGACCGGCCATGCTTGAGGAGATCGATCAAGAAACAACATTTATGGGACGATAGATGCAGACATAATCAGGAGACAAAATCTGGCTGGGAGAGATCGCTACGGGATAACTCTGCTGCACTTGCATGAGGCGAAGAAGCATTCGTATTGTCGTGTACAAGTATGTATTAAGGTAAGTATGTATGTACGGAGTACTGTATAGGTAGCTATTGTAAGGTAATCTACTGAAATGCATTTCATCAAAATGCCATGGGTATCATTTCATGCCCGAGCGTTGCTGTCCAACGGCCGGCTGCAACGGCCGCCGTTCATTTACCCCGGCGGCTCCGCTTGTACCTAACTCCGTGTAAGAGGTGAACCTCATCTTGTTACGCTGTAGATCAAATCCTGCACACCAACTTCGAAATCAGAAGAAACCACTGTAACAGTCGTGCTAATGTTGGCCATTATGTTAGCTTGTATTGGACGTCGCCACCAAGACCAGCCATGGTCTATGTTGCCCATGATGTAGTAGGAACAGTAAGGATAGGTTGCCCTAAGTAGATAATTTAATGCTAGGAAGCAAGGAAAATGTGTAAAAAGTTGTCGTCTTTCGTCTGCAGTGAGAGGCACTTGCTGCCACTATAGTGAGAGCCGGTGTGTGAACGGCTTGCTGAAGGCTACCAAACCAGGAGCGCAAACAGGAAGGGAGCGCCACCAGGGCATCTCCCGAGGGCTCCTAAATTATGAGAGAGTCCCATTCCTTTCGCTGCATCACGTCCCGCCAGTGAACGCTCTGGTAGTCTCCTGCAACAAAGCCGGCCTCATTGATCCTCCAGATGTCTTTGAATAACTCTCGAATGCGGCCGAATGATCCAAAATTGGCTGCCTCACCAAGACGCTGGCATCGTTCTCCAAACATCGGCCGGAACGAGGAGTTTGGAAGCGAAACTGAGCCCGCGACCAATAGTGGCCAGATCAGTGCTCGGTCGAATCCTTCTGCTCCGGCAGGAATATAGTCCATGATCTCCACAAAACGGGCAATAAGATTGATAACACTCTGCTGGCCAGTATGAAATCCAGGGACCATGGTGCAAAGATAGATGCGAGCTGCGATTCGGAAAGCACATGTCATGTTGATGCTGAGCTGCTTTGGTCGCACCGCACCTGTGGCAGAGATAGCACTCTGTATGCATTCGGGCGCGACCTCGCTATTACTGATCTCATTGCCGAGCAGCTCCACATACCTGCAGAGCATGACTTCCTCCATGCCTTCCAATTTGCGTGCCTCGAGACATGCAATTTCTGATATCAGGAACATTATGTGGTCATCACAACCCATGAGTTCTGCTAAGCCTACGCCAGCCCCTGCAATGTTGAGCTCTCGGTACGTGTCTGCGAAGACTGGAGAGTGTCCGAGCATCGTGGACCCAAGTATGTCGATCCAAGCCGTGAGTGTCATGTTGAAGGGCGGGTGGTATGGTGTACCGCTTTTGGCTAACGTGATGACATTGTTCGGCAGATCTAGTTTCTGTACCAATGATGCTGCGGCTTGGAAGTGTTGATGCCAGGGAATATCAGGTAGGCTGTCTTTCGGCCGCCCAACAGAACAATTGAAGAATATCATTCCAAGCGTAGCCTCCAAAATCTGCGAGTGATCCGTGTCACGGTTCAGTGCTTCGCAAAGCTCTGACACCGTGGCGAATCGATGTCGCATGATGTCCGCATCAAGCTGCTCGGCCCCCCTAACATCAATCGACCTCATGTGAATCGCAGCGATACTCAAACAACAGTGCAGATAGCACTTGTTCGACCCAAGCGCGGGCAGTATGATGTCCGACCGTGCGGAGCCATGCTGGTTAGCGTCCAGTATGGGAAATATGAGTTTCGCGACTTTGTCGATGAAGTGGTTGAGGAGAGGTCTGTCACACTCCTCTACATCAATGATGGTTTCGTGAGTCGGTGTTACTTGACCATGAGGAAGCTGGAAGAAATCGAAGTCAATAGGCTCCTCGGCGAAGGACTCTTGCTGATGCTCGTAATACTCTTGTTGGATCCAACTATCGGCTCCATAGCCAGGCGTGATGTCATGTGACGGAGGAGGCTGGAAGGTGCTGAACGTCGAGATCGTTGAATCCCTCCTTGTGGGGACATCATTGACATAAATCTGTCGCTCCGTCTTGATGTCAACATCATACGGTGAGAAGATAGGGTAGTGAGGAGGCGGGATCGACGGGTCCAATGGTGGTATCGCAAAATAACCTTCGGGCGACAAGTGAGGAAAGGTACATTCTGTGGCATATGGCGTTGTCACCGACTGATCGCGGGACTGCGACTTCTGGTCGGAACAAGTCTCCGAGGTCGGTACAGACTGGCAAAGACTAGGAGGCGTCTGCGCATTCTTCTTCGCGAGCTGTGTAGTCTTGATGAGATCTTTGATGTCCTCCTTGTTCTTCTTTCTCGAGTCCCCGTTGCTCCACCACATGGGCCTTTTGTACTCGCACGTCAATCCCAGATGCTTACATGCCTTACAAGCGGGCTTGCCTTCATCGCACTTCTTTCGTCGAAGGCGGCAGGTGAAGCAGCCTGAATATGGGGTAAGTAAAGGGTCGTGCCTCGAATCTTGGGTTATAACGAGGATCGTATATACCTGTTCGCGAACGTCTGTGCGTCTTGAGTGCTGCTGCCTTTGCATCTTTGATGGTGGAAGTAGGAGCACCCATATTCACACGTGTTGTGGTTTTGCTCGTAGCGGACGCAGCAGAAGACATATCAAGGTATATGTATGGATGTACTCGCAGACCTGCTGCAGGAACTATTATGATTATGGCTGGTAGTGCAATTCGAATCGAGAATGACTGTATTGGTGCAGAGCTACTCGCTGCTTGATTAAATGATGAGAGACTAAAGCCTGGACCAGCCGGGCTATTTCTTTTTCGGGGAGGGGAGCAACGAGGACAGAACAAGGAAAGAGAGCAAATTAAGCTGGCCTGCCAATGATTAGTTTGAGGAAGTTGGATGGGAAGTTGTACCTTATATCTCCTAATTGAGAGAGAAAGACAGTAAAATGCTCCATAATCTATTCTTGGAGTGGCCGACAAAGGCGACTAAGGCAGTGTCTTGCTGTGGAGTCGAGAGACTTGCATGCATGATCAAGGTCCTCGATTGGCCGACAATGACTTTGTGGCGCCGTCTGGATATTAGACATATGAGGAGATCTGGGTATGCACTATTTTTGCGCCTAGCTGCAGGGCTCATATGACCGACTTACTTCTGATATTGACCATGACAAGGGGGGCAAACGTGGTTGGCCGCTGATCCGTTGTACAACACATGCTGGCCCTGGCAGGTTGTACATCAAACTTACCTTTGACCCACTCGTATGGTATGAACTACGCTGTGTATGCGACCCTTTCCAGCGACCCAGCTACCGAGACTCATAGTGAGCATCGTACGAAGTCCAGTCCCTGATCGGCTCGTCACTGCTTGGAACCCGCCCAGACACCATCTTGCAATTTAGCTAATTACCTGCACTGTAGGTTGGGGTATACGCTCAATGCGTCAAGTGGGTCGCCTCGCCAAAAGTCTCAACGACGATCTGCAAATCATATATCTTGGGTGCTAGCAAGACCGATTGATTTTAAGCTCGTGTTCAAGCTCAAGCTGTGAGTATTCGTAGCCTCTGTTATAGTTTCATAATAGCTCTGTCATTCTGCCGAAAACACATTGCGGTTCCAACAACATCGCTCAATGAAAGGCGGTCAGGTACTGCGATGCTGGCAGAGAACTATAGCACATGGGAGTGATTGACCCTTGCTCTGGGAGCTGCAAATGCTGCCGAGAGTAGTAGCTCAAGCGCATGGTGGAGGACGGTTGAGGGCAAGCATGAGCGAGCATGCGAACGATGAATGACTGGACGTGGCTGATCGATCAATGTGACGGATGAACATGATTGCAGATTAAGCGTGTGATTGATATTGCCGTAGCGCCCGGCCCCGAACCAATCGCGGAAAGAGCCTCGTTCCGCGTGTGGGGGACGGTAGGGCCCGGTCATTCCGCGTGTCAGTCTGCCGGCCTTTGTGGATCCCTCTTTCCACGTCCGGCCACATGTTGGGCGACAACCTATAGAAGACATCATGCCCAATCGCACATGCTGCAGCCATGCGATCAGGGGAGTCTTGTCCGGCAGCATTGCTAGCCAGGTAGGGTATGTCCATACACTGCATGCAAGCATGCAGAGTTGCCCTTGCATCAATATTCGCCAGAGTTGGATAGAGCATTCCGTGCTCTCTCTCTAGCGCCTGTGATTCTGATGCATGTAAGGAGAATGCTAGAGCAATGGCTATAGAGCGAGGTAGGGGGATTACTCTCAAACCTGCTTTCATCTACATCTGATGGTTTCTATCCGACCACTTGGTTCGTAGGATCTTTGGTCGTCTGTACTTTCATGACCAAAATGCCCTGACAGGACTCCATATTGTCAAGGAATATTCACTTTTAGCGCGCAGTATTCTGCGAAACCTAGGTCGACATTCGCACTGTATATTATTGGCTTACGGACTCTGCGTCGTCACGATCATTGGTTCCCGATTGTGCGGTCCCACACGTTTGGCAATTAGTCTGAGGACTAATTACTCGCTATGTCCAATACAGCGAGGCTGTCGTTGCACACTTGAGAGCTTCTTTTGGCAGATCAACTACTAAACTTGCTCTAAATATTTTGATCCGTTTGACTCGAGGATCTAAAGTCCTAGCACGGAGTCGCGTTGTGGTCCTTCGCTGGTCTGGATCTTTGCGAGAATCGAGAATACAATGATGACTCGAGGAATTGATCATGTGAAGACTTGCGATTGCTTTGTTCACACCGCCCCTTGCTGCATCGACCCAGGTCGGAAGCCGAAGCAGCAAGTCATGCCTTTCGCCCTTGCCTGCATGGTCGCAGGTGGACTACTGGATTTCACACGCGGTCCGGTCGTGGTACGACGTGACTGATGCAGTATTATCCCTGTGGCACATATGGCTGTACTCAACGGACCCTTAGCTTCTCGGCCTGTTTTACGCGAGCACACCAGCGAGCGAAGAAAGCAGCACGTTCAGATCGTTCTCGATACTTGGCACATATTCGTGAGATAACGATTCCGGGGGTAGTGGTTTGGGGTTTCCTATGTTCTAAAGAAAAGCTAATTTCACATGGAGCTTATTTGAGCACAGCATTAGCGAATGCACTCGAACGAATCAGTGACAGCAGTATCGCTTCATTGCTGATCACACCGACTCCTCTCCGCATTACGCGCCCAGAGTATGGCGTCCAATACCTGCCTCGATTGCCTCGAGACTTCATCAATATGCCGTATTGGATCGACAAAGTTCCCGTCTCATGCCTTCTAATCTATCCATGCAGAGAATCCAGTGCTTTTCTAGCCACTCGCATTGTTCACCTTGACGCTACCTGCATAGCCAAGTCACGTTCCTCGAGATACGAAGCACAAGATGTCGCAGAGGTTAGCTCTTCAGATCAGATGTGTACAAGGGTCTCGTTGTGCTCAAACTCCAAAGACCCAAGAGCTCGCCGCTTTGCAAACTGATTGAATCGAAATACACCGAAGTCGAGTGTGGCAGTCAATCTCCCTTGATTTGCAGATATTTCCTCACCTCGATCTAACTATCCTAAGCTCGAAATTACGCAGCGTCATGGTGCGTATATATTGTCTTATCCTATACAAGTTACCATAACATTAATCCCATAATAGCCTGTCATGACCACCACGAGGTCGCAACCACGTGGTGGACGGAATGTCGAGGTATGCAAGCACGAAGGGGTTGACGCTGCAAGAAGTGACGCAGCGCGACCAATATCAGTGGCTACAGAGTTTGTGGAAACAGACATTGAGGACGATTCAAGTCTCTTCGAAGAAGACTCGGAACATTCGGGCAGCAGTAACTGTGACTCGGTACGACAAACATGCAGAATTGATGGACTCCCTTTACTGACTGCACTAAAGCTTGACAGTCGAAGACAAAGTCAAACGACTGTTTCCTCGTACGATGTACCTACTCCTCGCTCTAGCAGACAGAGACCTTTTGAGGTGATGATCAAACCTGTCGTGGGTCCTAAGGGACCTCATCTCTTCCGTGCTTCCCAATGCTCTGCCAACTTCATGTTCGACCACGCTCTCCAACTGTCACCGCTATTGCCAAGAACTCAGGAGCCGCTTACTCGATCCAAAGATCGTAAAGCACACGAACGTGAGGAACAAGCGGCAGCGCCTTGTCACGAACCCCAGACTGCCTTGTTCACAAGCCAAGGGCGCCCTGCTCAGCACCAAGATGCCTCTGACTGGACGATCCAGCAAGTTGGTACATACATGCGCCAAGCCGGGGTAGCATCCGATGTTGTTACAAAGTTAGGGTTACATGATATCAGTGGATCTATTCTGATGCGCCTGCAATTTGACGATCTCAAAGAATTGGACATCCAGTCGTTCGGGAAGAGGCACCAACTATGGAGTGCCATACAAACCCTCAAAGGGGAGGATAGAGAACTTAGTACAACTCATTCCCAGGAACAAACCCGGCCTGGCCCTAATGTGAGGTCGAAGTCTGATGGTGACATACCATACAGTCCGTGCTCGGATGTCTGCACTTCCCCGACGACACCTTCAGCGCAAAGTGGAGGCCACAGGAAGCGACGGCATCACAAGAAAAACAGACGTCATCGTGATGACCCTGTCGAGCCTGGAGAGTCAGTCTCTATTGTGGCCATCGAGCAAGTAATACCAAAGCCACATGAGTGCAGCAAAGGAGAGGACTGCACCAAGTGGCAAAGACGTGAGCGCCTCCTCAATGCCATTCGACAGGAACAAAGCGGCAATGGATGGTCAGGCAGCGCTATCCGTGGAGGGCAGATTGTGATCACGGGAAATCCTGGTACCCCATCGACCGCGAACAAGATGGTACCGCACACCGCGCGCGAACAAGATGACCAAAGGCCAACATCAGGCATTGTGCCATCTGTAGTCGCATCTTCTGACCTTCTTGGTCCGAGTCAGCTTCCTGCGTTCGCCCTGCACGAAGTAACGCTGGAGCAAGTTCAGCATCGTGATCCCCAAGAAAATGTGAAGCATTTCCTGAATTTCCAGCATATCACTAGCAGGCACGTCGACGAGCCAGTGACTCCACCTCTTGAGATGTTCCCTGCCGTACACCACCAGGCTTTCTATCCGGCATTAGATGATGGGGCCTCGATTGGAAGGTCTGATAGCGTACCTCCTCAAGGGAATCGTATACAAGGTTCGAATCCACGTAGCGGGTTCAGGGATTTGCCCAAGTTGACCATCCCACGCTCTGCCAGCGCGAGTCCATACCTAGGTGCTCCATCCAAAGTCATGAGTCCTAGCCAGTCTGTTCAATCACCCTGGCATGTTGTTAATCAGTCTTCGTTGAAGACTCTTAGGTCACCCAGCGTGCCGAATGTACCAGTGATGCACAGCAATCGACCCGGTTCGGAGCTGGGTTTTCCGGTCACTGCAGTACCCACAGGCCCGATCGCCCGTGACACCAGCCAGTCTGTGCCACCTGACATGCAATACCGAGATCCCGTCATTCTCCAGCGCAGTGGGTCCCGTGCAGAGTGGCGGCGCCCCTCTCTTGCGATGCCAAAGCTCGAAGAAGACCAGATCTTTTCCACAGTATCTACTGTGCCGCCTACCACATTTCCTGCACCAAGGTGCAATGTCCAGCGGGTGGACAAGAACCAACCAGATCGTGCTAATCTCGGTATCGATGTGGCCCATACTGGTTGGATGAAGAAGCGCAAGACAAAGCTTCTCCGCCATGACTGGTATGATGCGCATTTCCGCTTACACGGCACTGTACTGGATATGCATGAGAATGCTCGTCTCTCTGCTGCCCTTATGGAGACGATCGATGTGGACGAATACAGTGTCACCGTGAGCAATATTGCTTCGAACTCGAAATTGTCTTCTGCATTAAAAAACCTGAAGCTCAGTGACAAGAAAAAAGAGACAAGAGGCTCACACGGTGGCGCGTTTGCCTTCCAACTGATCCCAGGCGACAAGGACAGGGCCAAGTTCGCAACAGGTAAAACGCATCATTTTGCGGTAGACAATGCCGAGGAGCGCATCGACTGGATGCGAGAGCTGATGCTTGCTAAAGCTAAGAAGCAGAAAGAATGCGGCTACGTGATTGAGCACAACGGAGAAAAGGCATAGACGGAATGAATGCCATCACTCAGCATACAAAGATGGGTAAAATTTGTTCAACAAGAATATGAGAACATGAGGAACGGACACGGAGGACTCGGAATGATACCCCTTTCTGGATATTAGTATCCTTTTATTGGACCTCACTTACGAAAGAGCTTGGCTCAGCTTTCAAACATAAATTATTAATACAGTTAGTAGTAGTATATATAGCTTCACGCAAGACAAAAGTAAATGATCTGTTTTCAAAGCTTCGAAGTCATAGCGCTGGTTGCGAGGCGGAGAGTTACTTTCCTGAGACTCGAGGTTGCCTTAGTGAGCTTGATCTGAATGACTGATCTCGGATTGTTCAATTGCCGCCACACCAGGTCTATGATCAAGAAAGGTGACAATGGGTGTATGGAAAGACATCTCAATGAGATGCCCTGCACAGAGGTGTTGTTTACTCTATGACGCCATGGGCTCGGAGGACGGAGATATCCCGCGGCGGCAAGTTCCGTTGATTTGTGTGGACGATCATTCTCCAGCTTTTGCGACGTGAAGATGACATGCATCACGGACATTATTGCTTTAACTTATCCTCACTTACCTTCCCTTCTTTACCGCGTGGCCCATTCTTGCTTTGACGGATCTTGGCTACGCGACAAGCATCTGTATACCAAGCGCGAGCAAGCGACTTCGCACGGTTGCCAGTACCATTCTTGCATATAGAGCAGTAGAAAAGTCACTCCTCCTCATCTATTATCTTCTTGAACCTCCTATGCTTCATTAGACACATCGAAGGAGGAAAGATAGATACCAGAGGACATCGCTACCTTCGCCTTAACGCTTTCAGTTCTTCCTTGTGTTCCTCATTAACTTTTCAAGCACGCGCCGAGCTTGCTTCTTACGCGACACGACGGCTCGATCATCCGGTCAACTGTATCGTTATTACCAAGCTATCTAGGAGAAAGAGATCTGCTTGAAGTTTGCATTCAGCACCGAATCATCTTTCAGGATCTTGTAAATAGACCAGATTAGCAAACGGCAAGCAGCCGAATACCTACAGCATACAGATATCGATATGTCCGACTACACTCTAGGGGGCATGGACGAGATTGAGACTGCAGAACTTAGGGGCTTGCACGCCGAGGTTCTGGCGAACCCAGACGACTATGAGGCATGGCAGAAGCTCGTCGCCGGCGCTGAAGCTTTGGAGGGAGGCCTCAACAGGAATTCCAACCCTCAATCCATCAAAGATGCCAGACAAGTCTACGATCGTTTCCTTGCGAAATTCCCACTATTCTTCGGCTACTGGAAGAAGTATGCCGATCTGGAATTTGCCATTGCCGGCACTGAAGCTGCAGAAATGGTTCGTTCAACACTTCAAATGTACATGAATATCTCGTGATGCTGACCATTTCCATTCTAGGTTTACGAGCGCGGCGTCGCAAGCATTGGCATCTCCGTCGATCTGTGGGCCAACTATTGCGCCTTCAAGGTCGAAACAAACCACGATCAAGACATGATCAGAGAGTAAGTCCCCGTCCCTTCACACATATGACCAGCACACAGAACACGCAGTGCGCAACCAAAGACAACAGAAGCCATCGACCTCTGCAACGCTCTTCATTCATCGGAGACGGGTGAGAGCTCTTCAGACCCCATCTACACATATGGTCTTCTCACAATGATTTCCTCAGACACAAAGCATTTTGATTTTCAGCGCTACTCATCTCTGGCTGTCATTGTCTACCTTCCGACGCTAGTTTTCTTGGAACGTGGCTCTGATAGGGGCATCTCTAGCTTGAACACATATCGTTTGCCCCCTCATATTTCCCTCTCCCCACTCCCTCACCCCCTGCCTGGACTTGACTGACATTGCCCAAGACTTTTCGAGAGAGGAGCAGCTAGTGTAGGCCTGGATTACTTGGCTCATCCCTTCTGGGACAAGTACATTGAGTTCGAGGAGCGCTTTGAAGCCCATGACAAGGTCTTCGCGCTCGTCAGCCGTGTCATGAAGATCCCAATGCACCAATACGCCCGATACTTTGACAAGTATAGGACATTGTGCGCGACTCGCCCTGTGACTGAGCTCGCCCCACCTGAGATTCTTGCCGCCTTCCAGGCTGAGGTGCAAAGAGACCCCGCGCTTCATGGTCACGGTGAATTGGAGATTGAGCGTGCTCTACGCGCTCGCCTTGACCAGTATCACATTGAAGTGTTCAACAACACCCAAGTTGAGACTACTAAGCGCTGGACATACGAGCAAAACATCAAACGCCCATATTTCCATGTCACAGAGCTGGACGACGAGCAGCTGGAGAACTGGCACAAGTATCTTGACTTCGAGGAGTCCGAAGGCGATTATACTCGCATTGCCTTTTTGTACGAACGTTGCGTTGTGACCTGCGCCCAATATGACGACTTCTGGACTCGCTATGTCCGCTGGATGTACGCACAGGAAGGTCATGATGAGGAGGTTCGCAACATCTATCAGCGCGCCAGTTGCCTTTACGTTCCCATTGCAAAGCCAGCTATTCGGGTTATGTGGGCACTTTTCGAGGAGATGAGCGGAAGACCAAGCATCGCAAGTGCCATCTATGAGGCGATTCTTATCTCTCTACCAGGACATCTAGAAGCTGTCATCGGTCTCGCCAACTTGCAACGTCGCCAGGTCGGTCACGAAGCCGCTATGCAAGTCTACCAGCATTATATCTCTGGAAGTGACTGTGCGCACGAGATCAAGGGTGCCCTTGTTGCTTCGATGGCATCACTCGCATACAAAGCCAAAGCCGATGCCGAGCAAGCACGAGCTCTCTTCCGTGACAACTCGCAAAAGTATCTGGACAGCCAGTCATTCTGGGACGGATACCTTGGCTTCGAGATGAGCCAGCCGACCACCACGGAGAATGAAGAGCAGCAGTACCACCTCATCAAAGCAGTCCACGACGACATTCGTCGCAAGAGCCAGCTCTCTCCTGAGGTCGTCAAGGGATTGTCCCAGAAATACATGACTTATCTCACGGAGCGCAGTGACCAGGGTGTAGCACAAGAGTACCTCGACCTCGACGCTGAAGTGAACGGCCCACTTTCCATTATCCCGACTATGCGCGCCAAAGGTGCAGCGATGGCCAAGGCAGGATCTTTCACGCTTCCTCTCGGTACCGCTTCCAATGAACATGTTAGCAGCTCCTGAAGGAGCCGGGCAATCATGGATCAGTTGTAACAACACTCAGAGATTCGACCGCAAAGGACGGCATTACAGACAGAAGATCAAGTCGTGGAGGTGTGGCCTCGAGCCCGGCGTTCGCTATATTGCGACGCTACCTTGTCTCTCTAGGTTGCAGGTCGTGTGACTCCAGCTAACTTTACCCGAGATATAATGCTCTGGGTGTCCTTTGCATGTCATGATAATGATCTTGCTATATAAGGGGGCTAGAAGACCAGTGCATCATGTGAGTACTTTTACGCCACCGAAACTAATAATGCAGATGCACGAGCACGTGCAGGCGTCAGCGCCTAACATAAGACGTTCATAGTGTCAGAAATGCCAGAACTTCAATCTATAGACTGTGCTTCTGTTTAATCATCATGTCTTGTGGCAACGTAATGCTGGGCCATATCTGCTTGCACAGTCACAATGAGAGGTCAGTTGCGACGATGTATCTACGATGAACCATGAGGTAGGAAGGATAAGTCGATATGAGGCTCACTGACGCCAAGACGGCGCCGGCCTCGGTCATTCATATACTCTCATTAAGATAAGGGGATAGAGATATGCTTATCGCCCATGGGTAATGGTCATTCACTTG
Organism: Neodothiora populina; assembly: GCF_041146345.1. Taxonomy (NCBI): domain Eukaryota; kingdom Fungi; phylum Ascomycota; class Dothideomycetes; order Dothideales; family Dothioraceae; genus Neodothiora; species Neodothiora populina. Next base: position 1,326,221 of record NW_027191409.1, read on the forward strand.
TCTCAGTAAACCGCAGACCGAGGCGCTTTATCGCGAGAAATGCTCATACGAAACGGCCGTATAATCGATCATAAAGCCTTTTTATCAGAATACATATACGACCTTGTCTTCTCGTGAAATCACGAGAATACGAATTTACAAGACTTTAGTGAAGATACTTTCAGACTTTCTTCAAAAGTAGCTTTCTTTGTAGGGATATCTTAGGCGATATATACTTGTAGGGCACCTAGTACAGTACATGCGAGGACGCTAGTCGCCAAAGAACATCGGATATGGTGGTCTGTGAGTCGTCCCGAGTCCGAGGCAACCATCCACAGCCACGGTCTACAGTACATTCACCTCATGACACCCTCAGAAGCCTCCTCTAGCATTGGTCACCGAAAGTGGGTGATACTTCAAAAGGCCAAGTATCATGAGGTAAAATCTGCTGATCTCGTTCATTTTTCCCCTCACCTCGCTACAAAGGGAGAAAAAAAAACCTTCTTCTCATAACATAAAACCCGAACTCTATATAAATGAAGAATGAGAAGTATGAGGATGTGCCTGTGCAAGTGCTGCTGCGCTCACGGCAAAGACATCCTTACTACAAATCCGCAGTCTTGACTGCTGTGATATTTGCAATTGCCATATCTGCCATGACGATGGTATACTCTCCGCACATAGTATGGACGGCTCTTCTACCTACAGTCATCACCACGTTGGTGGGCAGCACGGATGCTACACCGCTCGCCCTGGGTTCTTCTTCTGTAGAATCGACAGGCAACTTCTACCCTTCCAACCCGGAACAATACAGTCAAGGCGGTCAGCACGGCGCTGTCGCTTCCGAGTCTGCGATATGTAGTCTGATCGGTCGGGACCTTTTGCTTCAGGGAGGTAATGCTGCAGATGCCCTGGTTGGCACGACGTTCTGCGTTGGTACGACAGGCATGTATCACAGTGGTATTGGTGGAGGAGGCTTCATGCTGGTGAGGGGACCGGATGGACAGTACGAGAATATCGACTTCAGAGAGACTGCGCCCGCAGCAGCTTTCCGTGATATGTATCAGAATGATACTCTCAGCAGTATTTTTGGCGGTCTTGCTAGGTGAAACTCATTCTCATCATTGCTGTCAGAGAGATATTCAATGCTTACAACATTCCAGTGGTGTACCTGGCGAAGTAGCAGGTCTAGCTTACCTGCACGAAAAGTATGGCAAGTTGCCGTGGAAGCAAGTGATGCAGGGTGCGATCGAGATTGCCCGTGATGGCTTCCCAGTCACTGCAGATTTGGTCCGATATATGGCAGCAGCAACCGCTGGTGAGAAGGAAAGCTTTCTCGTCACCGACCCCCAGTGGGCCATCGATTTCGCCCCCAACGGTACCCTGCTCGGGCTGAACGATACGATAACGCGCAAACGCTTAGCAAACACGCTCGAGACGATTGCAAACGAAGGTGCTTCCGTGTTTTATAAAGGCGAAATGGCAGCCCAGATGGTGGCCGCCGTCCGAGCTGCGAATGGAACCATGACGATGAGCGACATGTCCAACTACAGCATCATCTCGCGAGAAGCAGCGCACACGGCCTACAGGAACTACACCCTTCACTCCGTCTCCGCACCCGCCTCAGGCACCGTGGCACTGAGCATCCTCAAGATCCTAGAAGGATACTCAGACATGGGTGCTCCAGGATCCGCGAACATCAGCACGCATCGTCTCACAGAAGCGATGCGTTTCGCGTATGGTCAGCGAACAGAACTAGGAGACCCGAGCTTCGTGCCGCACATGTCCAGCTACGAAGACAGCATGCTGGATCCCGCCACAGCAGCTCACATCCGCAAGCACGGCATCTCCGACACGACATCCTTCCCACCATCACACTACAACCCATCTGGCTTCGAAAACCCAGACTCGCACGGCACCTCGCACGTCGTAACAGCCGACGGATCCGGGCTCGCAATCTCCATGACGACAACGATCAATCTCCTCTTCGGCTCGCGCGTCATGGTGCCCGAAACAGGCGTGATAATGAACAACGAAATGGACGACTTCAGCATCCCGGGCCGCAAAAACGCCTTCGGCTTCGTGCCGTCTCCGAACAACTACATCGCGCCCTTCAAGCGGCCCCTGTCGTCCATCGCATGCACCATCGTCGAAGACTCGGCCACGCGCGAGTTGCGCTTCGTCAGCGGCGCCGCGGGCGGGAGCAGGATCATATCGTCGACGCTGCAGACTCTGTGGGCGGTGCTGGACCGCGGCTTCGATAGCGCCCAGGCGCTGGCTATGCCGCGGCTTCATGACCAATTGGTCCCCGACACGGTCACGTTCGAGTGGCTGTTCGATAATGCGACGGTGGCGTCCATGGCCGCCAAGGCGCACAACGTCACCTGGGTCGGACCGGGGGGAAGCAGCGCGCAGTGTCTGAGGAACGTCTCGCTGCCCGGGTATCGGTACTCGCTTAGTGGTGTTGAGCTGGACGAGATCTCTGGGACGTGGGGCTTCGAGGCTGCTAGTGAGCCGAGACAGATGGCTTCGGGGGCGTATGTCGTTTGATTGGTGAGTTTGAATAGATGGATGGGATGGGTAAATGGCCAGATAGATGACTACTACACATATAAATATGTCCAAGGTAGATAGGGATTCCTTGGTCTTGCTTGATCACTACTGCAGCGTCTTCATTTTCGTCGTATCTTTCTGGACTTATATATGTTTCGTGCCGTCAATAGCAGCAGTAGTACTTTGTTTGCACTCTTATTGAATTCATTCATCCTTGTGTCTCTACAACTTCGTGTTGCTTTCTGCAACGGAATTCGTACGTCTGCACACTTGAATTGTGCTGCCTTTTTTTTTTGTATTCGGCTATCTACCTGTACTTCGTACCCGAGGCTTTGCTTCAGGTCAAGGCAAGGCAGGAAGCACCTGGGCGAGACAACAAGTCAGGCTGCAAAGCAAGCGGGGGCCGAATACTCGTTGCCTTGCAAAGAATTCAAGATAGTGGGAAAGTAAGAAAGGTGCAACTTCTCAGCCCCAATTGAACAAAACCTGCTGCTTGCCCTTGCGGCCCTTGACCTTCTTTCCCACACCATCCTCTTCAGCATGACCAGCGGGACTGACGGCACCGCTCGACGAAGAAGCCCCCGCAGCACTGCCGCTCCACGGACTCGCGCCCGTCGGCGCAGCGTTGTTTAGTCTCCTGACGCCCGCACCGGTATATCCGGGCGAGAAGACGGTAGACGTCGGTTTCGCGGCCTTGGGCAGGGCGGGGAAGGCGTCTTTGCGCGGCGGGGCGAGGGTCGCTGCGCTGCCTGTTCGGCTGATGGGCGGCGAGGGGCGGGCGCTGGCGGGCGCGGATTGCAGCCAGTTGGGGGTCGGGGCGGGACTCGCGCGGCCGGAGGAGGAGGAGGTGGTGGTCGTGCCGCTCATGCGCGCGGCGATTGCTGATGCGGAGTTTTTAGAGGACGAGGACAGCGGGGGGAACATGGGGCCTGCGGCTGCCGTGCCCCAGCCTGCGTTCTTGCCGACGGCTGATTGCGAGGACTTTTGAGTTGACGATTTCAGTTTCAGCACGCGGTTGATGCCGACCGAGTGGCCTAGCACGCTGGCGGCTGTGGGGATGCCGCCTGATGAGGAGGGACCGCCTGTGGTCGATGGCATGGGGAGAGAGGGGTAGTCTTCGTTGATGGCTTTCCAGTTGCCCCACGCTTTCAGGAGGGCGTCGCGCTTGGCCGGTAGTTCGAAGATGTCGGCGAGCTCTTTGACCAGCTTGCCCAGCTCGGCCGAGGAAGTGTCGAAGAGCACGAAGAAGGCGTCGATGAGCTGGTCGGCTGTCAGCTGTGATTGGCGGTAGGCCGAGACCTTTGCGCGGAACTCGGCGAGCTTGGACTGGTCATTGCGGACGAGGTTGGCGGCTCGCTCGGTGACGGCGTTGTGGCGCAGGCGGCGAGCTTGCTCTTGAGGAGATAGGTTGGCCAGTGATGGATCGGGAGAGGCGGTGCGGGGAGTATTGCTCGAAGACGGAGGCTGTGACGACATGGAATTGACCGCTTCTCCGAGTGCGGGAAAGGGGTTCGGTGCGGGACGTTGCACGGTGACGGCAGGAGGATCTCGTGCGTGGGCGGGAGCCCGCGCGGCGAGGACTTCTGAAGGAGCGGGCTGGGTGAGAGAGCCGCCGAAATTGCGAGTGGTGACAGACTGTGCGGACTGGATGGCCATCTGGCGCTGGTAGGCAAGCTCGTCGCGGCGCATGGGCTGGGCCGAGGAGGCTGGGATGGGTTCAGCGTTGGGATCTCGGCCTCTGCCGCGGTTTCTCTCTCTCCTCTGCGGACGCTCTTCCTGGTGCGGCTGGCGATAGTCAAAGCCCGAGATGTCGACGCGACGCGCGTCTCTTCTCGCGTCCTTGGTCAGACCGTTGGGGTGGGCCTCCAGCTGATGTGCCTTGAGGTCCATCTCCGAGTCGAAGACGACAAACTTCTTCTCCAGACACTCCTGGTCAGGACACACAAAGTGGTCCTTGCGGAAGTGCACCTCGAGAGCGTTGTAGTCGAGATAGTACTGGGGCTGGCGTCCACCGTTTCTCCGGTCGCAGATATGGCAGCGCTCGTGGCGGTCACGACAATGTGCGTAGAGCTCGTCGTCGCCGTAGAAGCGCTGTCGACAGAAACCACACTCCGGATGACCCTTGAAGCCAGACTGATCGACGGCGCCGGGGTTATCGTCGCCGTACTTTTCGTGCTTGCGGAGCTCTTCCTTGGTGAAGAGTTCGTGCTCGTGAGTGAAGACCTTTTTGTTTCGCGTACACAGGTCGCACATGGACTTGTGGTGGACACTTTTGACGTGTCTGTGGAGATCGGGCCATCCCAGACAGGCAACGTCACACGAGGGGTCGGGGCAGTTGTATCGCAGCAGAAGCACGGTGTCCTCGAAGATGTCGGGGTTCTCGTACTGGATGCCGAGGTTTGTGTCGGACTGGAAGAAATCCGATGAGGTGTAGTCTTGGAATCGCTTGGTGGCATCGTCGGTGAAGATGACCGTCTGGGCTTCCGACTGTGTGGCAGATTAGTGATGGATATGCAGGGGAGAAAAAGAAGAAGAAGTGCCTTACTCTGCAGTGAGCGCAAGCCTTGGTCTTGTACAGCGCGCGTAGTCTCAAGGCACAGATGTGACAAGTGCGGTGGTTGCAGGGAGCGACGCTGTTGTGGACGACGGGCGAGGCGCAGATGAAGCAGACCTCGGCCTCGACATCGTCTCCGTCTTGTTGTGCCTTGTTCTCGCCGGCGCCGTCGACATTCGTTGCACCCAGCATTCTGGCCTTTCCGGGAGCCATGGCGACTCCTGCCTCGTTGGCGCTCGGCGGTTGGTTCTCTGCGCGGGGGCTTTGTTTTCCTGTTCCTCCTCCTCCTCCTCCTCCTCCTCGTGCACGCCCTCTGCCTCTGTTTCCTCCCTCGCCCCTCTGCCGCTTCTCGCCTGCTTCCCGCTGCTCCTCGCCATTCCTGGTGGGCTTGTTCCCTCCTCTGCCACCTCTGCCACCTCTGCCACGGCCATTTCTACCACGATTGTTGCTGCTGCTGCTGCTGCTGCTGCCGCCGCCGTTGCCTTCGGAAGGGGCTTGTGCTGGCGCTGTCGACGAGTCTGCCATTGTGGCTGGATAGAGTATGGTAGGTGTATTATCGTGTCCAATGAAGTGGGCGCGGCGTGCGCTGTCTCATGTAGAGTAGTGGTGGCTGGCTGTACCGGGAGACAGAATGAGCTTGAGCGGGCCGAGAGGGAGAGTCGATCCCAGCGGACGTCAGGATTGGAGACAGAGAGTATGGCGTGTACGTGTGGAATATGGTGTTGTGTAACAGCTCGAGGTAGAGATACAGTACTGTACAGGCAGTGGGTGGGAGCAATAATTCCACAGACAATTCAATCAGGCAGTCACAGCGCAGTACGGGCAGGCGTTACATAAGGCAGCCATACGATCAGAATAGACAATTAAAGGTAATGTAACCAAGGTGTAGTGGGGGTTTGCATCTGCATTTGCATTTGCATTTGCATTTGCATTTGCATATGACGGCATCTGCACCCGAACTGCCTTTTCTTTCTGCATCCGTGCGTTGGAAATGATGAATCATGGCCATGATTGGTTGAAGTCACTGTTTTACATTTAGGGAGACAAAGAACGGACAGGGTCGGTCCTCTCATCGGACAGCTGTTTATCCCTCCACGCCGCCCCCTCGTCCTGGCACATACAGTAATTGGTGGCAGCAGCAATCCTCTCTCCCTCCACCCCCTGAATCATGTCTTCATCCCAATCACCCATCCGCCCTCTCGCATTCGCCACCCCGCAGCTCCCCTATCCTCGCCGACGCACCTTCGCAACCTCGCTCAACCCTCTGCAAAAGGTCTCGGGTAATTACAACCGCCCTCCAGTGCGCAAATCTAGAGCGACCGGCTCCAGGCTCCCCGTCTACTCTCTGATCTTCATCTTCGTCGCCGGCACAGCAGCGTTCAACATCCTCGCCCGATCCCGCCAAGGTCAAGGCCAGTCCCACTACGTGCTGCCGACCCGCGACACCCAGGAAAACCGCGACGACTGGTTGAAGAAGTCGTCCTAGGGCAGCCCCAGCACAGCCCAGCACAGCCCAGCACAGCACAGCACAGCACAGCACAGCACAGCACCAACAACAAAAACAAACCCAAACCCAGTCAAATCATGCCTGCAGTCTCCCTCCCCGAGCGCTCCGAGCCTCTGTTCTCGTCCTCGCCGTCCGCCGCGAACCACGCCCTCGTGCTCTTCGTGCTCGGCGGCCCCGGAGCAGGCAAAGGCACGCAGTGCGCCAACCTCGTGCGCGACTACGGCTTCAAGCACCTGTCAGCGGGCGACCTGCTGCGCGAGGAACAAGACCGACCCGGCAGCGAGTTCGGCGATTTGATCCGCGATTACATCAAGAACGGGCAGATAGTGCCTCAGGAAGTGACGATCCAGCTGCTGGAGAACGCGATGAAGAGCTCGGTCGACAAGGAGAACAAGCGCAAGTTTCTCATCGATGGCTTTCCTCGCAAGATGGACCAGGCGCTCAAGTTCGAGGAGATCGTGTGTCGCTCGTCGTTTACCCTTTTCTTTGATTGTCCTGAGGACACGATGCAGCAGAGACTGCTCAAGAGAGGCGAGACTAGTGGGCGCGCGGATGATAATGCCGAGTCGATCAAGAAGCGCTTCAAGACTTTTGTTGATACAAGCATGCCCGTAGTCAATATGTTTGAGGAGCAGGGAAGGGTCGTCAAGATTGATGCTACCAAGTCGCCTGAGGAGGTCTACAAGTCTGTCCAGGAGAAGATTGAGGCCAGGGGTGTCAAGTCTGATTAGTCTCTCTCTTCCTTGTCCTTCTGCGTTGTCGGTATAGAAACCTATAGAAAAGAAAAGAAGATGGAAAGAAGACTATGGAGCAGTGTTGAATTGATTAGTAGACCGTCAATATCACTGGTTGACGACTTTGTCTCATTATCCTATACATGCCCCATCTCAAGTCTCTCTTTCGCCGTACAACATGTCCAACCTGTCATTACTGATCCCGCAATCCGACTCCCTTTATTACCCTTGAGCCTTCCATTCCCTCCATGACTTTTATCCAATATCCGGCAAAGCGATGATCAATGTCAAATGCATGCATCGCTTTCCCATATCCTATTCCCCACCAGCGCGGCATACGACTGGATGCACTTTGCTGTACCCTGCATCAAGACGACTCGACCCACAGCATGAGTCAAAGACTGCATCTTCCTCTTTCAACCAACTTTAGCAGCTAACATCTCCTTGCTGAGACGACACTCTCGAGGGTCACGCATCGATGTGATGCCCCCACGAACAGTATTCTAGTCTCTTCCTCGTAGGCCCTCTGCATGACCTCTGGTGCGTCTTGTTTGATGCGCGACTCCATGTAATTGGCTGGAGCTCGAGCAGAGTAGCCGATTGCTCTCTGTCCGCCTTCTCAGCTTTCGTCGTGGCTAATCCATTAGCTTCGAACCTAGACGTCTTATATTTGCCGAGGACAAAAGTTGAGCGGCGGTGAGTAGCTTCGTCCGATCGCCACAAGGCTTAGCCGTGCCATTCTCGGATCTTTTATCGCTGCGCAAATGCCTCAACCCACCAGTGTAGGCTTCTTGCGTTCTGCTACAAAGAGCCCTGTCATGGCTCTGAGGGCGTCACATGGATCTGCCAGTACTTCTGATACAGCTCCGGCATCCTCGCGTCCAATTCCTTGCTCGAGCCGTGCTCCTTGTACACCGGATGTGTCACGGGTTGCGCCAACAGCCCAGCCTTTACCCCTGTTCGTTGGTACTGAAGGAACTCCTCGGCAACTTTGACGTATACCTCGACGCCTTCTCTGACGGGTATCGTCGAGCCTGTCGTCCAGCTCAGTAGCATGGGCTCTATCAGTGGCGCGTCTGTCACCGAAGGGTGTGATGTGCCCACTGTAGTGCTTTGTTAGTGATTGGACATACGATACCAATAAAGCTGTTTTTTGGCAATACTTACATGAAGTCATGAACCACGCAGCATGGCCACGTTTGTTGACGCCCTCTGCTCGCTCTTTCACGACGTCAAAATGTGGTCGCCCTTCAAATATGGAATATCTCGACGACCAAGAGTTGGAATGTATAATCAGACACGGTACATCAATGTCCGTATTCAACGGTCCTGAACTTTTGCCACTATATGATCATTAGTAAGTGAAGAACAAGATGCGAAATCGAGAAGAAGCGTACGGGTCAAGGATGATAGCTCCACCGACCGGGAGTCCTTTGTGTGGAGCGCCCTTGAGCGACTTGAGCTGTAATCTCGTCAGTACTGAACCGCCCAAAGCAAAGGCAACAGAAACTCACCACACCTGTGGCACCGTAGCTGTGACCTGCTAGAGTAATACTGTTCATGCACAAGCGTCCCCGCCATCTGCCAAAGTCGCTGCCCTCTTTGCGAGGATTGAACTCGAAGATCTCGGCACCATCTCCCGCATTAATGGTCTGAAGTACCCTAACAGTCTCTAGAATCTCTGCGTGACGAAAAGAAATCTGAGCATCTTTCAATGCGAGTATATCAAAAGAAGGATCATGTCTATCTCATATCAGCAAATTGCATATCACCACGAACACGCGCCCACATACTGCAGATCTTCAAGGCCGAAATGTAATCTTGGCTTCTCACTGCCGTCAAGGTCCATGATCATGCTTCCGGGACTGCTGCCATCTCGATGTTCAATAGCGGCCACGACGTATCCTCGGCTCGCAAGCTCACCGCAAAACGCCGAATACTGGGTACGCGAACTTGCCATGCCGTGGGAGAAGACAATCACAGGGAAGCCATTGGTGCCTTCTTCCAGTTTGCCCTCATTGACGAAGGTCGATTGCAGGCTTGGGGGAGAGTCGAAAAGTGGAGCATCCACCGCTGCAGGAATAGTAGTTCCGCCCGCCAAAGTCCACAGGCCCAGGGTAAATATCTTAGTGATAAAAGCACTGTTGATTCTCGCGAACTTTGCGTAACCTTCGGATGTAAGTGTGATGGGCTTGGGTACCCATAGATGCCTTTCTTTCGGTGGCTTTATGCTGCTCGCAGCCGGATAGTAGAGACTGAATAACACTGTCTCGAGCTGTCATGGTGGGAGATTTCAGCCTGGCGAACATAATTGTTCGAATCAAGGTAGCAGGCTGCTACAAGGGAAATCGCATTGTCGTACCTCAAAGGCTGGCTTGCCATCTTTAAATCTGACATCATGTATCAATCGAGCATCGACCGGACTCTCAACATCCACCGTGCCAACCGAGTATGGTCCAGTATAATCCGGCAGATTCGACGAGAGCAAAGGCATCCCCAATAGATAACAATAAGAAATGTAAATTGCACACAACGAGAAAAAGATATACTTGAGGGTCAGGCGAGGACGAAGTATGCGAGGCAAGCGACGATTCATCACGGGCCAACGATTGTTTGACTTGTGGAGAATAGTAAAAGAATTAGAGCGACTATACGACAGGCCAGGTACGCGATATTGCGCGTTCGATAGGAGTGTCCGGAAAGTCAGATCTCTGGGTGGTGGTTCATCCGAGAGGTGCCGCCCAGTAGACCATACCGTAAGCTTGGCTGTACGGTCCGAAGCTGACGTCGACGATTACATCTGCGCGGATGTCTTGTTCATCTATTCCGCGGACAGGTAAACTTACCTCGAGACAATTTGAGCCCAGCGTACTACAATGCTTAAATGCGAGGGACCACATGCGCGTGACAAATACTGCATTCCATGCTTCGATGTCTGAGAGGTTCTGCCCAATTTATATATGATCCGATTGCCTCTTTGGATGGATGCATGTGAAGTGGGGGAAGCCCGCTGTCAACTGGGGACTATTGTAGATAAGGTAAGGCGCTTTACGTGAGTTGGCCCCCTCTCAGACCGCTCAAGTGGGTCAGTGCTGTTGCTCGGAACGTCTCGAGCTAAAGTAGTAGTTTGATGGTAAAGAAATGCTACCATGCATGAAGGGTAGCTTGTGTATGTAATTCAGTACATGATATGTCTAGCACACTACTCCAAATTTTGGTCACGTCCAGATCAGGGTAAAGAACGACTTGCTTGCCGGTTTTCTTGAATGGAGCTTCGGACTTTCGCTCGGCTAATTGTTTGATTTATATGTATGCTGTTCACTACTGGAAGAATGATTGATAAACATCACCCTCGCATGCATTCCATGTGCTGCAGACCTCGTATGCCACGCATCACAGCTGCGTGATATCAGCGAAACACCCTTTCGGCCAAACACCTGTTAGCGTTGCTGGTGATCATTGCGAGATATTGCAAAGTTGACGCATGCTCAGCAAGGATCTCGCGATTCGGAAGTGCACGGATATATCTTCGGTCTGATATGTAGCTCCTTTGTTCCATTCACCAGGCTGACAAAATGTTCTTCTCAAGTCATGGGAGCAAAGAAGTCGTGGTTGATCAGGATTCAGAATAGGAACAAGTCGGAAAAAGGAGGAGACTGACGACTACCTCATAATTTACTTCCAGCGCTCTCCGCCGTGCGAACAGTGGCGGTTCTTTTTGCCAGATTCCTTGACGATTCAACGATCATGACAACGTGATTACTAGAGGCGACTAGATCCCCTGCTTGATCCATGACTGTCACCTCAAGATCGTATCTGCCTCCCTTGATCACCTTGGCTCTCGTCCTGAGGAACAGCCACTTCACACCGTCGTCTGGCAACAACTTCTTGACATCTAGATTGAGCAGTACGGTTGGGTACCAATTGAACCCATCTGTCCAATCTGTTTTATAGGACTCGATAATTTGAGGGAAAATGTCAACGACAAGACCTAGCATATCGTTCGTCCAGTGCTCGCCTGATGTCAGAGTCATCCACTGGTCTATGATGGAGTGATATGCTTGGCCTGCTCGGGGATGAAACAGGCGTATGTTCTTTGCTGCTTTCCTGAAGTCGGAAAAAGGGGCTGCTCGCTCAAACCACATACTATCTCGGCCTTGGTCGAGCATCTCGAAAGACTCTGGCATTGGCGAAGGTGCAGGATGTAAGGACCAATTCGTTGGATACGAAAGTCCATTCTCAGTGGCTAGATTAGTATTTGTGATGTAGGCTACCACTTCTTCACGGCCAGCCTGAGAAAGTGTAACATGGACAGTCGAGTTTGCGCGACCGATTTTGACATGTTTGACAGTGAAATTTGCTGGGCCGGTCTGTGTACGACGGAGGAAGGTAATATGCATTGCCAAGGTATGAGGTTGGTTTTGCTGCTTCAGTGTTGTCGAGAAGTGGAGCAGCACTACTTTCTGAATCGCAGTAGCGACGAAGCCGCCATTGGGAACTTTGCGAGATCAGCTTGAGCAGTAGACACAAAGTATCGCAATATAGCTCACCTGAACCTACACACCACTGAGGTGGGAAGTTGGCGCTGTATGTATGAGAGGAGGTGGCCTCCACCTTGGTGTCTTCGCTTAATAAGTACATCTCGCGAATGCACGGCAACAGACACAGTAAAGTCTAAGCAGAAAGCGAGTCTATACCTGCACTATCTTTCTACGAGTGGGCCAAGTGTCGTACGTGCGATTACTCCAACATTATACGAACAGGACACTCTTCATTTCTGGAGAGCATCTATGTACAGTACCTTACTTACCTGATCGGATAGTACGATGGCGGGGTGCGGGCCGAGGCAGACGTCAGGGACGGAACAAGAATCGTGAGGCCTCGGCTTGTGTTACTTGTGTGTTGCATTTACCTGGAGTACCTCTGTACAAGTACAAAAATACGTGCAAATCGAGATTTATACAGTGCACTTCTTCCAAGCTAGAGTACCTTAGGGACCGGATAGGGTAAGCTACCTTGCATAACACGATCTGACAAGATTACTATAAACAGATGCTGTTAGCTGAACATCAAGGCAACATGATGCGCGGAGTGATGGCGATGGAGAACGCTAGAAGAACAAGACCGAGTAGGTGTAGGGAGATGGTAAGGCGTATTTATTGTAGAAAAAAAGTCCGCAAGCCTCACCGCATTCAATCTAAGCGACTGACTCGCATATTGAAAAGAAGGCAGTGTACAGCCTTGGAGATATTGAGATGTGCTATAAGTGTCAGCGGCACAATCTACGGCACTTGACATCACCATTTGGTACATGCTAAGGTACCAGCAAGGTACACACTACAAGCATTCGGTGATCACACATTCGCGTAGTCCTTGTATGAAGGGTTGCTTACCTACTTTTCGCCTTGACTGCGACTGAGGAATAGAGTATGGTTGATGCGGCGACCTTCTGTCGCTCTGATCGCAGACCCTTGTCCTCCCAATCTATCTCTGTATAGTCTACTGTTTCCCCCCATCTCCCTCTATTGTCTCCATCTCTCTTCGCCCTGTCCATACTTGGCCCCCTCCCCTTGGCATGGGCTTTGTTGCGGGAAACAAAGGGATCCCAGATTATTTCCAGGCTGCCGGACCAGTGAATGACGAGTGCAGGAAGAACGTGGGGTTGAAACAAGGGACGTGCACGGGATAAGATTAGGCGCTGACAAGTGCAGAAGAGTTAGAGGGAGACCAAGGGACAAAGGCAACAAGGGACAAGGGTACAGTACAGGTAATAATCAGCAGAAGAAGAGGGAGAGAGAGATGAGTGTTAGATAAACATCGTCCACAGATTTGTCTCTGTGCGCTCGCTCCCTGTGCGTGATCTCTGTTCTCCAGTATCAGCATCCGCATCATCATCTGATCGCCCTGAAACCACTTCGACCAACCCCGAAAGAAACAGAGGACAGGGTACCTTAGGTAGTCGCTGCCATTAACGCTACAGCAGCCACTCCATACAGATATCTCACTATCGCCGTAATCATTAATTCGCCCAGCCTGACTCGGATCCCTTTCTTATTGGCCGCCTTCTATTGAGACACTTCCTCGCCGCTACTGCACGATCACCACAACCACGACGACACATATCTCTGCCAGGACGACGTCGCGAACTGAAGCATACTGTTCTCCGCTCTTGCCTCGCCGAAGCACAACAAACAACGATAGGAGTCGTCGTGTTGGGGGCAGCGTCGCCCAACTTCGGGCATGGGGAACGTGAGCAGTAGACCCGACGATGGCGCCGCAGTATATTTGAGAGATCAGACTCGATGTGTGTATCTTAATTCCAGAACATAATGTACCGGACCTGACATGACTAGTCTCCATCGGTGGCCTGAGCATCTCGAATTCGCGAGGCAGGAGGATCACTGTCTCGCCGAATGCCTTTCCCACCTCGAGATACTACGCCAGGCGCGATGACAACGATACGAGCCCTCTAGACTACGTACAGGTAATGCACGGATCTGCTCATGGCGCGCGCGAATACAGTAGCAATCAAGGGACTGACATGTACCGTTTGCGACAGGACCCAGAGACACTCCCTGGCGCACCTCCTGCCTTCCTGCTGCGACTCACCAACGAGGAGGAACTGACTTTCAACTTCACATGCATCATCCGCCAACAGTCCACAGGACCTTCGGCGTCCTTGGGCGAGCAGGTTGTCGCCGTCAGCTCTGCGCCTGCGCTCGATACACAGCTGACCGGCCTCACCTACATCTTTGCCTCCAACGATAGGGAGATCGAACAGCTTACGACTCGCGAGTTCCACGCAGACCCTAATCTACACAGAAACCCAAACGTCGAACTCGTCGGCCACTACGGCACTGATGGCACGCCTTCTGTACAATTTAACTGGACATGGACCTGGCGTGCGCCAAAACCAGCCGAGGATCGAGGAGGTGGCTGGAGAAACACCTGCAGCGTGAGTCGCAAAGGGATGCTACAAAGTATCACAAGTCTGACGTGTTCATAGTTCGTCGAGTACAACCAGCGCGCGCATCGTCTCGACACCCTGGCGACCTTTTCCTTCTGGGTACAAAGTACGGCTTGAACCGGACCATTTTGCCCTGCATCATCCGCTGATATTAATTGCCACAGGTGTCCCACAATATCCATTCAGCCCCCAGCAACTCTCGCCGAAACTCGACACGTTGTATCCGCCACGCCTGCGAGTCCCTTCTACACAGTCTGTCGAGTCCCGCATCAGTGCTGTGAGCGATTCAGACGGTGGTGACGTTCGAGAGCTGCGCGAGCCCGGCTCGCCTTACATTGAATCCATTCCCGAGTACAGTCTCGGCCTCGTGCCGACTATGACAAACGGACCCTTGCCAAAAGTCGATGTGAACTGTGTGGGACGACCGGGAGAAGACGTGAGTAGCGCTGACGACGGACCGGTGTTTCGAGCCACGATGCGTTCACTGGAGAACAAGACTGGAACTATGAAATCTCGCATGAAGAGGGTGTTGAAAGCAGCCGAAGCAGCGCAATCTGCCCAAGCAGCCTGCAACAATGCTGTTGCCGACTTCATGGATGCCCTCCGTGACGCCTCTAACACGAACGCGAATGCAGTCCGACCTGCTTTGGAGCACTATTTTGACTCGATCGCAAACGAAATTCTGCTCTACGAGAAGCAGAATAACGCCAACCTCCAAAAACTCATCATCGAGCCTATCAGCAAGCTGTACAGTGTCGACATCAAGCAAGCCGAATACAAGAGACGGGACTTTGAAGAAGAGAGCAAGGACTTTTACGCGTATGTGGGCAAATACCTTGGCCAAAGATCCGAGTCCTTGAAAGAAAAGAAGAGAGTGGAAAGCGACGCCAAGTATCAGGCAAAGAGACGTACTTTCGAGCTCAAGCGTTTCGACTATTCCTCCTTCATGCACGACTTGAACGGTGGGCGCAAGGAGCAAGAGGTTCTGTCCCAGCTTACCAAGTACGCCGATGCCCAGTCACGAGGCTTTTTGAATACCTCCAAAAGGATAGCGGAAATGATGCCTCAGCTGGAAGCACTGTGCTCAGCGGTCAGTCAAGTCGATAAAGAGTTCCAGCTTCAACGGACAGAGCGAGAGACGAAGCGCCGCGCGCTTGAGACAAGCACGAAGATCATCTCCTCAGATGCTGATCCTGTGCCTCCGCCGAGCGCTTTTGGCCAACGCAACTTCGACTTGGATCCATATAGGACTTCCAGCAACGTCGGATCACGAACATCCGCTCTGTCGACTTCACCATCCGCCACAAACGGGTTTCCTACCAGCATGACTGGTGCGCCTACTGCAGCCGCCCCACTGAATAACACCGTATCAAATGTGCCCCAGCGCAACAGTAGTAATAAGTTCAAGGGCTTTCGCGACCTTGAAGATAAAGATATCAGCGCGCCAGGCATCACCCAGCACCGCAAAGAGGGCCTCTTGTGGTCATTGAGCCGACCAGGGGGTCACGTAGATCCAATCATGACTAAAGCGGCCGCTTGGCACAAATTCTGGATCGTCCTGGATCAGGGGAAGCTGTCGGAATACGCCAATTGGAAGGACAGGCTGGACTTGCATATGGAGCCGATAGATCTGCGCGTTGCATCAGTGCGCGAAGCTCGCAATGCAGAGCGACGTTTCTGCTTCGAGGTCATTACTCCTCAATTCACACGAGTATACCAAGCACCTTCGGAAGAAGACATGAAGTCGTGGATAGGAGCCATCAACAATGCTCTTCAGTCGGCATTCGAATCTCGGCCATCGACCGCATCGGCGGAGCACGCGCCTGCTCAGCACAACTCCACGCGGAACAACATCGCAGCGGTCCTGACGGGCAAGAGCCTCAGCACAGGCCACAGGGCTTCAGCACACGTCACTTCGTACACCCAAGGTAGTACGCCGAAGACGACAGTGTCCAGGCATGCTACGACTGGCGACAAGCCCCATTACCTCCGCGCAAACAGCGACGATGCGAACTCAAGTGCGCTGCTCAATCAAATTCGTGAAGCAGACGCGGGCAACAAGTTCTGCGCCGACTGCAATGGCGAAAGCAAGGTCGACTGGGTCAGCATCAATCTGGGGATAGTGCTGTGTATCGAATGTAGCGGAATCCATCGATCTCTGGGCACACACATCAGCAAAGTACGCAGCCTGACCTTGGACACTGCCGCCTTCACGCCGGACATCATTGACCTGCTGTTACTACTTGGTAATCGTGTTTCGAATATGATCTGGGAAGCGCGACTTGATCGTTTCCTCAAGCCTTCGCCTCACTCAACCCGAGAGCAACGACTACACTTCATCACCGCCAAGTATTCTTCGAGGACCTATGCCCAACCACTTCCTCTGACGTCTATGTCCCACTTTGGCACACCAGATGAAACACTTCTCGCAAGCATTAAGAAGAACGAGATCCACAACGTCTTGTATGCCTTGGCTATAGGAGCCAATCCAAATGCCACAGACCGCATGCGTGCAACGCCTGCTGTCTACCTTGCTTTGGCCGCTGCTGATCCAGCGAGTCCTGGTACCTCGGCTTCCCTGTCACCTTCAAACTCGACAGCTTCGTCAGGGTTCTCCCACTCGCGCGGTACGAGCACAATAACGCTCAAGGACTATGGGCCGGGGATACCTCTTTCGCCTCGACCCATCACGCCAGTCTCGCCCAGCACCGCATCATCGCCTACGTCTTCATGTTCGCGAAAGCCGTTCGCTATTGCCGAACTGCTTTTGCAGAATGGAGCCGATATCCCCACGCAACCCGCACCTATTCCTCTTTCCCCAGCTGCGAGACAGTATCTGGAATTCAAGATCGATCAACGTACTGGACGACATCTGGGTCTAGGCGTGAGAGATAGTGCTGGGGACACGATTGGCGCACTACCAAGCATCTCTGCGGGTGGCAGTGGCAACAGTCCTAACCACCGGGATCGTGAGAGGGAAGGGCGGTCGGAGTGGAGAGGAGAAGGCATTGTCAAGCGACTGAGCAGTGGCAGTTATGGAAAGAGGTGACCTTGACTACGGTATCTTGACACTTTCTCTCCTGCGTCATTCTTTCATTTTCCGCACTGTGCATGAGAGAAATATAATGGTCAGGGTTTGATTTTCATGTTCGTAAGTATTCCCCAAGTTCGAGGGTTGTTGGGGTTGTTTACGATTCTTATCTCTTATACCCTTTTCACCTTGTCTGCATCGCCAAACTGCATATCTAATCGCTACGTCCACACACCTCATTTGCACCTCCTTTCTTTCATCTGCTCTTCTGTTTACATGCTTTATTACGCAGATCTTAGGAAGTGATCCAGATGGGAGAATGCAGAGAAACAGACCATCAAGGAAGATGGTAGGAGCAAGTAGGGGTCTCGAAAAGGGGAACAATATTACAGATTATAGATGATTGTACGACACTATAGGAGCAACCACAAAATACTGTTTATTCTTTTTCTCTCTTATCTATGTTATTCCAGACTTTTGACCTGTGTTTTTCACATCAAGCACTGCTTCTTCAACCTTAGGTTCATGCGCATGACCGAGCTTCATCCATCCTCAAGGGCAAAACAGCAATTGTGCGTAGAAAGAGCGGTGATGGCAGAAAGAAGACGGATATCGCTGTAGTTGTCTAATCGTTAAGCCGATCGCGCTCTGGCTTAGCCATGGTGTCGGTCTAGTCGTTTCAAATGAGGATGTTCTAACAGCGTGTGTTCTCTAAAGAGAGTTAGGGGAACTAATGTACTACTTTATGACGCTGCATCAAGGCATGAACATGCTGTACCTTATACCATGAACACACAGTACTAGATCTTGGATGAAGGTGCGACAGCAATGCCTGTCTAAGCTTTGGCCCGAGGCATCTACCCACCAAGGCTTAGTTGTGCGGAGATCAACCTTGTCACAAAACCTTATCTGCTATACCCTACTCTAATCTCAGTGTTTGTTTGTCCCACAATATTTCTTCTCTGTGGAGAAATAAAAGTGCATGCTTTGTAAGCTTCCAGGCTACATCTATTCGCGTTCGTCTGTAGACTTGCGAAGAATCTTGAATACTACAGTATACTTTGTACGACATTAGAATGTGTCACAATTTAATTCCCTTCCTGCAGCTCTTGCCGATACACAAGTGCATCTATCGTACGTTCTTCACCTGAACACCTGTGCGTGCCTTTATACCCATCTGTGATCCTTCCGTCCAAGGTAAGCAAAAGAAAGGTCAATGCGCTTGACCCTACTCGTAATCACCCAATCAACTATCCGAAGGTGGGTCAGAGTCGGCCGAATATTCCCTCCTTCCTCCGACCTTCCTGTTTGTGCACAATATCGCCCTATCGCTTGGGTCCGGTAAGGCATAACGTGTCTACCCCTCATCGCACCAACAGCGGTGGGAGATGCATTGCAGGTCTCCTATGGTCAAGGCTGCCACTCTGGACATGTACTGTATCTTGTCTCAAGGTGCACGAACTCTACAATATATCGCATTGTCATCGTGCGTTGGATGTCCAGCCAGACCGATTATAGAGCAACCAGAAATCACGGACTTCGGCGCAAACAATGGTCCGCGTAGTCCGGCTCTCCATGACTCACGGTCCCAGATTTGCTCATTGCACCAGACAGGCGGGTGAGGTGAGCACAGCTAAGCATGGTATAAGCTTCGAGGATATGAACCACTGAACCTAGTTGATTTCTCCCCGTGCCGGATTGACGTGGCCAGCCAATCGCAGTCTCTTGGTTGACGCCGCTAGGTCGAAAGCGGCAGTAAATCCGCCAGAAGACTTAGGCGGCTGAACAATCTCGTGTCGGATGTTGCTAAACACCGATGAATGTCTATGATGAGCCCTTTGGGATGATGAGATGCAACATTTACAATCACTGTTACCTTGCCTTAGGTAGCTTTGCCTCCTTCCTTGCGGGTCTTCCTCTTCTTTAACATGATGCGTCTTTTCCCTTCCGTCAGCATTGTCACCTACTCTGATCAATAACCCTCAGGGTATGAACTATTGCCACGTTTAAAACACACGTGCTGCTTTAAACGACATCATGACTACGACTGGCGCTCCAGTCCCAGAGTCAGTATGGACTTCGGGCGACGCAAATCCCCCGCCTGAAGCAAACGCCATAACCGCCCAGCCTGTGGCAGAGGAACCCTTTGAAAGAGTGGCAGATGAGAAGCACGCGAACGTAGAAAACGTAGTCGACAAAGACGCCGCTGAGGCCAAGGCCTTGGAGGATGGCAAACTCGGCCAAAGATACCCCATAGCGCGATCCACAAGTAATTGGACCTCCTCAGGCGACAGCAGCATCACAGTCCAGTCAGAAAAGCACAGCACACCGACGGAGAAGCGTTCATGGAGTACGAAATTGAATCCCTTCAAGATGAAACACCCACCCCCAATCCCCCAGGAAAGGACCGTCTGCCCGGAATACAATGCTGGCTTCTTCAGCCTTCTTACTTTCCAGTGGATGGCGCCTATCATGGAGGTGGGATATCAAAGAACTCTGGAATTCAATGATCTATGGACTGTTAACCCCAATCGATCCACTGACGTCTTGGCCGAGAGACTTAACGCCTCATTCAAGAGAAGAGTAGCCAACGGAGACGTCAATCCTCTTCGTGGTGCTCTGTACGATACTTTCAAGAAGGAGTTCCTCCTCGGAGGCCTCTGTGAGGGTATCGCTGCCGTGGTCCAGGTCTTGTCGCCTTTCGTTCTACGCTATCTCATCAACTTTGCCACCGAGGCATATCAAGCAAAATACACTGGTCAGCCTGCTCCCCACATTGGCCACGGCATCGGTCTTGTCATTGGTGTCACTTGCTTGCAGCAGATTCAGAGTGTGTGTACGAACCATTTCATCTACCGTGGAATGATCGTCGGTGGTCAGGCACGAGCTGTGACCATATCTGTCATCTTCGACAAGGCCATGAGATTGTCGGGTCGAGCCAAGTCCGGCGGCAAAGACACCGACAAGAAGGACACCATGCCCGAAGGCTTCGCCCCCGGTAGCAAAGAGGAGAAGAAGTGGTTCAAGCAGAAGCTTGGTAAGAAGAACAAGGCCGTCAAGGACAAGGCAAAGAACGTTTCGGGAGATGGCCAGGGCTGGTCCAACGGAAGAATCATTAATCTGATGTCGACCGATACTTATCGAATCGATCAAGCCTCCGCCATGTTTCATATGATCTGGGCTTCACCAATTTCCATTGTGCTGACTCTTGTCCTGCTACTTATCAACATTACGTACAGCGCACTGGCTGGTTTCGGTCTCTTGATCATTGCCATGCCTATCCTAGGTCGAACCATCAAGACCTTGTTCAAGCGCAGAAATGAGATCAATAAAATCACTGATCAGAGAGTCGGCCTGATGCAAGAGATCTTGCAAGGTGTAAGGTTTGTCAAGTACTTCGGATGGGAAACGTCCTTCCTTGGCCGTCTGCGCGACATTCGTTCTCGCGAAATCAGCAAGATCCAAGTCTTGCTGAACATTCGTAACGGTATCATGGCTGTCTCCATGTCCATGCCCGTTTTCGCTTCTATGCTCGCCTTTATCACTTTCTCCCTCACGAATCACGGCCTCGAGGCTGGCAAGATCTTCTCTTCTCTGGCTTTGTTTAACGGCCTCCGTCTCCCTCTCAACTTATTACCTCTCGTCATTGGCCAGGTCGTGGATGCCTCTGCTTCTATCGGCCGTATCGAAGAGTTTTTGCTTGCAGAAGAGGCCCAAGATGAGGCAGAGTGGGATTATGCAAACAAAGATGCCGTTGTAATCAGGAATGCCGACTTCACGTGGGAACGCAATCCTACTCAAGACCCGGATGCTGGCCCTGGTGGTCCCAAGTCTTCAAAGCAGGCCAAGGCAGAAAAGAAAGCGGACAAGGCAAAAGCCAAAGTCGACAAAAAGGCAGCCAAGGATGCAGAGAAAGCTGCCAAAAATCGTCCAGCCTCTTCTGATGGACTTGATAGTAGCAGCACATTAACCGAGGAAGACAAGCACCCTTTCGAGATCAAGGGCCTAGACCTCTCCATTGCTCGGAATGAGCTGGTTGCAGTCATTGGTAGCGTTGGATCCGGCAAAAGCTCACTTCTCGCCGCCTTGGCAGGTGACATGCGCAGGACGACCGGCGAGGTAGTTCTGGGTGCCTCACGCGCATTCTGTCCCCAGTACGCGTGGATCCAAAATGCAACAGTCAAGGAGAATATCGTCTTTGGCAAAGACTTCGTCCCTGAGTGGTACGACGAGGTGGTTGATGCGTGTGCTCTCCGTGCTGATCTAGATATGCTTCCCAACGGCGATCAGACAGAGATTGGCGAGCGCGGTATCACCGTGTCTGGTGGGCAGAAGCAGAGGTTGAACATTGCGCGTGCAATCTACTTCAACGCAGACATCGTGCTGATGGATGATCCGCTTTCGGCTGTTGACGCCCACGTCGGAAAGCATATTATGGACAACGCGATCTGCGGATTGCTTGCGAGCAAGTGCAGAGTCTTGGCCACTCACCAACTTCATGTGTTGCACCTTTGCGACCGAATCATCTGGATGAAGGAAGGCCGTGTGCACACAGTCGCAACTTTCAACGATCTTATGGCCAATGACGAAGAGTTCCAGAAGCTCATGGCCACCACTGCAAAGGAAGAGAAGCAGGGAGAAGAAGACGAAGTCAACGAAGACGAAGTCGAAGGCGAGAAGAAGGAAATCAAGAAGAGCAAGGGCGGCAAGAAGCCTGCTGCGGCACTGATGCAGGTCGAAGAACGTGCGGTGAAGAGCGTTTCCTTCGACACCTATGTGGCCTATATCAGAGCCTCTGGGTCTCTTTGGTTCGCCCCGCTGATCATCATCACTCTCATTATTTCTCAAGGCGCGAACATTGTTACTAGTCTTTGGCTGTCCTGGTGGACGTCTGACAAGTTCGGTTATTCCCGCGGACAATACGTAAGTCGGCGTCTCTTGTCTATGTGGCTGATTCGCAAATGCTAACGATTGACAGATCGGTGTTTACGGTGGTCTCGGTGCTTTCCAGGCTCTTATGATGTTCACGTTTTCCTCTTTGTTGACCTTCTGCGGAACCCAAGCCAGCAAGACACTTCTACACCAGGCAGTCACCCGAGTCCTTCGTGCTCCCATGTCTTTCTTCGACACCACCCCGCTCGGCCGAATCACCAATCGATTTTCTAAAGATGTTGATACCATGGACAACGCTTTGACCGATTCTTTCCGCATGTTTTTTATGACCATGGCACAAATTATTGCCGTCTTCATCTTGATCATCGCCTACTTCTATTACTTTGCCATCGCCCTCGGACCTTTGTTCGTCATGTTCTTGTTCGCCGCTAGCTACTACCGATCATCTGCTCGTGAGATCAAGCGCCACGAGGCGGTCTTGCGCAGTAATGTCTTCTCACGTTTCAGTGAAGCCGTGGTCGGTGTATCTACCATCAGAGCGTACGGTCTACAGGATCAATTCGCTAGAAAAGTGCGCGACGCCGTTGACATCATGGATGGTGCATACTTCTTGACTTTCTCTAACCAACGCTGGCTTTCCGTACGTCTTGATGCTATCGGTACATTACTGGTCTTCGTCACTGGCATACTGGTCGTGACCTCGCGCTTTAATGTCAGCCCTAGCATTGCCGGTCTTGTCCTATCATACATTCTGTCGGTTGTCCAGATGATTCAGTTCACAGTCCGACAGCTTGCTGAGGTAGAGAACAACATGAACTCGACTGAACGTATCCAATACTACGGTACACAGCTCGAAGAGGAAGCTTCTCTCCATACTGTCGATGTTCGACCAACTTGGCCCGAGAAGGGTGAGATCGTCTTCGACGATGTACAAATGCGCTACCGCGATGGCCTCCCTTTGGTTCTCCAAGGTCTCAGCATGCGCGTTCAGGGTGGCGAGCGTATTGGTGTGGTAGGTCGCACTGGTGCCGGCAAGTCGTCAATCATGTCGACACTCTTCCGCTTAGTCGAGATCTCAGGCGGACAGATTACTGTAGACGGCGTGAACATTTCGACTATTGGTCTCAAAGACCTTCGTTCTCGCCTCTCCATTATTCCTCAAGACCCTACCCTCTTCCGCGGTACCATCCGCAGCAACCTGGACCCTTTTAATGAGCACACTGACCTGGAGCTATGGTCTGCCTTGCGCCAGGCCGATCTTGTTGGCAACGAACAGGATATGATGGACATAACCAGCCGCATCAATCTTGATTCGACCGTGGACGAGGAGGGCTTGAATTTCTCTCTCGGCCAACGACAGCTTATGGCATTGGCACGTGCGCTCGTCCGTAACTCGCAGATCATTGTCTGCGATGAGGCTACTTCATCCGTCGATTTCGAGACCGATCAAAAGATCCAACGCACTATTGTGCAGGGTTTCAAGGGCAAGACTCTGTTGTGTATCGCACACAGACTCAAGACCATCATCGGCTACGACCGTATCTGCGTCATGGACAAGGGCCGCATTGCCGAGCTTGACCGTCCCATCACATTGTACGATGCCGGCGGTATCTTCAGGAGCATGTGCGACCGATCAGGCATCAGGCGCGAGGACTTCTTCGAGAGCGAAGAAGTACGAATTTCGAAAATCAAGACGAATGAAAGCATTCCAAGGCTCGAGTAAATCCACTAATGAGTGGAAATCATATGCAACCTAATTTGACGACCACACTCTATCATGAAGGACACGATTTGATTTTGGAATCTACATATGCAGACGATTCAGCTTCTGGGGCCCTGGCTATGCATAAGGGTGCTCCCCAAGAAGCATAGTGGCGTTTGAACCTTCTGTTTGGCATATCATCGCAAAGCATAGTAGGACTGGTGGATGCTCCATCAAGATTGTACATAGCGAGCAAATTTCAAAATGCATACATGTACCAGAAGGAAGAGGATAAAGATAACAATAGTAGCTGTATCGTCAAGTGACTACAAATAGCCAGCGTTACTCCAGCTGGTACCAGCATGATCTTTTGCTACGGTAACCAATCCATGTACGTTAAGCGGCAGAAGACTCACTCACTTTTGGACTGATCGATGGAGTAGAGTAATAATCTAGAGCCGATATAATACCTTGAGTGGATATCTCGCAGCCGCTGTCACACGCTAAACAATGATCATTCCCGTCAGCCTCGCAATAGCACGCGCTCACTTCTTTGAATAATCATCTGTCCAAAGATTGCAACTTCAAAAATCAGTCAAACTCACCTTGGCGAATTCAGATGCCCACTTGCAACCTAAAGTCAGTGGCGATTATGATTTCATCTACTGCACTCCGCATAGTCGTCGTGTGGGTTATATCACACTTGCAAAAGGCACATTCGATCGATCGATCCTGTTTATGCCATACATTGAGCACAACATTCCTACAACGACTAATCTTATAGTATCTTGTCCCTTCCAGGACAAAGGAAATGTAAACTGCTAGAACAGGCTTGTTTTCCGGGAACAGCGATGAACATGACACAAAGCAAAAGTGAGCAGAGCATCAAGACAAAGAAACTTCGATATACTATAGTAGGTTCTTCTCCATGTTCAATTATTCCTTCGCTGTCGAACAACATCACGGATACAAGCATTGCTATCCCATTTTATGATCATAGTACCTTAGCACCAATACACCATAATGGACTGGACGCACGTGCGCTATAGTAACATGACGGCTGGTCAGCGTGATCGTTACGAGAACTATATTCGTACACGCAGATCAAGGCCCACAGCTCGCTACCCAGGTGATTGGATGGGAGGTAGACTCCTGGGGAGAGGTGGTAATGGCATTGCAAACCTCTGGGTAGAACGCGGGGCTTATGGACGTATCGTTGACCGTGTAGTCGTCAAAGACATCCAAATGGCCCCGGCCGACTACGCAGATGACGACAACTACATGATGGATCGCCGCAAGAGAGAACCCAGGGAGTACTTTATCGCAAAAATCCTCAGGTCCGTCATGCCGCGCCAACACATAGTGAGAGCACGCAATTACCAGCTTTCTAGTCAGAGGGATGCATGGCGGCTCTACCTTGAGTTCTGTGACCATCAGGATATCGATGACTTGATCAGGAGACACCGTAATGCTCATAGGCCGCGAGCAATTCCCGAGACGTTCATATGGTAATGATGCTTTTCCGCCATTTGTGCAACAAGCTATCTCGAGCTGACGTCTCTATCAGGTGGGTGTTTGAGAGTTTGGCTATAGCAGCTTGCGACATGGATGCTCCTCCCAACCTGGATCCAGCTCGTGGAGATCCTCCTAATTCGCAAGTCATCCATCAGTATGTACATCTGGTCAATTCGCGCTTCACATAGACTAGAGACTAACGTTCCAACAGAGACCTCAAAACGGGAAATGGTAATCTATCTGTCCTTTCTTCCACTCATTTCTGGACCTGACATTGTAGATCAAATCTGACTCTCGCTCAAACAGTCTTCCTCGGCGCAGCAAATGCCACCGAGTTCAGGACCTACCCAGAGCCCAAGCTGGGCGACTTCGGCAGTGGACGCTTGACTAACCCACTGGCAGCTCGTGCCGACAATCCTCGCTGGCCTCGTCTAAAGGATGCCCACACGGAGGGCTACGATCCTCCAGAACTGTTTGACAGAAGATACAACCCAGGCGTGTTCGCCAGGCGGGGGCGTCAAGCCCAACAACTACTCAGCACCACTTGGGTACGCCTCCTGTCCCACACCAACAACTGGCAGATCGCACGCGTCATGCTCGCAATGATGCGTCTCGAGACTCGTCCTCCCCAGATCGACTACTACGTCGTCCCACGCCCGACTCCAGCAGGTGCCACAGTAGCAGTCTGGCCCATGCCCTTCTCTGCTATCGGAGCCGACCCATGGGTGCCCGACGTCGACGCCATCGGCCCTGGTCCAGTGAACATCGACGTGGCCGCCACATACTCTCAAGCTCTACGCAATCTCGTCAACGACTGTCTGCAGGCAAATCCCGCCCACAGACCCACCCCCGCCGCGCTTCGGGCTGCTTGTACAGCTGCCATTGCCGCCGACCCGAATGTCAATGCTGTTAGACACCGAGCGATGCCGTTCCCTTCGAATCATAGAGATAGGGTTGTGGGCAAGTACTCGAGGCGGGACAATATATTTGCGATGGGAAGGTTGGCACGCAATGTCTGAGCCTTGAATCACTGAGGGACTTGGACGCGGTGCCGTCGTGATGCGGACGTCGAGGGCGTTGCTTGAGATGGTCTCTGACCGGTGCATGCGTGTGGAAGGATGTGGTTAAAGTTTCTTTTGTTCAGGAGACATGCTTGAAGACGAAGTTGCTGCGTGTCGTGATTTGTCCCGAGTCCGAGATGGAGAAGTGTCTGTCGTTCATGATCTTTGTCGATCTTTGTTTTCTGTTTGCTTTGCACAGTACATTTCATATCCGTCATTTGAGGTCGTTTTTGTCATGGGTGTAACATATTTTTGACTGTAGACTGGGAAAAAGAAGAAGTGTCGTCTATAGAAAGATTGTCTTAATCCTGTGCTTTCCAATTCGCTTGAAATAATTTTTTATATGAACTCCTCGGCCTCACTCTTTCTCTTCTACAGGGTCGAGCAGCATTTCATAAAAACTCAAAAAAGGTAAAATCGTCTAGAGCGCTTTCTCCTTAAACAGTACAAGATCTCATGTTTGTGTGCAGTGCAATGCAGTGCAGGTCTCGTCTCCCTCTCATGATTCTACTTCGGCTTTGACCTCTTTCTTCGCTCGTGAGCTATTGTTTAGGTATGGCAAAGATAAAGGAAAGGAATGGGACTACAATCTTGCGCCTAGAAACGCCTTTCCGGAAAGGAAATCCCCTTGCTGGTCTTTTTAAGAATTTAGACTCGAGCGAATATATCTTGCCCGAATTCAAGAGAGTTCCAAAAACACCATTCAAAAGTTGCCCCCGACTCCATCAAACACACACTGACGTACACACATACAACATACATCCCAAAACCCCATCGTCTCATCTAGTCTACTCTCATGCCTTCTCCTTCGAGCTGTCCTTCTCGGCGTTCGAGTTCGAAGAAGTGGGCAGAACGGGGGCGTTGGCGTCCTTGCTCTGTCTGGTCTTGGCGAGCGCATAAACGAGACCACTGACGAAGCCGACGAAGATGGCAGAGACACTGGGGAAAGTGACGGGGGCGTCGAAGAAGACAAGACCTGAAATGGCGAGGGGGAGCTTGTTGAGTGCGCCGACCATGGAGTAAGTCGTTGATGAAGTGACGCGCACGCACCATGCGGAGGTGTACGAGATGAAGACGGCGCACAGACCCGTCAAGACCATGGCTCCGAGAAGATAGTTCCTGCTGTCAGGGGGGAAGTTACGGGTGACGTTTGCGGATGACCAGTCTTCGGTGAGGATGGACGAGCACAGAAGGATGGGGATTGCGAGAAGCTCGTTGTAGAAGGTGGTGTCGTAGCCCTTGAATCCGGTGATCTTTATGCGCTTGCGCATTGCGAGGACGAAGGCTGCGTTGCAGAAGCAGTTTGCGAACATCCACAGGTAACCGGCATTCAAAGTGGCAATGTGAGCTCCGGCGTTGGCGTGCGTTTCCAAGGCATGTTGAATATCGCCATATGCGGCAATGACGGAACTTAGAACCATAAGACCAAAGGAGAAAAGCGCCATGCTCGTCACTGCGTTGCCGAAGACGAGCTTCTCGCCATACGCAATGCAGATAATGGCCAAGTTCTTGAAGATAGTGTAAACCGGAATAGAAAGGAATCGCAGGGCCTTGGTCGAAGTGTAGATCATACCGACCAAAAGCACAGTTACAGGAAGCCCTTTTGATGAGGTTTGAGTATTTTGATATCATACAACGTGGCAACGCCGGAAATTATAAACTTACACTTTTTCGCTTCGTCCGTCTTGAAATCTCTGAAATTGATGATACCCATCGCTTTCAGCGTCGAAATAGTAATGATACAAACAGAGCTCTGCGAGGATGGTCAGTTTCTGGTCATGTCGGTATCGCCGGCGCAACGAAGCCCCTGACTTGCGTTGCATTGTTTACACTTTATGGATACATACCTGCACGCAGAGGAAGAAAAAGTTCATGTTGAAGCTATGTCCGCTCAAGACATATTTGTTCATAACAGTCATTAAAATAGAGCTACCGCAGTAAGACAGGATGGCAATGCCTGCCTCGTTGGGGACAGCTTTGGCGACCATGATGAAGCTTTGGCAGAAGGAGAAACCGTATATCGAATAGGAAGCTGTCAACTGTCGGACCAAGAAAGGCCAGGTTATACAGCAGACCCGGAAACAAGAACAGGCGTAATGGACTGGGGAACGGAGGATCTATCGTCTGCTACACAAGAAACAGATCGGCGCCAAACGAAGAATGTCTAAGGGAGAAAGAGCGTGTTGTAAAGGAAGACAAACAGCTTCGAATCCGTGGGCTCGGCGAAAGCGCTGGGCGTTCTGTGTTTTTGAGTCCGGCTCTGCAATACGGGGAGGCGACGCTAGTGCCACTATAATCGGCCAGGAGAAGTTTGGCCGTTACCCTGTAAGTTTACCTGACTTTCGCTCCTGAAGCTTTGTCGAGATTTGCTTGTTTCTGTACGGAGCGGTTGTTTGAATATCTAAGTATTGTAAGGCATGTAGAGCAGAGATCAATAGAAGTAGATCATAGACCATGCACATCTCCGTGTATCCTCAATGCAACAAAGTCACACCTCTTGGCATTAAATGCTTAAGGTTGTTGGATCTCCATGCCAAGACCAAACGCGTGTTCGGTAGAGCCGCAATCTTATTGCTCATTACTATTATCGTCTCAAAAATGTTGACAGGTGTTGGGTCAGCAAGCGGCGAGTATACGGTATGTACTGTACAGTTACATAGAGCCTTTTTCAACAATGCTGTGTTTGCCACACGATCCTTGTAAATATAGAGTGCAGGCTCTCGAGTAGAGACTTTCCGGCTCGAGTTTAAGCATGATGAGACGTCACATGCCAAACGTACTTGTATTGTAGGCGTCGCTCCTATTAATATTTCACTATCCCGCAAAGATATAGTACTGTATCTCTCTGTAAACCAGGATGAGTATGTACTCTATAAGGCGCTAGGCGTGCATGCAACTCTTTCCATAGCTGATCTACACACCTTCTGACCTTGAACGGTAATGGAGCATGGATACTACTACTACAAGTACTATTTCTGCATGCAATTGCCAGTCCGGTCGCGGTCACACGAGGCAAACATTCAACCTCAAAGCCTAATGTCGGGGATGACAAATGCGCAAAATCCGACATTGATCTTGTCACTTCACTTTATGTCGTCAGCTGCATGAGATGAATGAGATGAACCTTTCCCTCTCTACCTTATCTACGAGTAACACCTCTTGAGGCCATATACCTAATCGTAGTCCGGTCCTCCTAAAAGGGACACCGCTGTATACTCACGACATCGCATCACATATAGATCTCTCCGCGTATGAGTCACTGCTAGCACATGCTATTACACTCATGATCGGTAGGCAACAAAGTTCCGCATTAGGCAGGTAGTATAACACTTGTGGAGTGGAGCGATGTTACGAGCTCCAATCCTGCGACAACGAGATGTGAAAATCATGAGGTTATAACGCAATCGACGTTGTCGCTCGATTTCACCACCTTGACCACGACAGTAATAGTCCAGTCTTCAATCTACCGTTCTCCGCATAAACCGACAAGCACCACCACCTCCTGCACCGCAACCATGCCCCTCGAACTCCGCCCTCTCCGACCCGCCGACCTCCCGGCCTACAACAGAATAAAATTACACGCATTCTCCATCCCGAACGAAGGCCTCATGCCCATGTTCCACCCAAACGGCTACACTCCAGCAGACGCAACCCACGACATGCGATCCACACTCAGCAAGATCTCTGATCCCACCACCGCTGACGACTCGAGAAAGCCCTACCCGAGATTCATGATTGTGGTCGATACCGATCTGGCGCCGCTGGAGGGTGACGTCTCGATCCCGCTCCTGAAGGAGAAATACCCCAATATACCACCTGAAGTCATCCAGGACATTGAAGTTTCGGAGGGGGAGCAGAGCAAGAAGACGGCAAGCGGTGGCAGACCGATAGGCATCAGCGCATGGGAATTCTACCCCAAACCACGCACGCCAGAAGACCTGGCAGCCGAAGACGCGCAAAACGCCGCCGAACCCCTGGCTCCGACGACGGACTCGAAGTTCATGGCTGCCTTCTTCGGCACCATTTCACGGGTGAGAAGGGATAATCTGGGCGGAAACCCGCATGCGCATCTGCAGGTTCTGGCTGTGGATCCGGATCATCACAGGAGAGGTGTGGGCGCAATGTGTCTGGACTGGGGTTTCGTCGAGGCTGATAGATTGGGCATACCCGTTTATCTTGAGTCGAGTCGGCTGGGGAGGCCGCTCTATCTACACAAGGGCTTTCAGGAGTTGCACAAGCTCGATTTTGATGCTCGCGCTGCGAGCGGCGGCAAGGGTTTCGATGCGCCTCATTCCATCATGTTCAGACCTGTAACAACAAAGCAGGCTTAGGAGCCAGCAGTCTCGACAAGCTCGCTCTTCGCCTGTACGATACATAACCTCCATAGAAACAAAAAACCGAAATATTATCAGCACACGTTCATCGGACTCTGCATAGAAATGTTGCCATAGGTCTTTAGATTATATATACGGTAGGTTTTAGGTCGCGCCTCAACAACAATAACACGCTCAAGCTTTTCATATGCGCAACTAGACAATCGCAGTTGACGCCACGCTCTCGGTATTCGTAATGACATCAGAGTCATACACTCTCTCCGCTCTCGCTGTGCTTCTCTCAGGTCGCGTACTCGGCTGCATCCTGGTACAAGTCGATGAGGCAACTAGCACTCCATGCTTGGGTAGGACACTATTTTTACTGTTAGTAATATGAAAAAGAAATCGATCCATCGAATCAACTTACCGAATCACCACAGAACGAACCGTTCTGGTTCGTCAGCTCCGTCAGACCGGCCCACGGGCTTTCACGGATCATGTGCCTGCATCCCTCAAGTCTTTGTGTGACTTGCTGGAACGCCTCGATTCTCTCTTCTGGGGTCTTGCGACGCATGAGATCGAACTTGAGGAGCGCACGAAGGTAGAACCCGCGTGGCCAGACCCACTCAGGTCCAGAGTGGTAGTTGCGACCCTTGGAAGTATGGAAGTTGGTCGAGTCTTCGCTGTTGATATAGTTGGGGTAGTATTCCATATCCGACGGGTCAAGCGTAGCCATGCCTTGGGGTCCCATCAGGTTCTCGTCTACCTGCAGAAGAGCCTCGTGCGCATGATCGGGGTCGAAGAGATCAGGTGCGACAGCCATCGCAATCGGGAAGTTAGGCCGAAGTTGGTAGTCGCGGTACTCCTTGCTGCACTTGTATACATCCTTGTAGATGCCGCGACGGTTGATGATCTTGCTGTTAACCTTGTACTTGCTGTCCTCGGCGGCATTAGAGGGAACGTAGTAGCAGTGTTCGAAGTTGTCCTTGAGCTTCTGGGCCCATTCCTTGAAGGTAATGACCTTGTCACCCTTGGTGCTCACACCGTGGTACTTGTACTCTCCTTTCTGACCCATCTGATTCACCCATTTGAGACAGCTGTAGAGCAGGCCAGTCATCTCCACGGGTGCACCATCGCGGGAGGTTCCCGGGACACCCTTGCTACCAGCCTTCTCGCTCTCGCCCATTTTGTCCATCCAAGTGCCGCAGTTCCACTCATTGCCACCGAAGATGATGCCGGTCTCCCAGTCAGTCTCGATATCAATGTTGAAACCAGCATCTCTCATTTGAGAGTCAATGGACGGCCCTGCGTTGGCCTCACGGAAGTGCATGCCAGATGCGTGGCGCTGCAGACATTCTTGAATGACGTCTTCGACAGTGGAGGTCTGCGAGTAAGCACGAGGATCATCCCAAGGGAACCAAGTGTCGTCGTAAGGTAGGAAACGTCTTGGAATGCGCTCCTTAAGGATAGAAACACCGTTGGGAGCCATGTTGTAGTAGTCCTGAATGTTCTGCAAGAAGAACCAGACCGAGTCGCGCGAGTTGTAACGAGGAATCTTGCCAGAGCCAAGCAGATTAGGAATCATACCATGCTTCACGACGCTGCTGAAAGCCTTGATGTGCTCCTTAGCGTCGGCATAACGACCAGTGCACAGAAGAAGTCCGCGAAGCGAGATAAAGACATCGCGGCCCCAGCATCTTGCCCAATCTTGAGCGAAATGTGGAAGACCTGCAGCCAAAGACGGAACGAGCTTGTTAGGCCAAAGCGACGCGTTTTGCATGTAGCCCTCGAGCTGCACACTGACCATTGCGAGGTCCTTGAGGAACTTCTGACCGTGTTGGACATTGTCGCTCATCTGCTCGACGGCACGTTCGTAACCAGCCGTGTAAGCAGTTTGGATGACAAGAGCGAAGTATCGAGGGATGAGGAAGTTTGGCAGCTTCCGGGTGGCTGCAAAACGCTCCTTGAGCCAAGTCGCAGGACCTGCCAGACGAGAGTAGCCATTTCGTTCCTGCATCTTCTCCAACCTCTGGGTGATGTAGTCGAATGCCCAAGTTCCCGATCGGAGGTGATCGCAGATCGGATGTCCAAGGTCGTTGTTCTTGATGACATCTCTCAAGACACTCCACCAACCCTGTAGTCCGCAGTAGACCAGTGGGCCAAAGTTTGGAATGCTATAGACACCGTCGGCACCGCTGGTGGACGCCTTCTCCTCCGAGTCGGCTCTGTACATGATGATGTTGAGATCAATGAGATCGCACTCCCTGAAGGCATCTCTCGCGCCGGAGGTTATGTACTTCTCAAGTCCATCAGTGTGATCAGCGCCAGGAATCCAAGTCTCGAAAACCGCAACACTGCCGGGAGGGAACTTTTCGGGAACGGAGATGACAGTATCATCGCCTTGAACATCGACCTTGACACCACGTAGATCCTTGGTCTGGGACGGGATACCCCTGAGGACCTTGTCCTTGATCGCAGCTTGCTTTGCCTCATTGCTCTGATCGGCCTCGAGGTTCCATGCTCCGAGCAAAGTAGCTCTTGAACCAGTAAGCCTTTGTGGCTGGAAACCGCCATTGCCATTGCCATAGCCGGGATAAGCGGTGTGAGCAATTAGATAGTAGCCCTTGCGGGACTTCGGGTGCATGCGGTGCACCGTGATGTATTCGCCATCGTGATGAATATGGGTCTCGTCGTAATGGTCCTTGCCCATGATGGTGTGGAGCTGGTTGAGCAGACGCTTGACACCGCCGATACCCGGGCCTTCGCCGACCTTGATTGGCCTGCCATTGGAGTATGGAGAGTCATATGGTCTTGTCTCGTGAACCAACTCGATGAGCTGTGGGTAGACCTCGTCATAACCGAAAACGCTGCCGATGGAACTAGCACACATGGCAACGAGAGCGGCATTGGTCAGGGTATCTCTGGCATCTCGTCGTTGAGTAGGAGTTTCGTTGTCGTGAGTGCAGTCCATAAGCAGAGCATGAACCTCGGCGGGTCTAATGTTGTGGACCACTTCGACACTCCCCTCGCTATTGCTGTCATCGCTAGCCAGCGAAGCAGCCTTGTCGGCATTCTGTACCACATTGAGTTCGAAGCTGCCGATAGGGCGGCCACAGTTCTTGTGCACGAGGCGACTCATTTCGTCTGTGCTCCAAACCTGCATAGCCTCTCGGATGAGACAAGACAGGCCAAGGCGCTCCACGAAGACATAGTCCATCTTTTCGCTGCCAGAGAAAAGCTCGGCCATAACGACCAGATTCGGGCGAACGCTGCGAGCCTGATCGAGCATGTACTCAGCCAGGTGAAGGGGAGTCGAGTGACAGTTGTCAATACGGAAGCCATGGAAATGCTTGGCCATGAGCTTCGTGTAACCCGCCATGTAATCCCAAAGGAAAGGACTATCGGCGGGACCGCTTCCATATCTGAGTTTCACGCAATCGCCCCATGGGATGAGCTCTCGTCGGATGTACACCTTGGAGTTAGGACCGGCATTATCCTTCATGACATCGGCAGCCCACACCCAGCCGTTGTTTGCCAGTGCAAGAGAGCCGGTATCGTGCTTCTCAGTGGTCTCGTTGACGGGTAATCTGGTGAAATACGACTCGATAAGGGGATTTTCGATTGTGATCGGGCCAACTCTAGGGCCATGTTCGTCGATGCGCATGTACTTTGTGCGGTTGAAGACTTGCTCCATGATCTCAGCAACGTCTGCATCATACTCGCGGTAGTGATCCAGGTTGACCTCATTCAGGAATCGGGTGATGGTACCGCGGGCAGTTCGCATGTCTCCCTCGCCGTTGACCTGAGCATTGAACTTGCCAAGGAGAACCTGGAGCAAAGCCGCAGCTTTCTCAGGGACGACCCTGCGACCAAATCGATCACCCATATGATCCACACCGGTCATGGCATTAGCCTTGACCCAATTCGCTTTCTGCTTGAGAGACCAATCTTGAGCAGTGGCGAGATTGACGTCTGCAGGGAATTCAATCTGGTTATTGGCCCAGGCTGTGACAGCGGCATTACCGTCCCTCTCGACGTTGACCACGTAGAACTCCCACAGACGAATGGCTCCGATGACATGAGTCTTAACACCATCCATGATTCGTAGCAAATCATCAACGCTGTTGAGAGTGGTGGGAAGGCCTCGGCTCTTTAGCTCACTACTGTACTTCAGGAGAGCGCTGTCAAGCTCGTATGCGCCTTGTAGCCACGGTGCAGTCTTCAGATTGTATCCTGCTTCGGGATGTTCCTCGAGCCACTTGCTGTTGTTCGCAGTGTGATTCCACACAACATCAGTAAGAGAAAGGAGACCGAAATCCCGCTCCATCTTGGTGGTCAATTCATCAATGTCCGCTTCTCCCTTGGGAAAGATGCTCTTGTCAAACGTGTGTTGGTCGTAGATACTGTATGGTGAGTTGGAATCACCACGAATCATAAGCGGGGTGAAGTGCACCATGTTGTAGCCTCTTTCACTGATGCCCTGAAGATTCCTGTTCCAATCTGTGGGATATTTGCCCATGAATTTTGAGAGCAATGAGATGATGGACAGTGACTTCAAAGGCAACGTCGAGTTCTGGACGGTAAGATGAGGAGAGACATCAATGTACCACGTCTCTGTCCGCGTGGTCTTGGGCTTTTCACTGGAACCAGCGAGCTTGGGTAGAGGAGTATAGGTGATGTAATAGGCAAAGGCTCCTGCGTGCGGTACAGGAATATCAATCTCGATGTTGCGATTGAAGTCTGGTTTCAGCCTACCGCAATGTCAGCTACATTGCGTGCTATCTTTGATAGATAAGTCCAGCACTTACTTGTACTCGTGATATCTCTTTCGGTCGAAGCTCTCGCCGTTCGAAGGAACGTTCACCCAAAGACTACCTTCACGGCAGATGGAGCTTGTTCCCTCAATCACAAATCGAATCTTGTATGCTGGCGAAGTAGGGGGAGGAAGGTAGAGGTACTGGCCAGGCACATCTGGAGAGCCATTATCTTTCAGAGGCAACAGGTACACGGCCTGAGTCTGCTGAAGCTTGGGGGCCATGGTCGCGATTAGAGAGGTAAGAGTGATGACGAAGCTATAGCGAGCTCAATTCGACTAGAGTCAATGCAAACGGAAGATATGCCAAAATAAATGTGGTTGGGCTGAAGGGGACGGGAGTCAAAAATGTTGGAGCGATAGGAATAAGCAGTCCACAGATAATGCTGAGGTGAAGCCGCTTTGGCGAATCACAGATGGAGGTAAGGTAGTGTAGATGAATGTGATGAACAGAGGAGGTGAGAGATGCAAGTGCGCAGCTCAAGGCGAAAGCGTGACAACGACTGCGACTGCCTCAGAAGAACCGGAGTGACAGAAAATAATAGAGAAAGAGAAGGAACATCTCGAGTTCTTACCAAGAGTTTGATTTGAACAGGCCTCAAACTGTTGCTGGCGCCGCTACCGTGCTTGCCTTGGGTTTGTCCAACACGCGGAGGCCCGCAATGTACCTGCCGATCCACACACCGGCATCCCCAGAGCCTCGTACGTCATGACGTGATTAGGTTATTGCAACCGAGCTGCATTGCAAGTCGACTCACGCAACTGTAAACGTCCGCGAATATCCTACAGTGCCTCGCTTATTGTATCACCATCTCATTTATGCTAATTTATCTGAAGACCTGCAGTTTTATCTTAGATCTTTCTGCAAGCTAGAACCAGAATTTATCATTGCAAGAACTTGTCGGCTACGCGAGGTCGATTTGGCCTTTCGATCAGATGAGCGACCTCTTCATCCTCCGCTCAACGCTGTCTTAGCGTCCAGATGACGGAAGAAAACCTGGTCCGTGAACACCAGAGAGCCCTCAGTGGAGAGTTGCCATGTGGAGAATGTGGGATGAGCATATGCTGTCAAACCTCAACAACACCTTAGCGCCGCAGATAATTTATCGCAAATCGAGATGCACTTTTGCGGTCAGCCGTTACAGCAACGACTCTTTTGGGACTATGGTACATATACACTCTATGAGATTATCTTGCCTTAAATAATGATCAGAAGTGTATGAATGCATCTACAGTAGCTCAGAACCTCGAAATATCTCGGCCAAATATCCAATTGATGAACCTATCAAAAACTGTTAGCAGGAGACCACAGAGACGCTCGGGCTCATAGAACGATACTGACCAGTACATCGGAATGAGTATGCGATTCCTCCAGCTGACACTCTTCGCCAAATATGCGCCTCTCCAGATGAACCACGCAAATCTGCCACTGATATCAGAGCCACTGCTCTGCATAATAGCATTCCAGTTGCCGATGTAGGCCATGACACCCAGGTCTTTGTAGGTGAAGCGAGTGCTGTTGACATCACCCTTGTTGATGTGTTTGGCGAGCCATTTTGCTTTCTGATTAGCAACCTGAGCTGTCGCGGGCAGCATGTTGTCCTGGATCATGGCGCAATCTCCGAGCGCGTAGATATCGTTGAACACTGCCTGTCCGGTCGTGTTTTCCTGCGCTTGTGGAACGAGGTTTAGTCGCAGGTGGTCGTCTGTGATGAGGGCACCGCTCTTGGCGTTGCGCTGGACCACCCAGTCCTCCCCTTTCACTCCATTGCTAATGACTTCTGTGTTCTGGGAAGGCAGATGGAACGGATCTTTAAATGCTTCCGCTATGAACGGATTCATCATAAGTCCTGTTGACCAAACAACCATGCCTACACCCACTTCACCCTCTTGCTCCGTTTCGAGAGTGAAACAGCTCATGTCGTCCTGTACTTCGCCCGTTTCAAGTACTTTGGCCGGTAAGCCCCGACGCAGCTGTTTGACATTATGGGATGTCCTGATTCTGATTCCCTCGCGCTTGAAGTGCTCCATTGCGTACTTGGCGAGCTTGTCGTCGAACATGCTTAGTACTTGGGGAGCGACATCGTAGACTGTAATACGATAGTACTTCATGAGGTTCGGATATAGTTTCGCCATGTCTTCGCGGATGATGTCGTGAAGTTCAGCAGACCATTCTATGCCTGTTGGACCACCGCCGACAACCGCAAAGTTCAACAGCTGCTTCTTCATGGTGTCGGACGTGGTGGGCAGCGCTGCTTTTTCGAAGCCTAAGATGATCATCAGCTGCAGACTTCGTGAAACCGCGGCTTGGAAATTGCTTACATGATAGCAAACGGTTCCTGATCTTCCTAGCATCGCCCACATCCTTTAAGAAGTATGCATGTTCTCTAACTCCAGGGGTATTGAAAGTTTGACTGTAGCAGCCCACCGCAATTACTAGCTTGTCGTACTGCATATCAAAGATCTTTCCCTTCTTTTTCTCAACCGTTAGGTTTTCTCCTAAAGTATCGGTTTGAGCATGACGAGGACCCGCTAATGACATCCCTTGGTGAGGATTCTGGACAGCCTCCTCGACCGTGAGAGTCTTCCTCGAGAAATCGACTCGATCGGCCCATCCTTGGAAGAAATCGACGTTGGTGCGCCGGGAGCGTACAGGTTCAAGCGCGGTGCGAAACTCGAGCGTGCCAACCGACGTTGAAGCAAGCAGAGGTGTAAACACAAAATACGACCGTGGTGAAACGACGACGACTTGATATTTCGACTTGTCTAAATCTCGAGCAAGTGTGTATCCAGCCCAGCCTGTTGTGATTGATTGCTGTTGTCAGATCATCGGTGTACTACTTCATGTGATGCGTGAAGCACCTGATGTGATGTTTTAAGTGGATCCTCACCTGAGCCCAGGACAACAATGCGCTCACGATCTGGAATCCTTATATCAGTCTTCCCTTCCCCTCCAGCGAGTGAACAGACAGCTTCAGCTTACTGTTCGTGCTATTATCTAGGTCCGTGGTCGACCCGCGTTCATGCAGTGTGTTCGATATGCTCCTGCATTGTGGACCGCAAACAACCCTCTCTGCTCTCAGAGCTTGAACAGCATTAGCCGCAACGCTACGCCTCGATGACAGCATTGTTCAATGCTCGTTGAGAGTAGAGAAGACACAAGAACACAAGAACCTCTAGCAGCCACGAGGAAGGGTTGAGTTTGACCATGATGGGCTTCCGTTAAGCTTATGCTTATGACTCTAGTTTTTTCTCCCATTGTATGATTACCAACACTCCAATTCGCCGTAGACTATTTCGCTCAGGCTGATGTCAGACTGCAAATAACCCTGATGGATGGTGGAGCCGGACCCCTTCACCGTCGCCGAGCGCAAGCTAAAGGACTCTCCGAGAGAAGAGCCGTGGTTTAACGCATGGAAAATGGTAAAATCCCACGAGAATGAACCAACCATCGCGAGAAATCGGAGGAGCAGAAGATGAGGCGCACGAGTCATCCGCTCACACTGCCATTGTCATTGGATGTAAGTGTCCTCCCTACCTTAATTTGTGTAGATCAGTCGCGAATCCGCGGTAAGGCTGTGAAGCGCATTCTAGTCTCAATCACGGATTTAAGCAGTATCTACGGTACCTTACTTTGACCACACAGCAGGTAGAGTCTACCGTTTGATCACACTATTGTGCATTCGCAAGAACTCTGTCATTTCATGGTACTCGGAAATCCTTCGGAAGGCCTGAACGGGCATGATCGCCCGCAAGTCATCAATTTAGACCAAAAGAGGAAGAAAGGAGTAGGTGGTGAGATCCATTGAAGAGGGTCGGACCGAACCGGATGTTTTAGGTACGTCCGACAACAATGGTCTATCGCAAATGAATTAAGATGGGCAGAGGTAGGTCAAAAGATATATTTATTATTATTGCTAGCTCACATTTCCTTTGCTAGAGCCAGTCTCTCTCGCATGAGCAATGCTACATACCGATATACTGTCCATGCTCCCTCCCTGCTCATAGCTTCGCCATGAGTCGCTCCACTTTAGGAGAAGGCCTGTACCATTGTCAACTTCGTGTCTCATTACGCAAGAGAAAAGAAGGCAGCGCGTTTGATTGGCTTTAACGATACTTGGAGGGTGCTTCGAGAAGTTTAGGAATATCTTCTGGTTTCTTGTTGCCTTCGAGAATGTCTGGAAATATGTTAGTGCCAGGACCCTTTTCGGTAGGCGATATTGGCGCAACTCACTGTAAACTGCGGTAAAGAGAGGGAACTCGTCCTCTAGTCCCTGACTCTTCAAGAATCCATTGACTTCGTACGCTGTGCTGGTACCTTGCAACTTCTGGCCGTTGAGCTCTTGCTTTTCTACTTCGTTGATACTCATGCCCTTTTCAACACTCATCTTTGCACAACGAAAGTTACGTCCACCGCTGCAGCTAGTAATCATATCTGCAACACCACAGCTCTCTTCGGTGAAGGTGGCAGTCTTCACTGACTTCTCGAAGAACATTTTGCCAAATTTGACCTCCTCGAGGAGACCAACACGCATGACAGCCGCCTTAGCGTTGTCGCCCCAACCTAGACCATCGACGAAGCCAGCAGCCACAGCCACGATGTTCTTCAGAGCACCGCCGAGGGAGACGCCTGCGACATCGTCTACCATGCGTACGTGGAAGTAAG
Source organism: Neodothiora populina (assembly GCF_041146345.1). Taxonomy (NCBI): domain Eukaryota; kingdom Fungi; phylum Ascomycota; class Dothideomycetes; order Dothideales; family Dothioraceae; genus Neodothiora; species Neodothiora populina. The sequence continues at coordinate 1,366,509 of NW_027191409.1, forward strand.
GTCTGTGGAAGATCTTCTTGACGTTCTCATGGCTGAGTGGTGGATACTCGGCGGGTAGCGCCATCATCTTGACCTTCTTGCTACTATCTTCAGCTCTGCCGCTCATCTCACCAAGATTGATCTGGGAGGTTTTCGGCGACCCCTGAGGACTTGGTTGACTGCTGTCCATGGATGGTGGATCATATGCGACAGTCGTCTCTGACCACTTCTCCAGCGCAACTTCGGTTGCGATGTTGGCGCCGGACAGTGCACCGCAGTAGATGCCGAGTTTGCGACCAATCCATTCCGAGAAAAGTTCGATGCCTTTGTCAGAGACCTCGATACCCTTGATGCACGAAATACCTCTAGCAAATGGCAGGATCTTGCCCTGAAGTTGATCGCAGGCCTTTTCGATGAACTGATGAGGTAGATTGAAGATGAGGATGCTAGCCTCCTTGACAGTCTCCTCAAGAGAAGGGTTACCAACAATGTTGGAGGGAAGTGGAACCCCCGGAAGGTACTTCACGTTCTCATGGATGGAGTTGATGATGTGCGTGAGCTTCTGTGGCTTGGTGCAAAGAGCCGAGCCACGATCGAAATGCTCTGAGCTCTCAGGGATTTGTACTTCTTCCTCAAAGACCCACATCTGTACTGTCTCCTCGAACAGATCAGGATTAGCCTTGGTGTTCTCCGCTATCACTTTGGCTATGGTGGTTCCCCTAACAACATATTATAAGCAAAATCCCGCAAGACGAATCTCAGCAGCGGTCGCACCAATTACCAGAGCCGATGACAGCAACTCTGTGCTTCTTAGTCGGAGAGAGCGAAGCCATGGTTCTTAGTGTGTATGATGTGCTGTGCGGATGTGACGGTATACGTGTAACCCTAAAGGGGGTGAAGCTGCTCGGGACGTTTCTGATGTCACGGCTGGAGGACCTTATGAGACTCCGCAACATCCAGATATGAAGTCAAAGGGCCAAAGGGGTAGTTCGGAAGGTAGGTCGAAGGACTCGGGTTCAATCTCACAGTACTTTAGTTGAGCTGGTCATCAAATGTACCTCATGACGACGCGAATCTGTGGGAACGATAAACGGTCTTCCGCCGAAATCTTGCTCGGATGGGGGGCTTATCGATAGAAGCTGCCATGACAATCCTTGGCATTGGGACGTTGTGAACTTCCGCACACGAGCTCCACGTGAACAGTCCCCGGTAAACGCGGGTATGGCGATCTTTGTGGACATCAGTACGCAGATCACTTATACCATTAGCAATTGGTGGATCAGAGACGGACCACCACATCCAATGAGAAGCATCTATGGGTATATGCATCGGGAGGCGAATAAACCATTCAGCATGTGTATGTACAACATGTACCTTGCATTCACCACAAGCAGGATAAAGTAGTGGTGTGGGGCAGAGAGACAAAGAATACATGCAAGGTACATATAAATGTCCTCGTTGAGAAGGCTGAGAGCTACCGCGTAATCTCAGTTTTGGGACATATAGTAGGATGGACCCAGTGAAAGCTGCGTAGTGGTAATGATTAAGGGCAACTACACCCGTGAGAATTGTTTGTTATTATTATGATATCTGATACAACCAAAGAAGAACTCCGCGCTATTGGAGTGAAACCCGTGCTGTTCCGTGTCACCATCCCAAGCCGTATGAATCGTCAATTGTGCTGAAAGCCATGCCACCACAGTAAGCTGACAGTCGCAGGGATATGAAAAGAATTTGTTTGTCCCTTTTACAAGGCGAGGCCGAAGACTGCGAGCATACCAGCAGCGAGAACACCGGTGCCGTAGTTCATAGCGACGCCGATGGCGGCAGAGGAGGCAGCAGACGAAGAAGTTGCAGCGGCAGCCGACGAGGCAGCAGAGGCTGCGCCGCTGGTGGCTGATGCGGCTGCGGAGGTGGCCGAAGCGGCAGCACCACTGCTGCTGGAGGCTGCTGCAGAAGAGGTTGAGGATGCGGAGCTGCTGGAGGAAGAAGAGCTGCTGGCCGACGAGGCGTTCCTGTCACCGCAGGTGACGGAGTGGCATGCAGTGATACCGTCAAGATCGTTGGGGTGACCAGCGACACAGTCAGTGATCCATTGCTGACAGATGAAGAAAGGCAGAGTCTGCTGGAAGTCGGTGATGTTAGGGGTGGAGCCAGTGGCGCATGTGCAGTTGTAGGTAAGAGTGTTCTGGATGAGAGGTCAGAATGGGATCCACATGGTTGTATTCAATGCAAGGGTGGACTTACGGAATCACAGGTGTTGGCGCTGTACGTGCTGCAAATTTGGCGGCAAGACTCGGTCTCGGCGCGGCACCAGGTTGCTCTCAGAGCAGGGTCAACAGTGTCGGGGTTGATGGCAATTGGGCCAGAGGTAGAGTAGCTGGTGGCGAAGGTCCATGGGCTCTGGGCAGAAACCAGGCCAGTCATGGCCGTTGCAGCAAGAAGGATGGCGGAGCTGAACATCGTGCGACGAGATCTACGCAGGTTTACGTGTCAGCGGGAAATGTCGATGGACGTGCAGAGGGCGTTGGAGATCGACTGCGTGTTCTGCTGACGTTCTAGAACAACACGTACCTGATGATGATGGACAAGTGAGCAGGACTGGGAAATGCTATACTGTAAATGTATCGCTGAGTCGGACACTGAGATGGATTCTTGATGGGATCTGGAGCTCAATGAGGTGGGAACAGAGCAGATAAATAACGCTCACCAGATGGCAAGCAGCCTCTGCAACAAGATGCCGTGCGCCGGACAGCCGCGAGCCAGCCCAGCAACCAATTCTACGCTAGAGGCGACGAGATACGCCCAGACCATTTGTTCAATCTGAGAAGGTCATTCTCCTGCGCTCGGTACGGGTTTCCTTGGCTGTGCCATATCAAATTCGCTCTATTTTCACGACCATGACAATATAATCGAAACATTCAGCACGACACAAGACGACTTCCGGTGGCAATTGGCGATGGCTACTGCCCAAAGGGCCTGGCATTTAGTGTTCGATGCGTATCGCCGTTAAGCTCGACTGGTCTCGAGCAGTACCATGCAACCAATCATCGACTACACCACCCGGCCCGTGCAAGCTTGACATTAACGCTAGAACGGTATACGACCCTTGCTTGGTTTAAGAGCTTTGCCTTGAGCGACCGTCCGCATCTCAATCCAATTTCGTGCATATGATCTGGAAACAGTCTTCCCAGTGCACCGCTACAAGAGGTCGTTGCTCTCGCATATCTACTTACAACATCAGGTTTTGTGACTTCACCTCCGTTGCACATCACGCCCCAAAGTGTTTAGAATAAATGACCATGCAGAGAACATGCATAAATTGGGTACTGTACGGTGAATGATATCCGGAGAAACTTTGGTCTACCACACCTTGCAGCTATACCTTAGCTTGCTTGGGGGGAGGTTGGCTAGACAGCTCTTCGGCCTCTGTAACCTTCAGGCTTTGTTGCCCCATTTCCCGTGTCTGTTGGGTCATATGACCCATCAACTCTTGAAACGATGACTGTATCATTTTACACCTTATTGAAAGCACTCGAGAGACAGACCGCACATATTTCGTACCTCCTGAATAAGGCTTTGTGCGAAGTCACTGGCGAACCGTCCTCCCTGCGGAACGGAAACAGTGCCGTACAGATGAATCAAGCTTTCGGAGATACTACCCGATCTCGGCCATCGTCGAGTCAGATGCCTGGTACGTCAAGCACAGAAGGCGCACCTTAAGGTGCATCGGTTGCCATATGGCGAGGTGCTTCAGTATAAGAAGTAGTCCAATTTGTAGATGGCAATCATGAAGTGTGTTCTCAAGGCCACCGAATTAGAGCAACGATGCACGACATGGTCTTGTCGTGCTGTAGCTATGTAATCGTAGTAGCAGATCCAAAGCGACGAATCCGTTCCGACAAGCGAAATCCATTCGCAGCTAAAATGTGACTGACGTCCACTATGAATCACTGCTCGTTGACCTGATCTTGATCCAGTCCGATAAGCGCACTTACTCTCTCTCATTCTTTGCTTCTTTATCAAGTGCACATATAGATCACAGCTATGGGACGTCTCACCACATTGGCGACCTGCCAACTCAATCAGTGGGCTCTTGACTTTGACGGCAACCGGGATCGCATTCTTGAAGCCATTCGCAAGGCCAAAAACGCAGGAGCAAAGTTGATTCTCACTCCGGAACTCTGTGTTCCAGGATATGGCCTTCTTGATCACTTCCTAGAGCTCGATGTGTATGATCACTCGTGGGAGGTTGTGGTCGAGATCCTGAGTCATCCGGACTGCCAGGATATCATCATCGATCTTGGTCTCCCTGTGCGCCACCGCGGCAATCCATTCAATTGCAGGGTTATTGCTCTCAACAAGAGGATAATAGCAATCAGGCCCAAGATTTGGCTGTGCAACGATGGTAACTATCGTGAAATGCGCTACTTCACCGCCTGGGACCAGAGACGTGTCGAGACTCACGACCTTCCGCCCATCATTCAGCAGTTGAACGGTCAGCTTGAGTGCCCTATCGGTGACATAATCTTCGAGACGAAAGATGCCATCTTCACAACGGAGACATGTGAGGAGCTCTGGACACCCGATTCGCCTCATGCCAATTATTCTCTTATGGGGGTTGAAATTATCCTCAACTCCAGTGGTAGTCACCACGAACTGCGTAAACTTGACACACGTATCAATCTCATCAGAGAGGCTACTGCAAAATCCGGAGGTGTCTACATGTACTCGAATCAGCGCGGCTGTGACGGTGATCGCGTCTATTATGATGGCTGCTCCATGATCCTTACCAACGGTCAAATCGTTGCTCAAGGTTCTCAATTCTCCCTCCAAGACGTGGAGGTCCTCACGAGTACGATCGATCTTGACGACATCTGGTCGTCTAGATCTTCTCGCAGTAGAGCTGCACAGTCTATGAAAGCGCCACAATATGAGCGCCTCAAGATCGACTTCGCAATGACAACTGCCAGATCTGCCCACAGAGGCAGCTACAGGGCGGCCGAGTCGATTGCGGCTCGTTACCACAAGCCCGAAGAGGAGATCGCCCTTGGTCCAGCATGCTGGCTGTGGGATTACTTGAGGAGATCGAAGCAGGCCGGTTATCTTGTGCCTCTGAGTGGAGGTATCGATTCTTGCGCAACAGCTACCATCGTTTACTCCATGTGCCGCTTGGTCATTCAAGAGATCAAACTCGGAAACCAACAAGTCATCGAAGACGCAACGCGTCTCTATGGTGGCAAAGATGTTACAAACATGACAGCACAAGACTTTTGCAACAAGATTTTCTGCACCGTGTACATGGGCATGAAGACTCAGTCCAGTGTTGAGACCCGTCAGCGTGCAAAAGACCTTGCTGCAGCTATTGGAGCTCATCACATTGATATGAACATTGACGAGATGTTTGCTGCAACCAAGTCAATCGTCGGTGCCGCTCTTGACATCGACCCAAAGTTCAGAGTCCATGGTGGCTCTCATGCTGAGAACATCGCGCTCCAGAACTTCCAAAGTAGATCACGCATGGTGGTTGCCTACGGTCTCGCGCAATTGGTAAACTTCTCCCGTGGAAACCAAGGAAACTTCCTCGTTCTCGGATCCGCCAACGTCGATGAAGCACTTCGCGGATACTTGACCAAATACGATTGCAGTAGTGCTGACGTCAATCCAATTGGTGGAATCTCAAAGACAGATCTCAAGAAGTTCATAGCATGGGCAGAGCATGCCTTTGGATTACCTGTGCTTCATGAGTTCCTCGATGCGGTTCCGACTGCGGAGTTGGAGCCCATCACCAAGGACTACGTACAATCTGATGAAGCTGATATGGGTATGACATATGAGCAGCTCTCCGTCTATGGTTATCTTCGCAAGGTCCGAAAATTCGGCGTCTACTCCATGTGGCAAAAGCTCTGCGTGGACTGGCAAGATCAACATACGCCGCGAGAAGTATATAAGAAGGTCCGCGACTTCTTCTTCTATTATTCGATCAATCGTCACAAGATGACCACGATCACGCCGGCATATCATGCTGAGCAATATGCTCCTGATGACAATCGCTACGATCTTAGGTAAGTCTGTCGCCGGATGACCTCGGGCCATGAAGTATGGTAGGGATCCAAAGAAAATTGCTAATGTCGTGTCACAGACCTTTCCTATACCCAGGCTTCAGCTACGCCCACCGTAAGATTGAGAATGAGCTCAAAATCATGGAAGAAGGTGAAGCCGGTCCGGTTCTCGGAGCTGGTGCAATAAACGTTTGATGAAAACGGTGAAGGCAGGCACTAACGTGGAATACCACCCTATATAGAGGAACACGGCGAATATCCAGGTGAACTTGGACCACTTTCATTTCATGTCAAGGTCAGGTGAGAGGTGGTATCGTGCATAAGACTGTATGGCAGTCGTAGATCTAGTCAAGCTGTCCTGGTGCTGCTGACAGAAGACAAGTCCGATGTTGATCAACAAACAAATGTGAAGTATACAAAGCACTGATTAATGTAGGTACCTAGTCTATGGCTGGGTCTCGGCTGAGTATTCAGAATGATCCATGTAGTGAGCATGGGTCATGCGAACCATTCCAGCCTTCACTTTGACGTCCCGAACACGTTCCCAGTCGCCAAGCCTTCCTATCTTGAGCTGTTGATTTTTGTGTATAAGGTACCTACTTTTCCTATCTCATTCGCTGAACAGTAGATCTTGCATACTCCCATGAGAATGCCAAATCTATGTTTTGTTATGATACGAGATCAGATACAACCAGCACAGCACTGCATTATTCATCGTCTGTCGCCCGTCAACAACACAATCTACGAACTCAGTATAGTTCTGTACCTTAATAAAAAGGTTGATGAATTTTTGTTGTGCTAAATGAGGGCTGATCCACGAAGCCGTCTATTGTACTCCACACGGCAAGTGTCAATCCAGGCACTAGCGGGGAAATCGGACCTCACGCCAGCAAAACCTTGTTTGCCTGGCCTTCCAAATTGTCGTCAGATGCATGCGGGAAGCTGCGTGTTCACAGAGCAGATTTGTAAGGTATGTATCTATATGCGGAGAGGAAGATGTAAGAGTGAAGAGGCTCCTGTTGTTGATGTAGGTTGATAGATAGGGAATGGCTACCTCGTCCCATGGTTTACGCGACAACATCCTCGGAGTGGGAAGAGTGGGGGCTCGCTAAGCAAAGGTATTCATCATGGCCGTTGGGCAAAGATTTGGTAGGGAATCATTGACATAACCTTGCTAAAAACGGCACTGGAGGCTCGAGACGATAACAAGTTTCTTTCATACAGTAATGCCGAATTATAGGCCAGGATAATATAGGACAGGGTGGACAGTCACGTATACCAGTCAGCTGCAGCAAGAGGTCAATAAGATACTGCGAGTGAGTATATGGTCAGCACGAGATGGAGCGATTAGAGACAGCACAGCATGAGTGCCAACTTCCCGAAGCGATCAGACTGTGGCACCTGTGTGTAACTCATGTACAGTAAACTTGACGGCATCGCACGAGAGCTGTGGTGGCAGTGCTCGAGGAGATCAAGAGTCGTTTGATGGTTTCCTGTTCCCTCACCCAATCATCAAAGCCGCAATCGGGACGTCAGATGCAATTTATATTGGCTGGCGATCGACAAAAGTTTACCGCAGTGTGCAATACCTACCTTATTGGGTCGATTGGCAGGGTTCCAGAGTGAAGGGCCATCGGCCAGAGCCATGACCAGGGCAGGCACTGCCAGAGCCAGCGAAGTGGATTTTCCGGACGTCTCAGACATGTGCGGCGGCGGCAGCATTGGGCCGAGCTTTCCAATCTGTGATGTTCAGTCCAGTCACAGCAGTGCTTGCTGTGGAGAAGGAGTCACCGGGAATACTTGTATTGATTGCTTGTGCCACAGTGTACTTGGTGTACTTTTGAATTATGTCTTCGAAAGCGGAAGGTCAAGGTCAAGGTCAAGGTCAAGGTGGATGTCTGTGTGTTTGTCAGATGCAAGGCCAGAAGTGTGGTGTAGTAGTATAGTGAGGTGGTATACAGTACACTTCCTGCTGTCCAAGTACAGATAGTTGCTGTACTTCCACTAGTCCCTACCTAGTCAGGACGAGGCGTAACGGTCGTGCAGTAAGCCATCGATATCTACCTTACTTTGTACTGTACCTTCTGTAGTCTCTCAGAACGGGAACTGCCCTGCACTGCACGGCACTGCATAGCATTGCACACATTTACATACTGCAACTGCACAGGCGGGCGCTGCACACTCTCTTCCAACTCCATTCTGTCATCGGTGTTTTTCCAGCTCTTCTCCTATCGACATCGACAACAACTTTCACCACCATAGATCGCACTGCCTCCGTCCAACGCCAGTCTCGCTGACTCGCACCGTCGCTGCCTCTCCGCCTTGCCCGTCATACTGTCTCCACCCGCCCTACGGTACTCATCAACTATACCTACGACTCGCGTATCTCGAATAGACACCCATCGCCATCGCCGGGCACATCAAACGCGTGATCCGCGACGCCCCCGACACGATTGCCTCGACGGTACAGCCATCCGACACGGCCAGCAAAAGGCTACGACACAACCACGACCGCTACGACCACCATCTCTACCGCAGCCACCACACCATCGCCATCACCCGCCGTGTCTGAGCCGGGCTTGGGCTGCAGTTGCAATGGTCACTTGAAACACCTTACGAGTCCACAAGAACAGACAAAAGGATAATTTGCATGGGTTGACCGGGCTCGGCCTGTCGTCATCAACATGTCCCGGCAACAGGTTGGATCGCGTTCCATTGATAGTCTGCAGGAAGCACATGATTTCTACAACCACGTCCCCCCTACAGACACCTATGCCGCCTACGAAATGGAAGCCTCTCCTCCGCGACATGCACATGCAAATGTGAATGCAAACGCACACTACACATCGCTGGCAACGAGCGTGCTTCCGCGCTCTTCCTCCCGTTCGCCCACACGCACCACCGCCCGTTCCATATCGAGCCCTGTGCCGGAAGCGTCTGAAGCGTCCCAGGCGCCAGACCGGGAACACCTACCGCCTTCGTCCTCGCATTCACAGCAGCGCTCGATCAAAGACCTGGTCAATCGCTTCAACCAGACATCTGCTCCCTCGGATGAGTCACACGCGGCCGTGCCGACGAGCAGAGACCGGTATAGGAGACCGCTGGAGACGAGGTCGAAGCTTCAGAAGCAGCCTCGATCACCCACCAAGTCGCGCACATCCAGTGCACCCCAGAGCAAATCTCACGCATCTCATGGCATTTCCAATGGTCTGGCCGCCGTCATCGCCCCCCACATTGCATTGAGCGGGATGAACGCTGCACAACCCACCAGGAAGTCCTCACCGCATCGCAAGCTGCAGAAACCTCTGTTCGGCGAGGTCAGCTACAATCGAGACGCTGCCTCGCACCCGGGCCATGGCATTCCTGTCCCGGTCCCTGCCTCTAGTCCTCCCACGAACCATCATGTACTTCCTGACCAGCATCCTGTGCAAGATTCGCGGCGAGTGTCCGAGGGCAGCTTACACTCATTACAACCTTCTCGATACCACAAAAGATCACGATCCGACGTCCAATACTACCCCCCTGCTCAACATGGAACGGCGAAAAATGGTTATTCCACCGTGAAGACGTCGGAGCTGTTGGCACACAAGCGGTCGAGGAGTGACATGACCTACGACCTGGAAACAGCCGGCAGATACTACTCGACCAAGGCATTTCCTCGCCCCGACGCCTCGCTATCGTCAACCCCTGCGAGGCAACCTTCTCCCATAACCACCACGCCAGATCGCCCTTCGCGCATACCCATCAGCAGTGCCCGACGCGCGGCGGGCAGCCAACCTACTTCACCCGTTCATCGCAGAGTCACTTCGCGGAACCATTTTCCTGGCCCGGCATCTCCCAAGTATCGTGACACCTCACCACCTCCAGTCTCATCGAGTCTTCCTACATTGACGACTAGACGCTACGACCCCTTTTCCGCCCGCAAAGCCCAGCCAGGACAGAGTCTTCAGGCTTTCATCAAGGCGGATCCGCCCCAGAAATCGCCACCGCTTAGGAGCTCTCGGCCACGGCAGCCAGTGTCTGCGGCATCGACAAGCTCCTCTCGCGCCAAAGCCGGCCGACGTCAAGAGTCCGGCGTGTCGGATAAAGCGGGCTCGCTCAACGAGTCCAGAAGCAACGGCCGCCTGCAGAAAAAGATACCCGAACTCGGAAAAGTAGACTTCGCTGAGAGAAGAGCTAGGATACAACGCGCTATAAGCGCAAACTTGCCAGACGAGTCCAAATCTGAGCAGAGCACCACTTCGGCAAGAAGCAGTATAAGTGGGGCGAACCGCTACAGCACTGGAGAAGGCGATGCTCTGATTGGCCAGCGCGTGTCATCTGACAACCACGCAGTGAATGGGCATCAATACGATCCAAGTACGCAGACCCAACCATCGAATGCTTTGGGACTGACAGTGGAAGTGGATGGCCATGCTCTCGACTCCTTCTTGGATGGACCATATTCGGCAGGTACCAGTTTTGACACATCGCCTGTCGTCACTTCCGGGGCCGATGTATTGACGCATGATGCCACCAGCGTTCCGGATGCGGCTGCCACGACACAGCACGGTGCCGAGAACACCGATACATTACTTAGCCAGGTCATGCGCATGCGCGAGAGGAGCACTTCCAGCGCATCACGCACAGACATCGAATCATCGCCTAATGTCTCCGGCCTCACTTCGCCAGTCGCTTCCGAGCTCGATGATCGAGGATCAATCCGCATTATGCTGGACGGTCCCTCGACTGCACCTCAAGATGAATTGTGGCTCCCGGAACCCGAACCTGCCACGGCGAGACAGGAACACTTCCCGCCAGAGCCCACATCTGCTAGACTGAATAAATTTCCCTCCTCAAGCGGCAACACTTCTTTGGATTCTGAGAACGAGAGCTTCGACAGTGACGAAGCCGAGGTTGGCTCCTCGCCGTGGACAGGGGCAGAAAGCCCTGTGGTGCCAGAGACACCAAAGAAGGCGCAGACCCTGAGTCCGAATAATTATTTTGAGGATGACGACGTCACGCCGCGGCAACCAGCGAGGGTCGGCCGATCGTCGTTACTGACAATAAGCAGCAGTGAGTGGAACCGGGACAGCGATGCTTACCATGCTGTGAGTCGCATACTCGAGCAGTACAGAAGTTCTGGAGACATGACTCCGGACATGCGCCACGATTTTGCACGCCAAGTCTCGCTTCTGTCCCCTGATCTCTCGAAGATGGATGGTGGTTCGGATGCTGGCACGATAAAGGTTCTCTTGGACAGTCTCCTTGCAGACCAATATGCATTCAACGAGCAGAAATTGCAACCACCACCGGAATCGCCTTATCCCGCAACCACGCTGTATAGTCCTGCAGATCCGGGCATCATGGACTCCCCAGAAGACGAGTTCAAGCCAGGGACTGCGATAATCTTCACACCGCCGAGGAGACATTCGTTCGATGACGACGAAGACAAGAGGGATACGCATGTCGAGATGAAGCAACTCAACAGTCTGTCACCGTCGAGTCTTGCTGTCAACACTCCTGCCTCGCAATTTGAGACTCAACCAGATGCGATCCCTGGCGCCGAGGATGAAGAGTTTCGCCCGATTCCACCTCCGAAAGACGAAAAGTATTCCCCCAGGTCTAGTGCGGGCCACATTTATCAGTCCCTTGATGCCCTGCCCGCTTCTGCACCTCAGAGTCGATCATCTGTATCTGGACCGACGTCAATCCATCATAGTCGATCCATGGAGCCTCTGCGTTTGCCAGATATCCCTACTGGACAAGGACTCGGCCTCGCGATTTCTGTGGAACCTCCGAGCACCACCTCGACAATTCCACCTCAGCTGCCACTGCATTCTCCTCCCCCGCCACCCCCACCAGCAAACTCAACGAAACCGACTGAACTACTCATGAACAAAATCCCACTAGGAGCGGCGGCAGCGAGCCTACCTACCAGCCCGACAGAGCTCAAATCTATTGCAGCAGAGGATCGTTTCAGGAACTTTTCCACCCCGGCTCGGCCATCGACTGAGTCTAGGCGAAAGCCTGAACCGATCATTCTTCCTCCCTCGCAGTCCATCACTTCTTTTCAGTCTGACCGCGGTCATTCGATTGACGAGTCAGTAACGAGCTCGACGCAACCTCCGACCCCAAACCCGGAGGCTAAGCGACTCCTCAAGCGCAAAAATGTCATTAAAGAGCTTGTGGATACGGAGTACTCCTACCATCAGGACATGAAGATCATCGAAGATATCTACAAGGGTACAGTCGGAGAAATGATTACTGCAGAAGACAAGAAAACCCTGTTCGGCAATTCAGATCAAGTCGAGAGCTTCTCTCTCGAGTTCTACGACTCGCTCCGCCGTGCTGTCACCGGCGTGTATGTACCACCCAAGTCTCTGAGGTGGCAGAGCAAGCGAGGCAGTTTCTCCACCAGCAACAGTCACGAACGGGAATCTATGATTGACATGCCGGACGAAGAGCGCGATGCAACCACTAGGGTCGGCGAGGTCTTTGCGCATTTCTTGACACAGATGGAGAGGGTCTACGGTGCATATCTCAAGAATCACGATGCTGCGAACCAGAGACTGGCCAAGCTTCAGTCCGACACCACTGTCAAGTGCTGGCTGGATATGTGCCACAACAATGCAAGCGACATCACTTCAGCCTGGGATCTGGATTCACTACTTGTCAAGCCGGTGCAGCGCATCCTGAAGTACCCGCTTCTGTTGCAGCAGCTCGTGGAGTCGACACCTCCCAGTCATCCCGATCACAAGGCTTTGGAGTACTCTGTCAAAGAGGTCATGAACGTCACCCATCGCATTAATGAGGCCAAGAAGCGAGCAGATCTTGTCGAGCAGATGGTCACCCGTAAACGAAAGGAGTCTGATGTGCGAAGTGGCCTTGCCAAAGCGTTTGGTAGGCGCACCGAGAAGCTCAAGGAAAGGGTGGGCATAGCAGAGGCGTACCAAGACCCTGTTTTTGATGACCTCGCTCATAAATTCGGCGGGCATTTCATCAGACTCCAGGTGTGCATGCGCGACGTGCAGGGCTCGATCGCCGAGGTCGACAAGGCTGTCAACCATTTCCTTGAATTCGCGAATGCGCTTGAGGCCTTCATCGAAGTCGCCCCCAGCTCCAGCCCTGAGATCGAGAGCAAGTGGAGGAAATTTGTCTTGGCTATCCGAGAACTCGCAACGGTGGCGATGCCTGACCACAAGATGAAAATTCAGAATCATGTGATCAAGCCGATGCTGACTGCAATCGAATTGCACAAGGGCCCGCAAAACGCCATTCAGAAACGAAAGAAACGAATCTTGGATTACGCAAAGTGCAAGACTATGGAAAAGGCTGGCCAGAAACCAGACAGGAAGACCATTGAAGCATCCGAGATGTACGAAGCTTTGAATGAACAGCTCAAGATTGACCTGCCGAAGCTCTATAGCTTGACTGCGGCACTCATCAAGGCATGTCTCGACAGCAATGTGTTTTTACAGACTCAATGGATGTGGCTCTGGAAAGAGAAGCTTGCTCCGGTCATTGACTACTCACCACGACATGAAGACCCAGACGCACGCGGATCGAAATTACTCGACACCGTCATGCCAAGCTTCCTCGCCGACTTCGATGTCGTACACTCTCATGTTCTGAGTCTAGCCATCTGCAACGGGTCGTTATTGGCTGATGCAGCAAACTTCCTGTCACCACAAACAACGCTTATTGGAGACGAGTCAGCCATGCCATCCCGAGCAACTTCCCGTTCTCGTCGTCCTTCGAACATCAGCAGTGGCAAGAGTGGCCGAAAGCTGTCCATCGGCAGCGAAACTTCGCCGTACCTGATATCGCCCGATCTGGAGAAATCGTTTGCTTTTCCTCTCTCGCCCAACATGAACTCATTTCCCAATGGGCAGCCTGGTTTCTACGGCCGTATGCGTTCAAGCTCCTCGTTGTCTGCCACTCGTGGTAGGACTCCAACAATCCCTCAAGGCAACAGCTCCAGTAATTTGAGCAACTCGCGTATGCCGTCTCTGACGTCCAAGTCTTCTTTTACAGCCAACCGCCCCGCTACAGCCAACAATCGACCCTCTGATCTGCCACATTCGCAATCGTACAACAGTGTGGATCCTGCTGGTAAGGAGGCGCGGCCGAGCTCTGGCACTAGTTACTTCACAGCAGCTCAGGATCGTTTCAGCGGCATGTTCAGCAGTGCCATGCCAATGTCGGACTCTCCCACAGGTGGAACTGCGCCAACGTCCCCAAAGCATGCTCCGGACGATACACATGTCATGTTCGTTGCCGCGAGTCTCTTCGAGTTCAATATTGATCGTGCACGAAGAGAAGCCGGGTACCCTTACCTCACCTATGTGGAAGGGGAAGTCTTTGATGTTGTGGCGCAAAAGGGCGAGCTCTGGCTGGCTAAGAACCAAGACGATCACACTAATTCTCTTGGCTGGATTTGGGAACAGCACTTTGTCATATTGAGTCAAGATGCATAGTCATGATACCCCGTCCCCTCCCTTCTTGCAGGCAAACCGCGGAGGAGCAGCAGCATCTTTTCTCCCTTTTTTTGTCCTGTTTCTCTTTGTCTTATATACCACTTTCTGACAAATATGCTCTTACGGCCTGTATATTTTGGGGGGTTATGTCCTAGAAGCCTCGGCGCTTTTTCTGTCCTTTTTCACTTGATTGAACCAGCATGACGCTTTTTGTGGACAATGTCCCATTCTTTTTTGACACTTTCTCTTCCAATTGGAATCAAAAGATTTCCCATCTTTTTAACCTATGGTTAGATCATCATACTCGCGCCCTCGGCTGTTACAGTATACTTTCCTTCCAAGCGTTTCTTTCTATTTTGAGATATCCAATCCACACCAAATGTCCCGTGTCCTATCTTGCCTCCTGCTTTGAATACGCTTTTTGCTATATTCTATATTGCAACTCCAGCAAGCAATGGCGAGCAAGGCATTGGCATGCCATTCTTCCTTCTTCGCCCATTTTTGCACATATTTTTATTTCAGACACCACACACAGAGAGAGAGGGGGGAGAGAGGGGAGAGGGACCACACGCACACAAACATCCATATACGAGAAAATGCATATATACATACACAACAAACACAGAACAGAACAGACAGACAGAACAGATAGAGATACACAGATACCACAGCAACGAACTATACGTCCCGCCTTCCATCTTCGATATTTTGTTCTCCTTCTGGTTACGTAGTGAATGGATTCTAGCCATGACAGCAGCAGTCAGTAGCACGAGCGGTAGCAGTAGCAGCAGCAGTAGTGTTCTATCCGTCGTACCATGAGCTATACTACCCACTGTATCCCTTATCTCTCTGCTCCTTTGCATATGTGTCATATGACCGCTTTTCCTGTTACCTTGGCAAACCCCACCCAGCAGACCAGAGCTTTTACACAATCCCTCCCTCGTCGATGGATCTCAAGGAGAGATCGGGCAAAGTACAGACTTACAAGGGGAATTGAAGCGTCTTTGCTCATATCTACCATACCCTGTCAAGACCAGACGAATACGAAAGAAGAGAAATGAAAAGAACAATGCAAGCGTTAGGCCATATAGATACTTATCATTCTACGAACAGGCTAGCCTTGGCGGGTTTTATGGTTGGTTGACGGACAGGGTCGCCCCCCTTAATCAACGATAATTGGCAGGGGAAACATACGAATCAACAATGGCTGGGACTCGTGTTTCGTGCTTTTCTTGTCAGGTAATTTGAGGACGATAGGGACAACGTCAGGTAGACCGTAGCTTGATTGGTGCCTCTACTTGCTTGCTTGACTGTTCAGGGCAAGCTGGGATATTCGGGAGGGTGTTGGCCTTTCAAGACTTTGTTTTCTTTTTGGAGACCTATGGACGATACAGGCCACTGCTGTGGGGACATAAGTGATCCGTGAGTATAGGGATAGAAGGGATAAGTGGAGGAGCTGTGAGTGAAAATGATGGCTGAATTCCCGTGCTGTGCTTCTCTTGCTAGTTTCCTCATCGCGTTCACCAGTCAGTCTCTGCGCTTTTCGCCTTTTCCTTCATCATGCCTGCCACTGGCTTCGTCTTAATTATGACGAGGAAGATACGGGAGGTTTTGTGTCAGGGTCATAAGACTTGTAAGGTTGCGAGGTCCAGAAGCTCGTCGTTTCAATCTATCGAAGAAAGGCGTAGGACCTGTTTTTGTTTCGTCCGATGAGATGCAGTATTCGCATTGCTTCATAACCAGGCCGCCCTCAAAAAGCATATCACTGAGGCTGCATCGTATCGTATCTGGCTTCCTGGGATGGCCGCCTCTTGGAGACCCGCAAAGACTGTACAAGACCGTTGATGGCGATAGGATGGAATGGCCACTTGCTTATGGAACAAGAGTAGGTCAAATCATAATAGATCGTTACACGGTTAGTGTACGAGCCTTGTGGATGATTTCCCAAACAGGATCGACCTCCATCTCCAAGATTCCACTGGCTGAGCAGGGTAGGTACACGATACCTCGTTTGCAACCTCAGCAGAAAGAGCAGTGTGTGCAGATTTTGTTCCATGCATATACGGAGATGATCACAGGAACTAGTCCTATTGTCCACAGCCAAAAGTATGTAGCCGCTCTTAGCTGTCGACCTGAGCAGACTGAGAAATATCTTGGTCGTCTTCTTCAACGCCAAAGAGTACTTTCAACCACAGACTGCATCCTCTGCACCCGATGATGAGTTCGCCCGATTTGGACTCCTTTTCGAGATCGTTCTCAGTGACAATAAAACCCTGCTCTTGCCCGCAGCGACACCCCCTCCACCAGTCGCCTGTTGTCTCATCATAGTCGAGATCATCAAGATCAACGATAACTAATCCGGTATATGAGATCTTATCGGTGCCTTTGTCACGGGCCGCCTGGCTCAGCCGAAGTTCTCGATCATAAGCAGCTTTTGCAGCAGGTTCAGCAAGCGTCTTGTATGCTAGAGTGATAGCATCGACAGTCTGCTGCTGCTCTGCCTGAGGTTCCACAGCCTTGTCCGGATGGTGTTGTAGCAAGGCACGCCTGTATGCCTGTTTGACTTCCGGAGCGGTCAAGCTCGCATCAAATTGCCGCCGAGCCAGATCGAGAGTCTCATAATGATTTCTCATTTGAGATCTTAGCCCCTGACTCTGCTAAATATATACATGCGGCCTGCGCTGTACACTCCTTTTCTCTCTCTCGATTCTTTTTGTTCTATCGTGAGGAAAGAACAAGGATAATCATTCCAGAAAGGCGTGAATCACAGATGATGCTCCTGAGCAAGATTAGAGGGGTCCTAGCAAAGAAGCCGAGCTTTTTGCGCAAAGGCTTTTTCGGCCCATGACTGAATTACGGAAGTGCAGCCGGTACTGTACTCCAGTGGAGCTACTTCCTGAAACAGCATGGCTTTTCTCACTGTTTAATTGCTCAGGTACAGCCGCGGGACCTGATTTGCACCGATCCTTCCTGTGACGAATCTAGCAAAACCCCGTCACATCCAATAGATGGGGCGGAGATGAACCAGCGAAATGAACGTGTGATGATCCCGTGGCTTGCGAGGCAACGCGGCGTGTCGCTGCTACTGTAAGTCACCGTTTCTTCAACATCGACGACGATTTGCCGCACCGGTACAGCAGATCTGTCCACGGAATCCGAATGAGAGCAGTAGACCAGAGCAAAGCACCTGCGTTAATCTACAGACACGGGTAAAGCGATGATGCATCCATCCGTTCGCTGCCACCGTGTATCAGCTAACAACGTGACAACAAACATCACACGAGCCAAGGTGTGTGGCGTTGTCCTTTTCCATTTCCCATGCAACCAGCACGCATGTAGTAGTAGCACAATAATAGGTAGACAGCATTCTGTTTCCGGGGGGCGATCCACATAACACAATGTTTCCTGGGGTCACGTCAGCATCAAGCTCAATGCGACTACACTCCAGAGACAGCGGGCTCAACAATTGGTTCAAGGTACGGTATGGTACGCCTGGGATCATGGTCCTCCGTGGGCTAAGGTTGCTAGCAATAAAGTCACAACTTGTGTGTGTGTGCGTGCTGTCTCGCGAATCAAAGCCGCGCGGATGGGGTCTGTGGGTTCGTATTTTGCTGGTGCACTCAGGCGGATGATGCAGTACCTGAACCAAGCGGCGAGTCAAGATACTAATTGTGGCAATGCTTTAACCGCGAAAGGTATGGTGGCCGTGGTGATCCTGGCCCGATCTCCACATAATCTCTTCCCAATACCACACTGGTCCTTGACATTGGGTGTCTGTTACTGTCACCGGCCAGAACCTTCTCATGGCCACACTGGCGTCAGCGATCGCTGCGGATCCGCGATGCAGGTACAAAGAACTTCGCTTTTCCACTCTTTCTCCAATCTTTCCTTTCTCACTCCTCGTATTCACTCGACGAACCACCTTCGTTTTTTCCTACTCTACGATCTCTTTTCCTTTGACACAGCCAAATCAAGGAAAAAGTCACTCCCTAGGATAACATACTCACATCTTTCACTACATTCGTTTTCAAAACCAGTTCAGAGACTCTCTGATCATTTACCATAATGCGTTCTTCTCTCTACACTCTCGCTGGCAGCGCTGCCACCGCCCTCGCCTCCGTCCGCGGGTTCAACTATGCTTCCCAGAGCCAGACTTACGAGACCTTCGTCTCTCAGTTTAACACCGCTGCCGGTCTCGTCGGTGCTGATGACTTCACCAGCGCCCGTCTCTACACCATGATCCAGGACGGCACTGCCAACACTGTCATCTCGGCCATCCCCGCCGCCATTGCCACCAACACCACTCTCCTCATCGGTCTCTGGGCCTCCGAGAACCAGGACGCTTTCAACAACGAGCTCACTGCCCTCAAGAATGCCATCTCCCAGTACGGCTCTCAGTTTGCCGATCTTGTTGTCGGTATCTCCGTTGGTAGCGAGGATCTTTACCGCAACTCCCCCACCGGTATCGCTGCCAACAGCGGTTACGGCCAGGAGCCCGATGTCATCGTTGACTACATCGGTCAAGTCCGCAAGCTCATCCAGGGCACCACTCTCGGCTCCAAGCCTGTCGGTCACGTCGACACCTGGAACGACTTCGTCAACGGCTCAAACTCTGCCGTCGTCGCCGCCTCCGACTTCCTCGGTCTTGACGAGTACCCCTTCTACCAGACCACTGATGACAACGACGTCCAGAACGGTGGTGACCTCTTCTTCGAGGCCTACGACAAGGTCAACGCTGTTGCTGGCGGCAAGCCCATCTGGATCACCGAGACTGGCTGGCCCGTGTCTGGCGACAACTCTGGCAAGGCTGTTGCCAGCACCGACAACGCTGAGATCTACTGGCAGCAGGTTGCTTGCGAGCTCCAGTCCCGCAACATCGACTTCTGGTGGTACATCCTCGCTGACTCTGGTGCCTCTCCCTCTTTCGGTGTGACCGAGACTCTTGGCCAGGAGACTCCTCTCTACAACCTCGCCTGCAAGAATGCCAAGTCCTCTTCTTCTTCCGCTTCTTCCTCCAAGACCAGCGTCTCCAGCGTCGCTCAGGCCTCTACTCCTAGCAGCACTGCCGCCGCCACCACTGTTTCCAAGCCCAACCCCGTCCCCAGCGCTGGTTTTGCTTCCGGAACTGGTGCCGTCGCCTCTGGTAACGCTACCGAGCCCACCGTCTACGTGACCGATGTCATCAAGACCACCGTCACCACTTGCCCCGTTGGTCAGACCCTCACCGTTGGTGGCTCTACCACCGTCCTCGCCACCCCCAGTGTCTTCACCACCACCTACAGCACCCAGTCAACCGTCTCCACTGTCGTCCCCGTCTCCAGCGCTCTTGTTGGTGCCGTCGGATCTGGAGCCGTTCCCTCTGGGACCGGTGTCGCCCCCGTCGGCACCGCTGGTGCCACTGGTGGTGCTATGGGCGGTGCTGGTGGTGCTTCCACCCTCGCCTCCTCCTGGGCAGCCGGTCAGACCCCCAGCGCCACCAGCCCTGGTGCTCCCGGATCCACCTACGCCGGTGCCGCCTCCAAGGTTGACGG
The DNA here is from genome assembly GCF_041146345.1 of Neodothiora populina. Lineage (NCBI taxonomy): Eukaryota > Fungi > Ascomycota > Dothideomycetes > Dothideales > Dothioraceae > Neodothiora > Neodothiora populina. Next base: position 1,386,540 of record NW_027191409.1, read on the forward strand.
CTCCATGGCCGCCCTTGCCCTCGGTGCCGTCGCTGCTGTTTTCGCTTTGTAAATTCAGGGCGGGCAGGTACCTCCTCTTGTGGACTTGAACGATGTAATACGAGCATATAGATAAATGTGGAGCAAATCATGCGTCTTCAGCGACCATATTCTCCATGTCTCTTGCTAGTTGCATGCTTCGATTTCGCACGACAAAAGCAAATCATGTAATTAAGCATCATCTTTTTTTCTGACGAGTACATTCCTTCTCGAAGCGGCTTTTTCTTCTTGCGGCTCTGTGTGTAATTATATGCAAGCCACCACCTTTTTTCAAACTTTCTCTCAGTCGAACATATCATGGTCACAAGGGGTTGTGGCTTTTTGTTGTACGATTTGAACCATCTCCAGAGTGTCGCTATCAAGTCTCACGAGTTTCTTTATTGAGTCGACTTTCTTGTGCATAAACATGTATTTGTGCGACGGAGTACAAATAATGTCATTCTTACTACCATTGCATCGAATACAAATGTCACCCCTAATCATTTCTCCAGAACCTATGTCTGCGTGCGCTTTTTTTTGTTGTGAATATACCTTGGTTCCAGAGAGAAAAGTCATAGCAAAGTGGTGAATCGAGATAGAGTGCTGTCCAAGTAGTAGCTTCTTCCCTCAATTCGATCTCATTCTATACCGAGCATAGACGTGTGATAACAACCCTGCTATCAATATATCTTGGCCTCCCCTTCTTCGTATATGCGAAAGTAGCGAGCAATGGACCTACATCTCGGACAAGCCACCCGGAGTTTGGAAGTATATATAATAACGCATGAAGTATTGTTTTTCAGATCACGAGGACCTCTCCATCATATACGTAGCTTTATGAGGGATGGGACTGACTGCCCTTTTCCCTGAAACGTCTACGGAGGACTTAGCTCAACATTCACGAAAAGGATGGAAAGAATGTTTCGTTTGCACTTTACCTGTCTTCGATTGTATCACGAACAGAAAGATGACATTGACATTATGCGACGATCACCAAGCGAGTGATATACCTAGGCTTGTATATGTATTCTTGTGATTACACCATTGCTTTTCTTGTTTCTTTATACTTCTCACTTTTCGTATCAGCAGAGCGAAGCGACGAATCAGTCCCGTAAGCAGAAATGGTGGAGAACAAACAGCTGAAGGCGACGGTTGTATACTTCCGTAGACCCAACCGTGTTAACAGTCGACCGCAACGCGCCACCGGGACGGAAATGAGTGCTTGTACCTTACGTTTTACCAGGCAAGATAGGTGTGTAGATGATGATGCTGATCTGTTGTTTGTTGTCAAGTGGTGTTTGTTTTGTGGATTGTTTTCCGGCTGATTGTGGGTTTGGTATTTGGTGGCTTGGGTGTTATATATGAGGCCAGAGGAACGTGTGGTCGGTCTGTATGAGCAGCTGAATCATGTGCTCGTGTTTTGGTGAGTATTTGATTATATATCGTTTCCTTGGTACTATTTCATTTTTATTCTGCCTGATCCTCACTGCCGTCCAGCACGGTCATAATATGCCAAATCACCGATTGAACATAGCCCGCTCCCTCTCCCTCTCCTCTCTCTCCGCCTCCTTTCTAGCTTCGTCGAGGACGAAGTCCCTCCTCTCGTCCCTCAACAGATTGTAGATCCAGAACCAAGTCATACTTTCGACAAAGCCCATGGTGAAACACAAGTTGTTCTTGATGGCATCGCCAGGCCATCGGGTGCTCTTGAGTGAGCCGAAAGCAGAATCTGCGAGCGAGGACGAAGACGAAGTCAGGTAGATGTAGGCGGTCATGAGAAACAATAGGAGCAGGCGGACAGGGGTGACGGTGGTCCAGTACTCGAGAGCGCTGCGGGTGGGTAGGGAGGCGGCCAGGAGATCGGAGACGGAGAGGAAGATCAGGACTAATGCGCACAGCGCTGTTGCTTCTGTGGGCTTGTTGAAGGCGCCTGTGGGGGGCTGTTGCATGCGGTCAGTACTCGTGTTGCTCCATCTGTTCAAGTGAAACGTACAATCTGCATCGCCCCGCCGAAGATGACGACTATGTTCTGCTCTGCCACAGTCTTTGGACTGACGAACATGAAGTATGCAACGGTGATGTGGAAGAGGGAGAGCGCCCGGATGACGCTGAATGCTGAGAAGACACCCATTCTTGCAGGATGGAAAGCAAGGTAGGACAAGATCAAGTGACTGCAAGCGGCAAGCAAGAAGAGACAGATTATCCTGCTGGTGGCATACAAAGTATCGGTGTTTCGTATGTCAAAAGGAGAATCATCGGCTAAACAGCTTCACCGCGACATCATCTTGCCTTAACTCCGACCTAAGCTCCATAACGTGACAGGCAGTTACTTTAACTGCTTGTGCTAATTACAGTAGCTTGTATATTGTTATCTGCGATCAATAGATTCCTCTGCTCCTCCACACCTCCGCAATTCCTCGCTTCCAGTCTTGCTCTTCACTGACACTGATCAGTGGACTCGAGCCAATTGCCATGAATTCCAATCGTGACTCTCTGAGGGTCAAGATGGCCGTAGAACGAGCACCGTTGTTGGAGAACCCATGGCATGACCAGCCTTCTGTACGGCCAGTCACACTTTACGGCCACACTAGGCGGTCAAGGTCTTTCCTACACTACGCTGTCTTCACTACGCTGCTGATTGCAGCTGTGTGTATGTATTGTCTCGGGCTCCTGCCAGATGGCTATTCCACGCTCTCCGCTGCCGAGAGAGTATTGGTGAAACATCCTTTGATCGGTAAGCTTGTCATTCTCGCCATGTGTGCTACCCCAATTGTGTGTGCATTTTGCAATATCTGCAATATGGCGACCATATTACTGCTTCCTCATCTCAATGTCGATGTTGCTACACAGAAGACCCCTGCAGTCTTACTTCCGTTCTCTTGCTAGGCATTGAATTGTGACAAACCAAGAATCACCACTGATAAGCTTCCGTATCAGATGGCCACAATGATTTGATGATCCTGCTGCGATTCGCAAACCGTGACCACATCTATACTCCCGAGTTCAAGGACAAGTTTGAGAATGGCGGTATGCTGGGTCATGTCGACATTCCTCGACTTGAGGCTGGGCGTGTGGGAGGCTCCTTCTGGAGTGCCTTTGTGGAGTGTCCCATGAACGGATCCGACTTTTCCGACGCAAACTATGCACCTTGTAGGTTACTGGTTTCCATTCTCGACGTTCTTTGTTCCATTGCTTTCATAAGCCTGCGCGGTCGCATCGAGAAGAACGATTGCGGTGCTCTCAGTAAAGCTTCTACCAAAACCAATTTGTCCATTAAGTCAATCCTTGCCATCGTGCTAACATAGCATCTAGTCGTGAAGGCCACAATCGAGCAGATTGATCTGTACCATCGTTTGTCCGCGCTGTACCCAAAGTACTTCACCCCTGCCCCCAACAGCCAGGCTGCAGAACAGGCGTTTGGTTCCGGCCGTCTCATTTCTCCACTGGGAATTGAGGGACTGCACCAAATCGGGAACTCGATCAGCACCCTGCGTCTCTATCACAGTCTCGGAGTGCGCTACGCAACCCTGACATGGAACTGCCACAACATCTATGCCGACGCCGCAATGACCTCCAACGTCAAGGGCGAAACCGGCGTCAGCACACCTCTCTGGCACGGCGTCTCACCCGCAGGAAGACTGCTCATCCGAGAGATGAACAGGCTCGGCATGCTCGTAGACCTCTCTCACGTCAGCGTCAACACCATGCGAGACGTCCTCGGCGCAGGCCACAAAGCCTGGAACGGCAGTCTGGCACCCCCAATCTTCTCTCACTCCAGCGCATACAGCATCTGCCCGCACCCACGCAACGTCCCCGACGATGTCCTGCACCTCGTCAAAGAGCGCCGCGGTCTCGTCATGGTAAACTTCAGCCCGGACTTCATCTCGTGCAAACCCAGCAATTCCTCCTCCGGCATCCCCGACTTCGTGGACGAAACCAGCACCCTCCACCAAGTCGCCAGACACATCATGTATATCGGCGACCTGATAGGCTACGACCACGTCGGGCTGGGCACTGACTACGACGGCATACCCTCGACGCCCAGGGGCCTCGAGGACGTGAGCAAGTTCCCTGATCTCGTGGCGCATCTGTTGGATCTGGGCGTCAGCGAGGCCGACGCGGGGAAGATTGTCGGCAGGAATCTGTTGAGGGTTTGGAGAGAGGCGGATGAGGTCAGTGAGAGGATGAAGAGGGAAGGGGTTTTGCCTCTGGAGGATGATGTGCAGATTGGGGCATCGTAGTACAAGGACGCGAGCACTGTGATTCCCGCTGTGGAGAGGGTTATAGTTAGGCATGTCCATACCAAGCTGACGATAGCTGATGATGATGATGATGGCGATGATGACGGATTGATAGTGTACAGCTTGGCAGTTCAACAATGTGTACGTGGACGTTTTCACTGCAGATGAAAATGAAGACCCAATCGCTCATGTTTCAACCATGCAATCTTCCTTTGACGTATTGTCACAAAAGACGAACCCAGGAGAGACAGGTTCAAAAGCCATAATCAACCACGGTCATCCTCGAGCAACGAATCCGAGTACTCGTTTCATCAACAACTGTTGATCTTCAGCTAGGTAGCTGAGTCATCTTCTCATCAAGTCATGATAGATAGACCGACGAGAGGTAAAGAAGTCGGAATCAGAGCAATTGAACCGCAGCAACCAGCGCCTCAAGCGCCGCCGACGCCTGCTCACTCTCACTCTCACCAGCGACCAACCCGCCCAACATCCTAGACAAATACACCAACCTCTTGACCGCGCCCTCGTCCTCCATCTTCTTACTCTGCACAGCCGCGACATCGAGCACGCTCGTGGGCACACCCGCCAGCCGGGCGACGTTCAGCCCATAGCTTCTGTGCGCGACGCCCTCGCCGACTTCATACAGAAAGGTCACGTCCGGGTGGCCGTCGGCGCCGACGTCTTCTCTGAATTTCATGTGCACGTTCTTGAGTTCGCCGGCGGTGTACTGCTCGCTGAGACGCGCCAGGGCCTGGTAGTGGGTGATGAAGAGGGTCAGGGCTTTGGAGTCGCGCACGACATAGTCCAGCACTGCTTGGGCGATGGCGACGCCGTCGTGCGTGCTTGTGCCGCGGCCTAGCTCGTCGAGGATGATGAGGCTTCGAGGGGTGGCTTGCTTTAGGATGTCGCTTGTTTCGGATAGCTCGACCATGAAGGTGCTTTCGCCTTTGAGCATGTTGTCGAAGGCGCCCATGCGAGTGAAGACGGCGTCGAGGAGGGAGAGGCGGGCGGAGGAGGCGGGCACCCACGAGCCGATCTGCGCCATGATGGATATCAGGGCGACGGAGCGCACGTACGAGGACTTGCCGCCCATGTTTGGGCCGGTGATGAGTAGAGCTCGTTCGCGAGAGGAGAGAGCGATGTCGTTGGGGACGTAGGCGTCTAGCAGGAGCTGCTCGACCATGGGATGGCGTGCTTCGGATACTTCGATGCAAACTTGGGTTGGATCAGTGACGAACTCGGGTTTGGTGTAGCCGGGCTGAGACGCAATCTCCGCGAGCGAAAGTAGGCAATCCAGCGTCGCGAGTGATTGGATGCAGTCACGGAAGACTTGGTATTTGGTGCCGATCTCGCCGAGGAGGGTGGTGAAAGCGGCGTCGCAGGCATTCGCCAGGGCTTCCTTGTGTTGCTCGCGCTCTCGGATGAATTTAATGACTTCTGGAGTGTGGAAGCGCGAGAGCTTCTTGGTCCCGCTGACTTTGATCCATGACGCGGGCACGTTCTTGAGCTGGGTGTTATCGACTTCGATCAGGAATTCTATCCCCGATGATGTGGCGTATTCGACTTTTGGTTTCTTCAGCCGTCCTGCGGCTTCTGCGCGGTGCTCGTTCAAGTCATGTTCAACAGTGACGATGCCGATACGGTGGTTTGTGATGTCTTCAGTCTCATATTCTTCGCGGAAGAAGGAGTACTTGTCGTCGTTCTTTGCTGCTTCCAGATTGATCCTGTCCAAGTACGACACCACGTCGTCAGAGATCTGTGGCAATGATGCGATTGCGTCGGCGAGCATGTCTGACTTGAAGCCAGAGTCAGCGGGCGATTTGACGTGTGCGTATTCGTTGGCGATTGTTTGAAGGGTTTGCAGAACAGTAAGAAGCTCGGGACGAGCACACTTCGTGTAGTAAATTCGGATAAGCGATTTTTCCAAGTCGCCCTTGACCCGCTTGAGCAGGTTTTTGATCCTGTCGACCGGATCCACCCTGTCATTATCTAGAAGCTCCTCTACAGCTGTGATGCGTCGATCAAGCTGAATCTGGTCTAATAAGGGTCTGCCGACCCATTTTCTGAGCAAGCGTTGACCAAAGCGAGTCTGTGTGCGATCGAGAGTCCAGAACAGACTTCCTTTGTCCATAAAATCAGTTTGATTCTGGTAGATCTCGAGGGACGACAAGGTGTTTCCATTCAACAGCATGTGGGCTCTGGCACTGAAAGACTGAAAGTACTTTGTCAGGTCGAAGACATGCTCGAGACCGTAGTCGGTGAGGTGAGTGATCATTGCGGAAAGGCAGACGGTGACGAGTTCGGACAGCTGATGAACCTTGTCCAGCATGGCCGATTTATCCTCGGAAGAATCATCCGGCTTGAGCTTGCCTGCATAGAAGTTCGAGATGTGGCTATAGGCCTCGGCAGCCATTGTTTTAGGTTTCTCGACTCGTTCGACTCGTGCCCTGTCACCGAAGACATTGACCTTACTGCCCGACAGATGCTGTACTAGCTTGTCAGTGGCCTTGGAGACGTCTCCGACTATCAAGAACTCGCAAGGGGCGATATGTAGCAGTCGGGTCTCGAGTTCGCTGCGCATGAAGCCGTCCTCGAAATCGTCGTATATGACATCTCCGGTGGTCGGCTGGACGGCAACGATGCCAATGCGGACCCTTTCGTCAGAGCCCCAGCCTTTCGCGCCTGTCTCGGTCAAGCAGAGGAGATGTCCTGTCGAATGGGCACCACCTGCAGGTGCGGCGGTAGGTCCATCCAAGCCCTCCATGTCGTCAATGTAGGTGCCTTTGGTGTACAGGTTCGTGAGCTTGCGGACGAAGGGCGCGTTCCGATTGTCACCAGCCTTTTTCAAGGCAGCAGTTTCAAGCTGGCGCACGACACCGACTTTGTGGCCGGCGGAGACGAGACGCTTGACGTGGACATGCAGACGATGGGTGGGGAAACTGGCCGAGGCGAATCGGTCGAGGTGTGCTTCGGATGCATGTTCGTCGTATCTCATCTTGCCAGGGATGCAGACGATTCCCAGCTCCTTGGCTACTGTCCTCGCATCCTCTCCAAAGAAGCGGAACTTGTAGCCAACTTCGACAACAAGCAGAGTGTCCATGTGCTTTTTCTTGATGTCGATGACCTGTTTTTCCATCGGGGTCAGTTTGTTGGTCGACTTCTTGGCGGCAGCGCCCTTTCTGCCTTTTGGCTTGGGCGCCTCTTCCTCGTCCTCTTCGGCAACATCGTCTGCGTCGGCGTGCTCGGTCTCTTCGAAGATGAAGTGATTGCGACGCTTGATCTCGGCGATACTGTCTGGACGACCGAGTTTCTGGACGAATCTCTTGTGCATGCGCTCGCGGTACTTGCGACGTTCTTCGTCATCGTCTTCCTGTGGCTGTTGTGTTTTGGAGGGCGAGAAGAGGTATCTAGAGGTGCGTTCGGTGACGGCAGATCTTTTGGGTGGGTCTGCTTTGGCAGCCGAGGATAACTGGGTTGGTGGTGTTGTTTCTATCGTTTCAAGCTCTTGCTGCAGCAGCATATGATCGTCATCACCGGTCCGAGGAGCCTCGTTCTCCACATCTTCATCGTTGATGATTGTCCGGCGCAGCCTCTTTGCGCGCGGAGGTCTGTCTACATGGCTGTCATCGTCGTTGTCGTCGTGGTTGGAGAAGCGTTTCAAGACTCCATTGCTCTGCTTTGTGGGTGGAGGATCTGGCGCGACAAATAAGTCCGAGGCATCAGCGACAGGAGCATCTTCTTGTGATGGAGCAGTTCCATTGGAGTTTGTGGTGGGCGTGGGAGTAGTCGAGTCTGGCTTTCGCGTGGGTGGGTTTGAGTCTTTGCGGGTATTATTGCGTGGCGTTGGAGCAACAGCAGCAGCAGCAGCGGCGGCGGCGGCGGCGGCGGGTCTCTTGAAGAAGCTGGAGATGGTCTGTTGTTTCTTCTGGCCTGGTTGCGAAGAGTGTGGCGCTGACGGAGTCCTGCTCGGCGCCATTGACTCTTTGTGTGAGTGTGGAACAAGTCAGGAAGAATGATTTAATTGACATTGACTGTTAACAGTAACGGCAACTGCACCTCCAGGAGCACGCGTGTTCGCGTAAAGCACAGGCAGGTACCACGAGTCATGTATCTTGCCGAGGAAGGTACACGTCCTTAGCCAAAGACGCGCTAGGGACGCGAGTTTGATTGATCCAGACCGCGTCGATTGTCGAATCTCGTGTTTTGTCCATCTCGTGTTTCGATATCAATTATCAATTATTCAATGACTGCCATTCTGTTCCGTCGCTATTCCATCGTTGCTGCCATCCGTCAATTGCATTATTCCGAATACTCTTAGCGACCTCTGTATTGCTTGATTGATCTCTATCAGTCTAACATAGACCCTGTCCGCATTGCTTCTCTACAGCCTTAACAACAAAACATGGTCTCGGTACTGGGAAAGCGCACGAGGGCTCCAGTCTGCCCAGGTAAGGACATATAGTCCATGCCAGGAAAAGAAAGAACACAGCAGTCTGACAGCAAGAACAGCAGCAGCAGAGAGCACGGGAGTGCAGACGCGAGCCAAGCGCCGCTCAGTCGCCATTCTGGGCAACAACGAAAACGACAACCCATTCATCACGAAAAGGACGGCAGAGGAAGGAGACACAGAAAGCCCAGAGACTCCGACGAAGACTCAGACGCGGCCGGCCAAACACGGACTCTCACACTCTCGCGTCTCGACGCCGAATGCCAAAATCAACAACTTGTTCTCCGTCACCAAATCCGCCTCTTCGGCCAGCGTGCGCAGAGACGACAAGGCAAGCCCAGCCTCGACTCCACAGACACCGCGTCACCGGGATGCTTTGTCCAAGAAGATTGCAATTACTCCTCGACACCGCCTTCACCTGCCAGGCAACAGTCCCGCGACTCCCTCGTCGCCTTCGACGCCATCCACCGCCGCAGCCAATGTCTACAACCGCGCCCGTCAGTTGTTTGCCAGATGCACCGATCCGGCCGTCTTGATCGGAAGAGAAGAAGAGAAGCGACAGCTGTCGGCATTTGTGTCTGCTTCCGTCGAGTCTACTCAGGGCGGCTGTTTGTACATCTCTGGTCCTCCTGGAACCGGCAAGAGCGCATTTGTCCAAGGAGTCTGTAAAGCTCTTCCGACCGTCGACAACACCGCCATGACGACGGTCAATTGCATGAGCGTCAAGAGCGCCAAGGACCTCGCCACAACACTGTGTGATCAGCTGGAAATCGTCAACGAGCATCCTCGAGGCGCCGACTTTGACTTTTTGCGCACTTATTTCCTGGCTGGAGGACAAGAAAAGAAATACATTGTCGTGTTGGACGAGATTGACCGACTCGTGGATCTGGACCTCAAGCTTCTTTATAATCTCTTCGAGTGGTCCATGCTGCCGACCTCGAACCTCATTCTTATCGGTATAGCCAACGCTTTAGATTTGACCGACCGCTTCCTGCCTCGTCTCAAGTCGCGCAGCTTGAAGCCCGAGCTGCTCCCTTTTATGCCCTACACGGCGCCGCAGATTGCAAACATCATCACTTCGAAGCTGCAGTCACTTCTGGAGCTCGAGGAGTCGACGACGTCAGCGGAAGTATCATCGTCAACAGCAGTTCCTCCAAACTTCGTACCTTTTCTACACCCTGCCGCCATCCAATTCATATCCAAAAAGGTCGCTTCCCAGACCGGTGATTTACGGAAAGCCTTCGACATCGCCTCTCGTGCGATTGCGCTTGTCGAGTCCGAGACGAAAGCCAATATTGCTCGCCAGCGACTCGAACAGCAGTCGTCTTCACAATCGCCTTCGAAGACTCTGGCCACGCCGACGAAAGTGGCGCCTCTGATGGAGAACATCAACCTCGCCTCTCCACCAGCGGCAGCAGCAGCAGCAGCAGCAACAGCGACGAAACAAACAACGACATCCTCATTTCTGTATTCTTCGTCTTCGTCATCCCTATCCCACCTAACAACCACCACCGCGCCTCGAGCCACAATCGCCCACGCGGCCAAAATCACCGCCCAGATCTTCGGCAACGGCGCGACGCAGCGTCTGGCACACCTGAACGTGCAGCAGAAAGCCGTCCTGTGCACACTAGCAAGCATCGAGAAACAAAAAGCCTCTTCTTCTTCAGCACTCCCCCCTGCAACACCGCGAAAACGAAACCTCTTCTCAACACCCACCAAATCCCAGAAATTCTCCTCCGTCTCCGTCTCCGTCTCCACAGAACCCCAGCAGCAGCAAACAGTCAAATCCCTCTACGAGACCTACACCGTCCTCTGCAAGCGCGAAACCCTACTCCACCCGCTCACAAGCACAGAGTTCAAAGACGTCCTCTCGAGTCTGGAATCTGCATCTCTGATCCAATCCCTCTCTTCTTCTTCTTCTTCTTCTTCTTTTTCATCATCGTCAACCTCGTCGCCGTTCTCAAAGACCAAAAAACTCCTCACGCCCTCGCGCACGCCGTCGAGGAAGAGAGCAGGAGGGGCAGATGGGAACATCGCGGGCTATTTCGGGGCGGGAGCGATGGCGGATGATAGGAAAGTGCTGGTTCTGAGCGTTTCTGTGCGCGAGGTCGAGGAGGCTGTCGAGAAGGGGGTTGGGAGTGAGATTTTCAGGGAGATCTTGATGGGGACGAGGGCTGGGACTTGTATGTAGATGTAGATGTAGAATAAATAGGAGAATTGGATACAGTAGCAAGGATTGAACGTATATAGATGTAATGCATAGAGAGAGAGAAGAGAAGAGAAGAGTGATGGATTTCACTTCAGGATTATCCTCCTTTTGGTAAATTTACTCACTTGACCTACCTCACTTTGCCCTTTTTCGTTCTTTCCACACTCCCGTCGAGATCCCAAATCACCGACTACCCCTGAAAAAGTGCCTTCGTTCAATGCTTTCATGTGATTCCGCTATCATACACGTTCAATCAATGACTCGACCTCGACTCTCCGTAAAATCAGTCTTCGTGACTTACTCCCCAGTCGCACTATAATACAAGCCAAAGGTAGTCACTGGGCTTTGACATGCTCATTGAACTTGTCACACAGCAACTACTATGCCGACTGCCTAACCATCTTCGTGCTCTGATCTTCCACGCCACCTACAATACAAGCCGAGCGAACCACACAGCCACAAGTATCCTAGCCCCATATCCACAGTCATGAAAGAGAAACCCTTCTAGCCGTACCGTCTACATCCAGCCCCACCAGCAGCCCTGGCATCGTCAGCACGTCGAGCTTCTTCCTCGAGCATGTCATCGAGACCCGGATATCTCTCAACACCGCTATAGCGAGACTGGCCGCCAGGACTAGACTGGCTACCCATGCCGAAAGCAGAACCGCGGTTGCGGCCCGGCTGAGACTTGTAGCTGTCGTAGCTGCTGTAGCTGCGATAGTTGCTGGGTCTAGAAGCAGGGGCTGAAGAGACCGAAGTGGACCGACCCGACATCCAGGGACGAGGTCGACCGTGGTCATCGATGACAGAATTAGAAGTCGAGCTGCCACTCCTCTCAGACGGCTCGTGACTGCGAGGCTGAGGAGCGACGTCATGCCCATGAATAACTTTGCTGAAAGATTCGTGCTCACGTGCAGCTGGTCTGACACCGCTGCTACCCTGACCGGGCGCAGGACTTGGAGCGACTGAACGGTGAATGTTACGAGCAGTGGTATGAGCAGCTTCTCCGACATCGACCATCTTCTTCTCTCCGGCTCTGCCAGGCCCGGCTACGACAGATGCGTTTTTGTTCTTCAGTCCTGACGCGGCCGCAGCATCATCAAGATCCATGATTTCTCCGCTCTCGAAAAGAGAACCGAGACTACTGTCGATTTCTTCCTCATCGCCGTTGGCCTTATCATGATCGTCGTGGCCAGGAGGCGTCAAGGCACCAGAACGGTGACGCTTCTCTGGATGAGTGCGATCTCCAGAAGTCACCTTGCCGTCGCTGGCATTGCCGACACCTCCTAGTCCAGCGATTGGGTACTTGCGCTTGGAGCCACCCTGGGGGGACCACGGCACAAATACGCCTTTTGCGGCAGGCAGGTATGGTGCAAACTTACGACCAGCCAGATCTACTGTTCCGCTCGTGGTGCGACCCTCCTTCGGTCGAACCAGCGACGATCCCTCCGAAGGAGGCGATTCAATCGGTCGAGACCACGTCAGGCTATTGCGTCCAGACATACCAGCAGTCTGGTCGTTGGTCGGTGGCCGAGGCCTGCCTAGAGGTAGGACATTGGCTCCGGTCTTTCGTGGACCGGCTGGGGAACAAGATTGATCGTCCTCGTTCTTCACGGAGGTGGTGTCCTCACCACTGAGACGGCCAGACTCGACCACGACGCGGCGAGCCGGGTGAACGCCCGAGTTGTCGTCAATTCTTGCGTTGGTAGGTGGTGTAGCAGTCAAAGCATTGAGCGTCGCAAGGAGATCGGTGGGGATCTTGAACTAGAGCCACATGAATTAGATGAAACTCGTCGTGAAGAAAAACATGAAAAGACTCACGCCCTGCTCAACAAGCTCGTCAACAATCTTGCCCACTCTCCTGAGCTTCTGCATCTGCAGCTCGGCAGTCTTGATCGAACGATCAGCAGCGTCCTTGAAGATCTGGACGTCTCGCTTCAATCCGAAGATGACATTGTCCTGTTCCTGAATTTTGTCACCGACGTAGAGATCGGCCTCTCTTCCATCGATATAGTAATGGTGGGTACCCATTTCAGGCTTGCCCTTGAGGGCTTTGTCCCAGCGACGAAGCCAGTCAGCTTGCACAGGGGCACATCTGGCAGCATTACCATCCCAAGTGGATCTAGTTCGAGGCACTATCTTCTGCGGAGAATCCATGCGCTGCTGCATCTGCGAAACGATGAAGTTGAGTCCCCTGATGGTAGTCTCGTGTTGAGAGATGGTACGGCCGCGGTCGCTATACTTGCGCCTTAATGATATTTCATAAGTTGGGCTATGGGATACATCAGCAAGAGAGTATCGACGGGTGTCTCCACCCCTGTCCCAGTGTGAACCCATTTCAAGACAGAGGAACGCTGGGGAAGAGGAAGGTACGTATGGAAAGTTGTTGTTCTATTGTGAGAGGCAAGGTAATGAGGCAGTAGTGAAGGGTTAAGCAAGGGAAATGCAACGAGCAATTCAGGACAACAAAACTCCGAGTGAAGAGGAAGGTACGCTTGATGAATTGTTGCTTAGAGGTGAAAGGTAAGGTAAGGTCAGGGAGAGAGAGGTGGTGATGGAAGCTAAGGTAAGGTACGGCTCAGAGGTGTTGCCAGGTTCTCAAAAACAATTGAAAAGCTGTGTACGGCGCTGCTGACACTGTCGTCGTGTAAACACATGAGGATGCGAGGAAGGAGCGACCGACTGACCATGAATGAACAGGCACATGCGAACGCAAACAGGGGTAGAGTGCCGAGATGAAAGCTACACGCGCAATGGAGCACATTTGTGCTGTTTTGGTATTAGACCTGAAGGATAGATAAGGGGAAAGAGGAATGATGAAGTAGAACTTGTGAAATAGCTGTGATCTTCTTCGGATTCGAGGGAGGCTGTATGGTGGTGTATAGATCCTCTATGCTTCCATCTGCTGCAGCGTCCAAGCGAGCACCCATTTCTCCTCGGCCATCTTTTCTAGCCTTCCATAGTGTCGCTCGGTGTATGCTTTGAGACCATCAACAACGTCTTTGATGTTCTCGTTCTTACCGCCTTTAGGTGCTTTATCTGCAAGTGCCATGCTCTCTACTCCCTCGGCCAACTCATCCTCTTCGACAACCTGCTTCTTGCCTCGCTTCTTTCGTAATTGCACAAATTTCTCCTTGGGGTAGAGTCTGAACAGCGCAAACATGATCCTCTGGCTGACTCTCGCGGTCCTGGCACTGGCGTTCCAGTCCCTGAGTCTGCACAGTAACGTCCAGAGTTGCTCCTCACTCAAGGTAGCCAACACTTCATCGACACCAGCAACACCAGTGAAACTTCGCTCGTCCTTCTTGGGCGAGTCCAGAACACGAGTGAAGAGATCGAGCAGGCGCTTGGGGTGGTCGAGTTGCAACGCCAATACAATAGCCTCGCGGTAGTTTTGGGAGTGGATGTAGTTTTGCAATGCCTGGTCTTGCTCGACACGAGCGGTGGCGCGCGAAGCGGACGCTTCGGATGTAAGGAGAGTTGTGTCGGTCCAGAACGTCAACGTGGCGTCGGCAGATCCTGACACCATCTCCAGAGGTGACTCCGTTGACTCATCGTCCGCGTCCTCTTCGTCATTCTCCTTGCTAACCTTCTGGGTGATGTTGCGTGTAGGTTTCACAGCAAGTGCCCAAACCCTGTCGATGTGGTTATCGAGCGTGGTAGCACATTCGCCGCTCTGAGCATCCCAGATCTTGACGAGTCCATCACCTGCAGCACTCGCCACTTGAACTCCACGACTTCCACGCTTCTTCTCCGAGTTCTTACTCGCAGGTAGCCAAATAGTCTTTAGCACGCTGTTGGTGTGACCTTCGAAGGTGCGGATACAGCTGTAATCGTTGAGACTCCATATCCGCACGGTCTTGTCTCCGCTGCCAGTGACCGCCATACCCTTGTTGCCGCTACTTGATCCATCGTCTCCAGAAATGGCTGGAGTCGAGGGAGGCGAGAAGGCAATAGACCACACACCACGCTTGTGTCCTCTCAAAACACCGACCGACTCTCCTGACTCGAGATCCCAGATCTTCACGGTACGATCCTGCGAGGCGGATGCAAAGAGAGGAACTGTGGCTGAGTAATTTGTATCGATTGCGTTGATGTCTTTGTCGTGAGCTTTTCGGGTATATGTTGCGCGAACAGCCTTCACAGACGCAGCGGCCTTGAGTGAGCTGATGTCCCAGCGTTTGATGGTTTTGTCTTGACTTCCCGTGATGAGGTAGACTGGTGGGTGTTCGAGAGGGTTTGCGTAGGCGGCCGATCCGACTGGAGGAATGGCATGGGGCAGGGCGACAGCGCTGATGGATTCTGCGTGTCCGGTGAAAGTGGCGAAGCAAGTGAAAGACATGTTTTCCGGATCAAGTCGCCACAGCTTTGCGGTGTTATCCTTGGCTCCTGTTGCGAGCCAGTGACCCGACCAGTCCGAGTCGATGGTGATGATGATTTCGGTATGGCCTTTCAGGGTGGCAACATCGGCACCGAAGTAAGTGGCCTTTGACAAGTCCCCAGGATCGCTGACTTCCTCACTCTTAAGGGAGATGAGTCTGATATCCTCGAGGTTCGTTGCCAGAGCGAGCATGGAGCTGTCTTTGCCGACATATGCGAGATCGATGACTTCATCGTGAGTGCCGGAGATCTGGCGAATGATGGGCAGAGGCGGGATACTGGCAGGCACATCTGTTTGTACAAGGGGTTCCAGGGAGTGCAGAACAAGAGTCTGGTCGACATGAACAGACAAGAGGAAGGGAAGGCCAGGGTAGTGTAGGACGTCGAGTATGGCTTCGGTTTCGACACCAGGTTCCTGCTCTTGCGTCCGCTCCGTGCCCGTGGCATCCCAGATACGTATCCGTGCATTCTCACCAGCGGTGTAGAAGAAATCTCCGTTGGCGACAAAGCCAGCCCGCTCGACGGTCTCCAGGATGGGCGTAGTCTTCAGAGCCTGCCAGCTGGTCGAGCTCCAGGCGATGACGGTCTTGTCTCTGCTGGCGGAAAGAAGGACTTGTCGTTGAGGAGAGTAGTCGAGACTCCTGACAACGGAAACATGAGAGTCGAGAGTGGCGATGGCCTTGCGCTTGTGCAGATCCCAGACCTTGACCTTTCCATCTTCTCCTCCAGAAGCGAGACGGAAGGAGATGGCCGACTCGTCTACCGCATCTTCGTCTCCCGACCGACTCTTCCTCTTGCGTGACTTTGGCTGAGCGTCCGAGGACGAGGACGAGGTCTCGACCCGGAAGAAGTGGAGAGCAGAGATGATGCCGCTGTGGCCGTGCAGAGTGTGGGTGGTGAAGCCTGCGCGGATGTCCCAGACCTTGACGACACCGTCTGCGCCGCCAGTGGCCAGGAGAGTTCCGGTAGAGTCGACGGCTGCCACAACGACGGGTGCGGCGTGCGGCTTGAGTGTTCGAAGCAATCGCACTTCTATCGTGGCATCGTCGGAGGCTGAAGGGGAGAGTGCGAAGATGCGCATGGACAGCGATCGTGAACAGATTATCAGGAACGAGGCATCGGGGGTGACTGAAAGAGTAGTCACACTTTCTCCGTCCTGTTCTCTTGGTCAGTTGGATTTATACATCGTAGAATAGAAGGATGCACTCACGCCTTCTATCCTTGCCAAGTGCTGTCCGGTAGCCAGATCACTCAGCAGAACCTCCTCTCCCAGACTCGAGGCCAGTATGCGACCATCCTGATTCAGAGCGACGGGGCCGCCAGTGTAGATTGGTTGGATGACTCTGCTGGGGTCGAATGTCGTTTTTAATTCCGCCTTGTACGCCATTTTTTAATTGATTTCGTTCTTCCTTTGATCAAGCGACGGGGACAGTCACGAGCATGGGAACCACAGCACCGTCCTGCGGGTGTCTAAGTGTAATGCTGGTCGAGGGATTCCTGGAGTATGTGGCAGCGCAAGCAGATATCGTACAGAATTGCAATAATCCGAATAATTAATTATTTGAAGATAACTTTGGGAAGTAAATGTCGAAAAGTCGGCGGAATCTGGGGTAGAATGGCCCGTGCCCGACTTGACATCGTCCAGGCATCCAGGTCCGCGGTCTGTGCTTTCAGGCATCCACAATCTGGCGCGTCACTTCGCAGATGCCTGATGCAACCTCCGAAGCTAAGAGCAGCTCCTCCGCAACATCATCACCATTACAACTATCTGATTGACGATATCATCAACCTCTGCATTCATCAACTCTCACACAAATTCACCAGCAATCATGTCAGTAGATCGCAGACACATCTCGGATGTTCAGCGACAGCTGCTAACTCCAGTCCAGGGAGGTACTTCTGGGAATCACGGGCAAGGACTTCACCATCATCGCCTCGTCCAAGGCAGCTATGCGTGGTGCATCCATCCTCAAGACAAACGACGACAAGACCCGCCGGTTAAACAAGCACACGCTCATGGCCTTTAGTGGCGAGGCTGGCGACACCGGTATCTTTTGATTTGTTATCCATCGCCACGAGCTGCCCGCTGATCATCTCAAACACAGTCCAATTCGCCGAATACGTACAAGCAAACACCCAACTCTACAGCATGCGCAACGACGTCGACCTCTCGCCCGATGCCACCGCCTCATTCGTGCGCACCGAATTAGCCAAGGCCCTGCGGTCAAGGAAGCCCTACAACGTCAACCTGCTCCTCGGCGGCTACGATGTCATCCACGACAAGCCCTGCCTCTACTGGTGCGACTACCTCGCCTCGCTGGCACCCCTACCCTATGCCGCACACGGCTACGCCCAATACTACTGTCTCTCTCTGCTCGACAAACACCACAACCCCAACATCAGCTTCGACGAGGGCATGAAGATCCTGAGAATGTGCACAGACGAGTTGAAGAGACGTCTGCCCATTGATTTCAAGGGTGTCCACGTCAAGGTCATCACCAAGGACGGCATCAGAGAACAAGAATACAACGCCGACGAGTACCCTGTCTACGCCCCGTAATCACGCCTGTTCTACCCTAGCAGGGAAACCCTTGAGCTCTGGAGATATTATTGAAAGGACTCCCCGATATGCGCATGGTTTCACCAGGCACCAGCATGGGCGTTTCTGATGGCAGCATCAGCAAGTCAAGGCGGCTGGAGCTGTTGGAGTGCCCTAGAAGAGAAAGTACCATGTCTTGCGCGCGCAAGAAGGGCACAGTATAGATAACACAATACACGCACACTCACAAGCCTGGGCCTTTCGACCACAACACCATCGAGCTCTTGGCCCAACGGGAGTGATATATGTGTGAGAGGTGTGTGCAAGAGAGTGTAGGAAATAGCCACGAAATGAAATGCATCAAACAAAAGACAGAAAAAAACACAATCTAATTAATCCACCGCTTCCTTTCCTCCTTGACTTCAGTCACGGCCCTCACTCCTTCGTGCCCACCAAAGCAGGGTGAAGCGACCATCATCAGCATGGCTAGGGCCGCTAGACGCAAGAAATATATACCGCGCGAGAGGACAGGAATGTCACGTACGGCCACAGGCAGCTGAGAACTGGGCATCCCGTCCGCTCTGCCAGACATAAGCAGTTGACCGGCTGATTAGTACTACGGTGGGTGACCACGTGGGAATCCCAGCTGCTGTACGTTTCTCCTTTGTATTTCTTTTTGTTGATATCATTTCACTCTCTGTTGTCCACTTGCTTCTTCTGACCTTTCCTTGACTCTCCTGTTTCCTTTTTTTCTCTACTTCAGATCATGTGATGCATATACAATGATGTATTGCTTCTATACGTGTATAAATGTATATATTATGTATGCACATGTCCGTCAATCATCTACATCATCGCAGGATCCATCATGAAATCCGCAGAAAGGGGTATATATTAAAGAAAAATGCAAAGGTGAGCAGCAGGGTCGTTCTTATAGGCTTGCCACATCCCTGTGCAAATCATGAAAAGCATCGGCACTGATTCCGCTCATCAGAGACGTATGGGAATGCCGATTGGTTGCTGCGGCGGCAACACGACCTCTACTTGTCCCTGCGCGTTGTGCTTGTCCACGAGTGCCATCATACGTGGGACGAGTTGAGGCATGCGGAATGGTTTGGTCTAGTACACAAGCTAACGTTAGTCTCATGTTCAGCCGCAGAGAAGAAACATGCACTTACCACGACTTCATCCATTCCCGCCTTGATACAAGCAATGATTTGGTCCGGCCTGGCATTGGCTGTTATACCAATAATGGGCACATGGCGCGAGATCTCGCCAGTCTTCTGGAGCTCGCGGATCTGTCTCGCGCATGTCAATCCGTCCATGATAGGCATCTCCACATCGAGAAGGACCACGGACAGAGGTATTTTGCCCGTCGCAGCCGGACCGAGGAAAGTCGTGGTTCTCAGCAGTTCCAAGCCGTCTAGACCATGATCGGCCACGTGGACCATGGCGCAGCCCATCCTGCGAAGCTGTTGTGCCATGACTCTTTGGTTGATGGCGTTGTCTTCGACGACTAGTGGATAAAATCAGCAATCTTCTCTTACTCAATCACCTCGAATATGCTCACCAAGCACATGCAAGTCCTGCATCGTTATTTTGCATATCGTTGAGGTCTCCGTAGTTTCTGCGTGATTCAGAATCGGTGTTGCTGAGATATCTACCGGCTGCGAGGCTCGCTGTATTGCCTCTGGTGGTGGGTCTAGACGCGCGCTTTTGATATAGAATGCAAAGGTGCTACCTTTACCAGACTCGCTATGAACTCCAACCTGGCCACCTTGAAGTTCGATCAGCTCCCTGCTGATGAACAAGCCTAAGCCGCTACCACCATACTTAAAAAATTCACATGTCAGCTGACACGTACGATGTCAAAGTGGGTGTACCTGCTTACTTGTTTGTATGTCTTCGGGGAGGCTTGAGTGAACCGATGGAAGAGGTGCTCCATCTCAGCTCTGGTAAGGCCGCATCCAGTATCCTCAACACTGAAGCATAAAAAGATCTCTTCGCCTACAGGACCATTGTATGTTGCGACAGATCGCACTTGCGCATCGTCACGCTTCTTGTCACGAGGCTCGATGAACGTGACGGAACAGTCACCACTAGTAGGCTTCAACTGTGATGCTGCGATGCTGATGGTGATATGTCGCGTACTCGAGCTCTGAGTGAACTTGACGGCATTTGTGACGAGATTGATCAGAACCTGCGAGAGTCTGCCGGGGTCTGCAAAAACATAGTTGACTGCGAGGTCATGGTAGCTTTGTTTGATTTTGAGTGATGCTTGAATATCGGCATGCTCGAGCTCTGCCTTGACCATTCTGAGCACCGATTCCACTATCGTAGGCGGCTGAACTCTGTCCAAAGCCAGCACCAGAAGTTTCGAGTCCAGCTTGGAGAAAGTCAATACTTCATCGATGATGTTCTTTTGATGTTTAGCACAGAGTGTGATCGTCTGTGCTGAGTCGACAAGCGAAAGTCGGGCACCTGGCGTAAGTATACAGGAACCTTCTTCTGTGGCAGATGGCAGAGATAAGAGAACGTTGTCCGCTAGCTGTAATATCGACGACAATGGATTTCGCATCTCATGAGATACCTGTATTCATGTCAGAAGGCGGTCGCAGCGATGTTCATGTACAAGTCCTGAATGCAGGTTCAACTGAGGACGAAAAACCCATACCATATCAATGAAGTTCTCCGAGCTTCTCTTGTTTTCCAACGCGTCCGCAAGTCTTTCTTCCACCAATGAATCTGTGAGCTTCCTGGAGGAGACGTCTGTGAGCCAGCCATACAAGGTGACTATGTTCCCATCATCATCCTGGCGTATCTCGATGGCGGCCTCGAGCCATCTATATCCACTCGCGGAAGATGGCGATTTGACGCGAAATTCAACCTTGTCTGACATTCGGGTCTCCATCGCGGTTGCCCAGACCATGTCCACTTTTTCAAGATCGTCTTCGTAAATGGCATCTCGCCAAGCAAATCCAGTTTCGGTGGCAGTATAGAATTCGGCTCTGCTCACTCCAAGAAGCCTGAGGTATGCGTCGTTGACATATAATGGATAACCGTCGCTGGCATGAATGCACATTCCCATTGGAGCGTCGCGAACCATCCTAGTGAAATTTTGTTCACTCTTCTCTGCCTTCGTGGTTGCAACTCCAAGCTGCTGCGACAGAGCAGCGGTGATCTCTTGAGCTTTGCGCTGCTCCATAGGTAGCGAAAGCAGGGTTGTTGACTTGAAGAACAAATCACGAACAGACTCTGCAAATTGGCGACCGCTAGGGTTTAGTGGTCGCATTGGGCTAGATCCCAATACCAGGACCGCGGTCACTTGGTGACCATCGAGGCCAACGATTGGTAAGAGGAAAGCAGTATTGACAACACCTACACCTGGAACATTAACCGCCAATTCAGGGGGCAGCTTCATCTTCCTCTGTTCCAAGACAACAACATTGTTCCTGGAGCGTTGCAATGCTGCAGCTATCGCCGGAGATACAGATGAATCTTGTGTATCTATGCCAAATGCAGCCTGGAGTCGAAGCGATGCTAGATCATTCGCTGATGAGATAGCCGAGGGCATAGCATATATCATTGCATATGATACATCATTTGACTTTTCTTCTAATGTGGTGACGAATCTCGTCCAAAGGTCCTCCATACTGGAAGCCTTCGAGACATTCTGTAGAAGAGATGTGGACACTTCAAACCGATTCTCCTGCACGACAGTCTCAGTTATCTCAGTGAACTCGTTGACGAAGCCCATGAAGCGGCCCTCCGCAGAAGGAATCGGAAGGAATACGAAGTCGAAGAAAGCACTCTCGGGGAAACCATTGCGCGTTATAACAAGTTCGCGCCTTTTGTTGCGCACAGCTGTTCCTTTTCTAATTCCACGCTTGAGGATTTCGGTGAGCTCCTCGCGCATAGGAGCACCCCAGACATTGGCAAGCGGGTTCCCAAGAGGATATGGATGCATTTCGCCCACGAGAAACCTAGCGGCTGCATTGTAGAACATGTACAATTCTTCGCCCCAGTACAGAACGCGAGGTTCGGTCGACGAAAGGATGGTAGCATATGTCTGACGTAGAATCGGATCCCAATCTCGCAAGGCTCCTACGGCTGTTGTCTCCCATTCGTGTTCGACCAGAAGTTTTATCCAGGGATCGGATGTGAGATGAGGGAATGAAAGCCAGTCGACCTTCAAGTCTCCTAGAGAGCCGCTGGTGCTGCCAATGCCTGCCGTGGACTCGAGAGTCGAGAAAGAGTCTAGAGTGCAGGAGTCCGAAGATGACCACGGGTCCACCTCATGACTCTCGACAGGCGGATCGGCAAGCGCGACCACCGGCACTTTATCTGCGTCTTGAATATCTAACTCCTCAAGCTCATGAGTGTCTTGTGGTCCAGACAATTGCGTTCCCAGTGAAGCGTCGACTTGCTGTCCGGGGTCATGACCTTGTCTGCAGAAAACCGCTGTCCATGCGCCTCCAATTCTCTTGCTTGACCAGACACGAGCGGCAAAGGTTCCTAGTACTTCGGTCCTAGAAACATGCTGTGATGAGCTATCGCCCGCAATATTCGAAAGTGTGTCTACCCAATTCAAGAAAAGTGAATCATGTGACGTCTCTGCAACGAGCGCATCGAGTGCCGCATTGCGGAAAACAATCCTGGGCAAAGTCGACTGTTCGAGAACAAATGTAGGACGATCGTCATCATCAATGAAGTCGAGGAATATGCGTAGCTCCGGTATTTGTTTAGTTAAAGATGCACTGGAATGCCTTTGCAAAGTGGCCGGCGCCATCATTAGTTGGCAAGTGCCAAACACAATACAGACAATAACGTGCTTCTGATCGCTTGTCGTTCTACATATCCTGATGGTTGTGGATCACAAGTCATAATTCCAAGGTAGCCATTTCTCAATGAACATGGTGCGACTGCATATATAAAAGCCTCTCAATGGCAAAAATTAGTGTGTAATGAGTAGTCCTGATTTCTGAGTCGGACGACTCAATTGGTGCGTGGTACAGTGGAAACGTTAAAGATCTAGACTTGTAGACCCCTGCTCTCATGTCATGCCATAATAAAGCTAAAGGCTCTTTCTGATTCATGCCTCGATCAAAATGTATATCAAGATGACTTACTGCGGCCTACCTTGACTTCGAATGTTGTTCGAACGTCATTGTTTTTATTTACAATCTCTTATACCTTTGTACATTTACTCTGGTAGAGATACTGTACCTTATGCTCACCCCACGGCCATACAGCTGTGCAGCAAGGAAGATCTGCAATAGCTACTTAAGCATTCTGTCGTCATCCGCCTTAAAGCTCAGACACGATCGACATGCCTGTACTAGCTGTAGCACAGATTAAAACACCTTGGGCATCCACCGTGGTATTATTGCAATAACTATTGCACTTGTACACAGATCACGCATCACAGCAGGGAGGTCGTGTAGCGTCGCATATTTTGCTAATCACTACATGCAGACATCTTAGGTATGACCTCGCTACTTGGTGAAGATGTATGATCATGGTCATGTTCATCTGTCCTGCTACTTCGTATAATTAGAGGAGTCGATGAACAGGTCCATCGATAACCAGCCAATCATCTAACATTGACACAGTACTGTACCTTGTCATTGCGCGTGCTAAAGCTGAACATAGTAGAGACTCCCGATCCAGCCTGGCTCCAAGGTGGCTCGCAGTCCTGTATGTGTTCAGCATAGGTAAGTCAGTCATGGACGTGGTCATGATCGCTTCTGCTGATAATCTGGAGGTACAGTACCAAGGTAGGAGTACGACGAAACCGACATTATATCCTTCAGGCCACACCATAGCTTATGAGTCGATAAGTCGTCTAACCATATCAGATGCTGCAATGGCTTCCCCTTCGCAAGCCATTCCTAATCAGACAAGTGGTCTTCGAGCTACCATAATTGACTGCAATGGCCTATACCAGGTGGCCGTCGATGTTATTGTACCAACGATGGTATGAGGCCCGCAAGGACCCACGAACAAGCTTCTTCGTACATTTTATATCGTAAGCGAGGTCAAAAGTACTGTACTGTACCTTACCTTAGCTGAGCTTAGATACTGTACATGGACAACTATTGGCTGAAGCATCTGCTGTAAAGTACTTTAGATACTGGCATCTGCACTTGATAATTAAGACCTTCCTTCAAATATGTACAGTAATTTGCGCTTTACCCAACAAACATAACATACTGTAGTTCCCTTAGGCCACAGCGCACTAGGACGCGCCACTGGATTTTATAGCTTCTTCCAGCTATGTTAAGGACAGCAGCTGCTTTGATCACGCCGGACTGTGCAATGTGGAGAAGCGCGTAGCTACCTTTGGGGTCATTCGAGTAAGACAACCAGGCTGAGGTAGAGCGTCAACGGCCGGTGTGGAGCTGTTAGGAATGGCGCATGTCTTGCCCCGCGATTGAGCCCGATCACACTTTCATCATGGCAATATTGCAATGATGATCAAGCATGTCAGAAAAAGGTAGGTACCTACCGAGATAATGTAAGGCTACCTGACATACTGTATTCATCTCGCTACCCGAGTGAGCGGAGATCTCGTCGCTCTGCCTCCAAGAACCACGTTTTATTCATGCTCAATTCCGTTTGAACCTTCGTACAATACGAACTCGATGTTGTTTCAAGGGTGATGCTTCGTTCTACGGTGCTGCTTGCCGTTTCAGGCACCTTCCTGGAGCAGACGACGAGATTCGAGAGCATAATCTCACTAGCGGGCTCATTCCTCGTATGGTTTCTGGTCACACTTATCGTTCAGTTACCTATTATTCTCACTTGGAAGCTTCTCGTTTACCCATTATATCTGAGCCCTTTTCTGAAGCTACCACAAGCACCGGTTAGTCTCACTTTTGAAAGCAATCCATGTCTCTACCAAAGTTCCACTGTTTGAAGAGTCGAAAGAAAGAAATACGTAATGACTGACTGAGTCCTCACTCACGCTCTTGTAGCAACCAAGATCATGGGAACGCTTTCTCAGAGAGCCCACAGCAGATGATTGCCTGAATTGGATGCAGACCATACCGAACGATGGCATGATACGCTATCTTGGTCTTCTGAATACGGAGAGAATACTCCTCACCAGCCCTCAGGGGATAGCAGAATGCTTGCAGACTAACCCATACAATTATGTCAAATCGAAAGGCATTCGAAGGATATTGCTATGGCTCCTTGGCGATGGCCTCGTTGTCTCGGAGGGAAGTGAACATAAGGTAGACTATCATTTGGTTCATTGCTGTGGCTTCTACAGCGACTAACGATTCCATTGTAGTATCAAAGAAAGTACATGATGACTGCCTTCAATTTTCGAAGAATCAAAGACCTTTACCCGTTGTTCTGGCATAAGGCCAGCGAATTCTGCCAGACATTGGATGATCATGTCCGAAAAGCTTCCAAGAATACTGAAGTCAGTGTGGCTACAGTCGAGATTACCCAATGGAACTCTAGAGCATCACTAGACATCATTTGTGCTGCAGGATTTGGAGAAGACTCGAATGCTATACAAAATCCAGACTCTGAGTTCTATCGTAACTACAGGCTTGCTTTCATCCCAAGCGAAGGCGCGAAGAAAGTGCGACTCCTGGCTCTGCTCTTTCCAATCTGGGTATTGAGACGACTACCTATGCAGCGTATACAGGACATCCATGCCGCCGAAGGAGCAGTGAAAGAACAGATCCAGAAGCTCTTGGCCGAGAACCGGAGGGCCCTCGGCAAGAGCGACGCAAAGGAGAAGCTTGATATGATCTCTGGAGCCCTTCGTACGGGTGCATTCACTGACGAGAACCTTCTTGACCAGTCCATGACATTGTTTGCAGCAGGGCATGAAACGGCCAGTAGTTCGTTGGGTTTTGCCATATATCTATTGGCAAAGAATCCTGACGTGCAACGAAGACTTCGTGAAGAAGTCCGGTCAAGGCTGCCCTCGCCGTCTGAACATGCCACGATGACGCCCGAAGTACTAGATTCACTAACATATCTACATGCAGTATGTCAGGAAAGTCTAAGACTATATAATCCTATTCCTATCCTGCATCGCACAGCTGTCGTGGATACGACTTTACTAGGAATGAAAATACCGAAAGGAACTGACATACGGATTCCTAGCTGGGCGCTTTCCAAATCAGAGCATCTATGGGGCAGCACAGCTCTACGATTCAGACCCGAGCGATGGCTGGAAGGTAGTAAGGAACAAGCCAGCAAAGGAGGCGCGGAAAGTCAGTACGGCTTCATGGCCTTTTCATATGGCGCGCGCAGTTGTATAGGTGCCGCGTTCGCCAAAGCCGAAATCGCGGCGTTGCTGGCTGCCGTTATTGGAAGATTCAATGTTGAGCTGGCTGATATGAGAGAGGACGAAGAATTGTTAGTTGAGCATGGAGTTGTAGTGAGGATCGAGCGGGGTTTAAATGTCAGGCTCACGCCTATCCCGGGGTGGTAATCGGAATTGGACAACATGATATCAGTGCCACAGGACAATACAAGATGCAGAGACTGTGCTCACTTGACATTCGACTGCCTGCGCATTGTTGCGCAGAGGCCTGGTACTGCAAGGTCACTTAAAAAAAAAGGCAGGGAATTGAGTCACGGGCAATCTTAGAATTGTTGGCGGTTGTAAAGCGAATGTCGTTTGCAAGCAGCACTAATGAGGATGTGATTTGAAAATACTTTTATGATACGGTACCATGCACTGAGGTACCCAGCTAAGCTGAGAAGTCTCGGCGGAAAAGATTGTACAGAAGAGCGTTTGTCGATACGCGTGCGCGCGTTTCGACAACCTACCTTGCCTTTCAGTGCTTGTAGGGCTATTATGAAATTGCCCTAAACAAGCCCGCGGCAATTCGCAGAATCTGATCTCAAGTGAATCCTCTCATAACATATTGAGAAAATGAAGACTCGAAATCGAAGAGATGTGCCGAAGATCATTGACTTCTCCTCCACCCGCCCGTAGGCTAGGAGGAGACGTCACCCATAATCCTTTGCTTTTCTTTCTCTCCACTTGACATGACGGTTTTCGGTCTCATGGAGCCTCACGAAGAGGCGTCTCCAACGAAAATGCTTTTAGTCAGTGTTTATAATTTGCGTTATTGTTAAGAAAAAAGAGAAAGAAAGAAGCAAGCCAGGACGGCGGAAGTTTCTGTTTTGAGGTGTCCACGAGAAAAGCGAACGCACGGTCTTCTCTCTCGTGCGCTTCGACTTGCCTTAGGCTCTCTTCTGACGGCGAATGTTCGGGATATCTCATTGTATCATAGAGAAGAGGAAGGAAAAAAGAGGGTATAGAGGCGGGGCTAACACATTTAACCCACTTTGACCTTGGCGGGAAGCCACTCAGAAAGATTGGCAAATATTTATGCCCCTCCACCTTGCTGTTGCTGTTGCTGCTACTGCCATTTCTTGTCTGAGCATTGGTGTGACTTTTTTCTTCGGTCGGTGCCGTCCGTGATTCAATTTAACCCATTTCTTTGCCTTCCTTGTCTCGCCTGTCTATTGCTCTGAAGCTATCTCTTATACACATATACTTCAAAATGGCCTCAAATGATCCCCAGAAGATCGGTAAGCTTTCTTTTCCCCAATGACGAAGGAGCTCCGGGTACTACCAGCATTGGTTCCCCATTCTCACCTTACTCTCGCTGCTATTTCTGCTTATGGTGTTGATGATGTTGCTGTTGGCTGACCACGATGTATCTTCTCTCGTACAGCTATCTTGTCGGTCTATGACAAGACTGGCCTTCTCGACCTGGCCAAGGGTCTGATCAAGAACAATGTCCGTCTTCTCGCATCTGGCGGTACGGCCAAGATGATTCGCGAGGCCAACTTCCCTGTCGAGTAGGTCTTCCTTTTACCAGTCTAGCCACTCCCTACATGACCATCATGCTGATGGCTGTTCTTTCTCCAGAGACGTGTCAGCAATCACAAAGGCACCTGAGATGCTTGCTGGTCGTGTCAAGACTCTTCACCCGGCAGTTCACGCTGGCATCCTCGCCCGTGACCTTGCTTCGGACGAGAAGGATCTGGCCGAGCAGAGCATCAACAAGGTCGACTACGTTATCTGCAACCTGTACCCCTTCAAGGACACCGTCGCCAAGATCAACGTTACCATCCCCGAGGCCGTCGAAGAGATTGACATTGGTGGTGTTACTCTTATCCGTGCTGCCGCAAAGAACCATTCCAGGGTGACCATCCTCAGCGACCCCGCCGACTACCACGACTTCCTCTCCGAACTTGAGAAGGGCGATGTCAGCAGCACCAGCAGACAGCTCTTTGCTCTCAAGGCTTTCGAGAACACTGCCGACTACGATGCCGCCATCTCTGACTTCTTCCGCAAGAAGTACGCCGGTAACGGTGTCCAGCACATCTCCCTTCGCTACGGAACAAACCCCCACCAGAAGCCCGCTGCTGCCTTCATGAAGGACGAGAAACTCCCATTCAAGGTCCTCTGCGGTTCTCCTGGTTTCGTCAACCTCCTCGATGCTCTGAACGCATGGCCTTTGGTCAAGGAGCTTACTCAGGCTCTTGACTTCCCCGCCGCTGCTAGCTTCAAACACGTTTCCCCGGCTGGCGCTGCTATTGGTGTGCCATTGAACGCTGTCGAGCGCAAGGTCTACATGGTCGACGACATCGAGGGCATCGAGACTTCTGGTCTTGCACAGGCTTACGCAAGAGCTCGTGGTGCCGACCGCATGTCCAGCTTCGGTGACATGATCGCTCTTTCCACCGAGGTCGATGTTCCCACCGCCAAGATTATCTCTCGTGAGGTTTCTGATGGTGTCATTGCTCCCTCTTACTCCAAGGAGGCTCTCGAGATTCTGAGCAAGAAGAAGGGTGGCAAGTACCTCGTTCTCCAGATGGACCCCGAGTACGAGCCTGCTGCCCAGGAGATGCGCACTGTCTACGGCATCACCCTCACTCAGCACCGTAACGACGCCAAGATTACCCCCACTGGCACTTTCGGCACCATCATCACTCCCAAGGACTCTGCACCCCTCCCCGAGTCCGCTCTTCGCGACATGACTGTCGCCACTATTGCGCTCAAGTACACCCAGTCCAACTCCGTGTGCTACGCTCTCAACGGCCAGGTCATCGGTCTCGGTGCCGGTCAGCAATCTCGCATCCACTGCACTCGTCTTGCAGGCGACAAGGCAGACAACTGGTTCATGCGCTTCCACGAGCGTGCCCTTAACATCAAGTGGAAGAAGGGCACCAAGCGTCCCGACAAGAGCAACGCCATTGACATGCTCTGCAGTGGAGTTGTCCCTGCCACTGGCGAAGAGAAGGAAGATTATGAGAACAAGTTCGAGGAGGTTCCTGCTACCTTCACCGCCGAGGAGCGCAAGGAGTGGTTGAGCAAGCTCTCCGAGGTCGCTGTGTCTAGTGACGCCTTCTTTCCCTTCATTGACAACGTCTTCCGCGCTGCCAGATCAGGTGTCAAGTACATTGCCGCTCCCACCGGTAGCCAGAACGACGGTGTTGTTTTCAGCACTGCCGAGAAGCTCGGTATCACCTTTGTCGAGCAGCACACTCGCCTCTTCCACCACTAAAGGAAGAGGTGGTTTTAAGTGGTAGAAGCACATTGAATATCATTTGTCACTTCTACACGCTTGAGGACAAGCAACGAGACTTGATTTCGTAGTAGATCTAGGTCACTGTCACCTTGTCTTCTATGATCTTTGTTCAACACATAACTTTTCTTTTCCTCTTTTTGCCATTTCAACTTGACGTTTGCGAAACGCGTGGCGTTGGGTGTGTCTTAACGATTTATATTGATGAAACGACGAGAGAAAACAAAACCGATTTAGCGTCACCAGAGGGAGAGAATGGTGAGGTCTTCTGGGCGTGGATAAAGAATTCAACTTTGGAAGAGATGTGGAGGGAGAAAAGCAATGATACCAAGAGGAGAGCAACGTACATGAGATCACCGGAAGTGGAATAGAAAGCAGCAGTGGCAACGCGATTTGCATGAGAAGAACAATTTCTTTATTTTCCCGTCATACTTGACTGTGCCACATGTGAAATATCTCTTGCCTCTCCAAAAGTCAAGAAGTTTCATCAATCCTCGGCAATGTTTAACTCAGGTCGGTATCAAGGTATAACCAGAGCGCTCTCGATAAGATGAGATAAAGGTGCCGTACAACCACAGTAAGTACCTAGGTACGATACATCGGCTTCACTTATCAAAAAAAAAAAAGGCACGCACAGTGCATCACCTAAACATCCAAAGGGAACAAGAATGCTCCGAATGACACGCAAGAAAAGGACCAACAGCATAGCACAGCCCAGCCCAGCGCAAGCTCAGAAACAGTCCAGAAAGGAAACACGATCCACAACCAAGCTCACGACCCATACCTCTCCACCGCTAATCCTGCGTCGATAATCCTGCGTCGATCGATCGATCACGAATAGGCGAAAAGGATATTTATATCCGTAAGGTACTCTCCCTACGCTACATACTGTGCATAACCCGGAGATGGAAACAGGGAGGCATGCATTGGTCTATGAGCGAGTACAACTTGGTCGAAACATGGTGGCTTTCTGGTTCGCATATGATGATCGTGTTCAAGGACGCGCGCGGTCTAAGAACGGAAATGGGGTGGTTGACTGCAGAGCCGCCTGCCTGGTTCGTCGTTGGTCTGGTCAGGCAGAGTGAAGAAGATTAGAGAGAGGGAATAGTTTCATGTATACTTTGCTTTATTCAATTTTCGATCTTCGAATTATGCATTTGTATTTATAGTAATCGAAAATACGTATGCTGCAGGCGCTTGGAAGTAGAAGACGTATGTACAGGGGAAGCATAAGCGCTTGCATTGACTTCTTTACAAGATCGAGGCGGTGGAAATGTGAGTTTTCAGAGTAGATCAAGATTAGAAAGAGATGATTGCTTGGTATCGAAAAACCACATATATGTGACAGAAATACAGGGAAACAGAAATTGAGAAGGAGGGGAAAAGCCCATGGAGCGCCGTCTGGAAGAGTCTCATCTAAATCTCCAGCCCCGGATCCGTCGCTTGAATGTCCATCATGAAACGTTCTCTCGAATTAGATGTATATTGGTGAGAGAGGTAACGTGGGGTATATGTTGTTGCTTTGATCAGGACAGTCAGGATGGTGATCCATTTTTGCGACTCATTTATGCGTGTAGAGTTTGGTCTTTTGTTTTGGCGGGGATGATGGCTTTCCTGTCCTCCTGGGTCCTCGAAGATAAGTTTCGAGTAGTGGTTCATCGTCACTTTCGTTTTTCCTTGCCATGAAACAGCGGCGCGGCTCGGAAGCATGTACAGGAAATTCGTCATTAAAAACAAGGGTCAAATTTGAACAGTAGATCGCAATTTGCCTCCGTTTTAGAAGTTTCGGCTGGGAGCGACAGAGTTCTCGTTAGAGGCGGAATAAAATCCACCCGTCTGCTGCATTGGTAGACGACTGTCGTACGACGAGGTTTCGGCGTATACTGGACCACCGGACACAGAAGGACCATTGACGTCGTTAGGACCCATCTCGATGCTAGGGAAGCGGTTGTGCTTGCTATGCACTGCTGGGAGGAAGTCCATGACGAACGATCCGACGTAGAAGATGTAGATCAGAGACACAGTCCATTCGAGAACGGCGGCGCGGTTGTAGTGGTGTTGTTTGCTCATTACAGCAAAGGCTGTATCAAGAGTGTTAGCGACCTTGAAAACGACCGAAGCGAAAGCAAAGAATACTGACCAATTGCGAGACAAAGTTCGACGATGATGAAGCAAAGCTTGATCCAGAAGGACGCACGAAGGATGCGGTGCTCGCGGTAATGGATCCCGAGGCGTTGGTATTCCGCGCAAATGAAAATCGCAGAGATGATGTATCCGGCGATGAACACGACAAGCATGGCATCGTGGGTCGAGTGATAATGCACGGTATCGAAGATGGTAAGGAAGATCAAGCCCAATGCGCCGATGACTGCAAAGGTGATAGCTCCGATTGACAGCCACTTTTGAGCCCAAGAGGTGTTGTGCGCCAGACGACCTCTATGTCTGAGCCATCTTTCGGCAATGAAAGTGCCATCAAAGATGACGACCGTTACTGCGGAGCCGGCAATGAATAGAGGCTTCATGTTGGTGGCACCGATATCCGAGATATAAGCAATATGTTGATTCGGGTCCATGTCAGCATAGTGAGGTTTGCCATTTGTCACCCACACGAGCAGCATGCCCAACAATGTGCCTGAACAAGCATCTACGTCAGCACATGATTCCTTTTTCGTAGGCGAGGGAGACCAAAGACTTACCAAGCCAACATAATGCTGCGAACAGCGGAAATATCCAATATGATATGCCGTACATGGCTGATGTAGAAGATATTGAGTCTGATGAAAGTAGTTTAAGAGCGACGTAGAGAAATCCTGCGCTTCCTCAAGTCTTTGGGTCTATTAACGCTGATGTTCGTTGATCGCGTGCTCCCGTTGTTGTGGATACTTGAGAGATTAAACCCCTGGCTTTGACTTGGTCTGTTTATTGATCCGAAGAGGGGACGAAGCGTGGATGAAGAGACGAGCGACGCTGAGCGCAAGAGGGAGCGGAGTGGACAATTATGTAAGATACCCAACAACAGCAGGATGTGAGAGCAAGAACAAACCTTCGCAATAAAGAGAGGCAGTGTTTGTAAGGCAAGTCATACGGTGCATTTAGATTCAATTGGTGACGACTGACAAGATTTCTAATTCGTGCTTACGACGTCATCCCGTCCAGTTTCCGATGGGAGTTGCGGAGAGGGCGGGTCTCTTCTTCTCTCAACACTACTGTAATCTCACTACGCACCACGCATAAGTACAGTACTTTAAGTGCTGTACAAGAGTCTAGACGTCTTTACCAGACCCTCACGTACCTTGCCTCTGATTCCGGAGATGTTGTACCTGACCAGGGACTCTTCATACGTGAATGTGATTCTGCGACGCTGAGGCAGACTCACAGATTGAGACTGCGGTATGCGGCGAAACGCCTCGAGAAAGGCTTGTCTTGCAAATCTCTGCAGTGCCTGCATAATGTGGCTGGGTTTCGATGAGAAATGTGCCCGTAGAGTTCCAGGGCCGAACGCTTGAGCCGCCCGGAAACCGCGATTGTCTGAGTCGCGAAGCACTTGCATCACGGAATTTTGCCCTGTCTTCTTCCGTCCTTTCACGTGATCGACCACTTTTCGACCCCGGATAGAACAAAATGTTCACCCGAAGATTTGCCATTAGCGCTTGGCGAAACCACACACCTTTTCGGAGAGCGAAAGTCCTTGACTTTTACGAAGTGTGCGACGTCGACTAACCAACACAGCAACACCGTCAAGATGCCCAAGGAAGTCAAGCAGAAGAGCGGCATTGCCGTTGGCCTTAACGCTGGTTACGTACGTTCTTACCACAGCAGCCGCTGTTGTCCATATCGGCACTTTTTTCTTCGGTTGGAGTGATAGCTCAGGCAATGCATGAGAAAGATGATCTTAGGATCAGCCGTCATCCCGATCATTGAGGAAGATGCGCGCGACAACTGACCGCTCGAGAGATGTGTGCTAACCAGATTTTTTCACTTTATACAGAAGGTCACCCCTCGCCAGCCTAAGCCCCGTGTTTCCCGCACCAAGGGCCACCTCTCCAAGCGCACCGCTTTTGTACGCGACGTCGTCAAGGAGGTCTCTGGGTACGTTATCTGAACAAGAACAAGAGCGAAGAGGAAGATTGAAAAATGCACAACACCACAATCGGCCTGGTCAAGAGCATGGTTCTGGTTGAAGAGGAAAAAGTCCTATCCGCAGGAGAGAAGAGGATTTCAACAAGTCTCTTTACTCGGGATATCGCAATATACCAGACCACACCTTGCTACTTCCAGAGCTGGCCCCATCACCACACATTCCCCTCACATATCCACTCAACCAAACTTGGAGGTTCTGTCTACGAACACGAGCTGACGAGTATTTCTTTGATTACAGTCTCGCCCCTTACGAGCGCCGTGTCATTGAATTGCTCCGCAACTCCAAGGACAAGCGTGCCCGCAAGCTCGCAAAGAAGAGAGTAAGTCTACCTCCCTCGATGTGCCGACGACGAACAGAAATGCTGACTTTTTCTCTCAGCTCGGTACCTTCGGCCGTGCCAAGGCCAAGGTCGAGGAGATGACCAACGTCATCGCTCGCTCCAGGACCGCCGCTCACTAAGCGTAGTCTTTCGAAAACAAAAGACATGACGAAGCTTGGTGCAACCTGCCGCTGCTGGTTGTATGGGATGATATGAAAATACCACAAAGGTCGAATACCACGGGTGAAAAAACGGCGTTTTCTATAAGATATTACCCCTTCCTCCCTTCTGGCCACGGGGGCGCGTGGTTTGGTTCGGAGATTTGATGAATACAAAAATGACAAAGTCACTTCTTCGATGCCACACATGTTTTCTTTTTTGCTTTTTTTTTCTTCTTCTCTGCCTTGTGACAGCAGTGCACGTATCCCCTCTGGAACAGGTCTAGTGAGTGACTAGTGAAGCTATATGCGCGCGAGGGCGACACTGCTGTCATCATGACCACGTGAAGTGTCAATCGCACTAGGACATCTGTGTTGAAGAGAACCATGTCTCATGCGCGATCATCATCATCGTCGTCGTCGTCGTCGTCGTCGTCGCATCAGCTGCCTTGCGAAGTCACTACGTGGCATCGGTCATCGGTGCTGTACAACTGGTATAGAACTACCGAGTGTCGAGTACCTTATCGAACCAAGTATACTTGGTGTTCTCGGTGAGGTCAATGAGACTTCTCTACCTTGCTGTTACTTCTCAGCTAGGTAGTCACTTGTACTGTGTTCCACTGTGGTACATGGGCAGCAGAGGTAGGTTATATTGTGTCCTCGCTACATAAAGAGGAAGAAGTCGTACATGAAAGAACGAGGGTAAGAGTACGACTAGCTTCTCACATGGCCCTCTTGACGGCCGTAGCAGTATCTACCTACCTACCTACCTATCTATCTATCTATCAACCTCCATCCCTTATGTCAGATCAAAATGGATCTCTATGATTCGACATTCAAAGCACAGCGCAAGGATGGGTCGTGGTTCTATCGCGGGACCCGATTCGTCTTGTCTGATGGAGGGGCCGAAGGGGCGTGTGACATTTCGTCTTTTGTATGATTCTGATGAGTATCTGGATAAGACTAAAAGGGCGTCTATTGTCGCACTCCGACGGGCAAAGCACGATTCCCCCAATGTCGTGAGGACTCGCGGAATCTCGATACTCTCTCTTTCTTTCCTTACTCTCCCTGCTCGTCACCAATCTTCTCCAACTTGCCCATCTGTCTCTTTTCACCACTCTCGCCGATGATCCTGATCCTGTCGATCCTGGTCTTTTCCGCGTCGCCGTCCTCGCCCTCGACGACATAGACGACGAGCGAGGTGCAGTTCTGGAACTTGACGAAGCGCAGGTCGACGCGCGCCGTGTGGGTCTTGGAGTCCCAAGACTCGGGCGTCAGGGTGATGTCTTGGGTCGGGGCCGCGGCGTCGCCTTCTTCAAAGGAGAGCACGTTGGCTGTGTTTGTGTAGAGACGCAGGACGGATGGGCGGGTCACTTCTTCGTCGTCGGCTGTCGGCGTGGGGATCGAGGTGATGAAGAGCGAGTGCACCTTGAGGGTGGACTGGAAGGGAATGTAGAGCATCAGTTGGGCGTCGGTGTCTGACTCGATCCAGTCCTTCTCTGCGTTGTCGCCTTGCTTCTTTGCTTTGCTCAGGGCCGAGGGAGCGGTGGTTGTGAAGACAGATCGTGGTCCCGAGGCGTCTGAAGAAAGGTTCAAGAAGTCGAGGTTCAGCTGGTCCACGTTCTCGGTGATGTCGGTGTAGCCCTTGGGCAAGGAGGCTCCGAGGAAGGTTCCTCCCAAGGAGGTAGCTCCCGAGGATGATGATGAAGCGCCTTCTCCAGCTGAAGCGGCTTCTTCTGCGAGCGATTTGATGGCTGCGTCCAGGGCTTTGGGGTCGGCGCCACGGATGCGCTTCGTCTCGCGACCGGCCTTGAAGATCATGAATGTAGGCATGGCGGTGATGTTGTAGGTCTGGGCGATGTCGCGCTGGTTATCTGTGTTCACCTTGGTGAAGGTGATGTGGTTCGGCCGCGAGAGCTCGGTGGAGAGCTTCTCGTAGTAAGGCGCGATGGCCTTGCATGGTCCACACCAGTCTGCATAGACTGTGATGGCATTTGTCAGAAGATTAGATGTATAGTAGGAGGGAAGAGAAGTAGGGCAACTGACAGTCTGCCACGACTATCCGTGATGAGTTGAGCAGTTGTGAGAACTGGGCTGCTGACTCAATGTGTACAGTCTTGGACGCCATGGTGGGTACAGTGAAAATGTTGGAGTAGACAAGGAAAAGAGAAAAGTATATCTGATTGATGCAGAAGAGTGTTTGATTGATGGATGGTTCAACGATTACCTACCTACTGGTACTGTATCTTTACCTCGATAAAGTAGACAAACAATGGTGGGGTTGGAAATAACCAGAGGACAGCGGCGGTGGCGGCAGGGCGAGGCATCCATCCATCAGTCATCATCGCCCATCGCCTATAATCCTTCATCTCTATCCTGTCTATTCCTCTTCCGAAACCTTCGAACAATGTCCGCCACTTCTGCATCGTCTGCAACCAATCTGCACGGTCTGGCTCTTTCTAGAAGCGAGCGTGTCATTGTTCTTGGCCTCAGCTACGCCTGGTGCACCCCGTTGTTCTTCTGGTTCGGAGAGCGATTGTGGCATTATCTACGTCTACTGAGGGCTGCTCGCTTTAATGAACAACCATATCACAGACCGCACTGATTGTTTTTGGCTCTGCGAGTTCTGATCAATCATCTGCTTGGTGCAAGAACCAATCATCGTATAAACTGCGTGAACGCCTCTTCTCCTCCCACTGTTATCACTTATCACCGTCATCGTCGTCATCGTCATCAGCAGAGCAGCAGCAGCAGCACACATCCACAACTTAGATAATCCCGATCCATCACTCCCATATTGTCATGGCATCAAACGTCTTTGTCGTCGACTCTACCTTCCGGCGCACCCAGATCATGGTGCAGCCTAACACATATCTGCGCTCCGTGCTGGAGGAAGCATGTAGCAAGCTCAAGATCGACCCCGATCAGTACACTTTGAAGTATGATTTGCATCTGTGGCTTCATCTAGTACACAAAACGCTCATGTATCGCAGGACAGACAAGCAGAAACAGCTCGACCTCTCTCTTACATTTCGTCTCTCTGGCCTGTCGCCGGGTGCTAAGCTTCAGCTGACACAGGCATCACGTTCGCCTTCGGTGGTCAATGTCGCTCTCGCTCTTCCGCAGTCGGAAGGTGGCATTCGACTACAGGACAAATTCCCCAGCAACACCTCGCTGTGGCTGGTTCTGCGCAAGTTCGAGGAAGGCGTTGCTGGAGGTGTCTCGCTGGCGAAGAAACTAAACCTAACCTCCAGGGGTGTCCCTAGCACAGACACAGGCGCCGGCAGACTCAACTACGAGCAGCCATGTCTGAACATCATGGGCCGAGAGCTCAGCTCATTCACAGATCTTCAGAAGACCTTGGCACAGCTGGGCTACAACAGCGGCAGTGTCTTGGTGCGCTTAACATTCAAGCAAGATGGCACGGCTATGGAGGAAGCCATGGCTCAGATCTCTCAATACTTTCAGGCAGCCCAGCCCGGTGCTTCTTCCCAACCTGAGACGACAGCTGCCAAGGGCGTACATGCTGCTGCCGATGTCGAGATGATTTCAGCACCGGACGCATCAGCAGAGAATGCTGCTGCTCCACTAGAAGAGTCGGCGGGTCCAGAGCCTTCAGAAGACACAGTCATGACACCTGCACCACCATCGGACTCTACTCCAGCTCCCACGGATGGCGACGATGTTATTGCTTCCTCCTCGATTACAGAGACCCCGTCAACAGAATCACAATTTCCTTCTCTACAACAATCAGACAAGTCCTCGACGACGCAACCGTCCTCTCCGACCGCCTCAGACACGACCTCTGCCCCTCAAGCCTCGAAACCGGCTTTCCGAGTCTACGCCGCTCCGAAGGACAACACTCCTGCAGCCGCTCGGCACGACTTTAATGAGTCCGACTTTGCCCCCTCAATTGAACATGCACAAGCCCACCAAGCAATTCTGAATCGCCAGTCGCAGAACAAGCGCTTGCAGTCCGACCGCGAGCTCGAGGCCGCAGCAGCGAGCAAACAACAATCCCTCACCGAGGTCAAAGTCGTGCCGATTCGTCTACGCCTAGCTGACGACATGCAAGTCGAATTTGATCATCCAGCCACAGACACCACTGCAGCTCTCTTCGAGTCTGTGCGATCATACATGGACGATCCTTCTCTCGGCTTCCGCCTACACTACAGAGACGACAAAGGCTGCGCCCATTTCCTCGAACCCACCAGCTCCGCACGACTCATCGACGATCTGGGCTTCAAGGGCGGTGTCACAGTACGACAAGTCTGGAACGACGACGTCTCAAACGCAGCCCGTTCGAAGCCGATCCTCAAGTCTCGATTCAGACAGATGGCCGTCGAACACAACGTCCCTGATCTGTCCAAAGAAGCAAGAGAAGCGGCCGAGCGAGAAGCCCGAGATGGAAAACAAAAGGAAGACCAGGACAAATCACAACAACAACCATCTAAGAAGAAGAGTACCTTTAGCATCGCCGAAAAGGAAGCTAGGCTGATGAAGAGACTGGGATTCGGGAAGAAGTGAATAATGTGACTTGGTAGACAAGCAAATTATGTCTTGTTTCGGATTCCGAATAGTGTCGTCAAGCAAACAGATGATCCGCGCAAGTCCGTATGTTCGCCTCTACGCCTACATCTCTCGAAAGCTTTGCCCTGCCGTGTGGCGACATCGAAGACGAACCTGTGTAGAGTCTGCATGACCATGGTGACTGCTGGGTCGATGGCTTCGCATCCTGATCTGCTTCTTTACATTGCTTGTGTTGGCTCTATGTATCCACCTAGGCCTAGATTTGGTTTGGCTTGTGTCTATTTGACTTGTACCTCCCTGTCTAGACTTCGTCTCTGTGACCTTGACATCCCTGACTTGGA
Source organism: Neodothiora populina (assembly GCF_041146345.1). NCBI lineage: Eukaryota > Fungi > Ascomycota > Dothideomycetes > Dothideales > Dothioraceae > Neodothiora > Neodothiora populina. The sequence continues at coordinate 1,425,442 of NW_027191409.1, forward strand.
CTTTTCTGTCCTTTACTTGAGTGACCATACACTTGGCCAACCCCTACTCGACTGACCTTGCCCTTGACTGACCTTAGACTCCCGTCAGTCGACACGTACCATCGTGACCTTGGGCTCCTCGACCTTGACTGAACTCCCCAACTACCCGTTTACTGACCCGCCCTACTTGTTCTCTGACCCACCTACCTACCTACCCACCCTAGACTAAGGACGATAAATCAATGCATCAAGTCCATCATGAGTTCATCATTGATATCATCTTCATTGTATTATTCACTCATCTGATCTGATCGAATCATTATCGTCGAAACAGTTCACGCCACAGCCCCCTCCCAGAGCCAGAAACGAACGGATATATCCGGCTAACACTAAGAGCAAAGAAAGAGGGTAGGGAGCGGAAAAAATGAGAAACACGAGAAATGAGAAGCTATTGGGAGGAAGCGAGCGTGGTCCAGTGAGTAATGTCTAAACAAGGCAGGAACCCTTCCCCTTGGTCCCTTCCCTGGCCGTCCTTATCTGCTCGTTGTTTACAGTAGGACAATTCCTCTCCCGAGAACAAGACACCACTGAGGGGACCCTCGAGGAGGGAGGGATTGGACCCACGGCCCAGAGAGCTGAGACTGGACCGCGTATCTGGTGTGTGTTGGGGAGGACGCTCTTCTTTGCCTGGTGGCTTACTCTGCTGCTCTGTGCCTGGTGGTCGCCGCTGCTTCTCTATGTTCGATGGTCGCCTCTGCTTCTCTCTGCCTGGTGATTGTGTCTGCTGCTCTATGCCTGGCGGTCTCCCCCCGGCCTCCTCTTCCTCTTCCTTGCGCGCTAGGCTTGGAAGCTGATGCTGAGCTATGTCGGCTATGGCTGCCTGTAACATGCTTGTGCGGTCGTGGCGCCATAGCATATGCTTTCGCCAATGCTCTGGGAGATACATAGGACAGAGGACTAAGAGAAAAGTACAACGATAATTTGGGAGCGGAGGGATCGAAGAGGGTATAGAAGGAAAGAGCATTGGATGCGGATCAGGAATGAATCAGGAAGGACTAGCGTATTGAAAGAGGATCGAAGGAGAAGTCTGAAGGGAAGGCTTGAAATGAGGGATGTAGGAATACAGACTAGAGAAAGTGAATATACGAAGAGAGATCAAGATGACAAAGCCAAAAGAATAGACAGAGAATCATGATGCTTGAGGAAAGAGACCTGGAAAAGAAAATAGGAGAGAACGTGTCAGAGATGAACCACATACACCTATTACCATTCTATATCAAATGTGAAAAAGCCCATCTTGCAGAATCTGTTCACCTCACTTCTGGTCTAGTATACCAAAGCAGAGCGAAGCGGCGACGACGACGACGACGAGTAGAGTTGAAGTCTGCTCGTTCTCGATACGGGGCTGAACACGTCAAGAGAGAGCAGGCACGTACGTATGGACACTGAGAGCGAAATACCAACTAACCAGTTGAGTACATGTTCTACACAACTAGAGGAAAGGAGAAAATGTATCAAGAGCCAGGAAAACAATAGTGTCCATCCGGCAAATTTCCATCATCTGAGACTGCAAAGAAGACTCCTGGTGGGATTATACTCTAACGACAGCAGTGTAGCTGAGCTGCTGTCTCCTGTTCCTTGCAGTCTTTTTCTTTTCTTCTTTTCTTTCGCATCTCGAATATTGGAAAGCGCAAAATAGAAAAGGGGAGTTTCTCTTTCTACTTCGCTTTTCTTTTCTAGACAGTTCCCCCATGGCATTTCCTGCTTATCGTGAGATAGCTGCAACTTGCGTGGGAATATGAAGAGAGATAATTCGAAAGTACAGATGTAGCTGTCCACGGACCGGGAAGCATCAGGAACGACGACACGCACAAAGTGCGGACAATTGTCGCACGTGAACGTGTCGGGTTTGAAGAGGGCAGTAAAAGTAATACTCGACACTGTAGGATCTCTCACAGATTTACAAGAACAGGAAAATGCGGAGGAGATAAGAATAATGACATAAGATGTTGATAGTCCGGCAAGACTCCTTTTGTTCCAAGTGTAGTGATGTGCTCTGACTAGTATAGGTCAAGCATTGCAGGACAGAGGAACAAAGTAAAGAAAGTAGGTAGAGAATGCAAGGAAAGTACGCTGCTAGACTTCAAAGGTTGTCCGGCACAGAGAACATATTGCGTTCTCTTGAAGCTTCAACATTATCATGAAAGGACTTGTGAACAAGGCAGATTTACACATGAAGGCAAAAGGACAAGAAGCAAGTGCTGAATCACAACACCGAGCATGATCGACCTTAGGAACAAGTCTTGAGGAGTTCACGACGAGGTGAGCAGGGGAAGAGCAAACTCCCATTTCCTTCCATCCCTAGACCACGCAAGACATGAGATGCGGAGTTTGACACATGCTGTGGGACCGTAGTCTCATCGGCCAGTACCTACAGAGCCTACTATCTTCGACTTATGTGTGGTCGTCAAAGCGCGATTAACAGGATGACCGCGGGAGCCCTGAGAATAAGGATAGGCCTGTCGCAGCCTACAGCTTGCAATAGCACATGCAAGTGATCAAGCTGCAATATGTGTCGAATTTGCGATCATCCGTGTCAGTCTTGATTGGAAGATCCCTCGGGGATCCTCTGGCGTCAAAATCTTGTTCAGAAGACCTGCAGCTCGAAGGGCACTGGATCAGGAATTGGCTCCGCATGCAATTGTTGTGAATCCTGTCAACTCTGTTTCTCGTCCCCTGACTATCACTCGTGGTGTCTTGAACACTAACATCAGTTTCTTGTCAGCTGCGACGTTTCAATAGGTATCCAACGTTCGTTTTCCTAGTACAATGCGGCTTTTAACGACCATTTGCAACCCCACTGCATCTTCTCGTCTAGCTGCACATTGCTATTGAACACAAATTCTTGGGCCAGAGACAAAACCCGTTACCCCACTGTGGATATTTACCCAAATACACGAAATCCAGGTGTGTAAAAGTTGAGTGGGAAAAAACTTACGGTGCTTGTGACCTAAGACTAAGGCGACAACAACAACGTCTTGTTGGTGTACAGTACCTGCAGTAGAGAAGCTACCATAGCGTTGGATTTGAGACGCGACTCGCTTATTCGAGTGGCCTGACATCTTCTGCGCGTACAGTATCTCTCGTAAGTCGGTCCGCAGTCACCTACGAACGGACCCTCCAACGGGTCGCTGTCCAAGACCTCACGCAAGAGTTCATGATTCAAGAAGGAAAATCGTCGAATTGCCGAGGGTCGCCACGATGGTATGGATAAGGCTATCTTCCGAGCGTGCGAATCCCTCATGCACTGCGATACTAAAGATATGATATACTTCGCTACGCGAACATACAACAGCTTATGCCACCTGAACAAGTCGGTTGTGAAAGCTTTTGTAAGGCATGCAGAGTGAGCTTGCATCCTACCCTGTTGTCGATCATGCCCGTACCTGGATTACGGGACTGTCACACTCGTACACGTACATTAGTCTCTCCCATGTGTGGGGTGGACTTGCTATGCTGTACAGTCATGGTTTTTCCAAGTTTGAATGTGCCTCGTATCTTATAGCATGCGCGAGTGCAGATCGTACATGCATGAAGGTGGAGTAGTAGTGGAGCAGTCTTCAGATAGACCAAGTTGACAGTCGTCTCATGCAACTACCCGCCCATCATGACTTAGGCTTCTCGACTACCAAGACGCCAGAGATACGGTGTTCGGGCTTTTGTGCCTGCCATTCGCCCGTAAAGCTATTGTACTGTAAAGGAGGGTACGAGAGCTCAATTGTTGCCCTGCATAAGGTTAGTTATGGGACCCTGTGAGCTACTGTATGCGACGCGGACGCAAGAGAGTCATGATCCAAAGCATACCAGGTAGGTAAGGTATCTTGGCTAGCTTACCTTGAGGAACCGCTGAGAAATTTCCTCCGTCCGGCCACAGAGCACAATACTGGGCTAACCTCCATCGAATTTGCGGTATGAGCGATTACATCACGGCCTGCTCACAAAGAATGCCAAGCTTGACCCTTCACACATGTACAATTAGGTATCTTTGTATAGAATCTTGCTTATCGCATGGGGTATGCGGCGATCTCCTTGGATCGCTTGAGATCTGCGGCTAAGGGAAGGCCCGGCGTGGATCTAGTGCAAAAGACGGTTGAGGGCGAGAAGGTACCGTACAATCGTACTTCGGCATATCCGTCTCCGTTCCTCTTCCTGCTCAAAAATATACGGATATTTCATGTGTGTCGGCTAAGTACCTTACATCTAGCCAGGTGTGATTGGTAGCATTCGTCGAGTGATCAATACTGCATTCAGCATGAAGGTTGATCTTGATCTGCCCTGATGATCTCTCCTAGATTTCTCCGCTTGTTATTGCCTTATACAAGAGATGTAGGAAAGCAGAGGACCCGAAGCTTCGGATCAATCGGAGCCACTGCAATGACTCCCAAGTCTTCCAAATCTTGACATCGTCCTTAAGACGCGTCCACGTTGTTACTGTTCGTCCGCAAAACGACGAGCCGTGTACCATACAGGAGCGCCTCGAAGTCGTTAATTTCGCAATCAGACGCCGAATAGCCAGATCCTTGTCCACATTGTATAAGCCTTCGTCATGGGCACTGTACTGGTTTTCATCCAGGGTGTCACCCCAAGGTGCGTGCTTTCGCTACCCCTTACGGCCGAGCGGCTCGATCTATGACCCCGTCGTCCCTCAAGGTATCAGGTATCCATACGGTAGTCTTGAATCGAGGTGCCCAACCAGGGCCAGGAGCGGTCCGCGCCGTGGTCAGGTGGTCGGAGAATCCCCATGATTCATAATCATTGCTATGTTTCTTTTGAGATAAAGCAATTATCAATGTTCTTATTAGTCGCACGGGTGGCTTGTGATGAGACGGCTTGGTCGCTCGGTGGGCTACAGTATACCTCGAATGCGAAATTCTGCCATCAGTTTGGTGTGACTTAAGCTACGCAACGAATGACGGCTGCCGCCGCTGTGGATTGTATCAGCAAGGGTCGTCGGCACGGCGGACATGATGTAGGCTTTTGTAGGAAGACCACCACATTTCCGTACACCTTGATGCATTTCATCGATGAATTTGGAATAAGCAGCTTCCAGAAGTCCTTCCGGCATGATCAGTACCTGTCTCTGGTTGCACACAACATGAGCAGCACTTGAGCTACTGCACTATGAAGCAAGAGCACAGTAAATTTGCACATGAGCAAGGATCCTGAGGCGGGATGGTGTCATCGGCGGACGTTACCCTGGCTGTGCATCTTACCCAGCACGAAGGTAACATTGCGGATTGCTGAACAAGTATCCCTTCTGACGGGAGAACAACTTGCAACCCCCGCCCACATTCTACATTTGCACTATTGCATTACCCAAGTGTGGAACTGTGGGTACCTGCAAGTAATTATAATCGCTGACTCGATGAACTGCTCTGAGGTTTCACTCCCCCGTCAGATCTGTTCCGCTCATCTGGCTCCTGAAACGCAAGATCCGTGTGCTGAACGGAGGCTCTTCGGCAGCAGCATTGCTGCTGCAAGTCATCGTCTCGACCGAAGGCCTAATTATGGAACATGGTTAAGCTGATTGACTTTTGTTAACACAGGCCTTGATGTGAGCACAGCCAAGGATACTCCGAAGATTCTTCGAAGATATTTCCCAGTAGGCAATGCCTAGCCGTCATTGACTTAACAGCCATGAGATCACCAACATGTAATTTGTTTGCGAGGTACGTCTAGGCCCATGTGCTCGTGGCGGCAAAGGCCCAAGAAGCCTAGGAGTACAAACTCTGTACAGGTACATTTCGAACCAGTCCTGATCCGTGAGGCCTTTGCAGAGGATTCATTCAAAGTCCGTGAGGCAAGTGACGGTAGCAGATTGCCGCTCTAGTCCACTGCCCTCTCCGGTGCCGATCGTCCATTCGAGCAAGTCGCCTACCCATGTACAGAATACAATGGCACCCCGGACAGTACTTTGTATACCATGGGCCTAGATAGCATCCTGAACCGGTCAATCGCTTGCCCTCACCTTTCTTATTGGGACCGCCAAGTGGACGGCCGTTTGAGCTAAAGGTGGACACAGATTTGGTGGGGAAAGATATGGCACGTTTTGCCGCTCACATGATTTGGCGTGAAAAGCGCGCTTGCCCGACCGTTGGCAGGCCTGATAGGAACGGATCCGCTTACTTGGGTGATGAACAAGTCTGGAAATTATGCGAAGCTGATAGACGTGTTGTTTACGAAGGACGTTTTTAACAGGAATGCTACTTGCACCTGCTTTGCAACGGCGAGTCCACTGGTGGGTATTGATCGTCGTATGTCGTGCAAAATCACACGTCTCCTCTCATGGCTGTGGAGTGATGTGCCGTACTCGTATCATTGGACAAGTCTTTTGAGCTACCTCTCCACATGCTCAGACAGGAGGTCAGCTAGTGTACGTTTTCGGGCTGGGTTGGAACTCGCGAGAATGGTTGGATATTTAGATACAAGAATAAGACGGTGATAAGATAGCAAAGTGATAGTGACTTGGACGCTGACCGGCAGTCGTTCCCTTCTGGTAGAGCTAGAGTACATGTGCGATTGCAGTGCTTTGTAGAGATGACCAAGGAAAACGCTTAGTGGTATCAAAGTGAATGAAGATAGAGAGAATTGAGAAAATGTAAAAAAGATCCCAAGCCAGCCACTGAGAGGCGTGAAGCTTGTCTGATACGACTACAGAAGAAGATGATCGAAACCCCCTTCGCCCTTCTAATGTACTCCCACGATTTCCTTGTAGTGATAATATGTAACAGATGAATGAACTTAAAGCCCCCTTCCGACTGCGAGTCAGGAAGGTGCCGATGAGGATTGACAAGAAGAGAAGTTAAAACAATATCAGCGCAGTCGCTAGCGGTCCTGAGTCCTTTGCGACTGGTCCGCAATGTGCGAAGGAACTTTTCAGGCTGCTCAAAAACAAAACCCCTGTAACCGCCAGAAACTGTGCGGTGAAGTGTAGAATGACAATGACATGAACTTCGTTAATGGCGAGGCCAGTGGATAAGTGATACCCGATCACTCATCTCTCTTCCTCTTCCTTTGGGACTGGAGGTCCTCGGAGGTCTCGTAGTCCGATGAGCTGCTGCTGCCGCTTGAGGGGTTAAGCTCGGCGGTGCGATCGTAAAGCATGACACCAAGATCGCTAGCGTCGGGAGAGCCACTCTTGGGGCGGAGGACGCCTGATCCGACATCCGGTGCGTTCACTGCCATCTCCATGGCGGAGTTGTTCATGTTTGATAGAACACCCATGATCATGGTTCCTGCTCCGTGAGTGCGCTGGTGCTGGCTGAGGTTGTCGCTTCGGCTGAACTTCTTGCCGCAGTCGGTACACTCGAAAGGCTTCTCGTGAGTGTGGAGAGAGCGGTAGTGACGCTTGAGATGCTCCTGTCTGCGGAAGCGGCGAGAGCAGAGAGTGCAGACGAAGGTCTTGGAGGGGTCCTCGGTGAGAGACTGCTTGCGACCACGGCGGGCAGTGTTGGAGGCGCTTGCAGCAGACTGCTCCTGGAGAGATGAGCTGGAGGAGTGGGAGTGAGAGTGGGAGGAGTGGCTGCTGGGCACAGTGTGCTGGTTCTGCTCCGAGGACTGGACAGCGGCGACGTTGTGCTGCGAGAGTCTCGCCGGTCGCTTGCGAATGGGAGTCATATCAGCAGACATGGAGTCGGCGAAGGAGAAGTCCGAGCGGCAAGGAGAGAAGGTAAGGTCTTCGTCGCTGAAGCTCTCCTCGGAGAAGCAGAAAGAGACGTTCTCGGTAGGGGCGGCGAAGCCAGAGTCGAGTCTCTGACGCTTGATGCCGGTGGTGTTGAAGTCGTCCTCGACGTCGAGCTCGAACAGAGGCTCAAAGGTAGGAAGGCCGTTGATTCCCATAAAGTCGGATGCGACAGGAGGCTCGACGCTCTTTGATGGAACGTAGTCTCCCTGAAGGATCTTGTGCTCCTCGTCATCACCAGCACAGAGAGTGGGCATGCACGAGTAAGAGTTGCTCGGGACAGTGAGAGTGCGGGGATCACACACGCTCTCAGAGATGGCCGATGTGGGGATAGGCGACGGCGATGGTGAGAGCGATGGGCAAGACGAAGCAGAGAGCATGTATGAGTTCTCGGGCACGGCCGAATTGGGATGCAGATACACTGTAGCAGGGAAATCCGAGTCAGTCAGGGTCCACATGACGAGAGACAGAGAGATTGGAAAGTCTATTTTTAGGGCACAGCCAACCCAATGTACCAAAGTACCTGCGCCCACTGCGTTTCAGAATTGGGATTACGAGTCTTACCTGGGGTCATTGGTGGTGAAGTCGACTTTGCCCAGTCACCGCTGTTGAGTACGTCGGAGAACATGTCGTCGTCGCAGGCCTGCTTCATGCCGTCGAAGCTGAGGTACATGTCGTTGTTGGGAGTGGGCAGCAGAGGGTAGGCGGGCTGAGGGCTGTCTGAGCTGATGCTGCTGGTCGAGGACAGAGTGGGAGTCGCTGGTCCAAAGCGGTATTCACCACCGCAGTCGGCCTCGATGGGCATCATGCAGTGCTGCATGTCCTGGTGGACGAGGATGGTGGGTCTCTGTTGCATATCTCTCATCGGTGATGCGGCAGGCGTGAGCATTGCTTGTGAGATGTACTGAGGCTGTGAGTGGAAGAGCATATGTGACGATCGAGGCCTGGAAGGTGTGTAGGGTTGAGAGAAGTAGTCCTGGGGCTGCTGAGACTGCATGTAGAATTGGCCTTGCTGCTGTTGCTGGTATTGCTGGTGTTGTCTGGCCTTGTCGGATTCTGGGTTGAAGTAGTAGAAGGGAGATTGAAGAGAGGCCTGGGCCATTGTATATTGATGTTCCATTGTGGAGGTTCAGGCAATCTTGGAACACGGGTCAGGCCAGGTGTCGAGGCTTATTAGGCGATATGACGCCGGTCTAACTTAGAACATACCAATTTAATACTTGATTAACCCGGGAGGGAAAATGTAAATTTAGGTGGATTTGTGAAATTGGTCCGTAGTGATGGGAATATAATATTCGGTGTGCAAGTTCAATGCAAAGGATTGGAATGGGGGTTTTGGGTATGTAAGGATTGACTGGTCGAGGAAGAGGTTCGATGTGGTTTGGTAGACGAGAGAGTAGTAATATGGTGGTGTGCAGACAAGTGACGTGCTAGTGTGGATATATGATTGCTATCGGCATACAGCAAAAGAATGTTCGGTGGCCCAAGGGAGACTAGCCAAGGTTGGTGAGAAAAGCAATGAGAGTGATAATCTGACCCTGTCGACTTGAAGGCTGAAACGAATGGTATTCAGACGGGGGTGGAAGGAGATACAAGTAGTGATCGCCCTACTCGAAACAGGCGGGACGAATTGCATTGTAGCCGGTGCGATCATGACTGCTGGAGAAGCCTCGGAGTCTACTTCGTGTGGGTACGCAGAACGAGCAACTTGGGAGCACAGGCGCTGAGAACAGACAAGGTCACTGCACGCGCACCAACGCGTCCCTCGTCTCGCTGGCCGATTTACCCCTGCACCTTACCATGCACCTTAATTGCTAGCGGCCGTGGCCCTGCACTAAGCGCTGCTGGTACATTAAGGTACCTTAGCCTCTCTTGCACGCGGACCGCCACAACATGGTCACGACGGCGGCGAAGCCAATTCGGCTTGTGCTCGAATCTGGTGGGAATACACCTCTGAAGCATCTTCTTGCTCGCCCAACTTGGCCACGACCAGAGACTCGCACTTTTTGCCCTGTCGAATCCATCTCCGCTACTGCATGTTCTAATGCACGCCTGCAGGACACCCCCCTTGCTGCTGGGATTTGACTTTGTTGATCCCACGTGGAAAGGTCACTCGATTAGCATATCCAACACTCATGCCAAATCTGGCCGTCGGATTATGTCCAGGTAGTACTTCGTACCTGGCACCGAACAAGTCATGACTGTCGGATCAGACCTCTCTTGATCTTCTTGTTGGAATAACTGCTTTACATGACTAGCTGCTCATCCATAACGTCCACGGCTCGCCTATCTTTCAATCCCGTACTGTATTTTGATTTGGATTATCGTTATGTACCCGCGTACCTTTCCACCTGCCTTACCGTAAGATACTCTCAGGTACTGTACCTTACCTACGTGATCAATGTACAAGCTGTGAAGTAGACATGCATCACAAACGCCGTTTGTCAGGTGCGGCCGTCGAAATCCGCTCAGCCGTCAACATGCCATTCACAATCGTCAATCATGGTGGCGTCGCGTAGCATTCCACTTCTTCTCCCCCCAATCGATTGCAAGCACTGCACAATCGCCGGTGCCGCCACCCAAACGGGCAAACAGGAAACAAAAAAAAAGGCAGCGGATCAACCTCGCCACTGGTCGGTCGCAAGCTGTGCATTATCCGCGATATCATTGCAGCCGTATCATTTGCTGCCTCTACATCAGTAATGTACCTCAGCTCTATGGGCAGGTATGATATAGGATTGTCATTGGTATTGGAGCACTGTGCGCTAAGCTTGGCCGCTATACGTATACGCGCTGTGCTTGGCCAATCACTCGACGAAAGCACTCGGTCTGCCAGCTGTAGCGTGTAAGCGCAGCGTCGTCAGTGTTAAGTGATCAGTCATTTCGGTGTCAAGGCGCACTTAGGCCGCCTGCATACTATGCTGTCGGATGACAGCTTCCACGGAACCTTTCTCGAAGCCATCGCTACGTTCAGATATATTATTTCATGTTTATCACTTGTGGCAGTGTGGTGAGGCAATAATCTACGCTCGAATAATTCTGAAACGAGACCCTGGAATCAGGTTGTCTCTCGTGATGACTTGGCTTGCTCTCATTTGCTGCTTGGCCGTGTGATTCCCCAGCTTTCTCAGGCCCAGCGTTTCACACAGAGCAAATCCTGCCCGTACCTGTCTTTCTCGAAGCACTCGAGTTCTGATCTTCATCGGCCATCGCAACTTCCGACGTCAATACTACCATACGCAATATCAGAATAAGTCATATAGTGCTCACGTCTTGCCGAGCGCCAGGTTCGAATGTGTGCTTGAGCTAGGAGCTCCCGCTATCACGCCCCCATCAGCCGCCGCGCCTGACACGCTTTCGCCGTCGGTTGACCTGACCACCTTTCTGGGTACAACAAGAAAGAAACGCACCCCCACTGTACATAACCGTATCGCCGTGTGGTGGCTTCTTCGGAGAACTTCGATTCGAAGTCAGCCAAAAATCCAAATAGTGTGATAGCGTTGTGGCTCAGTATGGCCTCACGAAAGCTCGAGCAAGGGCTTTATCAACTACATTGGCATCGGCGATCTGATGCCGGAATACTCTTCCGATGGTATGATAGTAGTGCGCAGTAAGGTGGGTGCGAGATGGGTGGAATAGGAATTACGTGTATCTACAGTTTCGTGGCTGCGGAATGAGACGAGGGACCTGGCACGGAGCAGAAAATACGGCAATGACTTTTTGGAGCGCTGAGAGACATAGGCCGTGACATTCGGGGTCCATTAGGCACCTGGAAGGATTCTGACCGTTCCATGAGATCGATGATCTGCAAAGTTCTAGCTGCAATGAGAAGCAGCTCAATGCAGGAACGCAGCACTAAATACGTGTGTCCAGAACATGGTACGGGAGCGGATAAAAGTCCCGAGCCCTGGGCCCTGGGAAGATTGAATGATGGGGGGGTATCTGGACAATTCGTCACTTTGCGTCAATCGTGACATTCGGATGCCGTCAGCGATTTCGAAATAAATGCATAGGATTTTGTCCTCGGGATTGCGAGCAGAGAGTTACTCCGTGGTGACGACGGCCACATCAGTCAGTGGCTTTGGCAAACATCAATGCTGTCTTTTCCACCAAGAGCTTGAACCATTTTGGAATGCGCGAGTCTGAGTGTATCAAAGGGTCCCACCTGCCCTTCTTGAAATGGAGTCAAGTCAATCTCGCCGGGGAACAGAATTAGCGGAGCTTAGCGCTTCCTGAGATCACACTGTGGCATGCTCCACGTCGACGCGATGTCGCCAAACTCAAGACCGACGACTCGCCGACGGTTTCTGGGAATTGCCCATTAGGGCTTAGGGCCCTCACGCGGGATTCACGCTTTCACGTGACTACGTGGCTATACCGCGGAGCATATAGGCTTCTGCACGTCGCCTTGGCACAAGATCTCGTTTGTCTTATCCCTTATCGACGGGAGCGCGGGTCAAGCCTTTTCCTCTCCGCCGCTACTCCACCTCCCATGACAGCAGTTATGGCCAACAATAACCCAGGAGAAATACTTTTTTAGCCTCATGCAAGTGATCCCCTTAGTGGAGGATGGACAAGCCTCTGTCGAGTCGCATTGTGGGAATCATGACTCTTCTGGACCTCTGTACTAGGTGGAAAGGACCCCACTAATCACCACATTGAGCATTTCTGCGCTTTTTGGCCCTGTCGATAGTTCTGCCGAGCCCTGCCTTCCCTGCCTTTTGGTTATAGATCCAGCCCCTGGTAAGCAAGTCTTTGTAAAGATTTGCTGAGCAGAAGCACCCCCTATGTGCTTAATTGGGATCCTGGACCGGCTGCGATTACCATATCGCAGCTATCGGATCGCGATCTACACTACCGTCACCCCTCTTCCATCTCGTAAGGTCTATACCGGGTTTATACATACTGTTAAAGGTGCAATTTCACGTCAGGGGGTGTGGTCCGGATTTTCCAATGCACAACAACGTCTCTCATTTCTCGCTTGCTGTGTACCTTTAACGGTTCAACGTATTCTGGATAAACAAGCAAGAGTATGGCAAATGTTCTTTCTACATGTGCATGTCGATCCAATGCCAGAGTTTGAGGAATTGCTCCTTTGACATCGGCTTGACATCGCGCAATACTGATATCACGGCCTTAGTCTTCTGCAGATCTGGGGTCTTCATGGTCGCTTGAGCGGCCGGTCCATCTCGGCCATTAGCAGATTTTAAGGTCTGCTCGTCAAGATATGCCATCTTCCACAAACCCAGAAGCTTAAATGCGGGGTGTCCCGCCGTGGTATTCTCCTGCGCGTCTTCGAGTCGAGCGACCCACTCTGCCGGTGCCATGCTATCAAAGGATTCTTGTTCCTTTAGCCATTCCAACAGATCGGTCCAAAGCGGTACGCGATTTTCGTTTAGCACATGCAGAACATCCACACTATCTCCACTCCCGCCAACGCCAGCGATACCTTGTGTTAGTGCCACTGCTGCAGTGTCGACAGGAAGCCAATTGAGAGGCTCTTGCTCGAGCGCCGGTAGAGCTCGCGTCAACTTGACGCTGCTCAACATAATTGGCCAAGCTTCGTTGGTATTCCAGACACCTCGGCAGCTGTCTCCAGTCAACTGCCCGACGCGGAACACGGCGATGCTCCCTCCCAGTGGAGTCTGCTCTCCTGCTCTAGCACATATCTGCTCCGCGACCCACTTGCTACGGGAGTAGCCTAGTCCCGTACAGACTGCCGGATCGTCAATGATCTCCTCGGGGATAGTCGGCATCTTACCATTGTAAGCTAACACGCTTGCGATGGAGGAACAATATGCGAATTTTGCTGGGCTCAATCGGGATGACTTCAGTGCCATATTGATCAGATTTGTCACTCCTGCATGCGAAGTAGATCAGTAAATCGATCACAACCCTGTTCAAGTCCAATGCTGCATGTTTGATGGCGCCACTTATCGTGATAAGGAGTACCAGGACCAAGTCCCAGGGAGACCTCGGGCAAGGATAGGTAAAGCGGCCGGAACTGCCGTGCAGGTACAAGGGATCCCACTTACCAGAAATGTTGTCTTTCACAAAGCTTCGCAGTCGCATGCGGAAATTGACAGCCCAGGCTACATGCATAACAATTGATACTTGTGCCGTGATCCTTTCGTACTGTTCGTCTGACAGCCCTAGGTGACACTCACCCAGCGATGCTACCAGCACTTCGACCTTGGCATCATCTGATGGCAAGACGGGAAGTCCACGGTGCTCCAGCGCCTCACTCACACGCCGTCTCGCGGTCTCGTTGTCTGTACCTCGTACGAGGCAAATGATTTTCGAGACTGACTCCATCTCCCGATATAATGCCAGAATGTGCGCACCTAGAGCACCCGTTGCGCCGGTCAGTACCACGACATCTTTATCAAGCTCTGCTTCTTTATCGTAGTGCAGCGCTGTCGAATTAGCATCACCGTCTACACCGTTTGAGAGGGGTCGAGGTGGTCTCGGCTCGAAGTTTGAGTACTGTTCGACCAGCTGAAGCATTAATCGATGCTCGTCTTCTTCGTCATCCATCTCTTGTCCATGACGCTGCTTTATCACGTACTGGGCCAAACGGGCCACCGTTCCGCAGTCTTCGACTACGCTCAGCGGTAGCTGTTGAGAGGATAATGGCAGCAGTTGACGCATACCATACCTGACTTGCATACCCGCGACGGAATCAACGCCGTATGCGAAGAGATCCGTGTCATCACCAAGTGGCTCTTTCTTTGGAACGATGGCATGAATCATGTTCCTGATTGCGTTTGGCAGCTCGTCATCGGCAATGTCATTACCTACATTTGATGAACTCAAATTAGTTATCGCGTCCTCGATATTCTCAGAGAAGCGAGCTTCGGCAGAGCCACGGATTATGGTGCCCTTGCTGCTCTTTTCAAGTGGGACCTCGAGAACGGGCATGATGACGAGCATCTTCTGTGGGATTCGTGCGTGGTCCTGACTCTTCGCATTAAGTATTTGCACTATTGGCCACACCTTGTCTTCCATCTCAGAGTCTGGCATTGCTCGAGCCGCTTCTGATCGGAAGACAAGGAGCCCTGGGAACGGCTTCCCATTGCCGAAGATAATAGACTCTCCAACGAACTCCGAGGTCGATATTGATCCCTCTAGAGGTGCTGGATCAAACTTCTTGCCTGTGATGAGTGTGAGTTGAGAGTCGGCTCGAGAATCGTAGCGCCAGGCGTTGGGTATGCTCTTGTGAGGCGCAAAAAGGTCCGACGTAGCAAAGGATCCATCATCACGATTTTTCTTTGCCTGCAATACGTGTCAGAAGCTAAGTTCCGAACGAGCACGGTCGTAGTGAATCTCTTACCATGTGTGGCCAGCCATGAGTGACTACCAGCTCGACAAGGTTGTCTTCGTAGTTCTCGAATCGAAGATTATCGGCACCCTCATCGCTCCTAAGATACTGCCATTGTTTGTCGTTCTGGTAATCACGATGGGAAGACATCAAAAATCCGCATTCGGCGCTTCCATATCTAGAAATAAGGTTGACACCTTCGCTGACCAAGCGGTCCCCTACCTCTGATGGTAATGCTGCACCACCAACACCTACAATATCCATGCTGCGCAGGTAGTCGAGACCACGTGCATCTGATTCCATCATTTGCAGTACATATGGCACTGATGAGAAGTACTTGATTGGTGGCAAGTGGTGTTTCTCAGAGCTCTGCTTTCCCGCATCCAGACACTTTATGATATTGTTTGCCGTGATCGGAACGCCTTTGCCGGGGAACAGCCAGATGAGTGCACCACTGGACCACGCACGGAGAAGATCCGCGATTCCTCCGTGATAAAGCGGCGTAGTGGTGAAGGTCGCACGGTCAGCGCGACCAGGGATTGTAGGTAGTACACCTGCGCCTGCACGATGTGTTTGTGGTATCGGCTTAGGCACGCCTGAAGATGTTCCGGATGTATGGTGGAAGTATGCAACATCAGATGCCGAAACCTGCGCGAAGTCTTCGGAAGTGGTTTTGTTACGTTCTGTAAGCAGACTCGCAAGGCTGAGTTCCTCTGTAAAGGGCAGCGATTCAGAAGTCAACTTCAAGCCTTCTTCGCTCGCCAGATCAGCTGCTTGCTTGGCTTGCGTTGAATATATGTCATCATGGAAGATGATGGTTGTCTCGCAAGCCTGACATAGGTGGGCAATGGCAGCAGCTTGGCACTGCGGTGCAATGAGCAATACTGCATGACCCAGACGCATAAGGGCAAGCCACATGAAGAGGAATTCAGGCGTGCTCGGACAGATGAGCGCGACTGTCTTCGAATCCGCGAGTTTCCCGCCATATCTCTGCTTCAGCACTTTCGCTAGATTCGCAGAACCATTCTCGATATCAGAAAAAGACCACGATGAGTAGTCCCATGAGTCCTTGTCTGCGGAGGCAGGTATTGGAAAAGCAACAGCGGGATCTTGAGGCGCACTTCTCGCCCGGGATGCTATGAACCCATTGATGTTTTGGAACGACTTGTCTGTTAAATTCAGTGCGGCAGCTTGACCCAGCGTACACGTAAAGTAGGTTGCTTTCATGATGAACTATCGAGGCCGACTTGACGGTTCACACAACACCTGCGAGCGAAGTGAGGAAGAGTGTACGGTTTGTTACTTGCCATCAAAGGTTTTCCCATGGTACTGAATTGATAGATATCATCTGAAACCTTATTACTACGCATCTTAGAGACCACCTGAGGTAAGGATGTTTATTGATCAATACCTTAGGTAGTTCGTGGTACCTGGATGGTGATGTCACGATTAAGTGGAGGCTGGCGATCGGAGATGTCGCTGCCAAGGACGGCTTTCCCGCAGAGCCTCACCATGACTCAGCCCGAAGGCACGTCTTGGCCATCCATGACTTGACGATTATCAACTTCCAGGCTGCAGTCACTATTACTATCTTACATTAAATCAACACTCTCTACAACTCGTGTGACCGGACACCCCAGACCAAGGCTGGAACAGAGCCTCGACATGGCGTCTTTCTCCATCTCACTCGGTGGCGGTCCCAAAAGTCGCAAAGCCTCACCACCACCACCCAGCAATGGGGTCAAAAGAGCTCGTGCTGTTTTGGATGATGACGAGTCGGACAACGACGATGGAAATGCCGGCAAGCGTCAGGCTGTCACACACTTTGATGCGGCTTCAGGCGGTGCAGTCGACGTGTCGAAGCCAAAAGTCGTCAAGGAGAAACTTGTGATACAGGCGCAGAAGAACCGGGATTGGAAAGAGGCCAGTCAGCGCAATAGACGGCAGCGACAAGGACTCCCACCAACCCAACAAGAAGGAGTGGAAGTGGAAGCACAATCTGCACCACTCAATCCCGCTCCCGCCACCTATGGATTGAACGTCCGCGACACTGAGCTGGTTTCCAACGCGATGCTTGCCGAAGGAGGACAAGACCGAGTGGAGTCAACCGGCGACGAGGTGGCCAGCACTGCACCAGCACGACCCCAGACTGATGACGAAAGGGCGATCGCTGCGCTCACTGGAGCGAGGGAGGAGTCAACTCTCACAATACCGACTATTACTGAGGAGCAGGCTTTCGAGCGAGACGTTCAAGAAGCCCCCGACGCACCTACACTGGCTGAATACGCCGCAGTACCTGTCGAGGAATTTGGCGCTGCTATGTTAAGAGGTATGGGGTGGAAGGAGGGCCAAGGCATCGGTATTCAAAAGGGTCAGAAGCTTGTCACGGCCAAGGTGCCAGAGCGCCGGCCTGCTCTGCTGGGCATTGGTGCAAAGCCCGATACTGCTGTCGCTGGAGAATTGGGCGCTTGGGGTGCAGGTGCCAAGGGCAGGAGGAGGCCAGAGGTCGTATACAACCCACTGATCCTCAAGAATTCGAAGACTGGCGAGCAGCTTACCGAGGAGGAGCTGAAAGCAAAATTACAAGAGCAGACAGAACGAGCGGCAAACGAGACATATTCAAGAGGGTCAGAGAAACGGTATAGACGAGATGATGACAATCATCGTCGGCACGATGACTACGAGTATCACGACAGGGAAGAGCGCCGCCGGAGGGAACGTAGGAAAGAGCGAGACTCCAAGGAGCATGGTCGGTCACGGCGAGACAGGAGTGTGTCGGTTGACAGGCGACGAGAAAGGAAGGAGCGAAGCATTTCACATGACCGAGGCCACGACAGGCGCCGTGACCGAGGCGATGAATCACATTACAAGGTACGAGGGGATCGAGAACGACGAAGGAAAGATCGCGGTGATGATTATAGTCATCGGTCAAGTAGGCGTGAGCGAGACCGATATGATGACGATCGAGAACGACGAGATAGGCGTTGAGATGGCTTCTGTTGCAGTCGACGATCAAGAGACCCAATATGTACATATAACAATCCACTCGTTGCTGGGAGCATGAATGCAACAGAAATGGCTCGCTGTATAAAGTCGTGGTTGATCTCTCATATCTCTGCTGATGTTTGCATCAAGTTTGGCCATGCGCTTGCCATTCAGACTGCTTTGATGCTGCATGAGTGCACCTTTCTCAAGAGATGGACTTCTGTTGTATATGAATATATCCATGTTATGATCGTGATGTAGCCTAGGTACTGTTCTGACCTCATGTCTTCTCAAAGGTCTTTGTCTCGTCTGCCAAAATGCTGTTTTCGTCCCACCCATCAATCAGAAAAACCAGTCCACAACAAAAGTATCGTCGCAAGTTCACCAAATGAATTATAACTTTTTAGACTGCCACGACAGACATGACGCAGACTATACATATTGATACGAAGGTATATATCTCAAAGATCTAGATATTGAGAGCGATGGTTATAGAAACACCTCGAGATCATATCACCACACATATACATGCTTTTTAACATATTCGCGAATAGCATTCAGATAGGACAGGGTCCCCCCTCCGGACTGTACCTGACATTCAAGAAGCACAATGACGGGATTGGAAGTCTAACTCCGTCATGCTAATTATTGCCCTGCCATTCACCATCTCATCCTCCACGGGGAGAAAAAAATTAGTCCGAGCGGGACCACCCCACAGCCGCCGAATCTACCAGAACATTGGCCTCCGTGAACGAGGAGAGTCGGCTATCATAACTCTGAACACCACACCAAATCTTGTTCAACCCACAAGCATTGATATTTTTCTCGATGAAGTAGATCCACCAAGAGCATATCGTAATGGATGTTGACCGAACCATTCCAAGAAGATCCACAGCCACGTCATGTATTCCGCCTTCGATAATTTAACCCTGCCGCGCGAAGTCCGCATTCGCTGCGAACTGCCATTCATGCATTCCGCGGCCCCACCGCTGGCACTTTTTCTGCGAAAGCCCTAGCCCAGACACTATCTACCTTATTCTCTGCGATATACTGTATCATTGAGTGCAACAACGGCGATGGACTAGATCAACAGGGTAGAGGCGGGAGTAGTTGCCCTACTGTGGCAATCTATCAACGAAGACAGTGCTGCTTGAGAGACTTAGAGAGGTATCTTTGCTTGACGCCTGCCGTATTACCCAGTAGTGAGGAGCCAGAAAGCCAAGCTACACATCCTGCACAAGTAGGAAGGTAGTAGTGTATAGCTAGTCTGCTTGCGCGATGCCAGCCGTTACAGATGCGGGCTTCACGTTACGTGAGCAGCAAGAGGTTGCCTTTCCTCATCAAAAGCCTGATTCAACGTCAATTGTATAGCCAAAGTGTGATTGGAGTTACACAGGACAAGGTTATCAAGCAAGAAAGCATCGCGGTATATCAACATGTCGCAACATAGCGAGGCGGACAGACCAGCGTGGAACAGTGCGTCTTGAATTCAACGAAGAGCATCAAGGTGATGCTTTCCTGAGGCGCAACTATCACACATGCCAAGTCTCCACTGGGAACTTTGCTGGACACGGTTCTTCGAGGGCTGTGGCTGACACGCCCCTTCTTGAGTCACGAGCAAGCTGTCACAATCCTGTAAGACGGGTCCTTACTCAGTGCATTACTGATCGCTAGCTAAAGCGGGTATGCACACACGAAGGCAAAAAAATGCTGATATGGATTCAGGTCTGAGGCTGGCCTGGCCTTTCCCTGAAGTACTGTACGAGGTGGACCTGCATATGCGGTCTCTGGACTCTTATTCCTGCTAGGCCCAATACAGGGGACAGGGTAATTCACAGGTTGCATAAGGAACATGAGCCTTCACAGCTTGGTAAAACGTGCCTCGATGGAATTCATCGGGGCTGTCGTGCCGCATAAGGAAAGTTGAATCTACGCGTCTCAGGAAGTAAGTTAGTCCCACGCAGTCGCCGAAGGCCACAGAAGTTGCTGAATGTGGCATGTGCATACGAACTCTATTGCTGAGACAGGAAGACACGTCCTTGAGGTTACAGTTATCTCAAGCCTGTACCTTATACGCTTGTACATGCCACGAGCCATCCGTCAGGTACGCGATCAGTGCAAAGGAAGCTTCACCATTTTTGGGCTTATCTGAATGGTTGGGTAATGTCACTGTGAATTTAGCCAAATATGCAAAGGTTACTCTATGCAGGTATTCTGCATCATCCAAGATCCACATGAACTCTGCCAGTGGTGGGCAGGCTAATGCACCAGTGGCTCGAGTACACCTCGCAAGATTTGGAACAGTGGGACTTTGCGGATGCACAAATTCAAAGCTCGTGTTTGAGAGATTTATCAGGCATCGTGACCGTCGTTTTGCGTCGTATAGCGTAAAGCTCTCTACAGCCAGCAGCGTCCACCAATCAGCAGAGGCAGCATATCATTGCCTGGCGTGCTGGCCAAGAAACCGGACTTGACTTCTCGTCTTACAAGTACACCCTGGTTGCCAAACCTTCCAGCTCTCTTCGACTTCGAATCAAGGGCAACAGGGTATCTTTGTGTCTTCCAAAAGGTTACTGTTTAACCGAATCTTGTCTCCTTGTCCTTGATAGGCATATCCTTGCCGCTGTAGCTCTTGTACTGGCCACGAATGAAGTCGGAGATTTGCTCGTCCTTGGCCTGCTCAACAGCCGACTCGTTATCCTGGGGACCCTGGCCGAGGAACTTCTCCTGCACGAAGTCCACGCCTGTGTTGTGTAAGCATGTCTTTGACCTTGATCCTTTGTAAAGGGGGACCCTTACCCTTGTCAAGGTAGTCCTCGTTCTTCTCACTCTCCCTGCCACCACCAGCGGCAGAGTTAATCTTGTCCATGAAGCCACCACCGCTGCTGCTCTGTTGTCCTGAGGTCTGAGCACTGCTAGCGCCCTCCTCCTTGTTGCTGCCTCCGGTGAACTTGTTGACGAAATCCATGATGTACGATTTAGGTTTTGTTTTGAGTGCTGGTTGAGCGACAGATGAGAACGTGTGATCAGATTGAGGGAGGCGTTCGATGGCACCATGGACTTACTATGATTGTTTCGTCAAAGAGTAAACAACAGTTATGTGAATGGATTATATCAGAGTAAGAGGAAGAATCCCGACCTTTAATAGAGACCTACGTGTTCCTTCCTTGGAAAAGTTGACAAGAACCAAACAAGCACATCCCCCCAGAGTGACCAACATGACGCACACAACACAACCCCGCCTTAGATCCCGTCGTGCATCAACAAAGAAACTGCAGGGTACCTACAATACTTTTCGCGGTACCTGTGATACCTGCCTGTAGTTGAAACAACACGTCAGATCGTAAGCCAAGTTGCGCCTAGCCTTACCAGGCAATTGAAAGCGGGAAACTTGGATGTGCTTTGGCGAGCGAGCGAATGGCAGGAGGGTTTGAGTGGTCTTTGCCGTCGCTGTCGTAGGTAGTTGTGGCTGCCCGCCATCAACGCTGCCATCAACAAGCCAAGCACGACGTCACCTTGCAAATGGTGCAAACATTATTCCCAAGTCAACTTTGAACTAGGTACTGTATGACCAGCCATAAGTCAGTCTATACCTAGGCAGCAGGTAAATGCTTAATTCGATGTGACTATTTCCGCTGGACAGGCCGTCTTGCGATATACGTGTCTCTAGAGTGCTACTACTTGTTGTCGTAGTCTATGATCTAACAGTGATGCCATGACAAAGTAGACTTGGAATGAATATAGACCTTCACAACTTGTCAAAGAGCACCATGATATCATCTAGATGATGAGGGCGGATGTGGATCCATGGATATATTCACTGTTGTTCATTTCCTCCGTAGACGGCAACAGCTCGAGACCGTGGCAAGCTCAACACAATCGATAGGAACTTGAAGACGTTTGGGAGCTGCCACGAGGACATTGGTCTCATGATACAAAAGATCTATATAAAGCTAAAACATATAATGCAAACAGCAGAGCTCTGCGTTGCTTCTGCGAAGTGCTTGCTTATTCTCAAGCATAAGAGAGGTCTATGATGTCTCTGGCATGTCTTCTCTTGACACCAGCTGCTCCCTGGTTCTGCTTCTGCTCCTCCTCGTCGAAGAGGTAATCAATCCACTCGAGAATGTCCATCATGGTGAAGCCTTTGGGAATGGGCTTCATCTTCTCGTGTCCAGGGATAGCGCTTGCGGTGGGGACCGATACCTCGGAGGTGAGTGCGCCAGCAGGGAGAGTGGCAGTCAGGCTGGCAATGGCACTGCTGACAGCTGCATGTGGGACCGAAGTGCCAGTCGCAGCAGCGGTGACCGATGTTGCATTGGCAATATGGTATGGTGCAGCAGCTGAGGAGGCGGCGTATGCTGCAGCTGAACCGACAGAGGAAGAAGCAGGGGCGGCGGTGCTGTTGCTTCCGCCAAGGGCGAGGATCTTGGCGGCTGCTGCCTCAGCGGCAACCATGACAATTGCTTGCGTGTTACCAGTAGGAAGATCTGGGTGGAAAGATGCGTCGACCACAAAGAGGTTGTCTGTGCCGTAGACTTTAGTATTCAGATCCACGACCGAGGTTCCGTTGTTCTTGCGTCCGTCATCGGTACCCATCTTGGCGCTGCCGACAAAGTGACTTCCTGAAACATAAGTGCTTAAAAGGTCAGCGCCAGTCTCATTGCCGGACGTAGTAGACGGTACGTAGGTCAGGGTGGAGTTAGCAGTCTTGCTGTATGCGATGAGCTGGTCGATGAAACCGGACATTGCCTCCTTGTCCATAGCGGTGTTGAGGTAGGGCGCAGTGGTCAACTCGGTGGCACCATCAGCGGTGATGCCAAGGACACCGGTGGAAGTGACACCGTGAGTGAGGTAGACCTTTATCTTGACCACGCCGGTAGACGGAGAGTTGCAGGTACCTTGAACGTAGCGCGTGCTGCCGTCGGACGTCTTGACCGAAGTCCAGAAATTGAAGCGTTGACCGGCTTGGACTAAGGCTCCATTTCCATGGGCGAACATGGCAGTCTCGTTAAGAGCAGGGACCAGGAAGTCATTCTGGTACAAGGAGCGGATAGCGCTGTTGGTCTTGAATTTGAGAGTGATGATGGGGTGATCCTTGATGCCTTGTCCAACAGGAAGGTTGATCCACTCCGCCTTGGAGGGAAGAGTAACAGCAGTACTTCCACTTTGAACAGTCTGGATTTGGGCCGCTGGACCAATACCGCTGTTGAAGAGGACACGTGGAGTTGACAGACTGCCCGAGGACAAGATGACCTTACCGCCTGGGTTGACCTTGATGATTTGACGAGCGCCCTTGCTACCTTCGACTTCGACACCGGATACATAGGAGCCGTTACGGACAGCTCGAATAACCTTGGTATGAAGCTGAAGCTTAAAGTTGGGAAACTGCTGAGCGTGAGGCAGATAAGTCATGACTGGACCAGCTCTGAGACCGTTCTGGATGTTCCATGGAGGGTGACTGAAAACATTGTGCTTCTCGTTAGGCTGTTCTAAAGCGTTGACCGATGACCAACCATTGTTGCTGAAGAATTGCGAGAGGACATCGTATGCAGCTTGGTCGTAGCGATGGCCATCAGCAGAAGGGCTGATGGTGCCAGGATTTCTCTGATACAACTTTTCTGCTGAGCTGGCGACATCTTGCCATTTCCAGCCAGTAGGCCACTTATCGTCGAAATCGATCTCTTGAGGATGAACAAACATGAGTGCATTGACCATGGTACTACCTCCAAGAAGGCATCCAGCCATTGAAGCTGTATCGGTACAATACTCGCTTGTGTCGTTGGAGCTGGTGAGGTAGTATCCCATGGCAGGAACATCGTACTGGGTAACCGTGTTGTTCCACGACATGACGGAACGTCCACCAGAGGCGTAGGTGGATGCACCACCTCTTTCGAGAAGAAGAACGCTAGCACCGGTCTCTGCAATTCTGTCGGCAACAATGATACCTGCAGGACCACTACCTGCAATGATGTAGTCGTAGGTCACGTTCGAGACGGTGGCCGTAACATTTGCGGCAGACACAGTGCTGTTAGACCCAGTAGCCCCAGTAGTGTTGTTGCCGCTGGAGGTAGTTGCTACCGAAGCCATCGCGGCCCAGGTCGAGTATTGTGCAGATCTCGCACTGGTGAAGTTCAAGTCAAACTCTCCAAATCCGGCTGAGTGGTAACTTAAAGCAGAGTTCTGGCTGGAAGGGTTGGTGACTGCTGCGTCGGAGTAGGCCCATCCAAAAACGCTGCCTGAAGACGTCTTTGGAAAGCTGAGAGAATCGCCTGTAATGCAGCCTCTGCAGAGGAAGGTGTAGGAGAAGTGGGTCGAGTTGACGAAAGTTCCCTTCTCAATGGGCATCATGGACACACCATTTCCGCTGTAAACAGGAGGGGTTACATATCCACTACGCTTCATGTTAGCTCAGAAGGAAACCGTCTTCGCGAGCCTCACATTCTCACCCTGCTTTACGGAACGAAGCGACGACCTCTCCTGAGTTGGGCCACGCTACAACAAGCAGGGGACCTGTCATGGTAGCGCCGAGATCAAATCCGGCCCATCCCTTGTCATCAGTGACCGGTGCAACCTAGCCAACAGAGTCAGTATAATTGTCCTCAGGCATGAGCTGAGTCAGAATGCGACATGAACGTACGATCTGGGCAATGAAGTCTGTATCAATAGTCTCAGGCATCGAGATACCATACTGACAACCAGTTTTCGAGTCCTTCCAGCTTTGGAAAGTTATGCCAGACTTCGAATCGGTATAGGAAAAACTCTGTGCTACAGCGCCTAGCGCATAGAGCGCAGTAGAGGCGATTGAGAAACGGACCATATTGAAACCACTTTTTCAAAGATTGGTATAGAGGGATTCAACGTGAGTAGAGAATGTGAAGACCGTCAAGGCCAAGAAAATACAAGAAAATGAACGTAAAGCCGTCAAGGCTGGAAAGAACGAAAATGAAAGAATGACTATGCCTTCAAGGCAAAGAAAATAACACTCTACCAGGAGTGAAAAAGCAGGATGTCAGAGGCAAGTAACAGAAGGCATACTCAGGTTTATATATGGCATCTAAGTGATTGGCCTTCTGGACTTAGTCGGTCCTAATCCATCCTCATCCAGCGATAAGACCCTAACACTCAAAAGGCAAAGTGAATTCAATTTTTCCTTGTACCCACCTTCATCAAGATAGAACATTACTTGTGGTCTTGGTATAGGCCTTGGGTGGGGCAGCGTTGTGGTTTCATGTGTTTCAAGTGTGTAGGTGGCTTGTGCAAGAGTTTGATCAGCAGATAACCGAAGCCTGCGACCACTGACTTGCTCCTCAGAAATATTGTAGTACACTCAAGTGGATTAGTTATACACTAACAGTCGCTCTACCGAACGACACGATGCACATTCTGGGACCTTCACGAGCGTGGTAAGCAAAAGGTCCGATCACAGACGACGATGTTATTACGATCGAGACTCAACAGCAAGGCAGGCACAGTATCGTAGCAGGACCTGCCGCACGTTAGGGCTCTGCATGGATACTTGTATACTTGCTGTGGCAGGCGTATCCACTAGAAAGTAGAACGGCGATAGACGAGATTTCGAGGATGAAGGTGATCCGTCTGCATTGAGTGATCCTTGTCTTCGATCCGTAGTGTATGGAGTATCGCGCACGAGGATGCTCCAACTTCAGTGTTCGTAGCCAGTCAGCTTTCAGAGTTTGTAATAGTTGCATGCTGACACTTGCAGGGCGGTCCTCCGTACTTGTGCTGCCCCCTCGGCTAGGCGCTGTACTTTTACTACTTGTATTGCGAGCACACAATTCAAGACATTACTCTTGCCGTGAAATTTGGACTTCCAGCGACTGCATTGTCGCCTGTATGTGTCATCATTGATTTTGGCGGCCTCTCCTGGGTGAGACGATTTAGCTAAGCGACCCAAACTTGGAACGCTACATGACAGCTAAATCCTAATGCTTTATGCTCACAATGCAACGTGCCTCCTGTCTTGACTGCCATAGACGGAAGCTGAAATGCAGCAGAGAGGCAACAGGTTGTAGTAATTGTAGAAAGCATGATAGGCCATGCGAATATCCAGCTGCAGAGGCTCGAGCTCGAGGCAAACGCGGCCCATATCAAAAGCGTGCAACGAAGCGTGAAGGGGACTTCGGACAAGGACATCAGGCCTCAGAAGCCAAGTACCGGGAACTTGCAAGTTGTATTGACAAGCCAACACTTGACTCGCCAAGAATATCAGTGAACTGTGTTACAGACGATCATGCTTCGCCACATCGATACTCATCAGGGATCCCGGATCGTCCCTTTAATGTCATGCAAAACCACCCATCATTTGATCAGACCCTACAACTATGGCGTATCTTTGTCGAACGAGTGGACCCACTGACCAAAGTAATCCATCGACCATCCCTTCAACAGAAGATCTTGACGAGCAGAACCAGTATACATGACATAGACTCGTCATTGACAACACTTATGTACAGCATATATCATGCTGCAGTAAAAAGCACCAGCGATGCCGAAGCTCAACGACTTTTTGGGGCAAGTAGGGACGTACTTATCGGACATTTTGAGGCTGCGGTGGAACAGTCTCTGGCATTAGTCCATATGTCGAATATACCAGACTTCGTAATGCTTCAAGCTCTGGTCTTGTACATTGTGAGTTCCTTTCAAGTAAATGTTGATGATACGCTTTTTAATTGCCTTCCTCAGTGCACTCTGAGGCTGCAAGACCGCGGTCGCCAATTATGGCCGCTGTTTGGGCTCGCCGTCAGGATGGCACAGTTGTTGCATATGGATGGAAAAGAAGTTGAAGAAGGTGTCTCCATTTTGGAAATGGAACTGCGAAGACGCATCTGGTGGACGCTAGTCTGGCTGGAGAAATTATGTGCGGAAGACCTCATGTCTCAGCCAGCTAGCATAATGACTTGGTCTCGATGTCCTTTCCCTCTGAATGTTAATGATGACGATTTAGATGCCGAAGCTAGGAACCATCCCCATGCACGAAATGAGGTCACTGAAATGACTTTCTGTCTTCTACGGTTCGAGATGTTGAAGCTCTTCTTCGACATTTCCAAACCACGACTGGATATAGCTATCGATGACATTGTACAACAAGGGGGCATAGCAGATCAGCGGGTTGTCGTGCTGTCAGAGACCAGACGTAGAATCACCGACAAATACCTCCAACACTGCAAGAGCACGCGTCCGTTTGACTGGCTTGTTCTTACTTTCGCCGAGGTCTTCCTTGTAAGTAGCCATCTCAAATCCAAGTACGCTGGAAGTTCTGACAAGCGCAAAGTGTAAAGCAGAGCTTATGGCACATCGTGCTGTGCAAAGTGACAATGATGTTTTCAGGCTGTCTTTGATTGTTGTCAAGAACACATATCACATACAAACTGAACCAAGAGCAAAAGTCTGGTCATGGGCGTTTCGAGATTTTGTGCAGTCTCATGCTCTTATGAGAGTTGTATCGGAGCTGTGCAAAGGGGAAAGCCTAATCGTGGATTCCCTCGCCATCAGCGAAGCCTGGCATTTCATCGAATTCATAGTCAAGCGCATACCCTCACACAGATTACGCGATCCATCAATCAGGCCCATTGTCACTCTCATGGGTCTGGCGCACAAAAGTCAGACTGGACCCGCCCCGCAACAACCTGTCCGAAGCAGTTTCCCATGGAGAGCCAGTGACACCAACAAGGGAATTGCGCCATCTGGAAATCTCGAGTCTTTGAAAGCCTTTCCTGATGCATGGGCCGAATCTGCGATCACGTGGGGATCCAATTTCCTCAACGCAGCTATCACAACGCTTGAGAGTGCCAACATCAGCGACACATCGCTCTCCTCGCCGCCTGATGCCACTATTGGCATTGATGGGCTATCGACACACACGTTCGTTTGGCCAGCTCCTGACTTAGTGGTCAATGATACTTGTGACAATATCGATTGGAGCCATTGGGACGCCTCAATGACCGTGTTCAATAAGGCCTTTGCCCCTGGGTCCGCGTGACGTTGCAGCCGATTCGCGCTCGCGCTTGCATCACATGTGCTCTACATTCCTTGCGAGCTGGTAGTTGCCACAGCTACTGCATTTTTATGACCAATGTCTACAGATGGTCCGTGTTCTCGAGGGTCTTTTGAGCTGCATCCCACTGCATACACGTTTCATCACGATGCAGTCACATACTTTGAGAACATTACGCTTGCAGCTGTTTGTGGAGCCTGCGCAAGCCTGGCTAAAGACCTACAGTTTCGAAACCTTGACAGGACACGCCCCTGATACTCGAGTTTTAGTCTAGGCTCAAGGGGTTGTAGATTTGTCACGCAGGTCAGGGGACAGATGAGCAATCGGCTTGAGGAGCAAATCAGTCTACGTGATGGAGCATTGATTGATTGCATATCTGGGCAGGAATGCTCGACAGCTCCAAACAATCGTGGGGACTGAATCGCCACGGAATTGATCTTGTGTCATACCGTACGAACCCTGTCTACCTGAACATTTACCATATTCTCTTGGCATGTCTACCTTGAGGAACCAGAAAGGCGATTGCTGGAATAATGAGACGTCAACTTCAGACATGATGGTGCAGAGAGCTACTGCACTACTGAAGGGGATCTGTCTTTCGATGTCAATCTGAAGGATATATTCAGCAAATTCAACTGTTCTAGCACGTACGGCCACAGGCAGCTGAGAACTGGGCATCCCGTCCGCTCTGCCAGACATAAGCAGTTGACCGGCTGATTAGTACTACGGTGGGTGACCACGTGGGAATCCCAGCTGCTGTACGTTTTTTTTTGGGCGCTTCCTCATACTCTTGAGGAAACCAGCGCTTTTATGTTTTGTTGGTAGTGATATATAGCATGGTAATGGTGGCAAGGAAGAATAACACTCATGGATGGATCATCCATTGATCCTGTAAATCTCCATCGATGAAGAAGGGCGAGAATATCTGCACCATTAACCCATCTCCTTTGTATGAAAATATCGTCCATTAGAAGACCTCCTGCTTCTCTATCAACCTTCTTGCATTCATTATCGAAGGTCTACGCGTGGCCTATTCTGGTGAACAGTGCATAACAATTCAATTTTTGCACATCGTTCTAGCCCAAAGCCGCGAGTGTGAGACTCTGACAGCTAAGCCCATCACCAGTGGTATGTCCAAGGTATAATAATATCCTCACAATATGAGTGCAGGCGTGACAGATTGAGGGCCATGATGATGTCTGTGGCGGTGATGGAACGTCGAAGCATAAACCAAGTCAAGGAAGTACAACGTCACGCCTGACATGGTCTCTTGGCATATAGGCCTAGCCTGAAGACTTTACAGTCAAACAGCAACGAGTCACAAACAATTGCATCTCGCCTACATCAGGTGATAGCGATCATTTTCTGACCTGAGTAGGTATACGGACGCTAAGAGACGCAGAACTCGATGGCATGGCTGAGCTAAATAGGGACGTTGTTGGCATAGCGGCGCAGATCTTCTACATCAGTATTCTGCACCGTGAGCCTCGGAACTTGGAGCTGTCTTGTTGAGTCGAGACAGACTTTGTTTATTACATCGTCCCTTTTTTCCCCTCTTCTTGCCAGGTACGCTTGTGCCCTGGTAGGAGCGGGAGTCGTTGTGATAGGTGATAGGTGGATTAAACCTTGTGGCTGTCTGCTACTTGCCACTAAAAGTTAAGCTTGATGTTGAGCTTATAAGAAGTGGGGCAAAAGTGGTATTTCCGTCCTTGGCCTTTGCTCGTAGTAGACCTGTGAAGAGCGCGTTGGGCTCGCCCTTGCTCAAGCGTGCCTTGATAATCATGATCAAGATATATATAAGTGGTGTATATATGGACTGTTAAGGATATGAATAAGAGGGCCCTTCTGTGATGCAGGTGGTATGGCAGAGTGACACAAAAGGATCACATTACCTCGAATTTACGTCCGAGGCAAGCCACCAAAAGTCGAAAAGCTTCTGCTGAAGACCTGACTCTACCCCACGAAGTCGCGAGGCAGACCGTTTGTCAGGGTCACCAATCAGATGGACTTTCATTACCAAATACATCACCTATGCTCTGGTGATCGCCATGGACGGCCCCAGAAGCCCAGACAGACCATGCAGATCACAACCGCATTGAACAACTCGCGCAGCACACCACACAGCAATTCCAGAATGGCAAATGTGATGCTTCCACGCCATTGGCAGCATAACATGTTTTGCCTTCAGCGTTTACTCAGTCGTTGTGAAGGTCCTTTCGCCAGAGACGTTGAGATGCCGAGGTGGTTCTTGCGTAGAGCAAATAGTATAGTCCGATGGAACATATATGAATGCTCCCTCGTGCGCTGTAGGATGAACAGGATCAACTGTCGACTTCCACATTGTTCTTTGTAGATATGAAGTCCGCCATTTCTTTAGTGACCGCATTGGTCTTCGCTGGCCACAGTGCCGCCTATCCTAGTATCTTAGCACATCTTGAACAACAAGCAGGTGGCAATGCACCCCTCAAGCGAGACAGCCTCGTCTTCGACGCTGCTGCTCAGTACATCAGCACGTCGGGTGACCATGCTTTCGTTGCCCCGGGCCCAAATGACCAGAGAGGACCATGCCCTGGTCTCAACGCAGCCGCAAACCAGTGTGTATCATCTCAGCTTCTCATCACTAGTAAGATCATTGCTGATCATCCTGAAGCGGATATCTCCCACATGACGGAGTGGCGACCATTTCAGAGTTCGTCGCGGGTACCAACAAGGTCTTTGGTATGGGATTAGACCTCGGCGCCTTCCTTTCCGTTTATGGTGCCGTGGCCGATGGTGATGGTACCAAGTGGTCCATCGGAGGGCCTACATCTGAAGTAGGTGCCCTTGCTGGGCTCTTGTCACTTGGTCAACCGACTGGTATCAGTGGCTCTCACAACAAGTACGAGAGTGATGTGTCGCCAACCCGAGGTGATCTTTACCAGTAGTAAGTAACGACAAGGTCGTAGCTTCAGAGCCCGCAATACTTACCACCCCTTTCAGCGGTAACGATTACCTTCTACAAGTATCTCAGTTCCAACAACTATACGACATGGGAGCTGCCAATGACAACTACGATCTTTCTCTTCTTACTCAATTCCGTGCGAACCGCTTTCAGCAAAGCAAGAGTGATAACCCGTACTTCTTCAACGGAGCATTTTCTGGTGTGATCGTGCAGCCTGCTGCATACACGTTCATCTATCGCTTTATGGCAAACAAATCTGCCGAATACCCTGAGGGCAGGCTAGACGGAGATGTGCTGAAGTCGTTCTTCTCCATCACAGGCGACTCTGGAAACTTCAAATACACTGTAAGTCTGATCTTATGTGCTTAGTGATGCTCTTTACTTATCAACTTTTGACAGCCGGGCTACGAGAGAATCCCAAAAAACTGGTACACTCGCAACGCGCTCGACCCATACACTATTCCCTTCTTCTCGCTTGACCTTAATGCAGCTGCTGCTCAGTATCCCGAGTTCCTTAGCATTGGTGGCAACACTGGCAAGGTTAACAGCTTCACTGGCGTGGATATAACGAACCTGACCGGGGGCGTTTACAATCTCCAGACTCTTCTACAAGGCAATAATCTTGCATGCTTTGGTCTTCAGACCGCAGTGCAGGCATTGCCAGACTTCATTTCTGGTCTGTTGACCAATTCAGCTCTCTCAAACTTGCTCGATTCCGCGCTGGGCAATGCGACAGCAGGGTTGGATTGCCCGCAATTGACGGAGATCGATGAAGATCAATTTGCCCAATACCCTGGTTATGCAAAACTCAACACCAACACTGGCTCTTACTAGGATGGGTGGAAATGTCAGGCTCTGGTCGAAACAACCCTATTTCCTTGATATTTAGTACAGTTATGAGCTATGAGTAATTTAGTATGACAAAACACGAATTGCAAACAGTATTGATCGACAAGACGTGTCTTTTTGCACATGTTTGTGAAATGTGACTCACCACCTCTATGGAGCAGTGAGGTGTCTTCTTGTGTGTCATTCCCGCTAAGACATCGATGCATCAATTTGGTAGCCTCTGACTCTCATCCTTGGTGTCCCGCATCCGTAGTACTCTCGCATAGTCCTTTTAGGTGTATAAGTATATCCCTACGTAGGCCAATCCAGCATATCAACGTATTGAGAACTTACCTCACAAGCCAGCTCAACAGCATCGACGAAGCCAATACGAGGCACATATCCCAGTATACGTTGCGCCTTGGCGTTGTTACTATACCGAGTGCCCAATGCATCGCTCACACTTCCTCTGCTTAAGGTGGGTTCGGCTCCTGTGCACCAGGTCACCACATCCGCTACAAAACCGGCGAACCATGCGAGTCTATCCGGGACCTTGACTGAGAACGGCGGAACGTGTCCGAAGTGAGCCCATATCGCCAGCATGAAGTCCCTGAAGTATACTGGTTCCTGATTCGAAATGAAGAATGCTTGACCTGCAGCACTTTCGCCACACTTCTCCTCTAGCCCTTTCGTCAAATCGCCAGTTAAAGGCGTTCCGGGTATTGAGGCAAACTGCGCAAGCAGATTCTCAAGTGCGAGAAGGTGCGCGTCAGCGACATTCGTGACATAGACGAAGTCATACATGTTGTCGCCATCTCCTATCATAAATGGGGTCTCCCATTTCGCAATGCATTTGTGAATTGCCCCTATAACTCCAAAAGTATCACCAGGCCCGATGATGGTAGCAGGACGCAGTGCACAAGTCAGCATTGTACTTGAATTCGCGCCAAGTACGATGGGCTCTGCTGCTGCTTTTGAAGCCCCGTAGCTGAGCGTAGCATTGCCAATAGGTATACCTTCATCCATAAAGGGGTAATCGTGGTTGAGGTCATCCGAGAGCACTGTACAAGAAGATGTGTGTACCAAAGCTCTGCACTTCGTCTGTTTGGCTGCTTCTACTACATTGCGTGTACCTTCGACGTTGATGGCAAACACACGAGCACGTAGTTTCTTATCCGTTGAGTAGCGGTCTTGTCCACCAGGCACCCATCCAGCAGTATGTATTATTGCATCCGGGTTGATCTTGGTTATCAAGTTCTGGCTCCCTTGACGAGATGTCAGATCGACTGTATCGAAATGAACATTCTTTTGAACTTCTAAAGGCGGTCTCAAGTCGATGTTGTACAGGGTCCAGTCCGGATGTGCCTTGTGAATGGCCTCTATACAGGCGTTACCCAGAAACCCGCTACCGCCAGTAACAAGGACACGCATTATGAAAAGCTACTGTACGTAGGATCAATCGAAACGTTATGATGCTCTACTGGAAGATGATTTAGATTCAACAACATTATTCTCAGGTGGTATCGCCTCTAGATGACAACCTGAGAGAATGACGCCACTTTCATCCATCCGGATCGTAGATCCTTCGCTTGAGCGGCATTTCAAGAAGGGGCCAAGACTAATGATTGCTAGCAATCCATCTGCCTACATGGCGGTTGCAAACAGTACATGAGTATTGTGTACATTGAGCAACATCAGTGACCACTGCATAGCAAGGAGGGTGTAGATTTAAGAACTTCAGATAATTCTACATGCATGGTCGCTAGGTGAGGCGTCCCGACGCGCGAAAAGTTTCTTTGTCTTAGCGACTTACTTGATCTGCACCTCTCGACACTCGAATCAAAAATTATGCCAATGAAATAAGTGATCAATTGTAGCGCAAATACACATCAGAATCTGCACAAAATGCTTCTGAATGAACATACTGGTGAGATTAACGTAGCTCATGAGCAAATTTCATCTCTGACGACATCTAGCATTGGTGACTCCGAAAGTACTCTTAGTACCCTACTGTGAGCACCATGTCCCGCGTTACCACGAATGGATGCAGGACGAGGTATGTTGTCGCACATTTAATTTGTATGCTACCATACATGTCCGAGTAGCCTGTCATCAAAGCTATTGTATCTCTACCTTGTTCAGCTCATCAGCATGCTAGGGGGAAGGGACTGGAGATTTGTGACTAGAAGCAGCATCGTGGACAGGGTCGCCCTAAAAATGCTACAACCGAGACCACATGATCTAACGAATGCAAAACCAGGTTCTCCAGGAACTCACGGCTTCGGAGCCCTTGACAATGGAAGAAGAATACAGCATGCAAAGATCATGGCGACAAGATGCCGACAAATTGACCTTCATCGTCTGCCTTGCTCCTCCCCCTCGAAATCCAGTCAGCAGTATCAAAGCCCAAATCGACGACACGTCCGACCGCATGGTGGGCGATATCAATCTCTTCCTCAACCCAGCCGATGACGACGACGATGGCGAAGATGACTACGAGGGCGAAGCGAATGATGCCGAAGCAGATGCTGCACTCCGAGCCGCAGCGCTCGAAGATGCAGGATCAGCTCCGGTGCAGCAGCCACGGACGAAGGACGTGGTAGGCGAGATTGAGTTGATGATAGCCGAGCGCAGTCTGCACAGACAGGGCTATGGACGAGCGGCACTCCTTACTTTCCTCACCTATATCACCCAAAGTCTTGGTGACATCTTGCGCGAGTACGGCAGAAGTGATCAGAATGACGGTGCCATGTCTGTTTCGTCTCTGTGTCGGCTGAAGTACTTGAGGGTCAAGATTGGAGAGAGCAATGTGAGCAGCCTGCGGCTTTTCGAGAGTGCTGGCTTTGTTGCTACAAATGGAGGACCCAATTATTTTGGGGAGATTGAGATGAGGATGTGCCTCGAGGAGGGCTCGACTATGGAGAGGTTGAGAGAATATAAGGGCTGGGAGGATGTGGTTCTTGCTAAATACCAATAGCAGCAGGATCGATGCAGGATGACACAAGAATTGCAACAGATTGGACGAAGACTGATCAATCAAGGGAAAAAAGAGGCTAGGATAGATGTGGAGAGGAGATCCTATCAATCTAACATCCTTCTTCCATCAATACATTATCTGTAAACAAACCTATGATTTCTCTAAAGCCCAAGCAAAACTTCCCCCCACGCGGGGAGAAGAAACCAGTCGTACTTCACCATCACCTGAGTGTGGAAGACGCGTACTGGGTACGCAAATCCACACTGCAGGAGTAATGGTGCATGAGGAAGCGCGGAGCGCAAGTCTAAACTCTGGTTTGTCGGAGAGCTATCACGCGGCGGCGGCTCGAACCAGGGACCTCTCATGCTTGTACTAGACTGATTTTTTTGGCTGTCGGTTTTGCCACTCCACCAACTAAGCCGGTGGGTAGTGGCGCCTGGAGATATGGCCGTTTGGGGCTACTTGTATGGGTTGAATTTGGGTTGAGTGTAGGGTCCATGCCTTGGCCGAGATGGAGGTGCTTGGGGAGGTGTCACTAGTTGGTCGCCTAGACAAAAAGAAATGTACAAGAATATTATGTTATAGCACGAGCTAGGGGTATCATCCAGAGCGGTTCCATCGTACCTCCGGTCGTGTCTGCAGCCTCTCAACCAAATCTCATCACAAACCATCGCCTTCGGTCCACTTGTCTCCTCTACCACTTAAGAGTGCCCTCGTGTACGGATCCTTCCCTCGCAGTTCTGCCTCATAGAGCCACTTATTCAAGGGTCTGCCAATTCTTTGATCCAGGTGATATTGGATATCCTCCTGGTCACGCTCATCAGTCACACCATTCTTGACATGCTTGGCTATTGCTTGCACCTCCTTCATTGCCAACCATGACATGACCTGTGCTTCATCTTTGAAGCATATTCCGAATCCATCGCAGTAGCACTGTTCAATGGGTGGACACAGCACGTCCTTGCCGGTGATTATGAAATGCCACGTGAACTCCCAAATGCGGCCCGAAATGGAATCGTCCAATTCGGTCGTGAGAAACCAGTCCTGGTAGTGTTGCCAGCGCTCGAGCGGTATCGACCGAATAGCAGCCTTGCTTGCTGCGAATTGGCTGCAGCAGGCAACTGCTAACATTTCAGGCATGTGCGGTGCCTCAGGCCCGTGCAGCGCGTCCCATACCTCTGCAAAATATGGCTGTTCGACCTTATCACTTATAGTCTGGTCCCTAGTATTTATGTGATCTGGACAACCGGACTCGTGGTGGCAGCGTAGATTGAAATAGCCGACACGTTCAACATGCTCGTTGCTCACGCGTTCGACCATTCTGGCAAGATCGAAGTTGAAGAGATCATTGTTATGCCAGCTATTGCGCTCTGAATGGGTAAATATGGTCGTATCGGAAAGATTGTGGTAGTGATCGATTATGTAAGTCAAGTAAATCATAGATTCATGACCCTTGTTAGCAGGTGGATGGTAACGAGCGAATTCGTCATCAGCCTTGTAGACGACATGCTGCATGTGTGGGAGCTCCTCTTCGACCCATGATGTATCCTCAGACTGCGTGCTGGCAACGACAAGTGTCCGTGTATATTCACGTGGGACGTGAGTGACCTTTGCCGGTGGCGGAGATTCTGCACAAGAGCCATCAAGTGTGTTGCATTGTCGATGATCGATCAAGTAGAATGTGCTAACAATGATAACGCAGAGAATGGTAACTAGCAAGTTGCGTTGCCGTGATGGACCCATGTTGAAGCTTAAAAATGTATGTCAAAGGGGATGAGAGCCTTTGAATGTGTTCTAGGGCAAAGGACATGAGGGACGCGAATACGCAATCATGTCGAGTCTGCGTCACCTTGAGTTGTGTCAAGACTCTCGAGGTGTCACTATCACTGGAACCTACGGCGCCTATTGCAGTAACATGACACAACAAAAGAGGATCATCAAACAAAGGCGCTCAGATAAGAATGGAGGCACAGGAAAGGAATAGAACGAAGAAATGTAGAGATCCATGATATAGAGAGAGACGTACAGTACACAGTCAGACGGCACCGGTTATTCAGGGATACTGCGACGCTGTGTCACCCTGAGCTGAAAACGATAACGTTTACTAGTCATCTTCGAAGAAGGCAAGCCACAGTTCTCAGGCTAGACTGTGGTCCTCTGTATAGAACGGCAAGTCTAGCAGTAAACGAATTTCGGATACTTCTCCAAGAGATATCTACCAGAGATATCGGGCGATCGCAGCGTACGAGCAGTATCTCCTTCACATCTCAATCGCTCAGCACATCCCTTTGTGAAGCTGATATCCTCTGTTGGTGTTTCCTGATTGCCGGGTCTGTCGGTTGAAAAATGCCGAGACCACGCGGGATACGCATACACTCAATAGGAGTACATGAGCGAGCGGTGCGTCGAAGGGGCTAAGGAACATGACAACAGCGATAGAAACCGTGGTGAGCAAAGTCAGGAGGGAGTGTAGTGCCTACAAGGTGCGGCACCATATGAAAAGTGAAATATACTGTGCAATCCAATACGAGCCCATGTTTTCATAGCCATTCGAGGCTAGAGCAAAGGAATGATCTAAATGCTAGGCAAGCCAAGCAAAGATTCATGGTCTGTGAGCTGTACGCTGTGTGCAAGGGTAACCCCCGAATCGCCGACCTAATGCCAAGACTCATGTCCGTAGCTGCCCTGCGCTGACGGCATTCGGTGTTGCCCTGGGCGTGTGCAGCTGTTGCGTCTTGAGGACAATTCAGTCACTAAACATCATCCATCACTGCGCCATCACACCTACATTTCGACATCTCACTATCATCGTGACCCAGAAAGCTGATCCTTGAGTTTGCTTCCATCTCATTACACACATAGCCGCCATGGCAGCCGACCCCGAGAGAGAGCGCGCGCTGGAAGATTACAAGACCAAGTTGCTGGATTCGAGAGAATGGGAGGCAAAACTCAAGGCTCTACGGCTAGAGATCAAAGGACTACAACACGATTTTGACGTCTCCGAAGATAATATCAAAGCGCTGCAAAGTGTCGGTCAAATAATAGGAGAGGTGCTCAAGCAGCTTGACGAAGAGAGATGTTCGTTACATTATCATCAGTGCTACCCTTGATTCGCCAAGCAGCAGTCACTGACCATACACAATCAAACAGTCATCGTCAAAGCATCATCAGGACCTCGCTATGTCGTCGGCTGCAGATCGAAAGTCGACAAAGCCAAGTTGAAGCAAGGCACTCGTGTGGCGCTGGATATGACCACCCTCACCATCATGCGTATGCTTCCAAGAGAAGTCGACCCCCTCGTCTACAACATGTCGCTGGAAGACCCTGGCCAAGTCAACTTCGCTGGTATTGGTGGCCTTAATGAGCAGATTCGGGAACTGCGTGAGGTCATTGAGCTGCCACTGAAGAACCCCGAGCTCTTCCAAAGAGTAGGCATCAAGCCACCCAAGGGTGTGCTGCTATACGGACCCCCTGGCACCGGAAAGACACTGCT
Organism: Neodothiora populina; assembly: GCF_041146345.1. Classification (NCBI taxonomy): domain Eukaryota; kingdom Fungi; phylum Ascomycota; class Dothideomycetes; order Dothideales; family Dothioraceae; genus Neodothiora; species Neodothiora populina. The sequence goes on from NW_027191409.1 coordinate 1,463,725, forward strand.
TGCGAGAGCTGTAGCGAGCAGTCTCGAGACAAACTTCCTTAAGGGTAATCACAGCACGTTACGAGATCGTCAAGTGCCTAGCTAACCCTTATTTTGCTTACAGTTGTCTCTTCGGCGATCGTGGACAAGTATATTGGTGAATCTGCACGACTGATCAGAGAGATGTTTGGCTATGCCAAAGAGCATGAGCCCTGCATCATCTTCATGGACGAAATCGATGCAATCGGAGGTCGTCGTTTCTCCGAAGGTACATCGGCCGACCGCGAGATCCAGCGAACACTTATGGAGCTTCTCAACCAGCTTGATGGATTCGACTATCTCGGCAAGACTAAGATCATCATGGCAACAAACAGACCCGACACCCTTGATCCCGCCTTACTCAGAGCTGGACGATTAGATAGGAAGATTGAGATCGGCCTGCCGAACGAAGTTGGTCGCTTGGAGATTCTCAAGATTCACGCCGAGGGAGTACAAAAGGAGGGCGATATTGACTACGAGAGTGTGGTGAAGATGAGCGACCAGCTCAACGGTGCCGATCTGAGAAACGTGGTCACCGAAGCGTAAGTGTTGATGTTGCATCTTCGTGACCTTCACGCATTGTACTAATGTTCTTCTTTACAGTGGACTCTTCGCTATCAAGGACTACAGAGATGCCATCAACCAAGACGATTTCAACAAGGCGGTACGAAAGGTGGCCGAGTCCAAGAAGTTGGAAGGCAAGCTGGAGTACCAGAAGCTTTGAGCTGTCAAGCGAGTAGTCACCGGATTTGAAGAGCATCGGAGAGCAGGAGGCGTTTGATGATACAGCGGACTTTGCGATCACGTCGGCATGGATATGCGGCATGGTCTGTAGCAGTCGGTTAGGATGACGAGTGGGAAGATGTACTATACCTACCTCTAGACACGGATGGACCCGTCCCATAGCAGAAAAGACTTGTTCCAAATGACTTAAATTTGCGACATGCGATGGATACGGCTATATGTTGACTCGTGGATCGCCAGCCAGGATGGCGAGACGGGCCAGTTGAAGCAGTAGATATCAGCAGAGCTAAAAGGGTCAAGGATCGAGGAAGACATTGTTCAAGCTAGGTACAACGATACACCGGCGAGTCGCCCTAGTCGGTGATGTGATCTAGATTGAATTGCCTGTTCCTGCCACTATTAAGGTGGTGCCAGCACCATGCTATATCCTCATCAGGTGTGTGAGGTGATGTGGTAACAAAGCTGACTTGCGTTCGGCGTTTCTCTTTACATATTTTACGTCTCTTTTCATTTCACTAGCGAGATGAGATGATGAAAGTCCTGGTACACAGCCATGTAACAGGAGCTTACTTGATGAAGCCATGGCAGCCTGGTGACGAGTCGCAAACAGGAGGCGAACATGCCAGACTCATAGACGGCAGGGTAGAGTCGCGCCGATAAGGTGTGGGGACGTGGGCGAGATGGTGGTGTGTTGTCATACGAAGGGAGTCGACGGGCCGCGTCTGCGCCGTGAAGTCAGTGTTACACTGGTATGCAATGGGTAAGAGTGTCGGGAAAGTCCTTGGCAAAGCAGTGGTTTTGGGGGTGTTGAAATGAATTCCCCGGCCTCGAACCAATCATGAGAGGAGGTGATTACTGGTGATTGCTGGATGTGGCATGACCGGAGGGTGCCTGCGCCAGTGCGCCGTAACCGGCAAGTGCGGGGCCCAACAGCTCACCTGAAGTTTTCTGCCTTTACTTAGAGTCAACCAGATCGCACTGCATCTTCTCTCATCCACGCTTCTTTCCTCTTCTCTTCTCCATACCAAAACATTGAAGAAGGTAAGCTAACACCTTTTTCTTTATATACGAGTGAGAATCAAACGCCCATGACTGGTCAAGGGTAGCGCTCTAAACTCAATCGGGAGAGCACTGCGGGGCTCGAGGAGCTTCTCTGCCATGAACCCCTCCGTTTTCTCCCGGTCTCAGCTCGGCATAGACGAGTGACATAGGAGCAAAGCTTCTACAGCTCGATCGCTATATATTATTTACTGTTTTGCTAACTGTCCGCCTTGCAGTATCTCCAATCCGCAAACATGGCCATTCAAAAGGTCAGTACAGCGGCAGCGTTCTCGCTCCTTCCTCGTTCAGCTTCACTGCTGCCCGCATTGTGCGAAAAGCATTGGGCAGCAAAAAGCTCAACCAATCTCGGGCCCCTCGGGCCCCTCCAACCCCCCTCCTCTGCCCCTCCATTCGGATGACATTATCACCACACGAATCAAACATCCTGACAGAAATATACAGATCCACGCCCGCTCCGTCTACGACTCTCGCGGTAACCCCACCGTCGAGGTCGACATCGTCACCGAGACTGGCCTTCACCGCGCCATCGTCCCCTCCGGTGCCTCCACCGGCTCCCACGAGGCCTGTGAGCTCCGGTAAGCTCACCCTCCAGAATAGCGTTGCCACTACACTCGAACAACATGGGACTGACAGTATCAACAGTGATGGAGACAAGACCAAGTGGGGTGGCAAGGGTGTCCTCAAGGCTGTCAGCAACGTCAACGACGTGATCGCCCCCGCCCTCATCAAGGAGAATCTCGACGTCAAGGACCAGTCCGCCGTCGACGCTTTCCTCAACAAGCTCGATGGAACCACCAACAAGACCAAGCTTGGTGCCAACGCCATCCTCGGTGTTTCCATGGCTGTCGCCAAGGCCGCCGCTGCTGAGAAGCGCGTTCCCCTCTACGCTCACATCTCCGACCTCTCTGGCACCAAGAAGCCTTACGTCCTCCCCGTTCCCTTCATGAACGTCCTCAACGGTGGCTCCCACGCCGGTGGCCGTCTCGCATTCCAGGAGTTCATGATCGTCCCCTCTGACGCCCCCTCTTTCACCGAGGCCATGCGCTGGGGTTCCGAGACCTACCAGCAGCTCAAGTCTCTCGCCAAGAAGAAGTACGGCCAGTCTGCCGGCAACGTCGGTGACGAGGGTGGTGTCGCTCCTGACATTCAGACCGCCGAGGAGGCTCTTGACCTCATCAGCGAGGCCATCGAGGCTGCCGGCTACAAGGGCAAGATGAACATTGCCATGGACGTTGCCTCGTCCGAGTTCTACAAGACCGACGCCAAGAAGTACGACCTTGACTTCAAGAACCCCAACTCAGACCCCGAGAAGTGGATCACCTACGAGCAGCTCGCCGACCAGTACAAGCAGCTCGCTGCCAAGTACCCCATTGTCTCCATCGAGGACCCCTTCGCTGAGGATGACTGGGAGGCCTGGTCTTACTTCTTCAAGACCTCCGACTTCCAGATTGTCGGGTAAGTTGATGATTGATGGCTTTTGTGCCCTTGTTCTACAATGAAACCTTGCTGACTCGTTGTTTTCCAGTGATGACTTGACTGTCACCAACCCCGCTTTCATCAAGAAGGCCATCGAGACCAAGGCTTGCAACGCTCTCCTCCTCAAGGTCAACCAGATCGGTACCATCACCGAGGCCATCCAGGCCGCCAAGGATGCCTTCGGCGCTGGCTGGGGTGTCATGGTCTCCCACAGATCTGGTGAGACCGAGGATGTCACCATCGCTGACATCGTCGTCGGTCTCCGTGCAGGCCAGATCAAGACCGGTGCGCCTGCCCGTTCCGAGCGTCTTGCCAAGCTCAACCAGATCCTCAGAATCGAGGAGGAGCTCGGCAGCAACGCCATCTACGCCGGCACCAGCTTCCGCACTGCCATCAACATGTAAAGAGCTGGTCCTTGGGTTGAATGATACAAAAAGCAAGTCATGTCATACCGGCATGACCCTTGTGCTTTAATTTTTATGATGCCATGACGAGGCGTCGCGATCTGCTAGTTTCTCAAATATCCCCCAAGAAAAGAAATCATTTTCCAATTTTTCAAAACAAACTGCTACACTTCCATTTCCACGCGACCCTCCGTACCTTGCTGTGCACGTCAACGATCTACAACCAGCTATGCCCGCTTGGGTCACCGGGTGACGTCGGAGATCATTTGTGCATCACCTCGGGTCATCTTATCTGGCATGCAATTTCCACATTCGGTGAATCGGAATGGAGCAGTCAACGCAACGCCACGATGTTGGATTGCCTCCAGACCGGATGGCTGGGTGGCATGTACATGTTGGCAGGTCCTGATTGTTGCTTCTCATCGGAAACCGGTAGGGTCCTGGAAAGACTGACATGGGAAGGCGGATGGCGGTACTGGAAAGTGCAAGATAAGTCCCGAGCCCGGGCTTGTATTCGCATGTCCATCAATGTGACACAGTGCCCACAACAGCAACAGGACGACAATCCCTATGGTACCTCATAACAAATGACCAAACATGGTCTCCTCAATGCCTACACGAAGGTTGGCACATAGGCAGTGTAATCTGACTGTTCTCAAGCTGGCGTGGTCATTTCTGTTTTCGGATGCGGATGTTTATGTTGTGGTGTCGAGGAATGCTCCACAATGAAGTCGCATTCCGCATCTAACATCGTTATCAATCACCACTGAGAGCAGTAGTGTGTATAAGTCCACGTCCTACGTCTTGATCAACTGTAAGTGTTTCTATACTCTTCTTGCGACAGAGGCCCGTACTTTCCTAGCTTCTGCAAGCAGCCATATACACACACTCGTTTGACACATTCGTTTTTCTGACCGTCCTGTCCTTTTCCATCCCTTCATCTTCCCAACTCCCAAGTTCTTTTCATCTTCACTGTCAGTAGAAATCACACATACAAGCTCATACCATGAAGCTCGAGCTTGCCGCTTTGGCAGCGGCCATAACTGGCGCCGTAGCTCAAGGTTCGATGAGCACCTCGAATACGACCGGTCCGGTGATCGTGACCATGACCATTGACGACTGCGCATCCTCTGCTCCGCCAACCATGATCACCGTCACGAGTGAGGCGACGGTGACCTACTGTCCGGCGTGCGAGAGTTCCAAGTCCTCATCCGCTGGCACCATTGCAACAGCAGCGACGCCGGGACACACCACCGTCTACACCACTGTCTACCAGTCACTCTGCACAACCGCTTCTTCGTGGTATACAACACCTGTGACATACACAATTACCGAGTCTTGCACCGATGCAAGTCCAACTTACGCCTCCGCATCTAATTACGTGCCTCCTGGGTACACCACTACTGCGGTGGAATGCCACAAGTGCCAAGGAGCCTCACCATCAATGCCTGTAACCATGACAATGACCGTTCCATGTGAATGCACGCATACTGGATTCTATGCTGGACCCTCCCCTACTTCACCCGCCAGCGGCTCTGGCAATTTTGGTGGTATGGATCCTAGCCAAGCAGGTGGATCTGCTCCACCACCACCATCACCACCACCTCCTCCAGCAGCGTCCACTGCGGCTGGAGGCAGCCCAGGTTCTGTTCTACCAAAAGGTGGCGCCCCAGCAACACAGATCAGTGATGGTCAAGTCCAGGCTGGGAGCCCTACCCCAGTCGCATCTAGTCCTGCTCCCGTTAGCCAGATCAGCGATGGCCAAATTCAAGCAGGCACTGCAACGCCAGTCGCATCAAGTGGTGCTCCCGTCAGTCAGATTGGAGACGGTCAAGTCCAAGCAGGTACAGGTGCTCCTGCCAGTCAGATCAGTGATGGTCAAGTCCAAGTCCCTGGTCCTACTCGAGCCGAGGGTGCTGGTGGTGGCGTCGGCCCTACTACAACAACCGTCAAGTGCACAACCGGTGCATGCGCACACAAGTCCACAACTACTGGTATGCCAGCCTATACTGGCGCGGCTTCCAGAAATGTCATCGACAATGGATTGGCTGTTTATGGTGTTTTGGCTGCTGGTTTTGTTCAAGGAGCCATGGCACTCCTGATCTGAGAGTGCTTTGTTGCACGAGGTACTCGCGTGTCCCAGTGTTAGTCACTGCGTTGCATTCCAAATTAGTGATAACGATCTGACTAGTGTTTGGAATTGGTCATTCTGAAAGTCTCTTTGTTTGTTTCATTACAATTATTCCTATTTCTCTTCATTTTAGAATCATCACTAGTGGATGTCTTAGTCGAGGTCGAGTACTCTAATGCTGCGGCTTTATTCTTAAGCCAGTGGCACTTGCCTATCTTGTACCTCTATTTTCGTGCATCTTTACTTTAGTCTTCTAATGTGCACTACCACTTTTCATACAAGAACCCGTCGTATCCTACCTTAGCAAGACTGCACTTGTGTGCTCGAAGTAAGTTCCGTCGGTGCCCGTAGCTCTTACGTCCTTACCTCGTAATGCGAGCATACCTCGGCATAAAGGAGGTAAGTAGATGGGTTGTTCGATCGGAAATTGTCACTGCCTCTCTTACTCTTTGTTCGATACACAAAAAGACAAATATGCGCTTTCACGATATCGACACAGACAATGATACCAACATCCATTGTCAGAGCGCCTCCTTCTAAGGCCTCCCTACACGTTCTCTTCCTTTCACCACCTTAAATCTTATTGCAGTTGCATTGCATTTCCTCGATGTGTCTTTTCCTCCGTCTAATCAACATGGTGCAAGAAAGAAGCTCCTAAACCTATCGTTCACAGTCGGATTTGATCTCGGTTCCTTTGTCTTGAGACTCGAAGACCGCAAATATCAAAGGGCACTCTGACCTTACTCTCTTTGATTGTATATCCTCTCTTTCAATTCTTTATGCACCAGTCTCAATGTATGAAAGACTCACGCCTTTCATACGCAAGACGGACACAAAGACACAAAGCGATGTCTGTCTTTCATGCGTCCTGTCTTCATTCTCAACACTCTCCGCTCTCACACAATACTCGCATACAAATACCTCCTCATGGTACTTTGAGATGATGTTTTCTTTCCTCCAGACAACAAACAAGAAAACAACAGCAACAACAACGATTCAATCAAAAGTCGACAGGTTCGACATATCGAGAGACTCGTCACAAAAAAGAGAGAGAGAAAGGTAAGTACATATCCCCAACTTCCCCTGAAAATCATAACACCACAGGCAAGTCAACTAGACATCCACTGGACTCGTCTTTGGAAAGAAGTAGAATCAAGGATGTCCTCGCCAAGTTCCACCGGAAGTAGATACGGCAGTGTGTCGATTCCTTACACAGCCACTGCCATTTCGGTAGGACAGCAGCAGCAGCCATGCCTGATCCATACCATTCCTCGCAAACCCGTTGGTAGTCCTCCATCTCGATGTGTGCCCGACAGAGCCCGCGAGCTGGTCGGTCAAGTCAACTCTCACAAGCCTCAGGAAGGTTTGGTGGCCGGTGCAGACAATTCCAGGATCGTCTCGTCTCATGCTGTCGTTGGTGATGCGAACAATTCGAGTTCTTCTGGAGGCGAAGCTGCCCCCGCTGTGCCTCCAAAGCCATGGGATTACGAACCTCGCCAGCCTGCCCAACAGTCGCAGCCAGTTCATCCTCAGCGCCACCGTACATTGACCGGCGCGAGCCCCGATCAAATCCAGGATCGTGCTGATGCCTATGAAAGGCTGACTGGAGAGAGCTTGTTGCAGCACCGTCACCGTCGTACTAACGCGGGAGGTCTTCCTAGACCTTCTACTCCTGATGATACCGCTGGGAGACCGTTCTCGCTCAACACCTACAATTTCGCTAGTGCATCTGCTTATGCTGGCGCACACCATGAAGGCGTCTCACCAACGAACGAAATGCGAGACCCTTTTGGTGGCAGCCATCAAGTCGGGCCTCTGTCAGCTAGTCTCGCTGGTCCGAGCCCAGCCCGCACCTTCTCTCAGATGGACGACATCCCCCGCGGAAGAAACAATCAACCGATCCAACCCAAGCGTAGAGATTCAACCAGAAGCCGCATTCGCAGCGCATCCGGCAGTGTCATCAGGAATGTCGTTGGTTTTGTCCGCAAAGTCAGTGATTCTGCCTTGAGGAGCCGTGCTGCTCGCGGTCTTGCGGACAACGCATCTAACCGAAGCCAACGCTCACGTAACAACTCAGCGCAGAAGGGCATCAGCCTCAAGTACCCTGACGCTCTCCACGACCCAGCATGCCGAAATGCATGGGCCGAGCGTGAACGTTTCCTCCACCATCCAGACTACCAATACGAGCCTGAGGACGAGTTCGGCCACATCAAGCAACACGTAGAGCAGGCAGAGGAAGAAGAGCGCCAGAGTGCAGCCATGCGCAAGCATGCGCGCGATATTGCTCGTGAGCGTGCTCATGCTACCAGAGTCCGTGAAGCCAAAGCCGCGGGACATGGCACCCCTCCTGATCCCATATACTCTGACTCAAGTTCCGAAAACTCGAAGTCTTGGTTCGCAGGCCGCCAATGCAGCAATGCTTCCCAGTTGAACGAGATGGCCGATGCCTTTGATGCCGCCATGGAGAACAAGAACGACGTCAGCTTCAATGCTGCATTCGGTGGACGTGTTTCCAGAGCCGCTCAGACGGTTGGTCGCCTTCGTCGCACCTTCACCACACGTATTGCCAACGCCATCGCCAAGGACGAAGGCAATGATGGCGATGCGATCTTCGGTGACTTCTCTGATGCAGCACCACCTGGTGCCATGTATCCATGTGTCAAGTGCGGCCGCCTAGGCTTGCCACTTACTCGTGGTCTCTGCAGACACTGTAAGTAACTGAACTCTTGTGTCCCCTCTTCGCTCTCCTTACCCTCTACTCTCTCACACCCTCTTCCCGCAGCGCTCTTGCTTCTTGTACTGTTTCATCTGTCTTTGTTTATCGAGGCGTTCGCGTTAAAGCGTTCCGGTCTGATTTGGATCTGACTTCCCTCTTTCGCGACGGGATTGTATTTTACAGGTAGTATCGCTAACCAATAAAGCCTTTTTTCCCTACTTACCCACCATCGTGACCTCTGTTCATTCTTTTACCATCACTGTGACTTTCGAGAATTGGAACTTTGCTAACTTGACTCTTTCAGGCATTTTCCCATCGTTGGATACAACATCTACTCAGATTGCCAACGACTCTACTAGCCCAACGAAGGATCAATATAGCGACTCAGTCGTTGACGACAGCATGAACGATTCCATGACAGTGACCAAGGAGAACCTTCTTCACTTACCTCATGCTTCTACAAGACAATCCCGGATAGGAGCATTGGTCTCTGCTAACACAGGACTCAGGATCCCAGGTATGACATCCAGCATTTACTCTCGTGCGACCGACGATAATTCCTTCTCACATTCGTACATGGACATTCGCGAGCCTTCCGATCTGGCAAAGCTCATAGCTGCTCATCACGAAAACAACCCTCGAGTTCCAGGTCTGGCATCAAGTGTCTACTCGAGAGACATAGATGATGCTGATGACTATTTGCCACCAGCATCGCCTCTACTGCCCCCTGTCGCAGCAAGTCCAAAGAACAAAGGCAGCCAACGCGGCGAAAGCTACCATGTCGGTGATATCGTCGGCTCAGGCAAGGATCTATATGAAGTGATCGAGGTGACTGATTGTGACTGTGAGGATGGCAGGTGCGACCTCAAACACGAGCCTCGAATCGACATGTATGCATCATCGAGCCGGCGTAGGAAATCGTCGCGATCTGGCAGAACGGAAAATCCAACCAAGATCATCAGGCAACCCTTGACGCCATTGAGGGAACATGCAGCAAGCGACTTCAACCATCTCAGCGATCGCGACAGAGGTAAGAGAAGTGCCACTTCGGACCAGTCTGCAGTACGCAAGCCATCTGTAGGTGATAGAGACCGCTCAACGGGACAGCCACTGACATACAGCACCGCCTACGCAGATCTTGTTCGTGAGATTCGAGCTTTCAGCGCCTCGCATAGCCTTTCTCCGCCGGACCTTTCAGCCTCAGAGATGTCAATATCTAGCGCAAGCGAAGACGCAACGAGGTCGAATGCATCGAGCGCCTTCGGATCATCGTCGGATGTTGTCTCGTTGTCTCGTTGTATGGGAAGATGAACAAGAGTTCTTCTCCATATCACTGACACTTGTGATGAAGCCGCTCGATCAGATCTGACACGCTTCTTAGCGAATACTATATGTGAGTACATACATTAAAGCGCCAACTACGCGAATGAGGATGAGAAGTAAGAGCATGTGAACTGGTAGTCATCGAATCAAAGACAAGCTTTCTGCATCTGCACCTATTATCGTTCCACCTCTAGTGGGAATTCTCAATTTTGGACGATCGATTAAGCCTTTGTTGCACAAATGCTTCATACGTAGTTGATCTTTGTTTCAGCATAGAGAGGACAGTGATGCCGATCTCCGCGTACCGTATTTGCAGTATGACTGCGTACACGGATATAGTAATCGTCGCTGGATGCTTTAGGTCGATATATGCGAAGTTACTCCGTCATCTAAACGGACCAGATCTTGTATACCACGAATGTAAGATGCCCAATCAAGAGAAGATAAGACCCCATAGCTGCAAAATCTGATACTTCCATCAAGAGGGACATGGATGGCGCTCGTTGTTGGAAGATGATGATTGGGTCAAGGAGCGAAGATCGCAGTGATGGAGGCAAGTGAGTAAGCGCTCGGGATGTGCCGTCACCTCACCGCAGCAGCTTGTCGACGCCCCATTGGCCTTACATCCATGTCTTCACACCTACACTTATGCACATCGCAAGCGTGGCCGTCAGACTTTACCTCTGGACCATGCATGCCTTGTCACGTAATCATTGTGTCGGCGCTTGAGTATGACCAGTATATGCAACTTCATTGGAAGAGTGTCCGATTGCATTCTCCTGGAGAATGCTGGCACCAAATATGTAATTCACGGTAAAGAACACAGTGGTAATGGCGTCGTCGTTGTCTCCTCGACTCTCACTTTTCTCTGTCGATCCTCTACTGCTAGATGGTACCACCCCCCTCAGCTTGCTGTCAGAAGATCCTCTAGAGGCTCAGAATAGCACTTGTGTATTGCATGCTGAGCTGCAGTATTCTCCAAAGTCCAACATCCCCAGCATTGTACTTCATCTATTTTAGGGCTACAAACAGCTCGCCTTAGCCTATCACGAAGTGAGCCAGCCTCACAGGATTGCAACAACATATGGTACGTAGCCGCCCTTTACTTGCAGGACCCAATCTGCGCTCAGCTTCACAACTGGGCGCTACCATTTTGTTGCTTGACCCGATCATCATCAAGTCTAAGCGCCATGTCAAGACATCAGGTGCTCCTCAGTCTACTCATCATGTCCTATTTCCTTTCTAAACTCCAGCGCACCATTCTCAAAGTCCTGTCGTCTTCTTTTGATGGTGCAACTGTGAAGCAAGCGTGATCTCAATTCCCTACAACGACAGAGCTGGACTCTGCATCTGTATACTGTTTCCCCCCATTCCTGCTCTGCATCATCTATCACCCATCGTCATCTCACGTCAGCTGTTCTTCCTGGTGGTGGTATTCGAAAATGTCTGCCAACGACACAAAAGACCCAACAGTCACAGCACGACCAGAGAAAACGCGGACGTCGTCCGGATCCTCACTGAACTCGTCCTTTTCATCATTGAGAACACCCAGAGTTGCTCGGTTCGCAGAGGCGACGTCGATTCACTCGCCCATTGAGCCGACCTCGGTACAGCTGCCCTTGCAGACCTTTGCGACAAATCACTACGCCCCACAACCGCAACCAGCGGATATCGGCTTCGGCTACGTTAACGAAAAACACTTGTCTATCGAGATGGAGGAAACCGACAACCAAAGATTGCCACAGGGCAGACCGCAGACGTCTGGTCCCTCAATGCCCATGATGAGTCCGCCCCTGAAAAGTGCGATGAAGACTCCGGGCGCCCCACCGAAGAGTTCCCGAAGTGCTTTCTTTGGACCCGAAACTACTCGTGATGAGGAAGAAGCACTAGAGAAGGAGGAGGCGTTGACGGAGCAGCAGCAAGCTAAAGATCTGGTGAGTCCATCGATTCCACCTTTACTGTAACTTTCACTCATTCTGTGCTAGAAAGTGAAAACTCGAGTTCGTATTGCAAAGTTCCTCCTCCGTGGATTGAACTTTGCCTGCTCACTTATCGTTCTGTCTATGCTCGGGGCTACTTTCACGATATTCAACGCGACGAAGGCTATACCGCCACGCAACAACCTACCGCCGTGGGCCGAGGGCACAAACCCATGGGCCCAGATCGTCCTGTTGGTGATCTCGTGTATCTCCTTGACATTTGCCGTCATCATCCTTGCCTCATACTGTCGAGGTGGCCATGAGCGAGCCGAAAAGGTCTCAGTCTACTACACTGTTTTCGCATGTGGCTTCTTCGTCTTCAGCATCGTCATGTGGGGTATTGGAGCAGGTATCTTGAATGGAGCGAAACAGGGCGGCAACTCGAAGGATCTTTGGGGATGGGCGTGCAAAGACAACACCAGAAGGAATCTCTTCGAGGCAGACGTGTCATACACGCTTGTTTGCCGTCTCCAGAACTGGTCTCTGGTCTGCTGCGTCATTGAGATTATCGTTGAGACCATCTCCATCGCCATCTACGGAGTCGTGTTCTACCGTTTCTATTCCAAGCGACAGCTTCGCAAGTCAATGGCGAAACGAGATACCGCTCGATCCGATCTTTACCTCGCACAATTGCGATCTAGGTCAGCTCCCAACACCCCAGGTCTTAACGGACCTTACAGCGCCAGAGATGGTGGCTGGAAAGCGCCTGTCAGTTACTACGATGCGCTACCCGAGGTGGAAGAGGGTCCATCGGAAAGTGGCAACGTGCAATATGTCGATGCATCCCGCCCAGCACCAGGACCGAAGCCATTTGTATTGCAACCTCCACCTATCAAGGTCCACGGCGCCACACCAAAAATGCAGCAAGCGGGTTTCACACCTATTCACCACAACGATAACTCGTTAGCGATGGCACCACAATCGCCGCTTCTGACCAGAGAACAGCAGCAGGAACACGTTGCCGCAGCGCCTGGCGAGCGAGTGTACGAGTCGGTGCCTATCCCAGGCGCCTACTCAAGTCCAATTAATTCACCGACGGTGGCGCCAAGGCAGATGGACTTTCCCAATATGGAGGGCAGGGTGTAGGTCAAGATTCATGGCTACCTAGTCATTTGTACAGTCATTCGTTTTAATTGCTTTCTTTACGAATATATCCCCAGGCGGCGTTGATGAGCGCGACTTTCAACAATCTTTTCGGAAAGGGTACAAGAAGATATGCTCGTGGTCCATGTAAGGTACTCTGGTTTCCACGAGGATCGGTCCCATGGGCTTATTTAGCTTTATCTGACCTTATCATGCACTATACCCTATACATGAATACACAATTTTTGAGTTCAGCTGCTGATTCAGCCGAAATTTCCTGTGGTGTTCGATACACCCATAGAATCGCATGCACTGACCACTACGGCGCTCGTTGCGAACCTCATAGTACTTGTACTTCAAAAGGCCGTTACTCGAATTGGAGCGAGTAACATATGATCTACCACCGCAGATGAAGGCCATGCGTGCAATTTGAGTCAAGAAAGGCAAGGTAGACACCCCGAATGATTTGCATTGGAATCTTCGATATCCGCGGCGCCATGAGGAAGTGTGACATCATGCACCCACCGCGACAGTCCGGAGTGGCTGTGAAACTCAACTAGCCCGATCAACCTAAAAGTCGAAGTAGGAATGACATACATCTACAGTCCGCGGACGATCCTATATTGGAGTGGAATCCTCAAAATGCGAGGAACATATAGTCAAACCCCCTATGGGGATTTTTGTGCTTTCATGCCAATGCATTGAGAAAATCTGTGCAAATACATCTGTTCGTCGAACGTGATTGATCAGCGAGTGTTGAGGGCTTGCAACCTCCGGATAAACCGCTTTTCGCTTGGCCGATATATAGTCGATCACAATGGTCGTCCCGTGGATATCTGGCGCGAAGAAGGAACAGGGCGGTGTTCCGTCAGGACAACGGACGAGTAAAGTGCCAAATGCGAAGAAGCCGAAGATTCGTCCTCCGCGAGGGTTGCGAGACACAATCGCATTTCCTGTGCGATCACTGCCGAATTATTCAGGTCCCTATCATGTATGCTGCACGAACCGAGTATTGGAGTGAAAGGCTGTGGGATGTGCCTAATATTCTACTAGGTCGGAACGATGGAGATCGAAGTCGCTGTGCGAGAACCTCGTACTTTCTCACATATCAAGCGGCATGGCGAGCATCCATTGCAATTGAAGACGGTCCTCTTCACCATGTATTACCCAGCATCACCTCCGGACTCGGACACCAAAGTCTCACGCCAATTGTGGCTGGGTCGACCAAGACTGAGAATGGCCCAAGGATACAGTCATTTCGCAAAGCTAGGTAATCTTGGAATGCCAATGTTCATTCCAACAATATTCACCAAATTGCCTGCTTGGAGGAATGCGCCTTTATCAGACCGCTTACCCCCGAATTCGAAGCCTTCAGCTGGCCCTGAGACGCACAAGGATGATCCGCCGCCAAAATTTCCGTTGATGATCTTCAGTCATGGTTTAGGTGGCACAGATACTTGCTATTCAAGTGTCTGTGGCGAGGTATGTGGGATTCCTGCGTACACAACAGACCTCCCATACTGACAATCATCAGTTTGCAAGTTATGGGTTCGTTGTGGTCGCGCTAGAACATAGGGATGGTTCAGGGCCTAGAACCTATGTCAATCAGCCGTTTAACCAGGAAATCAAATTGGACGAGAACCTCGACTACGAGAAGAACCCGCACCAGAATTTGAAGAAAAAGCGGAAAGAGGGCTTGAAAACGAAATATGACATAGTAGTGAGTATCGCACAGCCTGCCACTTGCTGATGAACCATCAACTGATACAACTTAGGATTATATTTTCCCCGAAGGTCAGAATTGACTCCATTGATTTGTGTAATTTTAGTAGCTAACACGACGAAAGATAATCCCTGGGATACAGCCCCAAACAACGAAAAGGGTGTCGATCACGAACTCCGTTCTGCGCAGATCGATCTGAGATTGGCTGAGATTGAAGAAGCTTACGAGATCCTCCGGACTATCAACAGCGGAAAGGGTGCAGATGTCGCCACCAAGAATCTTCGACGAAAGAACTATATGGCTTCAAGTAGTCGTGGACTCGATGGCGTAGATTGGACGCAGTGGAAGGATCGTGTTCAGATGAACAACGCCGTTGCCGCGGGTCATTCGTTTGGCGCAGCTACAGTGACAGACATCCTCAGGCACCGAAAACGGTTCGAATGGGTCGCGCAAGGCATCATCTATGATATATGGGGGTGAGTAACATTTGTATAACAGCTATAGATGCACGCTAACAAGCAACAAGAGAGGGCACCCGTCCGCCATCGGAAATGGATGATCGCATCCAGTCTCCTGTGCTGGCAATCAACTCTGAAGCATTTACTTACTGGTCAAAGAACTACAAGCTAGTAGAATCCTTGATCGACGAGGCCAGCCCATACCCATCCTGGCTCATGACAGTTCGAGGCACGGTACACGTAAACCAGTCTGATTTCTCTCTACTATACCCCCACGTATGTTCTGCGGCCCTCAAGATGACTGCGAATCCAGAGAGAGCCATTGATGTGAACGTCAACGCATCGCTTGAATTCCTGAAGATGGTCATGCCCGGCCTTCCGGATCGAATGATCGAAGCCTTCCCGCAGGAGGGCATTCTTACCGAGGAAGAAGCACCTCTGGAACTGATACCGACGGCAGAAAAGCACATGCCAGACGAGAAGTGGATAGCTGGTAGACTGAGCATCCCTCACGAGTTCTGGTGGCGCATCACTCCTGGATTTGCCCGGAAAATGGCCAAAGCGAGGGTTCGGCAGGAAGGTGGCACGCTAGGAGAGGAAGTGTGGCTTCACAAACGACCAGACGACGAAACCATCAAAGAATTCACACTGAAAGTCAGACGCGAGGCAGGCGCTGAATGCGGAGGGTGCGGCAAAGAAAGCTGCTCCAGCTGCCAGCCTCAAAAAGCTTCGGCCAAAAACGATGACTGGACAGGAGAAAATGCTGACGGAAGCAAGGAAGGCACCTACGAGCCGCAGTCAGTGCCCGAAAACAAGGACAAGTGAGGACTGCCTGGTAGGCGATAATAGTAGTGTGTAAGGTAGACAAAGGAGATGTCGTATCCTCTGCAATCGGGAATAAGGGAGTCCGCCAGACTGTCTTCTACATTCCAGACGTCTCACAACTTGGACTATTTTCCTCAAGAAGATCGAACATTGTTTGACTTTTATGAATGTTAATTTTGATACGCCACCACGACTAACGCGGCGATACTTCAAATTGACCAAGATTCGAAAGGAGAATTGCCTATACCGAAGGACGGAAGTTAAAATCATAATTCTTCCACAACTGGTCCAGATCCTTGTCCTCGAGCATGTTCGCTCGAACCTCGACAGGCTGGCCTCCGTGGCGCATGAAGAAGTTTGCGTGCTTGTGCGGGAGATACAACTGCTGCCTCCAGTTGGGGTACCACGGAGCCTTTTAATTCACGTCAGTACACACAAGCTCATCCGTCCAGAGCGCATCAGAATCCAAACACATACCTGATACCCCACAGCAACCATAATCCGATCCTCATCACTCTCATTCGGCATGCCAGCGTGGAAAGTGCGCAAATCACGTATAAACATATCGCCCTTCTCCGCCACCACTTGGATCGGCGGCTGGACTTCCCGTCGGCGCTCGTACACTTCAGGCCTCACGTTGCAGTCTGGGTCGCCGGGTCTCTGGCCGGCATTGCCCTCGACGCGAGCGGTCTGATCCGCTGACGTCGTGTGCGCGTGCGAGCCTAGCCAGAACTCGGTGCTGCCGTTTGCGGGCGAGAAGTCCGTCAAGGGCAGGTTGGCGATGAAGTAGAAGGGGCACTTTTTTTGGCGGTCAATATTGTCATCACTGGGGGACGAATTTGATACATCAAGGAATTGGATGGACGTACCGTCGGGTGTTCGAACATGATGTCCTTGTGGACGGGCTGTCTCATGCCCTTTGTGTTAGCCAGAGCGTTATTGCCCGTCGTGAAGTTCCAGATGGGTTTCGTTCCGAGATATCTATCGTTGCCATGAGCCTCGGATTCCTGTTCCGATACACAAAGCGCAAGTAGCCCCCCCCCTCAAACCACAAAGCCAGAAAGCAAAGAAAAAAAAGAAATGAGAAACTCACGCATTAGCAATCTGAATAATATACGGATTAAAATAAACATCATCGAAAAGACAATCCTCGCGCTCCAGCGGCATCTGCTGCAGAATATTCGACTGCACGCCCTGGTTGTAAATCCCGCCTCGCTCGTTGCTCTTCAGGATCTCCGCCGTCTCCTCGCTCATCACTTCTCGCAGGTGGTCCACGTGCGCGATGTCGACGACTTGTTTGAGCAAAAGCAGGCCGTCTTGGTGCAGGCCTTCGAGTGCCCGCTGCAGGTTCGCGTGGTTTAGTTGGCCAGCGGCGCGTTCGGAGGAGGTTAGTGTTATTGCGCGGGGCGCGTCTGCTGCTGGGGGTTCTTTCATTGCTGGCATTCTGGAGTCGAGGATGTTCGGATATTAGGTGGACGTGGTACGGATTCCTCTGTCGCTTGATCTAGTGTGGAAAGAGCGTCTTATACACGCTTTTCTTCGACTGGATGTGGGTATGGAGGAGAAGAGATGTATATATAAGAGAAGGCAATATGATGTTGGTATACTTGTAATTTGTACACTGTTTATACCGCTACAAAAGGATCACGTCTTACCTTTTCGTGGTAGCCCACGATAGAGGCTATCTATCAGTCACCCTACTCAGATACGTTTGACGCACGGAGATAATGCGACCTATTATTTCACCATTTCTCCTGATACATCCTAACCATTTTTATCTCTTCACCTGATCCTTTGTTATCTGCGCTTTATCTGGGTTTCTTGTTACCTGATATCTGTGTTCTCCTCTCCTGCACCGAAGGATCGATGCGATGGTTGTGCCTATCTTTGGTCCTTTGTTCGAATTTGGTCCGTCGTCGGCCAAGGGTTCGAAGCCTCGGCTGCGCCCCCCGCGGTCGGCAGTAGCAGTGCAAGAGACGACTGGCTCGAGACACTTGGGGCTATTTTTGGTGGGTCATGGATAAAGGTCACTGGCTACATGGGGACTTTTGCTATTCTGTGCATCTGAGCTGTCGAAGGATGAGACTGTCATAGTGTAATTGCCGATTTTACATGTGTAGTCCTTATGGGTTCGAGACCGCAGAGTCTGTCCTCAGGTAAGGTGCCGACTCAAGCAAGGCAGGCCAAGACGCCGAGCCGTGATATACTAGGACAATGTGAGGCACGCCGGCCACGGTCTCGAAAGATATATAGATTCGAGTATTTGCGCGGTCAGAGTCTTGAGGGTGTCAATGGATGAGCATATGGTCCTCCGCCATGTAAGTCAGTCGTAGTATCAATGTTGCTCATGCCTGTAAGAACAACCCCCGTCGGCTAGCTGTATAGCTGTGTACAGAGTGCATCATGGCGGAAAGGAACAATGCACCCTCGATTGTATGAGACTCAAACTCTACATGTGAGCTGCCATACAGTACTTTAGTATAGCCAACGGGAAGTCAGTGGAAGTACGAATCTAGCAAGACAAAGCGCATTCATATTCTTCCACAAAGGCAGCATCTCGGTGTCTCTGTTATGTTGTGCAGAGATTGACGTCATCTTGTGACACCAGGCGGTCTTGACAGAGGGCGAGTCTTCCGGATCGACTCTACAGCTTGACAAGAACGGATTTGAGATACAAGAAAGAGACGGACATGGCCGACGAACAGAAGAAGCTCCGTGTTGGTATTGTGGGAGCGGGCGAGGTGGCTCAAGTCATCCATCTTCCAGTGTTGTCTCTGCTCGCCCATCTCTACTCTGTATCGATTATTTGCGACATTTCGAAAAAGGTTAGATTTTGACTTTCGAGATTGAATACTCTGAATCTGAAAAATGGGAGGCAGGGGAAAGAGGGGATAGACGGGAGATTGAAAGTGACGAAATTAACAAAACACACAGAATGCAGACCACTGCGCCTGGAAGTTCCACATCCCCGAATCAACCACGAACCCGATTGAAGTCATCACCAGTGCCCATGTCGACGTTGTCTTCATCTTGACATCGGATGATTCTCATGCAGACTACACGATAGCAGCTCTCGAAGCCGGCAAAGATGTCATGATCGAGAAGCCCATAACGTTGTCCAGAGCAGCAGCCCAGAGAATCATAGATGCCGAAGCGAAGTCTGGTGGCAAGAAGGTCTTTGTGGGTTACATGAGACGATATGCGGCGTCGTTTACGAACGCATTCATGAGAGAGTTGAAGACTATCCCCAAGATCTTGTATGCGAGATCTAGAGACTTTAGCGGACGTGAGTATTTCCTTCTTTCCATAGCACATGTATGCATCATCATTACTACCGAACAGAGACAAGAATGACTAAACACCAAAACCCCACAGCAAACGCAAGCTTCGTAGACCAATCCGGCACCTTCCAAGTTAAAAACACATCCGACATTTCGCCCGCCGCAACCAGCGAGCGCGACCAGCGACTATCTGCACTCCTGCAAGAAAACTTCGGTCCCAACCCAACCCAAGCCCAGATAGACTACTGCCGCTTCCTCGGAAGTCTAGGCTCCCACGACCTCTCACTCATGCGCGAAGCCCTGGGGTTCCCGGAATCAGTAGTCGGCGTATCCGTCAACGAGCCCTTCTACTCGGCGATCTTCAAGATGCGCAACCGCAGCGGCGCGAGCGACGACGCGTATTTCGTGACGTACGAGTCCGGCATCGACGGCGTTCCCGAGTTCGATGCGCATCTGGCTGTGTATGGCGAAAAGAAACGGGTTTCGATCCAGTATGACTCGCCGTACGTCAAGGGGTTGCCGATCAACGTCAAGGTGTCGGAGATGAATGAGTTTGGAGAGTTTCAGACTCGCGAGATGTTGAGCTCGTACGAGGACGCTTATACGGCTGAAATGAGAGAGCTCTGGGCTTGTCTTGTGGAGGGTAAGGAGATCAAGACGACGGCGACGGATGCGTTGAACGAGCTGAAGCTTTATGATTTGATGTATGAGAAGTACGCTGCTCAGGGTGCTTGAGCGATGGAGTGAGATGGGCCGAGCCAGGACATCTCGACTAGCTATGTTGCATAGTAGCAATATAGGATGAACATTGTCCGTCGAATATGTCGCTTACCGTGAGGCGATCTACCGATGGATGCCTGAGGCGTCCACAGACTCGCCAAGCTGCATATACCTTCTGTTATCTTATCATGAATCAATCAATCAATCAATCGCTTTTCCCCACGCCCTCGCGATTTATCCAGAGATTTCTCAAAACCTCCAATTAGCAACCCAATTGATCATTTATCGCTGTCTAATAATCTTGACCTCACACATTTGACTCACAACACACAATAAGCACGCGACTAGGAGTACTGAAAATAGCAGATCCAAGACGACCACATAGACAGACAAACTCCAAGGCCACTTCTGCAACCCACAACCAGCCCATCACGACCCTTCAGTCTACCCTCAATCTCCTTGCAGAAGAAAAGAAAACCACGAAGAAGAGAAAGGAAAAAGGAAGACAAAGAAATGAAGCTCCTAACCCTCAACTTCCTGACCTGCGCCCGCAAAACCTGCAAACAAACCGCGTCCGCCTTCCCTCTACACCCCAAAGACGCCGAGCTAGAGCAGATCGAACTCGAGCTGAACCCCTTGTTCATCCGCAATGTCGTGCCGCGACTGGACTGGGACGTCATGAGGGGATTAGCAGCCGAGGTGAGTCTCGAAAAAAAGGAAACCCATAGATAGGTGCAAGAAAGACTGACAAGCAAAACAGCTCGGCCTGCCCTCTCTGCCCGAAACGCTGCCGACGCAGGAATCAATCGCCGACGACGACTCGCAGACGCTCAGGGACCTGCATACTCTGCTGATCGAGACGGGCGTGCGAGAGGGTAAGTTGGTCTGTGCTAATTGTGGGCATGAGTATGCTGTCAAGGAGGGTATTGCCAATTTCTTATTGCCTTCGCATTTGGTTTAGGTGTTCTTTTCTTTTGTTTTCGTTGAGGTCTGGTCTTGGCTCTTCTGGGCTCTTCTGGGCTGGGAGATGAATGGAGAGATGGGGAGAAGTAGAGGGCTGGATCTGGTGCATTTGCCGTCTTCGGCTTGCGCATTAGATTATACGAGTATGATGCTGCACGAGGGAAGAAAAGTGAGGCAAAAGCCAAGCATTGCCCCACGACTCAAACATCGCCATGCTTCGAAGAGGACAAAAGAAAAGCAGAGAGTTCACGACTTCTACCTCGGCGAATACACCCACGATCTCGACTGCCCGAACTTACATCTCTGCGCCATTCTCTGCTCTCCGGAGCAAGCAAAGACGGCGCCGGGGAAGAAGAAGATGCCGTGACCAGTAGTCTATACACTGATCGACCGATCCTGCACAGTCCTAGCATATGAGGGAGAACAGGAAGTCCTCAAGTCACTGTCCAGATAGCATTGAGAGCCGAGCCAGGAAGCGATATCTACGGAAAGAGTGGACTAGGTGGACTGGCTCTTGGTCTCCCTCATTTTCCCTGTCTAGACCATTCGCAAGACTTCGCAGTAGGAAGAACTGGCATGACTCTAACCCGCAAACGATGAGAACGCAAGCAAGAATTGCGCATGGCAGGAGAGGAAACACCAGAAATGCAAAGGAAGGGGGAAATTTTAATGCCTCCGCTGCTCCCATAATACGCAACATGACCTTCACCTTGTCTCGTGGTGCTGCTTTGCGCAACCTCTTGTTCCTCTCATATCTCTCGTCTTTGTTCATAGACTCCCGCCCCTCTCCGAAGGAAACGATGGAGATTGAATCAGAATCGTCATCCGCGATATTTCCAGGTCGTTTGTCGTGTCTATGTCAAATAATGTCATTTCGAGCGTATCGTAGACGTCATTGCGAAGAAAGTAATTGACTCTTTCTCTACTTTCTTCTGTTGTTTCACACTGTCCCATCTCTTTTTCTTCTCAGCTAGGCTCGTTATCGTGTCGTGTTGTGTTCTTTCTGTCCCTTTCCTTGCTGTGTGTGACGTCTCCTTCGTTCTGTAGAAAACCCAATCCCACTCATCCAATCATGTTTTTTCGTTCCATTTCGCATATATCATAACCTAAGAAACCAAAATCAAGAACAGGAAAAACAAATCATCGCCGCCTCCTAAAACTCCCGCTCTTCCTATCTTTATCATCACCCACGGTATCTCTGCCCTCGTCTTCCTCAACCACAGGAGCAGGCGTCCTAGCAGCACGACTGCTCCTGCCGTCCCTCCTGTGCTTTCGAGACCCATACCCGATTTGACTCGCCGAGTCGTCGGGAGCGAGCTCCGAGCGCCCGTCGTCGAGATACGTGCCTTCTTGGAGGTCTGGCGTCCAGGGGCCTGCGAGCCCGCTGAATCTGCCGTCGAGGCCGTTGACCGGAGACGCGAGCCTGACGCCGGGTTCGGAGGCGAGACTGCCGCGTCGGGCTTTCGCTGTCAGAGTGAGGCCTGTGGCGCGGGCGCGGAGACGTTCTCGTACCGCTTCGGCTTGGTAGTGCAGTTTTTCGAATTGGTCCTCTAGGTAGTCCATGCCGCGCAGGATGTCGCGCTCGATCTCGGCGAGCACGCTGATTTCCGTGTCTTCGTCTACTTGTACCGGTGCTGGGGCTAGAACGGCGCTTCCGAGCGGTGCTGGAGTACCATTGCGAGAGGGAAACTGCACGCCGCTCCATTCATTGCGCAGAGGTGAGAAGGGTGTCCCGCCTCGTTGAGATGGAGCACCGCCAGGAGCAAAGGGAGTAGGGCCTGGAGACAAAGGAGTGGCGGTTGGTCCACGCGAGGGACCGCGGGAGATGTTGATGCCGGAACCGTAGTAAGCGGAGGATGATGGCATCTGCGTCTCGGCACCACTGATCAAGAATCCATCGAAACGACCAGAGATCAAAATGTCCCATTCACCGTCGGTCACCGCAGCAATCGTGGCTAGCGTGTTGTGGAGGTATTGGTTGTTCAGCAAGTACAGACAGCACTCGGCCTCGCGAGGTGGACTCGACAAACGGTAGAGGCGTTGTAGCGCAAGCGAGACTTTGGTGAGAACATCATTCTTCGGCAAGTGGGATCGTTCTGCGCCGGCAGGCGGAAGATTTGACATGCCCTTTCTCAAAGCGATGAACAGAGGGCGGCGCTCGGGCTCGATATGCGTAGTGATGGCAAATGTCAACGTTTCATCATCAATTTCAGCAGGGGCACTGGTCGGGTCGTCGGAAGACCTCAAGAGCCATCCTTCCACAGCACGTTTGGTCTTCGCGTTCTGCCTCAGATAATGGGTGCGCCACTCGGGAGGTACATCAGGATCGACCTCTTGCATGGGCTCAGCATTTGTGATACCAAGACCACCGCTCTCGCCGGACATGGTGAAGGGTGGCCACTGCGGAAGCTCTCTACGGCCTGCAGTGAACTCCAAGATCTCGCCCCAACTGATGCCCTTTTCTTCTTCTTCGGACACATCAGGAGAAGGCATGCTCGTGCACATGACGCAGTGACACTTCTCATTTGAGATCTCGCGAGCAAAGACGGTGGCAACGCGATCGAGCAGTCTTCTGGCGACAGAGCGATAGCCGGTAGCCACGGCAATGGAGCCGCTCTTGTCCATGACCTTCAGATAATCATCCAGGCGCGCATGGACTGGTGCGAAAAGCTGGACGAGGTCGTTCGGTGCGCTGCCCTGATTCATACGAGGAGACGCATAGACACTCCAGTTCTGAGCTCCTTGGTTGTCGACTCGAGGCAGAAAGCTTCGAGGTATAGGACGGGGGAGACCGCCGTTCTCCAACAAATAATCAACACGTGGATTGACTTCTGGCGGGATGATAGGTGGCGGCGGTGGCGGCATGGCGCTTGGAGCGGGAGGTGGGGGCATACTGCTGGGGCGGGAGGATGGGATCGGCGGAGGATGCATGCCATGGGACTGGTGTAGTGCATGGCTGGCTGTCGTAGCGTCATAATAGTCGTATGGTCCTTTGTTTTGGGACGCACTGGAGGGGTTCGCAGAATGGTGTGCTGAGTGAGGGGCCCGCGGCGACGGCTGTGGGGGCAAAGGGGGACGTTCTTCTGTCGTATCGAGTGCTGACGGATGGTGACTGGGTTTCTTTTCTGTCGCCTGTGAATCTTGAGTCTGCTGGGTAATGGTGGATGCTCGTTCCTCCGACGTCCTCTCGGTCTTGTACGTCTTTTTGCTCACCCCCGTGGAATCCGAGTACTTGGACTTGTTGGGACTTCGGTCAGAGACGTCGCTGGAGTCGGAATCGTCTGAAGAGAGCCTCTGTCGGTGCGATGACGACTTCTTCTGCGAGCTCGCGGTGCTGCTGGAAGGGCGCAGACCGTCGGACGAGCCCTTTCGAGAGGCACGCGCCTCTGCCTTGAGTTTGTCGGTTGTCCGTCTCTTGCTCCGATCCACATCCGCCCTCTTGGCCTCTTTCTCTTCTTCCGTCAGCGGTGGGCTTGGGGGAGCTCTAGAAGGCGGTGTGGATCTGGAAGGGTCAACAGCCGGTGCATCATTCTCTGACCTGGCTCCGGTGGGACGGGAGGAAGGAACGTCTTCTCGACTGCGCACTGCCTCTCTGCTGTGTTCCTTGGAGAAGGAAGGATAAGAAGATGAATGCGTGCCGATGGACGAGCGACGCTCCATCTCAGGAACGAGCATGGTCACTTTCTTTCCCGATTTCGAGCCCAGGTCGGCATGAGAGCTTCTCTCGAGTCGTGAGGTGCTGCCGACCGGACTCCCGTCTCTGCTGGTGGAGCTTCTTCGTCGATGTGGTTTCCTGGACGAGTGATGGCGGTCCCTGCTTCGTGAGGTGTGTGATGGATGTGAAGCATGGGAGATGCGCGAAGACGAGTCGCGGTCATAGTCCTTTTTGCGTCGACGAGGCTCCTCGTCGCGTATTGAAGGCATGATGTGGAAGTGAGGTCAGGTCTACAGTGAAGGGTCAATGTGGAGAGTTGCCGCAGGCAGGTGCAGGTGCGGAGAGGCTTGGGAAGTAATTAAGGCAAGGTCACAATGTCAGATCGAATCGCCGAGTAAGATGCAACTCAAGATGGAGGCTGTACGAATAGTGTACTCGCAGCAATAAAGGTGATGGGTGAATGCGATTGGGCGGCAACCGCCTCGACACTCCCAGCGCATAATCAAGCCGAGGACAGCGCTTTCTTTGAACGCCCGAGGCTTGGGTGGATGGCCAGGTTACAGTGCTCAGAGATGTACGTCAAGGTGAATATAATATATGTATCTAAATCGAGGCTAAGCAGTGACTTGGGCGATGCTGAGCAGAGAGCAGGAGGGATTACACAGTTATCCTGACCGGACGACGCGCACGCGATTCCTCTTACGGATTGCTTCGCCGTGCTTTCGAAGAGATAAGCGAGTTGTACAAGTGCTTTGACATCTTGTATTGCACAGATGCTGTACAGTCCAGTGACTCGCGTTAAAAGAAGAGGACAAAGTGGAGGAGGTTGGGAGATAGTGGATCCCGCTCCCGGGACGGTGTGAATTGAAACCCTGGAACAAAAGAAAATGCCACCAGAGATTCGGAGGGACTGTACACAGATTGCCAGACCGCAACATCAGTGACGGTGGATCCTCAGATTTATGCTTAAAGCCCTGCCATGATTTCTTCACCGCACGCCGTTTCCTGGCACCAAACCACGGCGACGTCGTTGCCAAGACCATCGTGCACATGCATCTTAACAGCACCACGAGAAGGGAAGGCGGAAGGCCATCCGGGAGAGAGGAGAGAGGGGAGGCTGTGCCGCCTACCTATTAGACTGTACAACCTGCGCTGCACTGCGCTGCGCTCACTCCACCCTTTCCATGCCCTGATGATCCGTGATCGTACCGTATCCATCCCACCTCTGGTGCTGACCATCGATCGTGTCTTGACATTGATGTAGTCCGGGTGCGCAGGCAGGCAGCTCGTGCAGTTCGCAGCAGGCTGGCTGCATTTGCTGCACAGCCCCCTCCCGCCGTCCTGTCGCTTGTGAGTGGGTGTGTTCGTCCATGTACAAGTACTGTATATGTGGCTCCTTGTCCACCCTTGCTACTGTGCGTCGTCGCGCGCGCGCTTTCTCTACCTCGCATCTATCTGACGAATAAATTCATATGGCACAAGTACAAGTATCATGGTAACGCGCGTGCACTCTATGACCATAAGCCACTCATGTATCGTCGAGCGGCGTCCCAGTCGACCGAGGTTTGTGGCACACGTTTTCCCAGGTGAGGATGCGACATGTGTGATACCCCATGCATGTCATTCGTGTCTAGACAATGTTCGCATGCAGTGCGGCCTGAAGTGCAAACGCCCGCGTTCCCTTTTGGCTCGCTTGTGTGATTGTTGGCTCGCCGTGTTCTCGTACACGAAGAAAAAGTTGGCAGTTGCATTGACGTGTAAGCAGACGGAGTAGGATGCGGTTTGGTGTATACATATACCGACTTGTCGGTCAGGTCTCTCCTTTAGTAAAAAATTGTTCTATTCCAGTGTGCTGTCTGACTGTAGACCAGGCATCTCAGCAATGTGCATCTACGAAGCGACGGCGTATCCCTGTCGTAAACACATGCTTTCGTACACATTCTACTACGAATGTCCGTGGTTGACCACGAGAAGGATATGGGCGACATATCATCATCAACACTCTTCTTCCTCGTCCAGAACCACCACCTCTTGCTCCACAAGTAAAAAGTCAAAAAGTCAAGAACACGCACACAACCACAAGGCGCAGGCCCACGACAGAGGCCATCACCTGACTCACCACCATTGTGACATCAGGCATGCGAGGAGTCGATTCAGGAATATCATTGTCGCTGATGTCAAGTGTCCCAGATGTGGAGTCGAGCCGGGTGATGTTGGTCCTGTAGGGGGCTGGAAGTGGAGGTTCGTCAGAGCTGATGGGGGCGGGGTTGGTGGTGGTGGTAGCGGTGGCAGCGGCGGCAAAGACGATCCTGATGGAGCAAGAGGAGTCGAGACGAGGGTTGATGAAGGGTCGAGTGCTGGCGATCCAACAAGTAGAGGGCAGGTCCGAGTTTAGCTGGGCTGAAAATAGCTGGAATGGGCAATTTCGGCCGTTGCGCGGATCGCTGGTGTAGACGTGGATCAATCGTCATGTCTGTGTGTCGCGGCGGTTTTGATATGTCTGCTTGAGACTGTGACATGCTCGAAAAAAGCGCTGTAAGCGATGTACTGAGTATGTGAATTTCATTCTTGGTTCGAAACGGGTCGTAAATACAACCGCCTCATGTCAGGTGGTTTGCCTTTCATCGCAGATAACGCCGCCCCAGATGCACCGATCCCCCCTCTGCTTTTCGAATGTCCGACCAACGCCGTTGCTTGTCTCATATGTGGGATATCATCACCCTTGTTCTTGACTTGTTCCACGCAATAAGAGAAAAAGAAAAACCCCCAAGCCTAAAATCTCTCCTTCATCCTGGAGGCCACAGTCCTGAGGTTTCCGTAGACCTTGCCCGGAGGCGAACCCAGAATCAGACTGACAATGGCTTCTCTCGCGATGTGGATGTTCTTGAAGCCACCCAGGATGTGGATCTTGGAATCCGCAAGCACCACTCTCGTCCTCGAAGCGTTCTCGATGGCGAACTTCGTCTTTCCGTCTTTGCCAGCGATACGACCGATGGCTCGGCCCTGGTGCTCTCCCTGCAGCGTCTTGACATCCTTGATCTCGAAAGTCTCAATGTATAAGTCGTCCAATCTCAGCAGGGCGATGGCATCGTCGACGTCGAAGCCCAAGCAGAAGGCCTGGATGAAGTCGGCACCTTTCTGCAGGGCGCCGGTGTCGGTGGTGTATTTTGAAGTGCGCAACTCGATGGCTTTTGACTTGACGTTCATCCTGACCTGCAGCTTCAGGTGCTCGACGAGAGGAGGATAGATTTTGGCCCAGGCATTCTTGAGAGGGGTCATGCGGTGAGGAGGGACGGAGACTTTGCGCGTCTCGCTGCGGTGGACCTGGGCAATGGTGTTCTCGGGGTTGAAAAGAGGTCGCTCGGCCGAGTCGATTTGCATGTCGGTGTCTTGAGGCTGTTGCACGGCTGGTGCGTCTTGGGAAGGGGCAGTGGTGTTGGTGGAAATCATGAAACTGTCCTCGTCAACAGCGGCTGCGAGACTGGTCAGGTTGTTTTCTCTGGGAGATTCAGGTCATCGAACATACACTGAGGGGCATCGTGGACGGCCTCCTCGATTGCGAGTTCCTCGGGGCGGCGCAAGAGAGCGGTGGGAGCAGGCATGATTGCGGTGTGTTCTTGTGACTCGGACGAGAGACACTAAAGATGATACAGCGTGTGGGTGATATAGTCCAGTGTGTGGTCAGGTAGTGAACGTGAGTGCAGAGTGTGGTACAGTATGTGTCAATGTCAGATCCTCAAGGGTAAAGTAGCAAATAAAGAAATGTCGAGCTCGTTCAGGCAAAAAGCCGAGAAGTCTTGGCGTTAGACTTTCTTTCGACCCGATAATTCTTTCGACCTTTGCGGAGAGTCGGAGGGAGATAAAAGATAGAGAAAAGAGGAAGGACAGCCTCACGGCTTGGCAACAAGAAGAGGCCCATGCGCCTGCCTGAACGGGACTTTCATGTGCAAATCGGCCATCATGGATTCTCTGCGTGTTTCGTGATTCTTGAATTCTTGATTCTGCCACCAGATCTGTTTCTGTATTTCTGTATTTCTTCAGTTCTTCAGATACAATGTTGAGCTGGACAGCACCAAGCAGATGATGAGTCAACATGTAGTCCGCTCTGCTATCTGGGCCTCAGCTTCACCATTGTCATCTTTCTTATCGTCGTCGTCATCGTCGTCGTCGTTCCTGCCGCTTCTGCGTTCCTCTGCCTCGAGCAGTCACACGCTTGCGCGGACATGTGCCTCTCTTGCTCCTTCCTCTCGCGCATTTTCCACTTCTGCATCGACAGCGACACGGTTCGGTCTGAGATCATGGGCAGCGGCCCCTCCACACACACCCTCACCGGCTGGTCGCGATAACTCATCGAGTCGCTCTCTTGCTGCCCTCCTCCAACACTGTCGGCCGTCCGGGCAGCTCGCTCCAGCCATCACCCCAGCCCGACAACGGTCACTCCTACACTCACGATTACGGACACTTACGTCACATCAGTCGCGCTTCTCTTCTTCATCATCATGGACTCCCAAGCCCCGCCAGCAAGACGACCCCGCTCTCTGTACCACCTGCAATCGGCGCTTCAAGAGTGATGACACTCACCAACGCCAGCGTCCTGGCCCCTCGGACGCGGTAAGGCACCAAACAGCCGCGTCCAGCCAGAAAGAGACGAGACAACCTGCGATGGAACAGACCACACCCACGCACGATCACGGACATCACTCTCACAATCTGCTAGACCGTCTGCCCCACCTGCACAGGCCGACCAAGGAAGAGCTGCTGGCTGCCGCCTCGGGATTCTGGCAGAGGCTGGGTGTGCGCTTCAAGTGGTTTTCCATCAGGAGCGTGCGTCCCTTCAATACCGATGAGATTGGCGCCTTCGTCTCGTGGATCGTCGCCGCGCATCTCCTGTGGATCATCCTGGGCACCACGACGTTTGTGTCCATCGCCGTCCTGGCCATCAACAGTATCTTTGCTCAAGAGACGCTTGCCGGCTGGATCGGCAACTATCTCACAAAGTCCACTGGCGTCAAGATCGTCTTCGAGTCCGCCGTCGTGCCCAAATGGAAGGACGGAGTCATCACCTTCAGGAACGTCTTCGTCTCGCGCCGCCCCGGCCAGGGTCAGGCCAACGTCAAGAAGGGCTCGTCGATAAGCGCAGCCGCCGCCGCAGCCGCCGCAGCAACCAAGGGAGGCCAGTCTGCTGCAGATGCACTGCAAGAGCGCAAGGACAAGGAAAAGGCCGAAGAGGAGGACACAAACTATACCCATTTTGACCTCACCTTCAACACGGTCAACGTGACACTTTCCTTTGCCAAGTGGTGGAACGGAAAGGGTCTACTGCGTGATGTTGAGATCAAGGGCATCCGTGGCGTCGTGGATCGTACCTCTGTCCTGCCCGGAGATCCATCCATCGATCCCCGCTCTTACCGTCACGAACATAGTCCCGGAGACTTTGAGATCGACTCGTTCAAGGTCGAGGACGTGTTGATTACTGTCTATCAGCCAAACAACTTCCGTCCCTTTTCCGTATCGCTGTACTCTTGCGACCTGCCCAGACTGCGGAAGCAATGGCTCTTCTACGATCTCATGTCTGCCAACATGATCTCTGGTTCCTTTGATGACTCCCTGTTCACCATTCACCCCAGACAGACACACAACCAGACCGGCCTCAGCATAGATGCGACTAACGGCGATCCTTCACAATGGAAAAAGCACAGCAGATTACGCATCGACGCTTTGAACATTGATCACCTGAATAGAGGCGTCGAGGGTCCCTTTTCGTGGATTCACGAGGGCAATGTCGACATTGTCGCCGACATCATGTTTCCCGCAGACCAAGATGGTAGCATCGCCAAGGTCATGTCCGACTTCTACGACCGCATGGAGGCTACCATGAAGCAAGGCTACCTACACACCACCCACCAGCATGACATGAGCGACCACCATGCCGAACAACATGCCGAGAGCACCGGCGATCCGAATGACAACGATAACAGATTTGTTGTCATGGATCTCCGCGTCCATCTCAACGACGTCAGGGCCGCAGTCCCCATCTTTACGAAAGATCTGTCGTATGTGAACAATGCGCTCATCCGGCCCATAGTGGCATACATCAACTCGAAACGAGCCTTCATTCCGGTGAATTGCCGAGTAGTCAAGCGCGTCAGCGAGTTCGACGGAAGTTGGACCATCTTCGACAGCGGCTTGCTTGACGACATGTCCAAAGAGGTACGCATATATCTTTTCGAGCTGGGCGCATGCGCCGCAGCCGCAGGAGCCGATCTTGGATCATCAACAACTGACATTTGGATCTAGACTTACGAGGCCTTTGCACGGGATATCGTCGACGATTCGCAGCGTGTGCGCCGATTGAAGAAGGTGGGCGTCTGGACGCTGCAACTGGCCGCTCAGGCTCTGTTTATCGGTCTCGCGGGCCAACTCGCTTGATTTTTTTCCATTGTCTTTGTTTTTATTGTACCATACACGGAGCACATGCGAAGCATTCACAAGGCGTTTTGGAGAGGCGTTATTGCTCATTTTCCGGGAATCATTCCCCCTTGAAAGACCTTC
The DNA here is from genome assembly GCF_041146345.1 of Neodothiora populina. NCBI lineage: Eukaryota > Fungi > Ascomycota > Dothideomycetes > Dothideales > Dothioraceae > Neodothiora > Neodothiora populina. Next base: position 1,494,838 of record NW_027191409.1, read on the forward strand.
TGATGAACCAACAAAAGGACCAAGCACATCAGAGAGGAAACAGACGACGGACGGAAATGAGCTGGCCGGCTGATTGACTGAACCCCTGACTGATTGATTGATTGATTGATTGATTTACTGACTTACCGAAACTGTTCGGACGAAAATTGGCGTTCTCCTTTGGCAGCATCGAGCGGGGCGAGGGGCGGTCTTTTTACCTTCACTTGCTTATCTACCTACCTACGTATATACTGTCTCCTTTAACTTTTGATCGAGCGAAAGAAAAGGCGAGGTACGGTATCGTATTGTATTGGCAAAGAGAGACTTGCCTACCGTATCTATCTATTCATGTAACATCTACGAAAGCCTCTTCTACTCTTTTTCCTTATTCTGCGTCCCTTGACTGAAAGCATGGCTCCTCACGTGTGCCTTCCATTCTTGCTGATCGACTGACTGATACTCGAGATACCTAAGGTAAGGTGGGGTAGGGTAAGGTGGGTAATCGATTGTGGTCCTCGCACCACCCTTGCCAATATTGCGTGTGCCTGATGTATAAATGTTCCACCTCTGGAGTCAATAATCCCCTTCTTTCCTTCCTTTCTTTCTTCATTCAAGTCTTGGCAAGGGCACAAACTCGCGAGTTCTACTAGCTTGGCAAGGAATGTGCCCCTGCTACTGCAGCTATTGTGACTATTGTGCCTACTGTGATCATCATAGCTGTACTGCAGCTACTGCGACCACAGTGACTACGCAAGCCACCAACACAGCTGCTACAAATAATGTAGCGAAGGATACAGATAGGTCTGGTCGGCTCAGTAGTAAGGTAGGCTCAGTAGGATACCCTCCACAGAGGGCAAGTGCGCGAGCGGTGGGCTGGGTCTCCGCATCGGTGGCATCGAGTGCTGCGTTGGCGGGGCTTGTCTTTTGTCTTTGCTGCTACTGCTGCTGCTGGTGCTGAAAGTACTGGTGATGATAATACCGATGATGGTGGTGGAGACTCTGTCGGCTTGGAGGATGAAGAACTTTCGATGCAGAGAGGAAGCCATGAGACTCTTCTGTTGGGACTGGGCTGAGATTGTGGAGATACTCTCAGTCGGGACAGAGATGGACTTGATGTAGCGACTTGCTGGGCTGTAGGGTATGTGGTAGACGGTATGGAGACTCGTGATTCTCGTTCTGGGTGACTTGTGCCATTCTATGCAGCGACAGCAGCAGCAGCAGCAGCAGCAGCAGCCTTGACATCGTGCTGTTCGAATCTCTTCTGCACCGCAGCACCGCCATTGAGAAACTTCTCCACTTCCTTGTCCAGAGCAGCCAATTCGTCCTTTTTCTTGTTGTTCTCTGCTATCAGGCTCTGTTTTTTCTTGAGCAATTGCTGGCGCTGCTCTTCCAATGCTTGTCGTTCCGCGTGCTCGTGGTTTATGCGGGCTATCATGAGATTGTGCTCGTCTGCGTTTTGATAATCAGGATTGGCGGCCAGGAACACTTCGACGGGAATCAATGGCAGAGACTGGTATTTGTGATCGTAGCCCTCGCAGCCCACTATCTCTCCCCGGAGGTGGCGCTGCTCATAGTAAAGATTCTGCAGCTGCAGATGCAGAGTATCGATTTCCTGCTTGGCCTCGGCCGTCTGTTGTTTCGTGGCGCGCGTGTCGAAGATGGCGCTGCGGTTCAGTCCGCGCAGCTTTGCGATGCGGGTGTTGAGTAGCTTTTGTTGTGCGGACAGTTCGAGACGGGCTTCGGTCGAGGGGTTGTCGCATCTGTTGCGGTCCAGCCAGTCCAGCATCTGCATCGACTGCGCGCGCGCTGCTTCGGCTGCTTCGAGGACTGCCTGTAGCGATGGGTCGGTGATGAATTGGTTGGCGTCCATGTTGGTTGGACGGAGATATACTGTTCTTGTCGCTCTTGAGATGCTCCAGTCGATGGCGATGCGATACTGATGATTGCTTATATTTGAGTACAGTAAGGTAGTCCAGGTAGCTTAATCACGTATATCTTGTCTTTCACATGCAAAGATGTACAATAACTGTGTTTCAAGCAGTTGCGCACGACTTCCTGATACACAATACAACAATAGAAAAGACCCTGCCAAGATCAGCGACTTCCTCGTGCAGCACGAGCAACTGCGATCGTAAGAACTCGGAACAACACTTGATCCACACGCCGGATATACTGGATTGTCCACTGCATGTTCGGACTCGGACCAGTCGTTCAGTCCTGCGGCACTGCTGCTATTGACGAAACTTGTCCGAGAATACGGACGGTGCAAATCAGTACTTGTGCCCAACTTCACTTTCCGAATTTCCGGCTCGCCGCTCTACCACTACAACTAAACCGTCCATCGCCAATCAGCATGGGAACGGCTCTTCAGACCCCCGTGTTCGCATATACTAAGCCACCAAGTGCGTGCCGTACGTCATGTCTGCTTCCCCCCGGCCACAACGTGCAGGCCGCTGCCGTACGGAGGACTATTTGCCGCTCGCCCAACAACGTGAACCTCGATATCCATCTCTCGACTGGGCGGGGCCTTGTGCTTCTTGTCTAAATTGGCTTGGCAATCAAATTCCCCCCAACCACAGATGACTTACAGCGAGTCGCAGTGGCCAGACAGCAGCTAAACACCAACTAAACAGCAGATCTTCAACCAACCACGGCGCTCTATCGCCTGAACGTGGGGTCCTGCGTCCCGTGTCCTCGACTAGTACCTTAAACCAATCTTCCCGTGCTGTCCGAATTACACTTCGGTACGAGAAATAGAGTGACCGTAAGGTTCACAGGCTCGACAGGCTCCTAGTAGTGATCACTGCCTTATCATCATCATCTACTCTGCCACTCTTCAAAATTCCCCTCTTCTGCTTGTTCCCATTTCACCCATACATACATAATCTTGCTCATTTCTGCCCATTTTCGTGTCTGTCAGCTACTTCAATTCGCGTCCTTCCTTTTTTCGTGCCAGTTTTATTCTTCAATCCGCCCACGTTCTAGCCACAGCCCGCACGCAGTCGTGTTTGTAATCGTCACTCATATTTTATCTCTGCCCGTGCCGATTTCGCTGTGATCGTCATTTCCGAATTCCTGCCCCTCACCAATATCACACAACGACTCTTTGACGACAACACCCAGTGTGGGCGCAACTGTTCTGTATTCACCCAGAATACCGATTGACCGGCACAATTTCTCCAGCAATGGCTACGGCCACCCTAACGACCACCCACACCGAGTCTCACGAGGAGCCAACGATGGCTACCGCAACATCCTCCTCTCTCGCCGACCGTGATGTGCAACTGAGAGATCGACGACGTCGCCACTCGTCCTACGAACACCGATCATGGTCGGCAGAAACCACCGACGACATCCAGATTCTCGTTGACAAATTCATCACCGAACTAGGTCGTCGTCTCGACTTTCTCGAGTCTTACGGTCATCTTAAACTCGACACGGGAATCGACAGGGCCTACAACACCCTGCACACCGTTCACCATTCGTGCACTCATGTCTCGGACGAAGTCATCGACGCTGGCAAGAGGAAGGCCAAGATCATGGTGGAAACTCTCGAGGGCCAGTACAAAGGCGCTCTGGCGCGCAAGGAAACCCTAGAGGCAAAGGTTAGAGAAGGCGTTCGTCTCATGGAGGGCATCCTCGCCGACTTCGAGACTCGCGCATACGCCATGCGAGATGCAGGCTTCACTGCCGTCGCATCCGACATTTTGGATAGTGGTCGGAGGAAGATGCACGAAGCCTCGACACACGCCGTCGAGCTCTTCGATGAAGGCTACGACAAGGCCCGCCAAGCGAAATTGAACCTGAAAGAAACCATTGATCATGCTGTCCAGCGCGCCAAAGAGCAAGGCCTCATCACTTACCAAGAACTACCCGACCCCTGGAGAATCAACCCCCACATTCTGAGTGGCTACCGCTTCTCCGAGACCAAGATCGAATGTTTGCGTTCCGTGGCTACCATGTCAAACGAATTCGTCAACATCTGGTCCCACGGCATCGGGCTCTTGATCATCATCAGCATCGCCTTCTATTTCTACCCCATGTCCGAGCATTTCAGCAACAGCACCAAATCCGACATCTTCGTCGCCGCAGTTTTCTTCTTTGCTGCCGCCAAGTGCCTCGTCTGCAGTACCATGTGGCACACGATGAACAGCATCTGCAATCAGACGCTCATGGAGCGATTCGCCTGTGTCGACTACACGGGAATCTCGTTTCTCGTTGCCTCGAGCATCATCACCACCGAATACACTGCTTTTTACTGTGAACCGGTCAGCAGGTGGATCTACATGCTCACCACCGCAGCTTTCGGAATCGGTGGTGTCATCTTGCCATGGCACCCAACCTTCAACCGCAACGACTACGCCTGGATTCGCGTCGCCTTTTATGTCACACTGGCAGCGACCGGCTCGTTCCCTGTTGCCCAACTTATTTATACAAGAGGCGCCTGGTGGGCCCTCTACTTCTACGCCCCCATCACCAAGAGTCTTCTCGTGTACATCATCGGTGCATTCATGTACGCCGCCAAAATTCCCGAGAGATTCTGTCCAGGATGGTTCGACTACGTTGGCGGAAGCCACAACATCTGGCATTTCGCCGTGCTGGGTGGCATCCTCTTTCATTACTCTGCCATGCAGAGCTTCTTCGCCGATGCCTTTAGAAGAGCCGACGGCCAGTGCTCCATCTATTAAGCATCGCGATCGGTGCACGCCGTGACGACGAATGCTTTTAGGAAACAAACATACCACCAATAGAATAGATCAAAGGGGGGAAGGCAAGAGGCCATGAGCCCGCGCAAGAGCTGACGGGGTACATTGCCTTTTTTTTTCTTGTCTCACCCCGATATTGCCCCCTCTTCTTGTTTGCAGAGACCAGAAAGACGAAAAGGGGCACTTTGTATATATTGAATTCATCCGCCATCAAATAGGAAGGCAAAAAGACTAGCAAAAAGTAGACATGAATCCCAAAGATTTTCTCTCTCACAAGTACATTACAAACACCTTCTCCCCTCTGGAGACAGTCAGCATACCACAATGTCAGATACTTATGCATTCATTCCTGTTACACGATGAGACACACGTCTCGAAAAGCAAGGTATGTAGCCCGCTTTGGAAGGGGTGCAGAAGAAAGGCTCCACGCAGTGGCGCTGTCCGCGCAGGACTGTTCTGTTTATGCAGCATGGGAGGTGTTAACTGAACGCAGGAGCGCCTCTGCCGTGTGTGGCTTGCAGCCAGGTCAAGTTTAATTCACCTGTTAGTCGTGCGTTAGATTGACTGACTCTCTGGACCAGCGGAGTCAGTTCGTCACGCGCACCATCGGACATTCCTCAATGCATCACGAAGACCTAGTCGAATACCAAAGAGTAACACCATAATCCTGTTATCGATCGACTCGAAGCAATTGGCTGGACTTTGTTTCTGTCCGAGTACGTACAATTGTCCACTATGCAGTACCTCGAAAGCCCATTGACTTTAGGGCACGGAAAGCGTTTGATCTGTCAAACAGCTACGATCGGCAATCTGATCGCAGCTTTGTTTGATGAACCGAGATCTACAAAGCAATATATACGGATTTAGTGTCCGTACTTGATAGACCGCGCATACTGCATCGTACACAAGTCCCGAAATTCATATCCTATCGTCGACCATCACCTTCAACACCGCATCCGTGTTCCTGCGAGGTCTCTGTACAACCTGCTGTTTCGAGGTCAAGGAAGAGCGCAGACACGCCGCATTCGGCCACTATCGAAATGTCGAGATGCATTGATGTCGATCTCGGACGTCTACACACACTGTATCGTATGAGCGTTGACCCGCTTGATGACAGGCATACTAGTTGCACCTTGACTTTGGACAGGTACTGTACCTGTACTTTGTGCAGGAAGGCCCTCCGAGCACTTGCATTGCTAGACCAGCAAGCGCAAGCAGCACATGCAGGCTAGGGAATTTTTGTCGGTTCGCGAGAGTGCTAGTGATACCGCCTACCCGTCCACAATTCGGCTGTCTATCAGCTTCGATATACTGTGTGACATTCACATGTCACATCCGCTGTCTTGAGCAAAGAGAGTAAGAAACATAACTCAGCAAGTCTTTCAGGATATCCGACGAGTTGTTCTGTTTCTGTTCAGTGCGTATCAACGCGAGGAACGAACATCTGCATGCTATTCTAAAGCTAGACAACGGCGCTGCTGTCGACACATTGGAGTCTACAGGCCTACTCCCTGTTAGGCGCTTCGTGGAGCCACTTTGCTTTTTCAGTTCCCTTGCGTCTATGTGCGCCCGCCGTGTACTAACGATACTGCAAGCTGCTGCAACCATAATCCATAGCCTATAAACTCAACACTGCTTCTCGTCCGTAAAGCTCGGGGGACTGGACTAAACATTGACCGAGTTGTACTGTAGGTCCATACGTGGCGTCGTGGCAGGCCTTTCTTGCCGCCTCTACTGCATCATGCGGGTATTCCCGTTATGTGGTTTTGGGATCGTCAATTGGCCGCATTAGTTCATACGCGACAGGTCCATCACCCGGTTTCGCTTATGTCGTTGATGCTTCTCTAGTCCTGTACAGTACCTTGGGAGGGGAGGCTTGCCGGAGCTGACGGGACACATGAATAGGTGCAAGCAATGGCTGAACCCTTGGATAAGTTCAGGTAGAGATCCCGATCACATTTTCTTTTCGATTCAACTCCAGTACACTCGATCAAAAGATATTACGAAAGACGGTGGCGTCAGACATTTGCTGTACTGCCAATAGTCTAAAAAAAAAGAGGCTTGCGCTCATTGCTGATCAATGAAAAGAACTACCTTGTGTCTTGTTGCTTGGGCAAGAAATACTGGTTCGCTTATGGTATAGGCTGGGTCTAAAGCTACACAACAAGTCGACTCGAAGACTGTATCAGGATCATGAGACTCCCTCCCGCCGATGTTCTACTCAGCTGGCCGAAGCCGGACTATGCTCACCCACACACTCAGGGTGAAGCTCTGGTGATTACCAATGCCGTCTTTATGGTGTTGATGATTCTGGCAGTCGCCTTACGTTACTACTCTCGGCTAAGCTGTCACAAATGGCTGGGACTAGACGATATCTTTATTGGTATAGCACTCGTATGTTTTCCTCTTGCTCGAGAATCAAACCCAAACATCGCTCATAATCCAACATAGTTCTTCTCTCTTGGACTTGGCGCAATAGTGATCCTTGCCAATGTCCAGTACGGCTGGAATCGACACATGTGGGATGTCCCTATCTCGGAGTATACTGGCGCCAACCTGGTCGCTTTCCTTGCGAAACTCATCTTCACTCTAGCTGCCACCTTCACTAGGATCTCTTTGATATGCTTCTACTTTCGCTTGGTCCGAGACACTGGACATGCAAACTTCCGCTGGCTTCTACGGGCTAGTATGGCGTGGCAAATCGCCGTCTGTATCACTTTTGAATTATTAGTGATTTTCCTCTGCAGGTGAGTCTTGTGCCTACTTCTGTGCCATTGCAAAAGAGCTCCTGCTGATAGCGTGTGTCTTTTTTCCTCCTTTAGCCCCGTAGACAGTTACTGGGACCTATCCAAACTCTACGGCAGTAAATGTCTCGACGAAGGCACAGTCGTCCTTGTAGCCGGCATCATTAATTGCATATCCGATCTGCTGGTCACCGTCTTGCCTGTCCCGATTATCATGAGGCTCAACATGCCGCTCAAGCAACGCATCGGAGTCACGGTGCTGCTTTGCGTTGGGGTCATCGTCACTATCGCGGGTGTGATCCGAACTTACTTCATCTGGAAAGCCTTGGTTGATACGTATGATGAGACGTGGTACTCGTACCCGCTCTGGATATGCGCCGCGATTGAAATCGATCTAGCTGTGGTGAGTGGAATATGTTTTTCTTCCTGTCATTCTCCTTGTAGTCATCGTCAGCACCAGCATCAGCATTGCCCCATGTTGGACTATGTGCCAATGCTTTGTAGTCATCCTATCTCTCGCATCCAAACTGCGCCCGTTACTATCACCAGGGATACAGTGATTGAGCAAGAGTCGGAACTTACCCACGTCCCTATGCGCGATACTTATCCCACCTCACCACGAATGCTTCTCGTGTTTTATAATCTGTTCGCGAGCTCTCTCTGATACTCGGTCGATTTTACCTTCGATTATGTTCCAGGACTAACAAGACATCTTCTCAAATAGCTCTGCGCCTGTGTACCAGCTCTCAAGCCACTTTGCGGACCATTCGTCCGAACAGTCAGATCTTTGACTCGCAGTATTCGAACCCACTCGCTGTCCAACGCCCAGCCATCATCGACCTCTCCATCGTCATCAGCAGCAGGATCACCCTCACACCAGCAACGCAGTCATCAACGCAACCGCCGCAGACTGCGATCCAAATCATCAGGAGCGATCCATCTGTCATCGACAGCTTCCACTTCTTCCGCAGCAGGCACAGCAGTCGACAGTCCTTCTCTTCCCTTCTCACACGGTAGTCCTGATATCAAAGAGAAAGACTCCAAGTCATGGAGCCAACTTCCAGACTCCAGCAACAGGAAATTCAGAAATGGGACGACGTTCAACGCCACAGCGGAGCGGCAGCAAACCCCGGTATCTTTCTTCTCATCGACGACGATGAACGAGCACGATGGGAACGATGAAAAGAAACCGTCTGCTGTTAGAGTCTCCACTCTACCGTTCGGCAATGACACATTTGAACAGTATCATCAATCTCCACATGTGTTTCACGAACACGCCTCTCACGAGCACACAAACACAACACCAGGGAAACCAGCAACAGGGAGAACTCCACCTCTACCAATGCCTTTTTCAGCGGCGTCGAGAACAGTAACGGAGAATAGAAGACCCTCCGGCTCATCTTCTCAACGAGCGATTCTGCACTACAGTTATAATAACGGAAATAGTCTCAACATGGATCAATATGATTACGGAAACGAAACGTACAACGAGAACGAGAACGAAAACGAAAATTACAATGAGCAAAACGAATATCACGACCAGCAGCAGGGGGGGGGGGGGGGGGGGGGGGGGGGGGCGGGGCAGGAACATCATGAGCGATGCCAAACCCAGCAAACCTGATGAAAAAAAACATCAGAGAAAACGACAAAAAGTAAATGGTGAAAAAAATGAAAACGAAGGAGAAAAAAGAGAGATAGAAATCATGCAACACGACCAATTACCATGGCAAGACCTCCGTTGAGCGTAGAAGGAAAATTAACAAAACGAAGAATACTCACATAGAGACGATCGAGAAAGCAATATATATATATATCTCGATGAAGGAGGAGGAGAAGGAGGTAAAGCTGGCGGAGCAAGGGGGGGGGGGAGAGATGACCCTGGCGTTGAGCGTAGTCTACTGATTGACTGGTTGACTGGATGATTGACTGGATGATTGATCGAAGAGATGAGAATACGTCTGATCCGACTCCTGATATACACACAAGTCTAGCCACTGGAAGACCCACCCATTTCTCTCTCTCTTTCCTGTTTCTTCCACTTCTTACGCATGCTCATACAGCCTGCCATTTTTCGCGAAGTATATGACATCGATCTCGATCAGGCAGGTAATCATACGAGCCCCGATGTATTGCCTAGGTGATCGAGTGCCTAGAAGCCTATATTTTGCACGGGTTTCATCGGTTTTCTGCTAGCAGAAAAACTTCTTTTCTACAGTATATCACATAGACTTAAATCCCAGCTAAAAGCAGGAGAAATAAGGATTCGTCGCAGAAAATGGATACCGCTAGCTATGCTATTCTAGGCTCTCTGAATCAAGAGAACAAACGCCAGCCAGCAAGATACGCAATACTGGGAGAACGAAAGGAAAAAGAAAAAGACATAGTGAATGGGTTCTTGTGGAGTGGTGCTAGTGCATTGTTCGTGTTGTTATTTGATATCTTTTTTTTCATCCTCTTTTTCACGAAATAAAGAAAGAACAAAACTCAATAAGGATAAAAGCCGACGTCAGGTCTTTCCCTGTTCATGGGTTCGTGTTGTTCATTCTTGGTATTCCACCAAAAAACTGTGATTCTTTCAATGAGGGTGGAAGAAATCCAGCCAGGTAGGCGATCGTTGCGAAGTAATCGAGAAAATTGTGGCTTGGTCTCTCTGAAAAACCGTGAAAAAGGAGGTGCCGTTGTAACGTCTTGTTGCTCTGCTCTCCCGCTTTCACAAAACAGGCGAAAAGGTAAAATGAGTGTTTCAGTCATTGCTCGTCATCTCCATGGGTCGATATCGAGATTGGTCGATGTACCCTGCTCATGGATTCACTCTTTCGCATCATCGACTTCCTCGTCCTCGTCATCGTCGGAAAGCGAGAGTTGGAAATCCTTTAGTTCGTCGTCTTCCTCGAATAAATTCGCAGCGGCACCACCATGCGTTTCCGCGTCGATCCCGCCGTCGCCGTTCTTCTCTACTACTAGCTGCTCAAAGTCGGGATCATCAGCGATCAGACTCTCGAGCAGATCTCTCTGTCTGATGAACGCGGGCGAGTGCTCGACTGGACCTGGCGCGGTGGTGATTGAGGCAAGGCTTCTAGCCGGCCTAGTGTGGATTGCGCTGAGGGGCTGTTTGGCAGAAGCTGAGACGGCTCTGCCTTTGCTGTATCCTAAAGTCGAACGGGACACCACGGTGGCGGCTGCGTGGCGCATTGATGCTGCCGTTGGGGCTGTTGCTGTCGATGCTATTTTGCGTGATGTCGGCACTGCAGCCGGACCAGGTGTGCGAGATCGGATGGTAGTGTTGGCTGTTGGAGCAGCAAAGCGAGGAACCGATGAGCCTGATGAAGACGAGGATGCAGGTCTCGAAAGCGCAGCGACTGCATTTCTCGATGCCAGGGTCGAGGGAGCACGCTTGACTGGCTCACGCTTCTTAGCCGTGCCATTTGCGAGTTTTGTAGCATCTCTGCCTGAGAATCCGAGATCAAAGCCGTTGATAGGGTCGTTCGCTAGAGCTTTACGGACGATCTCTTCGGTACGCTTCGCAGCCATTTCACGGTTGTGTTTGATTTCACGTTCCTTTCTAGTCAAGCCATCGCTGCCCACCGGGTTCATGTAGACTTCGCACCAACCCTTGGTCAAATTGTCACCTTTGAGCATGTCGTAATCCTCTTCGTGGAGATCATCTGGGTAATCGGGCAAGGCTGTTGGAGGTTAGCGGCACACGTGAGACAAAGCAACGAGGAGTCGACATACGGATGGACCTAGGGGGCATGTATTCAATATCGGGTTCCTCGGGGGCGTGCTCGACCTTCAAAACATCTTCGTGGTGGATCTTGACTTTGGCTCGGCGAAGACGCGGGCTCACTGTCTTCTGTGCAGACTCCCTGACCGGTGCGGGGGTTTTGAGGATCCCGCCTTTCGCATTTGTGGTCTTCATGCCCAATGGGGCACGATTACGAGGACCTGCGGGTCACATTAGGAAAAGAGAGCTGAGTGATGGACATTGTTTTCTTCCATACCCGCCGGCGTGACGAAGGCATTCCTGTCTAGCTGAGCATTCTGCTTGCCCTTGGTGAAGAGAGTGTCGCCACCATTCTTCTTTCCGGTCTTGAATCCAGAATTGAAGGCATCGTTCTCGTCACCTAGCTGCTTTCTGAATGGAGTCTTTGGACCTTTGTTGCCTGGAGTTTTGGTGCCGAGTGGTTGATTCAATGGCTTGGCGGCAGCAGCCCGCTGATGGTCGTAGGTCAAGTTTTCCTGATCAGTCCTGGAGGCGAACATGACTGCGTGTGTTTATTGGGTTCATCAAGGACAAAATCACGTATTTTCAGCAAACATTGATCGTCTTTCTATGATCATATGAAATAGATGAAATCACGTCGTGTCAATAATGTGTCGGCGTACATGCGTTTGAACGAGCGTCATGGTCATGAAGTCGTGACAGCGGGATTTGTTTAGACTCGGTAATTGGCCGGTCAACGTTGGCATTTCGGGGAAGGAGCGGTATTGTTACTGAAGGAGCTTGGGAGCTCTGGCAGTTGAACGCAGGACCCTGATTGTTATTCATGGCTTGTTTGCATCACTTTGTATTTATTGTTCCGTGTTATCCTAAAGGGTCTTTGTGCCCCACTAGCTGACTGAGCTTCAGCCTCATTTCGAGATTATGCAGTTGTGCATGCACGGAGGCGGGAGAAGGCTAATACTTGTATGTAAAGTGCAAAAGTAGATGCAGGTAAGATGGAGTAATCTCGCTGGGGCTTGTGCGGGAGTGGTATAATTGACAGGGTGGCTCAAGTGGTAGGGCAGTAGGGCGGTAGGGCGGTAAGGTACAGTAGTCTGCTCCCACGAATCGTGAACGTCAATGTTTTGGTTGTGCTTTTGTTGGTGTTGGTCTTGGCAAGAGTCTCCGCGTGGTCTGAACATGGCGGTGCAAATGGATATCACCGACAAAGTGTCCAGTAGTGACCCTCACTCTTACTCCCCAAATATCACCCCCCTCTTCAACCCCCTTTCTGCTCATTTACAACAACTTTTCCTCAACAAACCAGGCATTTCTGCTAGATAAAGACTTGTCTTCCAGTTCACCTGTCCAACTTTCACATTACTCAAAATGGATGCCATTAAGAAGGTACGTTTCTAGAGCTTGTCACAATACCCCTCAATAGGCATCAACAATGCCAGCATTTCCGGAGAACACAATCACATACAACTGGCATACTATTCCACTGCCCGTGTAGAATCTCCTTGATTGATTGCGGTTCTTTTGAGCTCTGGTTTTCTCGCTTTCCTGATCTTGCCCATTTTCCGTGCCTTCCTGCGATAAGGGGGACTTTCTGCTGACACTGCCCTGAAAGCGTATGAACGCTCTCCGTCTGGAGGCCGACGAGTCTGCTGCCAAGAACGAGGAGCTCAGCGCAAAGATCAAGAGCCTGGAGCAGGAGAACCTGGCCAAGGAGCAGGAAATCACTTCTCTGTCACACAAGAACCAGGTACTCGAGGCCGAGCTGGAGAAGCTTGAGTCGGGTCTTAAGGACGCAAAGGCTCTCGCCGACGAGAGCTCTCAACACGGCACCCAGAACGAAAGCTTACAGAGGAGGTTGCAGCTTCTCGAAGAGGAAGCCGAGGAGGCCGACAAGAACATGAGAGAGACCAACGAGAAGTGCGTTGTTTTTGCTCCGATCAACACGTGTCTCGACCACAAAACTGACCTGACAACACAGGCTTCGTCAAACCGACGTCAAGGCTGGCCACTACGAACGCAAGGTGCAAGCACTCGAGACCTCCAGAGATCAATGGGAGCAGAAGTACGAGGAGATGGCCAAGAAGTACGCAGACACCAAGAAGGAGCTCGACGACTTCGTCGCCGAGATTGGCAACATTTGAGAAGGGTCGTCTACTGCCTTTCCTCGTTCCACATCAGCAACTGCCCAACATGCTCGTGTCAAGTTGAGAATGCCCTTGGCCGTGGCCGCGGCAGGCCTGCTTTGCTTAATCATCATCTTCTATCAAACATGATCGGGAGCACACAATCTGAGCGTTTTGGTTTCTTTGGAGGGTCTCATGATCAGGTCATCATTTTCTCGCAGAGCCAGCCCTTTCACGATACCACAATTGAAGAAGAAAAAGACGAAACAAGAACTAGACTATTTCAATCATTTCTCTCCTGCTGTCGTGGATAGATTTTCGAAACCGTGCAACAAGGGGTATCATACTTTGGGGGTGGTCTTCGCCAATAGAGTAGGCAGCCCGTTACAGAACCAACATGGGAAGCCAGCGAAGCCCTTCACTTTTCTTTCCTTGCCTTTGCTGCAGCGCTGTTCTTTGCGCGCTGTTTGTTCCTTGTCTGCTGCCTCTCTGCCTTGCTTTCGTATCTGAACTTGGGCTTCTTGACCTTATCCCCAAACTTCTTCTTCGGCTTCTCCTTTGTCCACACTCTCTTCTTTTTCGTCCCGTCGTCGACCTCTTCTGTCTCCTCGACCACTGCAGTCTCGACGGCCTTGTCCTCTTCGCCGTCATCGCCGTTCCATTTCCGCGGATCGTCGTCCATGGTCTCAATTGTGACTGTGGTGAATTTGTCTTCGTCGACGTACTCATCGACTCCGTCGGGCTTGACCACGTGTACCTCTGTCTCTTCTGTGATGCCGTCCCATTCTCCATCTTCGCCGTCTCCTTCTTCTGCGTCCGAATCTTGCATGTCTGGGTTCATGGCTCGCACTTGCGCATTCACTTCCGCGACGTGGGCTTCCAAATCGCGTTTTCGCTCCTCTCGGATCTAGGATGAAGGGCACAAGTCAGTCTTTCAAGTAATGGGCTAGGTGGAACAATATAAGGATAGATATCTCACCTCTCTCCTGTGCACAACCCTTTCCTCACGCTCCTTCTTCGCGTTCTCCTCTTGCGCATGCTTGATACGCTGTAGCTTGCGCTTGTGGAATCCGGTGAGGTAGTCCTGACGTGCTGCAGGGTCGAATTTGAGTTCTTCTACCGGCTTGGGTCGTCCGCCGCTGCTCTTGCTGTTTTTGCTCTTGAAGTTTCCGCCTTTACCGCCACCCTTGCGGACTTTGAAGGATGGGGGCATTGCTGTGGGGGAGGACCTGTGTTCTTTCTTTTCCTCTGGTCGTGTATTGAAGCGTTGCGTATAATGGTTTTGTGAGACTGGACTCGGAGGAATCTTGTGGTTTTCGCTGTTCTGGCCTCTGTCTGCGACCCAATTCGAACAAGTCCCGCAACCGTGATCCGGAGATGTGTATTAAATTGTTGTTCTGTGGTGCTGAATACAAAAGGAATATGTCGAGGTAAAGATCCGATGCTCTCCAAAATAATTATTTCGTTTCAAGATGGAGATTTCGGAGCAAATTGGACCCTCGATTTTGCCGGTTAGGTCTAGCGTCAAGTGACGTTGTTCTTGTGCGAACATGAAGCTGTGCTCTTTGTTCTTTTGCTTTACTACAATGAGAGCAGTTTGTGGTATCCTTGAGAATCAAGCATACATTCCGATGCTCGAGGTCCACGAGGACACTGCTATTCCAGTGCAGACTCGAGGTCCTTCTCGATAGGATCACTCGGAACAAGATCCAGGTCCACGTCTTTTCACGTCGAGTAGAAAGTATTTTATCGTGTAAGGAGCATGTCTAGTATAGCACATATCGAACATCGAGCTATACCTCAGTGCTTCCACCACGGTCTTTGCTAGTCGCATGAGGGGCTCATGTTTGCAATTCGTCAGGATAGGTGCTGCTAAGCCCTTCACTCTGCTCATCCACTGTAGATGGCCAGTAACACTTTTCGGACACATCAAAGAAAGGAACGACTGCTGGATATCGTCAAGGTCAAGTCTACAGTGGCAAGATAGATGCTGCCAAAGGTGAGGTTCGATAGCTGCATGCACGGACTTTTGCAGTGTGCATTTGGTGCTGGATTACTTCCATTGCCTTGGTCGTGCGAGGAGGTCCTCATCAACAAGGCAAACGAGGTAAGACGAGAGCAACACAAGCGTCCTGAAACCATTTCCTCCCCAAGTGGTAATCTCTTCTTGTCTGGGCGCCATCCACCTTGCACTTCCATCGTGAACGCCTTCCTATTTCACTCTTACTCCCCGCAACACATCTGAGACCTTCTACCATAAAACCACACTCGAACGCAAGTGGATGATCACCAGTGCTTCGGATACCCCCTGCCGCCTACCATGAAGCATAAGCGTAAGCGCGAGCATGCGCGTTCGCCCCACTGGCATCGATCAGAGATGCCATCCAGCCTTTCGGTGGAGACCAGAGACACCATGATCGCGAACGGCCTTTTGAAGACGCGGCCAGATCTGGCGCTTGCCCATTATGACAAAGCCGTCAAGAAGAACCATCCTGCTGCCTTTATGAATCGCGCCATGTGTCATCTGGTATTGCACAAGCCCGAGCTAGCCGTTTTTGATGCTCAATGCGCCTACGAACTTGGACAGAAACGCAAAGACGTTGATGTAGAGACGCACCTCATCGAGTATGCTAAAGAGTGCAAGCGAAGGAAGAAGGAACGCAGGGACTGGTGGACCTTGTCAGACCTCTTATCATTCCCCAAGCCTTCTAGCTCTGTCTCACTCGCACATCTCAAATTGAAGCGTTTCTCGTTCGTTCATGCGAACAAAACACACCCCCGGAAAGAACTCGATCTTTTTGACATGCTGCGTGTGAAAGCTCTTTTTCGTCTGGTATATATCATCACCTCGCCTCGATACAATGCAATGCTGACTATTGCTTCAATGGTCTTGCATTATGGCAATGTGGCGGTGGTGCACAACGCACCGCTCTCGCCGTTCAAGAATGCTCCCGAGAGGACTTCAGAGGGATCATGAGGAGAGAATTCGAACAATTAGGAGACAGGGTTGTCATGGATCTCCAAGGCCAATTTGACCAAGCACGTGCTGCTACAGGCTGCACAGAAGATCTTAAGCAGCTGATGTCTACTCGTTATACATCAATTCCGACTAACACGTACAGTGTTCGCGAGGCTGACAACAAGACACTTCAATCTGCAATCGCCAAGTTGGACTTCTCTGCTATCGTTACCGTGTGCGATGATTTCGGCAAAGGCAAGCTTTTTTCTTCGCGGGGCGTCTGTCCAGACGACATTCTGTTCACCGATTGTACAACTCTGACCGTATCCACTACTAGCAGCAATGGCCTTTGCCATATATGTGAAGCATGCTCAGCTTCAATCACTGAAGATCAAGAGGTGCAGGGGCCGCGTGAGGGTGGAAACCCTGTCCATCGCACTGGTTTAGGTGGACACGTGCAACAGATCGAGCGTACATCAAGCAAGATCGATGGTGAGACAGACATCGATATGGATAGGGAACCTGACTATCAAGCACACGAAAACGTACCACCAGCGATCACGTCGAATCCCAGGGAATGTCAGGTCTGTCATGGCCCCGTATATTGGTGCTCACGCAGATGTGAGGTTCTAGCTATGGCGACCCATCACTCACCCATCTGTGGCTTGGCACTTGATGATTACATTCGACGCGCGGTACCTTCAAGAGAACATCCCTTGGTACCTGACCACCCTAGACGCTTGATCATAGCGCTCTTGTTTCTACGAATAGTGAGCTGGACGCATCGCTATAAGAATTGTCCTTTGGAACATCCTGCATTAAGACTATTGTCTTCGGCGGTCGAGCACCGTGAGAGCTCATCAGGTATGCCCTGGTCGTACGATACCCATGTATTGTTGCCCCTGCTGGCGTTGCAGACTCTATACGGGCCCGGGTTGGCTTATTAAGGGGACGGTCAAATCATCAACACAATCATCAACCTAATAGATCGACACGTCCACGTTATGGATAAGCTGCCTTCTTCTTTAAAGTCGCATCAAGAACGCAAAGGGTCAACCTACATTTCCACAGCCCAGAATGAAGAACAGGGCTGTAAGTCGGCCCAGGGATATCCTCCGGTCGACCCATCATACGTGTCACCTAAGATCGCCTATGGTAGACTGTGCCCCATATCTGGCTTGCTTCAATGCGCAACCGAGAGCACTCCGCCCAACGTTGAATTGATAGATCTTGGCCGCAACAGGATCATCTGTGTTGCGCTTCCAGTTGAAGGATCTAGCGCAGAAGAAGGGCCACAGTATTCGTCAGTGCCGCCGGACAAGTGCGGTATTCGCACAGGGGAACCCCTTATCCTGAAGTCACGAACGGTTCGACTTGCTACCCCTGAAGAAGAATCGAAGTTTCGGAAGGAAGACGACCAGTGCGAACCATGTGGGGCGTCAGAAGAGGATGGCTCATTATTTCCAGAGTATTCCGAGATCGACGTCGCGGACTCGATGGAGGTCTCTGCAGCAGTAGATGAAGATGCCGATATGCGATCCATCTCAATGGAGTTGTGAGAGTGCAGCAATTATGGAAACAAGGGACAGTACCTTGCTGAGCCAGAAGGCTTTAGGGGCTAACTAGGTAATGAGCAGGAGCAAGTGAGTCAGTTGGATCAAGCACAACAATCTCAGACCAGGACAATCCTTATAGCGGCGAAAACTTAGCGCATACCGTAGAGTGGAATTAAAAAACAAAACTTCTGGAGGCTTCTGCAATATCGACCGCCGTTTGAGACTCCAGGTGGTAGCAGATACAGTGATGTCTGAGCATCATGGGGCACATCACCCCTCATAGGCCCGCTTAATTTAGGGATGTTGCGGCCAGAGCGGGAGTGCCTGCCGAAAGTGGTAATTGTGATTACATCCCCGCGCATCGGTCGTGTCCACCTGCGATTTGCATAATATTCTGCTAACTTCCATCGTGAGTGCAGCATGTCTAGCTGTAGTCGTTGTACTGCTCTTGCTATTATGAGCTGTGAAAAATACAAGCAGATGGACGACACTGAATGTAACACGCGAGTCAAAAGACAGGATAACGACCGGCATTTACTGTTTTAAGGTGGGTCTATACTAAACTTCTGCACGAGTGTCTACAGTAGGTTGTACACTGGAGAGTGCTGGAGGATCCAGATTTCGACGGTGCAGTATTGCACCGGATACCGGTAGTTATTCAGTATTATCAAGCCGTCACTCTGAGTGAGACAACGACAAAATTCCTTCGTGAATATATGGCCGAATACACTCAACGTATGATATATCAGCAAGGGGGGAAAAAACCATGTCCGCCGCGTCCTGTTACAGACATTCACGAAGCATTGAGCGACCACGACAAAGACGTCGCTGAGTTTCTCACTACAGCTGTGGTTCGGTCATCTAGGCCAGAGACGGAAGTCAGTAATCGTTAACCACCAAGGACAAATCGAGCTCAGTATGTTCTTCTCTCTTCTACAAAACCGGCTTCAGGACGTCTGCATATGAGCTCAACGGTTCTGTCGCGATTAGAGATTAGAACTGCCGACCTTACTACTAGAATATGAAACCTTACACAGGCAGATCCGGAGAGGATTCTGATGCATGTCGATGTCCGAATGAGCTAACTCGATATGTAGTAATGATCGAAGGATGATGCAGTGTGAGAAAGTCAGAGCGGCTAGTGATACACCACTGTACAGCATCGATATTCTGTCACTGAACCTTGACAACATGGCATGTCCGGAAGGAGCGAGCTCCAGAGTTTGCTGTACGTTCACTTGTTTCATGTCGATCGAGCGGCTGGTATGCGCCTATGGCAACACCAAAAACAGAGAAGGTGAGAAACTTCTTCTCCGGAATCACCAGCCCCCGTTATTCCGAGATTATCTCAGCATCATCAAGAGTGTCTTGAACTTTCGCCGGAGGGTTGGCTCCTCGAGCTTTGAGCCGGACATTTCGAGAGCGCCAAACTCGGTTCAGTGGCTTACATGTATTGTTGTGGTTGGATCGGCAGATAGCGGAAGCGGGACAGGCTTTGACAGTCAACGATAGGCGCCTGCTCGAGCGCACAGCGTGGGGTGCAAAAGCTTGAACGCAACTCTCAAAGACGAACCAATTGCATACAAAGGACAGCAATAAATTAGTCGGTAGGCCAGACGCATGGAGAACTCACAGATATCACGTAAGTCTGCAAAGGAATACGATGAAGCTCCCCGCATTGATCCGCATTCTGTGTGAATCCTCTGGTTCGATCGCGATACAACACGAATACAATGGCTGGCGCTATGCCTGTTCCTTGGAGCGGTGGAGCGGGCGGTTGAAGGCCGGAGGATGTGATTGGTGGGGCGTCGACTGTCCAAGGTTGCATGCGGTACCCAGCCGCTCGAAGCGTGTGAGTCCTGCTTTCATGTTCAGATTGTGGGACAGAGTTATGCCCAGCCATTCTTGTTTTTTGCCGAATCATGGCACAGTGGCTTGCTGCCTTCTTTTCTGCTTTCAGGGACGATTAATGGCGACAAACGACATCGATATAGATATGTAGATAGCATCATCTCCCCTCGCGCGTTGCGCACAGTTCAACAGTCATCCCTGGATTAGATTTACAATACAGTAACCTCTGTGCACCACAGCTCCTTGAACCCAGCACGCACGTGAGAAAGGAATCAACGGTCCGGGATAGGGAAGAGTTTCATCTCAATCACGGAAACAAACGTCGTTAATATCGAGCTAAAGCCTGCCTCCTTTTACTTAGCGACCGAAACAATATGGCCCAAGCTGCCTCTCCCATCCCAGCTGGCCAACATCATCTCTACCGTGTTGATCATCTGCCGACCTTTCGACCACCGCGCCGTACCTTGACAACTTCACAACAGCAGCGAAGGCGTGTTTTTTTAAATTCTTACCATCATCATCTTCCCCACAAATATCATGAACTAGACTATTCGAATTCTCTTTCTGTCCATCCTCACGAGGCCCACTCTCCATCTTCATCTGTCTCTTCTTCGTCTTCTTTAACATTATCGTCATCTTCATCACTATCGTCGTCATCTTTGTCTTTGTTTTCGACTCCACCGAGCTCAACTCTCAGGAACCCTGCAAGTCCTCGGTCTTGCGTCCACTCTTTTCCAATCTCTCGAAACATGCCAGTAGCAGTAGAAAGTGCACACCATAATGATGCGCTCCCGGGTTCTCCGCCAGACCTGACCGAGTCCAAATCATCAAAGTCGTCGGGTTCCTTTCGTACATCTTGCCTGACGGATACCACTGGACCCGAGAACCTCTCTCACTTTGAGGAAATTGCCCTTGCGGATTCGAGCCGCAGTTCCGTTGACGTTCAGCACCACAACATCGTTGAGCCCAAGGCTATGACCAAACCAGCACAGAAGAGACATACGACCGGCCCGGTCTACAAGCACAATGGCGTCCAGTCCGTCGACACGTTCAGAGATACGACGAACATCAAACGTCCTCGCTATCCTGGTCTGAAATCAAACATCAATGTCGTTGTACAGGAGCAACATCGCACCGCACCTCAACCCCGAGCCCTGCGAAGAGGCTTCACGAGTCCGTCTGCAATCACCATCGGAACCATGTCACTCTCTTCAGCACGAGACCAGTCTTCATCTCGATCTCCCTCTCCCAGCGGGCGCATGTCGAACAATGGCTCTCTATCCCCCCACTCTATAGGCTCTCGCTCAAACAGCTTCAGCAGCAATCACCGCAACTTCACGCGCCGAGCGTCAATGCAACCTCGAAAGACGATCCAGGAACTCGAGGAAGAATACCATGACTCGGATGAAGAAGTGCCTGAAGATGCTGTCATCTGGAACGTCCCAATCTCTCCTCGACCACCTTTTGGAGCTTCCACACCCTCCAGTCCCAAGCGCTCAACATCTGGCACCTATCTTGCGCCCGAGCAAGCCTCTCATTCATCTCTGCCTCGCGCCGATGCTCCGCCCTCTCCGAGAAGGCCAGGCCTGCCCCACAGTGCAACTGTCGCAGCCTTCCCTCCGGACCAAATCTCTCTCCGAGCGAAAGGACGTACCAAGTCCTGGACACAAGATCTCAGTGACGAAGCACGCGAATTGACGGCCGCCCTAGAGGCTCATGCCGAAGAAGAACGTCTGCAAGGGGAACAGCAGCGGAGTTCGCCCTCGGCTCAATCGAGCCTCGATAATAACAAACTGCGCACGAAAACCACCGTCATCGAGTTGCCTCCGTTACAGAAAGGCAACATCATGATTGATCCGTTACCGATCTCCAAAGAAAAGGAAGCTGTCTTGACACGCACCCGTCCCTCATGGCTGCCTCCTAAATCACAAAAGGAAGAGAGAAAACATCTCAGGGAATGGGAGCAGATGATGGCCAAGGCAGCCGAGGCCGAGAAACGTCGAAGCCAGAGGGAGGCTGATGAGGCAAAGAGCAAAAAGACCATGACCTACAGTCTCGCCAAGATCTGGGACCAGCACGTTTTGCCGGACTGGGACAATGTCATAAGACAGCCACGCACTCGCGAGTTGTGGTGGCGAGGCATCACTCCCAGAAGTCGCGGTCTTGTTTGGGCCAAGGCCATCTCGAATGAACTTTCACTGACTCAAGCATCCTATGATGCAGCACTTGGGCGAGCAAAGGCACTTCAAGCATCAATTGCCGATCTTCCCATCGACGAGCAGCAGAAACACAAGGACGGCGCCTGGATATCTGCAATCGCTAGAGATGTCCCGACCGTCTATCCAGAGACTGGCATATTTAGCAAGGGCGCCGCACTCCACGACACGTTGATGGATGTCCTCCTTGCCTATTCCGCTTACCGATCTGATGTGGGATACGTTTACGGCACGCATACTATCGCTGGACTGCTTGTACTGAACCTCTCGGCCTTCGAGGCCTTCGTCGCCTTGGCTAATCTCTTGAATCGACCCATGGCCCTTGCCTATCTCGTCAACGACAATGCTGGAATCAAACGCGCACAGGCAATGGTTCTCGCGACATTAAAGTACAAGATCCCCAAGCTACACGCGCATCTTGCAGACGAGAAGACAGACGTAGAGCCTGGAGAATGGCTGAGTCCGTTCCTCATGACCATGGGTACAATGCACCTCGCTCCTGAAGCATGTTCTCGATTGTGGGATGTCTCTGTGTTCGAGGCAGACAAGTCTATCGTCCGTGCTGCGATCGGTGTCCTTTCTCTGCTTGAGAACAAGCTATACGGGAATCGTGAGGAAATCTTGTCATTACTTGGCTGGGGAGCTGAGAAATGGTCATTCGGCGAAGAAGAGTTCATGACAGCCGTCAGAGAAGCTGGCAAAGTCAGCACCCCTCAAGAGAAGAGATAACAAGAGCAATCTACGCTCGAAACGACATACTTGTGTGTGTCTCTATTCCTCTGTGTGGACACCACCAACAACCCTCCTATAATGTTTTAACGAGTGCAGGAAAGCCAACATCAAAAAAGAATGAACTTTGCGAAGCAATCATTTTTGTCGTCTATTAGAGGATGCTTCGTTTGATTCGTTCATTTCCTATTTTCTTTCCTTTTGCATTTTCTCTCCTTTCACATTCCCAGCCTACAGGGACACTTCGATCCTTTTACTTCTATGTTCATTATTATCTATTCCTTTCCGCCCATCTGGCTGCCCCAATATGCATAGCTGTACAGCAACTTACTTATCAGCTGTATAGTTGGATTGAGGGCGCAGTTGATGGTGGAGAGCGTCTCTTTTGTGTCATAGCCTCTCCTTTAGGCTTTCACCTTTCGAGGAGCCTCATTTTTTTCTTTGATCTTCACTTCTGCTGGTGTTCACGGGTTTTCACATTGTCTCATGGGCAACGCCTGGAGGCTGGCTCTTGTTCTGCATCTTTGCTCTTCCTAGCGTCGGAACCCGAAAGATAATGTACAGATCTAAACCACCAAAACAAACACATGTCCCAATTTCTAGCTTTGGCATGTAATGAGAGAAAATATAGCGACAGGAGAGAAGGGTAAAATTAGCTGGCACATGTCGGCGCTTTTGTCCCTGTCTTGTCGCAGGCAGACGAATCAAAGCCGATGTTCACACCTACCTTCTTCATGCTCCTGCCTTTTCTCCGTTTGCCGAGTGAGCCAAGTACAAGTAACGAATGCTCTGCAGAGGTGAGGTTCTCCTAGACAATACAATCAACAGGGAAAGACTATCAAAGCCCAACAAGTCTACTTGCAGCCTCCCTGAGCAACCTCACACCGTCCTCTCTAACCTGCCTCGTAATGTCCCCCGCAGACATGACCTCCCTAATCAAGCCCACCCCAGTGCCAGCATACGTCGTCAGCCTAGCCGCCTCCCCATCCCACCCCTCGCCCTTCAACGCCTCCTCATAGCGCCGTTTATTCTCCTCCCAATCCACCCCGGCCTCAAAGTCCCGATAGCTAGCATTCACCACTCCCCGGCCTCCATAGCCAGCCGGCCAATCTGTCGTTCCGCGCAGGGTATCGTAGACGCCGGACCTGATTGTGCTGGTGCCGCCGTCCGAGGCCGCTAGCACGGCGTTGCGGTAGCCTGCTGAGATGTTCGCTTCGGGGGAGGCGAGGTAGCGCGTCCCTAGGCATATTCCTGTGCAGCCGAGTGTGAGGGCGGATGCTAGGCCCCGGCCGTCGGTTATGCCGCCTGCGGCTATGAATGCTGGTTGACGGGGTTGTTTCTGCTGGGGAGCGGATGATCTGCTGCTGCTGCTGCTGCTGCTGCTGCGTACGGCGTCCATGACTTCTGGGATCAGCGTGATGAGTCCCGCACCTTTACTTGCGCCGTGGCCGCCTGCGTCTGTGCCTTGGATCACTAGGACATCGGGATCCGCGAGGTCGACTGCGGATAAGGCTTCTGCTACCGAACACACCTGGATCCAGATCTTGGTTTTGTTCTTCGTGGCGGTCCGGATCGACGTGCTCCATTCTGCGAGATCGGATTGTTCGCGTGGTGCGAAGAGCCAGATTGCGGCGGGGATGTTGCCTGCTTTGCTGATTGCGTCGAGGGTTTGCTCGAGGGAGGCGCCCCAGAGGAGGAAGCCGATGCCTATGGGTAGGACGTCTGGATCTGTGGTTGCCAAGGGTGGAGAAGACGATGATGCTAGGAGATTACGGGTTTCATCGAGCATAGAGGAGAGAGTGCTTGTGTCGCTGCCTGCGCCTAGGAAGCCTATCCCTCCTGCTTGGGAAACGGATACTGCTAGAGGTGCGAGGGTTATCAGACGCATTGGGGCACAGGTGACGAGTGGCTGTTTCGTCCATGGGTAGCCTTTTGATAATGATTCGTCCATGACTCTGTCGACTACCAGGAAGAGAATCGAAGTGTTAGGAGAGTATAGAGAAGTATAGATGAAAGCTATAAACTGTACTTTCCCCGTATCTTGCTATGTTCCACAAAGCCGATGAAGTGACCAAAAAGAGCGACGAAGCAAAGCAATGATGCTGCAAATCAGAGACCCAAGTGAGTATCAGAAACCTACTAGGATCGTGAATCTTACATATCAAAAAGGCAGAAGTGTCAAGCCGGAAGTTGATCTCACTATCCTCGGCAACAGACACAAACACGACACACAAGTAGCACAAGAGGAGGAGGTTTACCGTCGCTACAGGCTGCGGATGACTTGCATTTACCTCCGCAAGAGGTCCAAGGCATCCCACATCCCCGCGATGACGCTGTGCTCTGTGTTGCTTTTCCGCGGGAAAATGAACACCTCCGTCTGCCCATCTCAGTAGTGGAGCTTAAGTCCTGTTACGCCGCTGCTGCCACCACCGCCGCCCGGCAAAAAACCACAGCTTGGCGGCGGCGGGCTCTCACGTCCGCGCGCGACTTCGTTATTGATGATATACCATAAGCTGTGATGCACTTTAGTTGCACTCTCACTTCAGACCATCATTCCCTGACATTGTATCTCTTATTCTTCTGCACAAAGCGCTTGCTCTCGCTCTTTACTTGTCCATTTGTGAATAAAAGAGCTAGCTGAGGTTTTGTTTTGGATATAATATAAAAGTTGAAGTTGGAAAGAACAAGAATATAATCTCACAGGATGAACGCACCCGATAGGTATGCCTTTTTCTTCTTCTTGTTTTCGTAATGCTTTGCTGTGCGTGGGTCTGGCATGTGCGAGTGTAGCAGTGCACTGTACGATGCTATAGCTGTACTGCGCGATGGTTCCTGCCATTTGCGAACGTGGACGTGGTGTGGTGTGGTGTGGTGCGCCTGCCTAATACAACACATGCGCCCCGAAGCGACGGTCACTTCCACCTGGACATACATAAAAAGAAAGACGAGGCAGCAAATCCATCACCTCCACGCATCAATCACAACCCTCTTGCTATCCGCGACCATGGAGGAACAGCAAGCACCCCAAGAAAACGCAAACTACAAAGACCCAGACCAGCCAGGAACTGACGATATACCCTCCAGGTTCGAGCTCTTCCTGCTCGACGAAGGCCAGAAGAAGATCACCTGGGTGCCCGAGACCCGTACGTGCCCCTGCCGCCCTCCCCCGCTTCCACCAGAAATACCAAACTAACCATCCCCCCCTAGGCGTCCCCAACGCCGCCCTCTTCACGCTCAACAAAGAAGACCACACGCTCGGCAACCTGCTGCGCCACTACCTGATCAAATCGCCCAACATCCTCTTCGCAGCCTACAAGACGCCCCACCCGCTGTTCGCGAGCATCGAGCTGCGCGTGCAGACGGATGGCGAGCTGAGCCCCAAGGACGCTGTCATCAAGGCTTGTGCGGATATTGTGCAGGACTTGCAGAGGCTGGATCAGGAGTTTACCAAGGAGTGGGAATTGAAGAAGATTGCGGGCGAAGGAAGGATGGATTTGTGATGAGGGACTTTTTACTTCCTTCAGGGGTGGTCAGGAGACTGATCTCACTTTTTTCCGCCTCGTGGATCCTAGGGAGAGCGCACTTCTCGCCTAGGACAGGGAGGTGGAGAAAAGACGTCGATGAGTGTGACATGCGCGGTCTAAGGTAGTGTTGTGAAACGAGCAAAAGACTGCCACATAGCGAAAGCACGGGTTAGGAGTTTTTAAGGATGGAGTTCTTGTGGGGGGTTTCCACTTCTTTGCTTGTCTATTCTACTATGATTCACTTCAAGATACCCGCCAAAAAAAGAGAGGAAATGTTCATGACGGGGAAGTCTCGCGAATAGAGCGAAAAAATTCCATTTGTCTTATGCGATACAATACATTGCATTATAACACGCTGCTCGAACAGTCCTCGGTGATTTTTCATGTCTTTCGATTTTTTTTTCGGAAGAAGGTACTTTGTATCATATGCGTTTATTCCTTTATATCATGGGATATATAAACCCTGAACAAAACCAATCAGAATTTGATCTATGGTATGTATTACTTTCTCTTCCCCAATCTTTTCTGTTCTTCTTTCGGTCCCCGGATATATTCCAGTACAACAGCTGGACGTTGTGGATGCCTTGGGAATGTAACGTGTCTTAGATGTGACCTGAGTCTAGGAGTTATCGCTGCTTGCGTTTTGTTTCTTCCGTAATCTCGAAAGGAGATGAAATAAAAAGGCAAAAGGTACTGAATTCCAACAGCATTTGACTAGTCAGCTGGCCAACGCTTAGACTGTCCTCGTGTTGTCGATCTTTGTGATCAGGATATCACGAGCGCCAATGTCCCAGAGGTCGTCCATGATCTGGCCCTTGACGTTGTTGGGGATCATGACGCTGACGGCGACCCAGCCCTCGTCGTCGAGGGCGTTGACGGTCGGGGCGCGTCTGCCGGGAGCGATCTTGGTGGCGGCGGCGAGTTGATCTCGCTTGATGTTGTATGTGCACAAGACGTATTTCTGGGCGGTGATGACACCCTGGATGCGGGCGCGGATGCGCTCGACGAGTTCTGGGTTCGATGGCTGCTTGGAGCTGATCAACCAGGCGCCGGTCTCCATCACTGTTGAAATTGCCTTGAGGCCTGCTGCGCGCATTGTCTCGCCGGATTCTGGGTAGGGGTACAAGTCAGTGACATGATGATGCTAACACAGAGACGGAGACTTCGACTTACCGACGAGATCGACAATGCCGTCCGCGACACCGAGAGCGCATGCTGCCTCAACAGAGCCGCCAACATACTTGACGTTGGTCCTCAGCTTCTTCTCGCCGGCTCCGTTCGCCTCGGTCTCGCCATCCTGCTCGGCTTCGAGCTTCCTGAAGTAGGCCTCGGTCAAGTTGGTGAAGCTGGTGACGACGTTCTTTCCGATGAGGTCTCTTGGGTCCTTGACGGATCCGTTCTCCGGCGCTTGCACTTGCAGCTTGCACCTTCCGAAACTAAGGTCGAGGATCTCTTTCACGCCGGTCTTATCGTTGGGAGGGAACTGGGCCTCGTATTCTGCGATTGTGTCTTGACCAGTGATGCCCAGGTCGACGCGGCCTTCACTCACGAAGGTAGGAATGTCGGCTGCGGGAAGAAAGATGAGGGCAATGGGCAGGTTCTTGACCAATGCAATGTCCAGACGGCTGTAGCGGTGGAACTGGATATCGGAGCCGTGAAGGAGGTCAAGACATGCTTGGTGGAGACGACCCTTCTTGGGGACTGCGAAGAGCAGGCGATCGGTGAGGCTGGAAGGCGCAGATCAGCAATCCGGGCGGGTTGAGAAAAGGAAGGTGCGCGCTGTTGCTCCCATGATCCGCGGGCTGCTCGCAGATGGGACTGCAGCTGATGTAGCTGAATTGCAGACACTGGGCTTGACAACGTACTGGTTTACCAAATCCATGCTGACTGTGACTCTATCGTGAATTCGTTTGCTCTAAAGGTGGGACTTTTTGCAATCAGCACAAGAGACAAGTACAGGGAAAGCGACTTGGGAGAGATCAAAGATGATGGGTAAAGATAATAGTGAGATCCGGAACCCAGTGATATGAACCCCAAGAGGAATTGGGCACCTGTTGTCGCAGTCTGGCTGTATGCCCCATCTGACACTCGGCGGTATGACTCTTGATTCTTCAAACACAACGTGGGGCAGATGGTTGGACCAAAGATGCACATTTCAGACATGGCAAATTCAGGGACTTACAGTTGAGATTTGTGGATAGTAACACGCAGAAATCGAAGTAATCAAGTGGCCAGGTATAGACAAGAGTCAATGGGCTTGCATGAACAAAAGCATCACCTTTTCTATTACCTTAGCAATTCTCACGATTTGTCTTGACTCTGTCAGCCAAAGACAGAAAGAACATCTCCGTCATTTTGCGGCGCGGGATCGGAGGTCGGCGATGCATCTGGTAACTCGCCGAGCCTCCATTGTTCACCTCGAGGAAGGTGCACGGTGCTTGTAACAAGATACAGCACCTCACAAGTACAGAAGCTTGGCACGAGTGAGGATTGGCCCGTGCTTCAGCTTGCAGGTGCACGTCAGTCGCAGTTGCCTCTGATGGAGTCTGTGTAGACAGTGTACCTTCCTGTACAGTAAAGGTATAGCACCAGCCTATTGTATACCATCCACAACTCCGCCATCACTTCCAGCAAATATACCCATCGCAGAGATTAGCTTCCATCTAGATTGACCACTTGCGCGAACTCCCTGATAGACAACCACCATCCACATACGGTCCTTCCCCAAAATGGCTTCGACAATCACAGTGTCCGCCGTGACAGGCGAGCCAGGCTACTCCTTCTCACAACCACGACAGACGATTGCCGGATCTGGCATCACACAACACGCAGGCTTCTACCCGTATGTCATATGCCCCAAGTCTGCTTCCTCATCAATATCTGTTGCTGACTTTGATCCACAGATACACAGACAACGGTGGTAGCACACTGGGCATCTCCGGCTCAGACTTCACCATCATTGCAGGCGACACCCGCCACACCTCTGGCTACAACATCAACACACGCTACGCACCCAAGCTCTTCCGCATTGGAGGTGAAGGTCCCGAACACAAAGGCAGCAAGATCGTCCTGAGCGTCGTCGGTTTCGCAGCAGATGGCCACGCTCTCGCCGAGCGGCTGGACACGATCGTCAAGATGTACGGCTACCAACACAACAAGCCCATGAGCATTGCTGCCTGCGCTCAACGGCTCAGCCACATCCTATACAATAAGCGCTTCTTCCCTTACTATGTCACTGCCATTCTTGGCGGTATCGATGAGGAAGGCAGAGGTGCTCTCTACTCGTATGATCCTGTCGGCAGTTACGAGAGAGAGCAGTGCAGAGCTGCAGGCGCCGCTAGCAGTTTGATCATGCCCTTCTTGGATAATCAGGTCAACAACAAGAACCAATATATTCCTGGAAGCGGGACTGGACACGCCCTGCAACAGAAACCTGCTGTGCCTCTAGCCAGAAAGGATGTCGAGGAGATTGTCAAAGACGCATTCACGTCTGCCGTCGAGAGACATATCGAGGTTGGTGACGGTCTTCAGACCATGATCATCACGCGAGACGGCATCCAAGAATCCTACCACGACTTGAAGAAGGATTAAGGAGAATGAAGTACACGAGTTGCGCGATACGATGGGACTGGGTCACAGTGTACTACTAGACGCGGAATTCAATGCATGGCGCGTGGTGCTAAACCAACAAACAGCAAGGACAGAGGCTAATGAGTGCTCGTTCGTAATCGCCAAAGAGCTAGACGGTAGAGGTAGCCCATTGCATCTGTGCCATCCCTTAATTTTCTGTCCGATTCGATGCTCTCTTCCGTGACGCTCGCATCATGCTCTGCCGTATTCAGATTTTATCGTGGAATATCTACATGTTCGGGGTCCCACATGTGGCTCGCTAAAGGTTGGTCTCGCCGTTGTCGTTCGTCTTCGTCATCGTCGTCCTGAATACCGTCTTACGTTTGACTCATCCACGACTGATGACCTCGAGAGCAGTGCTCGTTACTGAAGACATCGCATCAATGTCGTTCCTGTAAATTTCCCCAAAGATCAGATCGCAGAAACCAACGAATACGCTCTGTTCCGTTTCAACCACACTATTCCCACTTCAGCACCTTTTCAAGCCCAGCCGTCGTCTTGGGGAACCAAGCATCAAGCCTGAAGTCCGGAATTCTCAGCCTGAGCTCCGCCTGCAGTTTCTTCTTCTGATCCTGCAGAATAGCGATATCGCGCTTGACATTCTCGCGGCGCAGACCCACTGCTCCCGCCACTGAACCTGCAGTCACAGCGCCACCGCCGCCCCGAAGCAACAGCGCCGCGAGCTCATCGATATGCTCAAACGCCTTGATCTTCAACGGCACAGAATGGAAGTCTTGGTCCTCGTCGCCGCCCTTGACGGCGAACTGGTACAAGTCGCTCGTGGCGTCCATTGCCAGGTCGAAAGCCAGGTCGCAGAGCCGGGGCGCGCGGATGTTGAATTGTCGTATGTCGCGCACGATGTCTTTGAGGCCGTTTTCGAGGTTTGGTGCGTAGAGATAGTTGCCGCGCTGCGAGAGGAAGTGCGTCCATGATTGCTGCCGCGAGGCTATCGATGTGCGGATTAGGTCGGCGTCTTTTAGCTCTTGCGGGGTTATCCAGAGAGGTTCTGAGGCTGATCGTGGAGGAGGTTGGGGTGGGGGTTGTTGCTGTTGTTGCTGTTGGCGGTGTCGTGTTAACGCCTTGCCTGCTGGGTCGTTTTCGTGGAACGGATGCTTTTTGGCGGTCGGGATGGGTCCCAGCGATGTTTGCTGTTTGGTAGTTGGTTTCGCGGCGATGCTGGCTTTCAGTTCTGCTAGCTCTGCTCGGAAGGTCCGCAGTTCTTTCTGTTGGTCTTCTTGAGACTTGAGCTGGGTTGTCAAGGCATCGATTTCTTTGCGGAAGTTGTCGGATTGGTCTTTTAGGACTGATTTGTTCCATTGTCGTTGTTGCTCGCGCTGCAGTCGTATCATTTCGACCTCTTGACGGAGAGTAGTGGTTTCGGCTTGCAGAGCATCGATCTCTGATTGTTGCTTGTCTTTGTGCTCATCCTGTGCTCGATGGACTTGAGTGAGCTTGTTTTCTAGGTTCTCGAGTCTGCCTGACGAGGGTGTGCGAGTCTCCGCTCCAACGAGTGAGTGTCGTTGTTGATCATGTTCGCACTGTGCTTTCCGTAGCTGAGCTAGTCCACTCTCTAGAGCCTCTATTCTGTCATCCAATAGCTTACGAGTCTCCTCTTCTCCCAGTAGATCTCGTCGATGACCATACTGTTGCCGTGCTTGTTGCATCTGAGTGAGACTAGTCCCCGAGGCTTTGAAGTCGCCATCTAATGCCGCAAGACTACTCGTTCGCTCCCCATGACCCGTCTCACACGAGTTCGACCCACTCGATCTCTCCGCATCTACAACAGCTTCGGGCTGTCCGTCCTTCCTCAGGACCGGCAGCACCAGGTCCAATAGCTTGGACGAGAAATCTAATAATCGAGTACGGTCCAAGTCTTGGTATGACTCGGCAAGCAAAGATGTCTTTGCCAGGACCTCGGACATGGCATCTTGTCGTTCATTCTGTTGGATATGTGACTATGTAGTTCATCAGCATTGGTGTTTTGAAACATTCATACTTTCGAACTCAAGAACAGGATACGCAGAAAAATTGGTTCGTCGGGGAGAGAGTAAGCTACGCGGCAAAGAACGAGTCGCAACCATTACAAACTTGTGCAATTCCATACTCAATTGACTGAACGATAAAAGAACGAAAAAAAATAACGACAGGGAAATGGATACATACCTGCGCATCATCAAGATCAATACTATATCTCTTCCTCTTACTACTACTACCCTTCCTCACAGACGCATCTGTACGGCTACCACCACCACCACTACTACCACTTTTCTCATCTACCCCGTTTTCGGCAATCTCGACGTTCCGCCGCTTCTTGCCCATTCTTATTTCTTCTGTGCTGCTACCGAGCTAAGAGCTTCATTTACCTTTGTGTTCATAAGGGAATGAAGTGGGATTTGGACCATCAAGGTACAGTACTAGACTCCGAGGTGCGCGCGGGATGGTGGTGCTGGGGACCGAAGTTGGAAGTCGGGGGACGTTTAGTCGACTTGCGCTGTGCGGCTTTGTTTTTGTTCTGATGAAGGAAGGGTCTTGACTTGTTCAAGATATCTTAGGGAATGATATCTTATTTCGATATTACTTTGATAAATTGTAAACGACTACGAGTAAAGCACTGTGTGTATGATGCGTAGGCTTTGTTTGGTAGTGGTAATTATTGCTCTTTTTCTGGGTATCATACTAGTGCGAATCGCTAATGTTCCCGGCCCTCTCGTTTCTTTTGTATTCTGGTGTGCACTATAAGAGCGCCTGCTATATTTGATGTAGTCATGGTACGTCTCCAGTGGAGGATCTGTCCTCTATTACTCTGAAATATGCAAATGACACAAGGTCGTAATCTGGACATAGTCCATGTGACTACCCTCATAGAGCGTCAAACACCTGAAACTTGACGACTTCGGGCTCGAGAGTCTCCGCGTCAAGTAACACCATCTCACCTGTATCTCTGAACTTCGGCACTGCGATGAGTCTCACGATCTGACCATTAAGGCCTTCGATCGTCGTCGTTTCGAACCGAGGTTGATTACCGATGACCAAGACATGTGGACAATTCTCCATGACGAAGCGATCCTTGTCTTGGAAAGGATAACACCCTGGAGAAACCTTTTGTCAGCAAAATCATCAGCAAGACGGAAGTGATAACGGGCACTTACACAACGTGTCAGGAGCTGTAGGTGCCACCAGTCTCCATCGGCACATGGCCTCCATCATCTCTAATCGTTCCTCTCCCTCCACATATTTGAAGATGTCATCTAGATTCTGCCCACCACAGCATAAAAGCCGCCACCCGTCTACGTCTCCTTCCCATGGATTCGTCACGCTGTCAAACCAGCCGGGCTCTCCATCTTCACCTCCCACACGATCAGGTGGCGCCATATAGGGCCTTGAATGTGGGAACAGAGCGGCGTGCATGGGCTGTTGAGGAAGCGACGTTTGCGTAGGGTCACTCTCGCCAGGTATTAGCGTGATCGGTATCGATGGGAGTAGAGTCGAGAAAAGTAGGTCTAGTCGATCCGTAGGAGCTGGATTGTAGCTTGCAGCATCGTAACCATATTTCCTCGAAGATGTCGCCGCGACTCCTTTTTTGTTGGCGATGTCGTCCAGACTCGGGATGGGAGAAGCGTGAGCGAGAGAATTGCCCACAATGATAAGCCTTGATATTTGAGATGCCTCGGCCTGCTCTGACGGTGTTGCTGATTCGCCAAGAAGATACTCCATGAGGAGATCCAGCTTCATTGCGTCTCCCTCATCTCCTGTCACTCCCAAACCAGACAATAACGCGATTTTGCCAGCCTTCTTTCGTTCTTTGAGTACTGCTTTGCCTTTGACAGCATTTGTTCCCTCGTCGACTTCCCACCGTTGTGGCTGGCGAGCCAGGTCCGGTACCTTGATCTCTATGACTTCAAAGTCTCCATCTGCGTTTTCTGTTCCCATGGCCGAGATGATGCATCCTGTGACCAATAAGGTAGTATCGAGGTAGGCGCCCGTAAGCCGTAACCTTCCAGACTCGTCCTCCAACATGACCTGATCTTCACCGTTGGGACTTATAAACTTCACCCTTGGCGGCGGAGCAGCGATCCAATGATCCTTGGAGATGTCGTCGAGAATGTTGGGTTTTAGTGGCATTTCCATGTACACCGTTCCTGTGACCCAGACAAGCTCGCCCTGTCGGACGTCCAGCACTCTGTCGACTTTGCGCACCTCTTCACCGGCAATCTGTAGATGTATCCGTGAGCATTGATGTCCTTCGCAAAACCAATGTTTGGGCCAACCGACCTCGAATCCATCCCAAGCTTCTGATGCCACTCTCTCCACTGCTGGTTTCAAGACCGCCAGACGCGCAAAGTACATGTCCGCATATTGTTGTTGGTAGTGTTTCTTTTCACCCTTTGGGAGGTGGTATGTCCGTAGTGGGGTGTAGACAGACTCGGCTCGTTCAAGAGTAGCATATTCTTCGGTTCTAGACTGTGTCAGTTCGATATGCTGCGTGCGATAGCTGTGACTTCAAGAACATACGATGATGGTTCGCAAAGTAGCGTCTCTACTGCTTCGGTTGGCCTCATGGCTACGACTCTGTCACAACGGTACTCAATGAGTCGTCCGTGAGGTCACAATCATTCCAAACAGATGTGCAGTAGATGCGGGTGATATATGAAGTGAGACGCGTCCTCCACCGTGAAAGCGCGTCACAACGCGCACTTGGCATCACTTTGCACCGATTGGGAAAGATGATTGCGCCACATCACACATTGCTCCGTTCTATGCGATCTGTTTATAGATATATCGTAGTTCATTTGATATTTACATTTTATATGATACATAGTTTTATACAGAGGGGAGTAATGACACGGGGACAATGACATGGGGGTATCCAATTCTTTCGGACCAAGGATGTTGGCGCATATGTTCGTCAGTGTTGGAGCAGTTGTGGTGATGTTCTCTGCCGACAATTTTACTCGGCAGCACCACCCATGCCCAATTCCACGACCTTCCAACCGTCCTTCTCGTTGGCAAAAGGCTTCATCTCTCCAAGTACAGCCATGTTGCCCTTGGAAATGCCGTTGAGCAAAAACCTCTCGGCCACGTCTCTGACTTGAGACTTAGACACGTCGAGTAATTGCTCCCTGCGGATGTGCTCCATCTGCGGTGTCACACCTGAGACGAACCTGGTCATGCCCTCTTCGCTTACGCTTCTAGGAGCATCCATAGCCTGGAAGACGCTGAGCTTGGCTTCCTCGAGGTCGCCGGCAGTCCACTCCTTTCCTACTGCCCATCTGCCTACGTCGCTGATGACTTTGATTGTGTTCTCGGGGTTCGGGTCTCTGTAAGCGTAGAAACCAAAGATGCCGTCCAGTCCTCGACTGTAAGCACCACCACCATAAGCGCCTCCACGCTCACGGATCTCACGGTGTAGGTGCTTGTGTGTTAGGAGCTGAGCTAAGATAGCTAGAGGTGCGCCAGATGCATTGTTGTAGGAAACTGTTGGCAGAGAAAGTCCCGAGTAGTAGACCTGATATGGCAGAGGGAAGAATGATTTACTGTTGCGCGTGATGGTCTGGTTCCAGTCGCGGAGCGGCAGGCTTAGGCTCGACAAAAGGGGTGCCGACTGAGCTGAAGCAGAGAAGGCGCCACCGAGGAATGTACGGAGGGATGACTCGTTGCTGGCAGTCGATTCAGAGCCACAGGTCAAGGCTATTCGCATGTTGGCAAGGTTCGAGGCGACCAGGGACTGGATAGCCCTGAGAGCTCGAATGAGTTCTTCAGCAATGCTTCCACCGAGCTCGGGATGGGAAGCGAGTGCCGAGATGGTGGCGATCTGGGTGATTCCCCCTGTCTGCTCTGCAAGACGACCGTGAGGTGTAATTCCAGCCTCGGCGAAACGTCTGGCGTAAGCGTGGCCCGACTCGGCTATGGTGTCAACACCACCGCTGGCGGCGCTTTGCAGAAGCTCTTTGAGTGCTGCCCTTGCCTTGGGGCTTTCGAAATCCGTCTCAAGAATGATCATCCTCATCAGATGATACATGGCAGGAACGTTCTGGTCCAACGCATATCCAGACATGCTAAGGCCTTCTTCGCAGGTGTCAATCGCAAGTGGGGACGTCACGGCATGATATCCGAACGAGATGCCACCAGTCTTCAATTTGATCAGGTCCTCGATCTCCTCCATGCTTTTCGTCTTGGTGCCAATACGCATGAGGGCATCACAGAACAGCGGAACGAAAGTTCGGAGCTCGTTCGGTAGGTTCTTGAAGATGCTCAGTGCGCGGAAGTAAGTCAGGCCGTTTGTGGGGGCCTCTCGCCATTGCACCTTGACACTGTCGAGCGACGACTCTCGGGTCTCTTTGGTCGGCTTATTTCGCGGTATATCCTTTACGTGGACAGATGGTAGACAAGACAGATCCTGGTCGGCCATTTGTTCTGCTACCAATTCGAGCTCACGCTCCCTCAGTTGCTTGTAAGCCGACTCCTTCGAGCCAAACATCTGCTCAGCCTCTGCTTTCTTAATTTCGAGCCTTGCAGCCTCTTCGCTCAGCAGCTCCTGAGAGTAGGTTGCAGACGGTTCCATGGTGAACGTGAGTGTGTGGTCATTCAGGAGGTACTTGTCCACAAGACCTTCCAGGTACTTGCCCTTGGCGAGCTCATTTTTGAAAGCGTCAACAGTAGGCTGCCAATCGAGAGCGTCAAAAACATCGACACCGTTGAACCAAGATGGCTTGAGACGCTGGATGATTGCCATGCCGAAGTTAGCCGTCTTGTGTTTCAAGCTGAGCTCAAGTTGGTGCAGAATGCCATCGATCTTGCTCTGGTCGAAGCCCTTCTCCTTGGTTTCACGGAGAGTGTCGAAGATTGCTTCCCTGACTTTCGGAAGATTCTCCTGCTTGACGCCGTTCAAGCCAATGGAGAAGATGCCACGGCGTCCGGAGCCATCGTAGCCAGTGTTGGGCGTATAGTCAGGGCCGAGGCCGGCTTCGACGAGATTGCGATAGAAGGGTGATCCGTAGCCATCCATTAGTAGAGATGAAATGACAGACATGGAGAAGTTCTCGAGCACGTTGGAAGCGTCGCCCATGAGCCAAGACACCGAAGTACGGTACTGTGAGTCCGGAGGATTGAGAGGGTCGACAGGGCCTTTGATGGTGATGTAGCGGGGTCCGTTCTCGAGACTCTCGGGTAGCTTCACGTCGGAATCGGGAGAAATCTTGTTGAAATTGTTCAATTGTGCGCCAATAGCAGCTAGATGATCGTTCAATGGCATGTCTCCATAAGTCAGGACCTTGGCGTTACTAGGGTGGTAATGGTCGGCGTGGAATTTCTTGAGCTGATTGTAGGTCAGATCAGTGATCTTCTGGGGATCACCGCCAGAATTGTTGATGGCAGGGAAGATGTGCTCGTGGAAGCGGATGTAGTAGAGGTAGCTGGAGTCAGACATCTGGCCCTTCATTTCGTTGTACACAACACCCTTGAAGATGATATCGTCGGCACTGCCAGCCTCTTTCTCCGGGTTTTCAGGTCCCAAGCGCCAGCCCTCCTGCGTGAAATCATTCGTCTTGAGGAGTGGATGGAGTGTGGCGTCAAGGTAGACAGACATGAGGTTCTTGAAGTCTTGGGCATTGGTCGTGGCAAATGGATAGGTGGTGTGGTCGGAAGAGGTAAAGGCGTTCATGAAATTGGAAAGAGATCGAGGGAGCATCTTAAAGAAAGGGTCGCGAACAGGATACCTACATGGTGTCAGCATTGCGCTGAATTATGGACTTCCAAGGCAAGCGTACTTCTCACTGCCGCAAAGCGTGGTATGCTCGAGGATGTGCGGGACACCAGTGGCATCCGGCGGATTGGTCTTGAAACCGATGGAGAAGACATTGTTACTATCGTCTCTTGCTATGTGAAGGTAATCGGCGCCTGTCTTGTCATGCTCGAAATGCAGCGCGGTGAGTTCAAGCTCAGGCACATGCTTTGCCCTCTTCAAAGTGAAGCCGTGTAGTTGGTCTCCTGGCCGAGGGTATTTTGCAAGATCGGTCACTGAAGCATAGCTGCGCTTTGTTAGAGGTGATGGCGCGGATAGACGAGCCACTGAAGGCGTCTTTCCCACGGCTCTCAACATGCTCCGGCGCACACGTGTCTCGCCCTGATGTGTATATCTGCTTCCTGCGGGTCCAAGAAGAGGCAGAATGCTGACAAGATCCTTTCACAGTTACTGATCAAGCGATGGAGAAGGGTTTTGTGAAATAGTGTCAGAGTGGATGAATAGATGGGCAGATGACCAAAGTGTAAGAAATTATAACTATTGTGGATGAGGTATGCAAATGACGCTTACCCACTCAATTCGGAGGCAAACACACACCACTTTATCACCACTTTTATCACCACTTCATCACCGTCGGGAGAATGGCTCCAAAGGGCACAGACGGAAGACTTAATAAACTAAGGCAGTAGGTACAGCAGGGTACAATACTGTATCCTACGTAGGTCAAGTAGCACAGATACCGTAAGGGAAGCGAAGGTAAGTAATGGAAATGCGCAAGGCTTGACGGCGAGCGGAAGGGAAAAAAGGTCCGAGCGTGCGCGAGAAAGACAAGCGCAAACGACGCAGACGAGAAATCATGAGAATAGCAATAATGCAATATTATCTCTACACTGTGTATCGTTCACTTACCTGGCAGTGAGACAGAAATCAAGAGACAGACGAGACGAAACGAAACGAGACGAAACGAAACGAAACGAATCGAGTGCGGCAGAGCGACGTTTCTTCAGCTTCTTCTTATTCTTCTTCTTCTTCTGCTTCTCTGCCCTTGGCTTCTTTCTGCTGCCGCCCGCCGATAGGTGAAGGAAGGTTCCTTGTTAGCGGCCCACGATCGCTTTTGCAGCACAACCACCGAACCTGTCGCCATCTCGACATACTCGATCCGCAGGAAAGTCAGGTTTGGCGCAACCAACTCTACTTACTGTCGGCCTCATTGCTTCCACATCCGCATCGCATCGCAATATCCATTCTCCGCTATCAGGATCTCAATATATACATATACAGTATACAACAGGTAGCTTACATCACCTGCTGTCTACCACCTCCACCACCACCACCACCACCACCACCACCACCAGACCGTCTTGTCCAGGATTGGCCTTCAGCCGCATCTCCGTCCGCGACATCTTTGTCTTCGTCTTTGGCGCGCCTTATCTTCCAACTGCTTCGGACCATCTTGGGCGGGTTCATCTTCAGCAACGCCTCCAGCCGTCACTGGCGACACTCCGAGAGTGACGAGTCGAAGGGGAGAGGAAGACTCCGAGAAGTGCAAGGGAAGCGGAGAGAGACGTCTTGTCTCGCTGCATTGCGGTCAGCACACGATACTTGAAACAGACAGACCGAGGTTACTACTACGCCACTGGATTCGAAGTTCTTGGTTTTCGCTCTCCATCGGAAAGGACTCGTCGGCCCCATGACACGTCCTGTCTGATATTTCGCAACGTCAACCATACTAACACCATTCTTTCTCGCCTCCCCCGACTATGGCTACGACGGCCCAGTTGCCTCAAAGCTCCCGCGCTTCGCCTGCTTCCGTCCTCGAAAATGACTCTCCTCTTGCTGCCGCCCCACCACCACCACCACCCTCCTCGAACCCTGTTGGGAAGAAGGCAAAAGCGAAGAAAGGCGCAACGGATCAGACTGACGCCGCGAGGCAGCTTCAGGCAAAAATCGCACAGCTAGAACAAGATGCCGCCGGAAGGTCCGAGGAAGATGCCGAGATTGGTATGTTCTCACGATTCGACAAATGCGCGCCGCATCTCGCAAGCGCGATCGCGAGCCATATCAATCACCACTAACCTGGGCAATGCTGATTTTTATAATTTGCAGAACGGGAAGTCAAAAAGGCCAATCGCGATTTGTCACAGTTACTTTCGAACATGGAGTCCATGCCCAGCAAAGTAGACGCGCTCCAACGAAAGTATTCCGAGCTCTTGGCCGAGATGAAACGGACGGAAAGGGAGCACATCAAGTCCAAGAAGCGAGGCGATCAACTTCAAAAAGAAAAAGACTCGCAACGTTCAGAGCTTACCAAGTCGAACTCCATGAAGGAAAAGTTGGAGAAGCTCAGTCGCGAGCTGACCAAGGAGAATAAGAAACTCAAGGTGCGCACATCTCACAAGACGTACATTTCTCGCATGCGCTGCGTTCGGTATATTGACGTGGCTTTTTGCGCTCGCAGGAGGATCTTCGAGAACTCAAGGAGAGTGCTGCCGATAAAAACGAGGAGCTGCAACGGCGGCTCGACAAGATGGTTTCCGAAGTCGCAGAAGTCGTGAGCGATCGAAAGATGCCAGATCGACCGTATGGAGATCTCGAAGAAGATAAAATGTACGACTCGCCTTTCCTTCTCGTCTTTTTGCCAGCAACGCTAAAATCTCGCTCTTTTCCTTACCAAAACAGATTCCGAGAGAAGTTCAAATCATTCGTCGAACAATACGAAATGCGCGAGATACAATTCGCTTCTTTATTACGGACCAAAGAACTGGAAATACAATTGCAGATGGCCAAGATGGAGGAATTGAAGAAGGCACAAGCGACAGAGTTGAGCAAGTCTCATCAGTTGACACGTCAGGTATCTACTTTCTCCCAGACGGAAAACGAATTGCGCAGTCAGCTGAATATTTATGTGGAGAAGTTTAAGCAGGTGAGCATCCTTCCGAAAATCTATCCGGCCATCAACACTCGCATGCGAGCATGACGGACCGATTATGCGAAAAGCAAAAGCACAGATACAGCATTCCTTTCCGAACACCATCACGTACCATGAACCCGAGCCTTCTTCCGTTCCGACCCAGAATCACAATTGACAACGAACCAAAGCCTTCTCTCCAGAAGTCATAGACTCACTGACGCATACAGCAGGTCGAAGATACCCTCAACAACAGCAACGACCTCTTCCTGACCTTCCGCAAGGAGATGGAAGAGATGAGCAAGAAATCAAAGCGCCTCGAAAAAGAGAACATGCAACTCACCCGCAAGCAAGAAGCGACCAACAAGAACATCTTCGCCATGGCCGAGGAACGGTCTCAGAGTCAGCAAGCCATCGAACGCCTACAAAAGGAGAACGAGAAGTTGAAGAAGCTCTGTCGCGCCATGCAGACCAACGGATACGGACGAGCGGACATGCGTGGGAATGTACACCCTGGTGGGCCTCACGGTGTAGTGCCCGGGGAGCACCACGACTCCGGCATGGTGGAAGAGGACGACGACGGTCTGGACGAGACAGACTCTGAATACGATGAGTATGACGAGGATGAGGAGGGCAGCGTCGAGGGTGAATATGACGAAGACACAGAAGAAGAGCCAATCGATGTGCAACCGAGGACTTTCGGCCCCCCTCCACCGCCGGCACCACCTCAACATCCACCACAGCAGCAACAACAGCAGCACCATCATCACCACCACCATCATCATCACCATCAACAACCACAGCAACAGCAGCATTCGGGCCCACAAGGTCAAAAGAGCCTGCCGATTCGGACGACAGAGCAGCAGCAGCAAACGGCGGCGGCCGCTGCTGCTGTGAATGGGCTCAATGGGGTCAAGCATTAGTACATTCTTAACGCTCGAATTGTAACAAAGAAACCACATAAAATTTCAATCTCTGCTTGAAGGTCTGACGTTGGTTATTTTCTTTTTCTGTCGCCTAATTCGACCGCTGACTTTGTGCTCTTTTCGTATGTCATCTAACGTGGCTGAAACTGCTCCTGCCTCTTTCTATTTCTCAACCTGCACAGATCCGTCCGTTCACCCCTCCTCCTTCCCCATTCTTCCCCAACAAGATAGAAGGTCATCGACCCCTCCACTTGCACAAACCCAACACCAATCCCCAAAACCAAACGCGCAGCATTGAACAGATCTTTGCCGTCTCCAATACAGAGCGCTTCCACTATTGGAGATCACTTGGCTATTCGTCACTTCTTTTCTTTCTTCTTCATCGAGGAATGGGGAAGAAGTGAACAGAACAAAAAGCGCTAGATCAAGAAACGAGGGAAGACCAGAAGAAGACTGATGAAACGCACTCAGCCTGGACGTTTTTGCCCCTTTTTTTTTCTTTCTTTGCTGCTTTTCTGGGAGCCTCTCTTCCTGACTTCTTTGTTTTCCGACCCCCTTTTCTTTGGGACCCGGAGCTGTGGAGCCTAGGACTACTTCTTTCGTCCTTTTCTCGCTTGGCTGTTCCGAACCCTTGAGTTTTACCGTTCACGTGTCGTTCGGGCAGTCGAGCAAGAAGAGAAGACGAAAGATAGAACCTGGTCTCCATAGCGCTCGAACCGTAGAGAACGATCGTAGAACGAAGAACGACGGAGAGGCGACGAATAGAAAAGACGAGAAAAGAGAAAAGGAGAGGGGATTGAAACGGAGGGCTGTGTGTGTGTGTGGGTGGCGGATGTTCTGACTTTTGGTTCTTTGCTCGCAGGATCTCCTGCTATTTCAGACCCGTTGTCGTCGGCAGACTCAGGCGCGCGGACTAAAGTATGGAGAACATTTCTTTTCTTTTTTGTTACCCTTTTTATGGCATCTTGTTGGCCTTCTTGTTCTGCTGCTGCTGCTGCTCTTGATCTTCGACATCCTGTGTCGGGCGTAGTGTGTCTTCTGCTATCTTGTCTTTTGATCTTCGTTGGCATCGTGGTATATACTTGTCCTGATAGAGGATGGTAAGATTGCAGTGGTAGTTAGAGGGGGCAGGACTTGGGGATGTCGTTGATCACCTCGGCAAGGGCAAGGACGGAAGGTGAAGAGAGGAAAGAGAGAGTGTTCGTGGATTTTTTGTCACTACTCCTTTGTTCGCGTACTTGAGCAGAGCGAGGTCTTCTCGTCACGAGTATATAGATAGAGAATCAGGGGCTGCACAAGGCTAGAATAAGGTGTGTGTGAATTGATATAGAGAGATAAAACACTGACCTGAGCAATCATTTAGTCAACCCAATGGTGACAGGTAAGGCACTCTGTCCTAATCCGGCACACGCCCGTGCGAAAAGGAAAAAGAGAACTTATGCATATACAATGTTACAAAAGTCCTTGATTGGCAAGAAAAGGAAATGAGATGGATACAGTGTCCAAGAAAGAAAATCGACTTTCCAAATCCGTTGTTTGTATTCTTCCACTACAGGTCGTGTTTGGAACAGCGCGCCAACCTTCCACCTACTCGACAATCTCCAGCTCGCCCTTTCGGTGCTTCGCAAACACATCCTTCCACTCGTCCCAGATGCGCACAAGCTCATCGACGTACTTGGCGTGGATCTCGTCGACGTACTCCTGGCTGGGCCTCTCCATCCTGTCGACCATGATCGGTCTTCCAACAACAATATTCAGCGGACGACGGTAAGGCATCATGCCGACATCATAGTTGAAGACGCCTCGTGCATGAAACAACGGCACAGTGAAGCCCATTGCTTTCTTGACGGCGAGTTGGACCTTGTGGATCCAAGGGTGGCCGTCCGGGTCGAACTGCTCGTAGAGTTCGT
The DNA here is from genome assembly GCF_041146345.1 of Neodothiora populina. Taxonomy (NCBI): domain Eukaryota; kingdom Fungi; phylum Ascomycota; class Dothideomycetes; order Dothideales; family Dothioraceae; genus Neodothiora; species Neodothiora populina. The sequence continues at coordinate 1,538,064 of NW_027191409.1, forward strand.
TTTCGCCGAACGCCAGCACGGGGACCAGATCTGCGCCTGTGCGGATGGCGAGCTTGATGAAGCCCTTTCTGCGTGCTAGCACGAGGCGCAGCACGCCGGGTTGGGCGTCGAGGCTCTCGCGGGCTCCGCCCACTACGATTGTTATGGCGCGGCCCATGCCTTCTTTGTTCGGTCCGCCTTTTGACAAGATGTTTTCGCACGACTCGCGGGACACGGATGCAAGGCCTAGACGGAGGGCGTAGTCTCTGTATAGCGGGATGCGAAAGTTGGAGTCGAGGGTCAGGAGGGTGTTGGTGATGCCGGGGAACAGCTGGGGGAAACCGAGGGCTTCCGTCGCAAAGGCTCCGAATGCGCCGTGGCTGATGATGCCGTGAGGGTGGTAACCAAAGACATATTTGCGTGTCGGCGGGAGCTCTTGGGAGCGATGCAGACGTGCAGGGAAATAAGAAGCAAAGAGTGACCAGACGGGCAGGCGACGCAGCCACTCGCTGCGGTATCTCAGCGTGCCATCCGTGCCTGCCTTGCTGAACAAAACATAAACGAGGTAGGGGAGGAGGAGTGGCCAGAGGATGGGGATAGTGCACAGAAAGAAAAACAGGGTGAGAAAAGAAACAATAGAGAGAGTGTGAATCAAGACCATGCACGTCTGAAGACGACGCTTCAGCGGAACATTGAGAGGCGCCCAGTGGATGGCAGACTTGTCCCAGCCGGCACCCGCACGCCGGCCACTGACGAGATCCTCTTTGCTCGATGACTTGACGTCGCTTCTGGGTTGCTCTTTCTGACCTGATCTGGGGGCATACTCGAATTGGTCGTCTGGCTTGACGCTCGTCAACTTCTCGCCGTCCTTGTTGGCAAACTTCTCGTAGACCAGCTTCGGTGGCTCGGTGTCGCTGTCGACTTCCATCTTGTTTCTGCCGTGTTGTTGGGACGAGCGTGATCCGGTCCGTCGATGCGTCAGTCTGACAATTGGAGAGCGAGGGGATGCGTCGAGGCCTTGACCGGAATATTCGTTGACGTCGTCGTCGGCGGCGGCAGCGGCAGCGACACCGTTGAGCGAAAGCTTGGGGTGGAGGACAGGTGTGTGTCCGTTGGTGGTTGATGGGTTCGCAATGGACTCGGTGGTGGTGTTGGATTGCGTGGTGGGAGGAGGCTCAGTCGCGGCGTCTGCGTAGGATTTGTCTGGATCTGGTCGTGCATCGCGTGGGTCTGGGAGCGGAGCCTGAGCCTTCACCGGCGTCATGGGTTCGTCGAGAACTTCATCTAGAGATCGAGGTTCGCTGCTTTGCCGATTGCCGAGACGAGGCGGAGTCTCTTTGATTGAGTCCTCGTCGACATCCCTGAGGCCTCCGTTGTGGTGTGTTCCGTTCGGAGTCACGGGTCTCTCTGCTGCCGCCTCTGCGAATGACTTCTGCGGCAGCGGAGGAAGGTGCAAGATCTCGCGGACCTGAGCATCTGTGGGTTCCGCGTTGAACGTCATTTTCCCACTGCTTCTGGCTTCTGGCTTCTGGCTTCTGGCTGCTGGCTGCTGCTGTGCTTGCTTGGTGTATGTTCCGTGCACTGTCTGTCGGGGACTTTGGTCTGTGACAACCGATTGCTGATGAACAGATTGTCACTGATTGACAAAACACATGGACGGTGACTTGAGAATCAAGACTCGATAGGGGAATGCACAATCTCTCAACCACGCAAGACCACTCTATGCCAACGAATTCAATCCCTGGACACTCTGTGAAACCCGTTTACTCGCATGTACTCGTACCTCTTCTGTACCTTAGCTCCCGTCAGGTTCGCCAGCAGATCTCACTGCGTATGACGTCAAGCCTGCCAAGTGCCATCTCCTGCCGGGATCGTCAGCAAGGTTACTCCGAACTCTCTGGACGGGCCTGGGAATGGTCTTCAATCTTGAATTGCCCGATTGCGATTGGTGGTGTTGAACAATGTGCCTTGGTAGCACTATCAAGGAGATGACTTTGTTGATCTTGAGCTGTTCTGGCGCTTGATGTTGGAGCATGATAAGCCTCATTCGCTTACATTCAAGCATAACTCTCTCCAACCAGCATATCTTATCTCTGGACAGATTGAAGACCATTTCCAGGCCTCACTCGTATCGGCGCTTGTACCCCAGAATAGTCCGAAGCAAGATACGGCACAGCAGATCAATCTTCCATGGCTGTCTTTCGAATATTATTAGAGTGAGCAGGACTGAATGTCTACGCTTCACTCACAAACAACATCTGCTGTAGGTCAAATTGTTGACAGCTCATCGTCGCGAACGGAGCGAGTCCCATGCGCTGCAAGCTGTCGTTGCTGCTGCTGACTCACCTTACTTTGCCACATGCCATCACGGTAGTTAACCCAATCACACTTGCCCACATGTTCTACGTCTAGCCTCCATTTTACCATCTTTCTTTTCTCTGTCTTTTATCTCCTGTGTTTACCCTAGTGGCCCTCTGCAAGCATGTCATTCAGCGCCACAGGCGCAAGGAGACCCCTACAGTCACGGCAGAAAAAGAACCCTTTCCTTCATCGGACTCCATCATCACCCCTCAACAATCTCCCACGTCGCAAACCCACTTCTGCCAGTCCATCCTTGAAAAGAGCTGCAACTGAAGATCTTGCTGCATCAGAAGAGCGTCTAGACGTTACAGGTATTGTCACCAACATACCTCCACGAGGTGTGAGTCAAGATGTGGTTAGCTTGATGAGATATATACAAGCGAGCGCCTGGAATGCGATTCCCGAGCGCGCCGCTGGCATGAACTCCACTCGGATCGCTGAAGTCTTGAACTTCCGGAAGAGCTTGCCTAAGGTAGTCTCCATGGCTCATCTACAAGCCGTGAGCAAGTCTTCGACCGCAACGGATCGCGAACTCGCTCGCTTGACCCAGGCTGGTGTCGTGCGGAAGATCAATGTCCTCGGGCGGGGCAAGGGCGGTGCTGCAATGGGAGAAGGATTGGTCCTGACTGAAGACTGGACGCGGCTCGTCGAGGAGAGCGCCGACTTGGATGATGCAGTCAAAGAGAAATACAAGAAGACACTTGGAGAAAATCCCACTGCTCTTAATATCGATGTCACAACTTTCGAACCAAAGGAGACCTCGGACCTTGTTTCTGCTGGCTTCCTTACTTTCACGAGCTCACTAGCAAACAATGCCGAGCTCTTTGCGCGCCCTGGAGCGTGGTCGCTTGGAACACCCTCGGCCATCGCCACATCCGCAGCGACCGGCACCTTGGCCGCTGTGGGTGGTCACGGTGCCGTCCACGAGGGCGGCGGTGGAGGGGGTGGCTTGCATCCTTCTTCGCGCGTGCAGACCAAACCTGGCGGTCAATTGACCTTCTCCTTACCCGCCACCGGCTCATACCTTAGAGTCCTCACCGAGGCCCGCACTCATCTGCTACAGCTGATATCAAAGTCCTCACCGAGACACAAAGAAGCAACCAAGGATATCCTACGTGAAAGGTGGGATGGAGGCATCCCTGCCGATGATCCTTCCAGTCGAGCCAAGCGAGCGCGTGGTGAATGGACCGGAGTGCTACCTGGAAAGACCAAGAAGTGGAAGACATTTTACGGCATGGACTTTGTCTGGATACTCGAGGAGTGTCTAGGCAGTGGCGCTGTCGAGTGTTTTGATACTGGTAGTGTCGGCCTGGGTATTCGAGCTACATGACCCTGAGCACCGAGAAATATTGCAATGTGGCAGACAAACTGCATTGTCATCAATGCGACACTCTACATCTACACTGCACTCACTCACAACTTGCTGCACACGCCCATGTATCCCTGGCCGATGCGCAACATATCAACAGCCTCTGTAACCATCTCTTCGACAATGGCCCTGGCTGGCTTGACTTCACCGATCACACCGGCGACTTGACCCATCAAGTATGGCATGTCAACGTCTTTGTCATCGTCCATGTCTTTTTCCATTGGAGTGACACCTTCAACCTCGGTCAACCTCTTGATGTCTTCCGGTCGATCGTGCCAGGCCTTGATATACTCGTTCACTCGTACCCGCAGGGGCCTGCCGCTTACCACCAGTGTTCTCAACGTGTCCTCAAACCTAGCCGTCACCACGGCATCTTTGTGGAGCTTTGAGCATCCAGCTTCCTCACTGGCGACAAACCTTGTGCCGACCCACACCCCAACCGCTCCCTGCATCAGTGCCGCAGCAAGACCTTTACCGTTGTAAATTCCTCCAGCAGCAACCACAAGCGCAGCTTCACCAGTCAGCGGGCTCTTGTATCTTCTCGCAATCTCAACAACCGCGGGAACCAGAATATTCCCCGAGATATCACCCGTGTGACCTCCACCTTCGCCGCCCTGCGCACACACACAATCGACGCCTGCCTCGAGCGCCTTGACCGCATGCTTCGGATGACCGATCATATTCATGATCAGAATACCCGCCTCGTGCAACCTCTCAATGACATGCTTAGGCGGCACCCCAACAGCAGAAACGAACAAGTTTGCCTTCTCCTCGATCGTCACCGTAATCAAATCATCCAGCTGGCCATTCGTGTAGTCGTGATTCGTCTTTCTCGCGTTCCCGCCCACCTGCGGCAGAGCGAGATCCACACCGAAGGGTAGATCTGGCGACGTGAGATGGGCTTTGAGCTCGTGAATGATCTCGCGTAATTGGGCAGGTGTGTAGCCCAGTCCGCCGATGACTCCTAGTCCGCCGGCGTTACTCACTGCGGCTGCGAGTGGCCCTGAGGACGTACGTGCCATTCCGGCCAGCACGATCGGGTACTTGATCCCCAGGAGTTTGGTGAGGGGCGTCGAGAGCGTGGGTGGCGCCATGGTTTTGTTGCTGTTGTGTTTATAGTACTCTGTATCACGGAATTCGTGGGCTCCGAAGAAGTGGCTACAAGTGAAGAATATGGATAGAGATCAGGTTATGGAGATGGATTATCCCACTACTTCTTCCATACATGTACCCCCGATAAAAAGGTGGTCGTACGTTTATATGAAGTGTATAAGAAGCATAGCACCGCCCTCGTCTTCCCCACACTTGATTTACCCCGCTGCCGAGGCATCTTCTTCTCCATGTCTCTAGTCTTCCTCTAATACACAGTAATGTATGTTGCCCAACAATGCTGTATCCTACCACTGACAGTAGCTTCGCTCGGAGCAACGGCATACGAAGTGGCTCAATCTTGCTCAACTTTGCGTGTTTCATCCGACTTGGACTGAGAGTGCACACGCAGCTCCGACTGGTGTACTATTGTCTATTACTGCCAAACTTTCGCCTCTTCAAGTGGCTGAACAGGCGCACTCCATTTCTGTAGGGTTGTATCCACGGGAACGAGAGGAGTGTTATTGTGGCAGTGAGACGACGAGACATATGTATCTCTGTTCTCATGCCGGAATCTTCTTTCGTTACTGATGGTTTTCTTTTTGTTTACGCACATCGAATGTATACCGGATGCGCCTGCGAGTGGCTGACATACATTCCAGATATGCGTTTTTGTTGTCGAAACAAGAGTGAGGAACAGTAAGACGCCCTCGACCTTCACTTGCGGCTGTCGTGCTCTCTACATATGAACCCAAATCGTGACATGCCTGTTCATGACCAGACCGTGTTCAGTAAGCGAAGCAATTGAATACCTGTGGGTTCGAGGATGAGGACCAGACTTGATTATTTTCAGATCCTATGTATGCACACGGAATCATGTTACACACAAGTCGAAGACCAGACTTGGAGGTATTGCTTTCAGCGGAAAACAACATGCAGCAGGTGGCAGGGTGTTGACTTGGTTATGCGAGAATGCAGTCCATGATAAGGCGCTGTGGAGACGAACAGCACGGAGATCCTATGACGAACATGTTCGCTCTGTTCCTTGCTGTGATCTGGTCCCTAACACGAGAGGAGGAGAAGTTGCTATGCAGGTCTACAAGGTATGTATGTTCACAGTCGGCAATGCAGAGGCATATAGTCGGGATATTCTACCTTGACATCTTCTCCGTGGCTCTGAAATCAGATGCGGTCACTTGGCAATCTCGCATTGCGTGAGAAGAACACTTCCGTCTCCACTATAGGTACACGACCATACCCACCACCCAATAGCAACAGCAGCAGATAAACTACCGATCGCGTCTTCCGCGCGCAGATTCACATCAATAAGCAAGGAAACAATCATTCGACGACCGACGCACGGGCAAAGCAGCAAAAAAATAGCCCCGGATCAGTGAGGTAAGCCTGGCATACAGTACATCACACCACCCGAAAAGGTCAAGGCTTCACCTCACATCACCCCATACTCCGGACCCCCTTCGAACGCAGGTTTGTCGTTGCTTCCGCAGCGCGTCGTCCGGATGTCTGGGCCCTATTATAGTAGATTGTCTGGTGATATTGTAATATGTCGCGCATGAGTGATGGAAACAATCAGTGTTTCTTCTTTATCTTTAGCCCTTCCCTCCGCTCTGGCCCATACCGATCCGAGGAACAGGTGATTGGGAGATTTCGTGCTGTGTGTGTGTGTGTGTGTGTGTGTGTGTGTGTGCACCTTGCGTGTGTGTTTGATGATTATGGGTCATGCATGTTATAGAGTAGTCGTACATGTTTTCGGTAGGTCTTGTCTGTATATAACGGACTGGTAACATCCTCTCGAAGGATTCTTTTTTTTTTATCATCATCAGCTATAGCAATTCCAACATCATCCCCATCAAACAGTGACTATCACATCGCAGCAGCAACAAAACATTAAGACACGAGTGATACATCATCCCAAAAGAATTCCAATCTGTTTCGAACATCAACATAAGATCCGAGATCAACTCTACCAACCAACACTCCTAACCCTCAACCATGGTCTCACAAACGCCCATCCGCGCCTTCATGCGCACCATCACCCGCGCCTCGCAGACTAGTCAGATCCTCAACCGCACAGCAGGCAGAGCGACGCTGCACGCACACAGCAATGCCGCCCTCGCCTCGAAATTCGGCAGGACAGCAATGGTCTACTTTCCGTTTTACGTAGCAGTACTCGGCTGGCCGGTACGTTTCAATCTTCAGGCATCTTATGATTCTATATAAGAAGCAGGAATACTGATAGGTGAGGAAACAGTTCTTGGTCTCCAGCTACTACAGACGTCATGGTCTTTGACTCGTGGGTAAGCCCATCCTGCTGGCCGTCGAGGGGATGGGTCCTTCGATTGAATCCTCGTATAACGCCAAGGGCGAGCGAGTCGTCCGCGATACAGAGGAGAACTTGACGGTCGAAGAAGGGCATCTCACTATCGCTCCCACTTCATAATCCAGGAGAGAGAAGACTGGCAGGTGGCTTGGTCTTATGGAGAGAAAAAGAGAAGACGAGGAAAGAGCAAGGATACGACACTTTCTCTTTCCATCTTTTCTGCATTGCATTGCAAAAGGTGTTATCGGGGCAATGGGCCAACCAGGGAGCCATATACACTATAGCGATTTCGCATCAGCGCTGCATATTTTCATTTTGTTCGAATACCAGAATGGGGTAACAAATGGGGAGGGGGGGCGCTTCCGGGAGATATACTATCATCACTGTGTATCCAAATATGGATGAACAGCTGACAAAACAAGCGATACTTCGACATACAAGTTCAAGATTACACACATTTCTCTGTGGTGTTGGATCCAGTACCGGTAACTACAAGCCCACTCCAAGCGTGACAACGGTCTACACGCTCTACAGCAATTCACTTATGCTGCTCGTTCTGTTCGGAGACGAAATACTCCCCTCGACTGGTCAAACGGTTCTATAAGAACTGTTCGAATAGGTCGAACCATTCGGGTATACTTCAATTGTTCACCGAGTGCGATCATGGATAGTTTATCGACCTGAGTAGACACGCAGAGCTTTGAAGTTCCTAGTACAGCCGGTCTGTTCGATTACTGTGCTAGCGCTCCTGTATGTGTATATCTGTGCACCAAATGCAAGATGCATAAAGTAAGTAAGGTACAGTACGTCGTCCCCTCTTATACCGATGCCTCACCTCACTCATCTAGGTAAAGTACTGTACAGTAGTACCTCCAAAACATCCAAGCGAAGCCAAGGCACAGCAAGGGACCGACCCTCTACTAGTAGTAGTGGGGTAAACAGAAGCGGAGGTGAGGGGCAAAGCAGGAAACAATCACATTTTGTGGGGGTATGACGACCGCCGGGTATCACAAGGTAGGTAAGGTAAGGTGCCTTGCAGTAGGTAATTACCCGACTGTACCTTGCATACGGTAAGGTACCTTCGTCATGGGGGACATGGCTGGATTACTTGTACGATATGATGGCATACAGTGCTATACTTGGGAGAAACAGGGTGCAGTAATCCTAAGAGGTAGCTTACTGTAGGTTGCTGTCATCGAGCAGCGGAAAAGGATACCTAGGATGTTGGCATTCGGCTAGTTGATAGAAATGAAAAAAAAAAAAGATCCCGAGGTTGATTTCGGGGTATGGTTGTGTTGTGGGTCCGGGCATATGGATGCTTTATATACTTCTGTATATCTGTACCTCAAGGTTCCTCTTTGTTTACTCTTCTGTTTTGTCTATATTGTTTTGTTTATGAGGTCTTGGAAGCTGGTTGTTCCATTCGTCTTTGTTGTATTGAGACTTATCATAGGTCGAGAGTTGGACCATCATACTCGTGTGCACGAGAGATAAAAGAGCGCGCATCTACGACGGCAACACCCTGACGAGTCAAGCCATTCCTGAGCAACGGCTGAAGTGAACCGCACACACATACACACCTCTCTGTCTCTATATCAACCCAATCACCAAGCAACAATGCCCGACCCAACCGACCCACCACAAGGCGCCTACCCCCTAACAACCAACTCCCTCTCTGCCCTCGCAACCTATACAACCCACCCATCCTCGGGCCTAGCTCTAAAATCCACCACCTCACTCCCGGCCTCCTCCATCTTCAGCCCCATCACGACCTCGACTCCGGCGCCCATAAAGCTCTACTCGACAGTCCAGGTGTCTCGAAGCGCTCACATCGAGCTCAACTCGGCGCTGTTATATCTCAACCACTCATGCAGCCCGAGTCTGGAGATCGACACGGAGAAGATGGAAGTCAGGGTTGTGAAAGACCGGGATCTGAACGAGGGGGATGAGTTGTCGTTTTTTTACCCGAGTACGGAGTGGGCGTTTGATAGGCCTTTTGAGTGTCTCTGTGGGGCGGCGCAGAGAGGTGGGACTTGTTTGGGCATGGTCAGGGGCGCGAAGTATTTGAGTAGAGAGGAGCTGGAGAGGGGCGGGTGGTTTGTGAATAAGCATATTCTGGGGATGGTGAGGGAGAGGGATGCGGAGGGTCCATGATGAAGTGGACCGAGAGGGGGTGGTTTGAGGACTGAAAGATGACTTTGCAGAGGCTGGATAGATCGGCTAGGATACTTCAATCGAGACAATATCTCTTCTCCTGCTCTACCACTGCAGTACCTGCTGGGGAACACGTGAAAAATGCAGAGGACAGAGGAGCTGGAAGGTGCTGCGGTGATAGAGCAGGATAAAAGTCAATTACTGAGCACTGGAATCTGGCATCAGGGGTGCTGCACTTTGGGGGATGGACAATGTTTGTGAAGGCAGTCGCCAATAAATCTTTCATGACCTGGTATGATTGGAAGAAGTCGTCTACATGTTACACTTACGAGTGACGTTCGACATCTACATACTTGTCCGGCTCAGACTATACAAAAGAGTATAATCGAGTCTAAGCCCATCCACCTTTACCTCCAAATCCACTACTCTCCTCGACCTGCCTCTGGTCCTTGGCGCCAGGTTGGCCCCTCGTCCTCTTCTGCTGCGCCGCCTCATGCTTGCGCAACTCCTCGGGCACGCGCGAGATGGAACTCTTGCTGAGCATCTGTTTGAGGTCATACATGACGTCTGCATCCTCGTTGCCCAAGAAGGTAATGGCGACACCACTCTTGCCGGCACGACCTGTACGACCGACACGATGAGTGTACGACTCGATGTTCGTGGCCATGTTGAAGTTGACAACCAGAGAAACATCCGGCACATCGATTCCGCGACCGGCGAGATCGGTTGCGACGAGAATGTCGGTCTGCCCGTTGCGCAAACTCGCGAGAGCGGCTTCACGCTGTTCTTGCGTCTTGGATCCGTGCAGGGTGACTGAAGAGTATCCCATGCGTTGGATATCGCGGGCGATGGCGTCGCAGTTGCGTTTGATGTTGACGAACACGATGATGGGAGGCGCAAACTCGCGCGAAGCCAGAATCTCTTGCAGACGCTTCTTGCGCTTGTCTTCGCCGGCGACGAATTCGACACGCTGTTCGACTGTCTCGACAGCCTCGCCGACGTTTCCGATGGTCACAATGGCAGGTCGACGCAGGTACTTGCGTGCGATGCGCTCGACAGCGGCAGGCATGGTTGCCGTGTACATCATCGTCTGGCGGTAACGGTGTTTGCCTCCGATGTGTCGTGACATGGCCGCACTGTTCTCTGCCGTCTCATCGTCAGGTTTCTCGTTGCCCACAGGCAGGGCGTCGAGGATCTTATTGACGGGTTCTTCGAAACCCAAATCAATCATGCGATCGGCTTCGTCCATGATGACATAGCAGCATTGTGACAGCACAAGCACCCTACGCTCGATACAATCGACCAGACGACCAGGCGTAGCAATGATGATTTCGGCACCGTTGCGCAGGTTGTAAGCCTGTTCTTCGATCGAGTGACCACCAACAATAGAAACACAAGTAAAGCCCAAGGGCGTAGCGAACTTCTTGGCTTCGAGTTCGATCTGTTGCGCCAACTCACGGGTGGGTGCGAGAATGATGGCATAAGGACCGTCGTTCTTGGTGTAGTCATCCAGCGCGGGCAATTCAGAGATATAAACAAGCAAGGGAAGCAAGAAAGCAGCAGTTTTTCCGGAACCAGTGACGGCAACACCGATCAGATCGCGAGATTGCAGTGCAATGGGGATGGCAGCTCTCTGGACAGCCGAAGGGGTCTCGTAACCGACTTCCTCGACGATTTCCATGAGACGTTTCGGTAGATTTGCCTCGGCCCAGTTGCGCATGGGGTTGGGTATCGACCCGCCCTTTGTGCTGATATTGAAGTCTTCTTTCATGATGCGCCAGTCTCTCTCGCGCATCTGGTCCAATCTCTTCTCGCTCCAGTGTTTGTCCAGGCCGTTCCTGCTCTCGGCCTCTCGTCGCCGTCGCTCCATGTCGAGGATCTGTTGTGCGCGTTGCTTGCCGGCTTCGGGGTCGCGTGCTTCGAGAACCTTTGCGTATTTGGTCGCGATCGCGAAGTCGTCGTCCTCGGCAAAGCCACCCAGCTTGCCCCTGCCGAATGAGATGGTGTCCTGTCGGTTGGCATACAGAGGATTGTGATCCGCACTCGTGTCCTCCTCGGCATTCCACTCGAAATTGAACTTCTTTTCCGTCGTCCTCTTCCGTTTCTTCTTTGCAGAGAAGTTTGATGTACTCTGCTCGGCGCCCATGTATCGCTGCCGGATCTGAGCAGCCTCGGTGTCCTGCGAGTTGGCGCCCTTTTTGCTCTGTGGCCCGTTCACAATGGCGGTATCCTTTGGTGGTCGAGGGGGTTGCATGTCGTAGCCTTTGTTGTGTCGCTGCTCTCTCTGTCTCATCGAGGCAGGGCCAGTGGGTGGAGCTCTGTCTCTCTGTGCGCGTGGACCGGTAGGAATGGCAGGCCGACCGTCCATGTCCCTGCTCTGGCCTGTGTTCACGCGACCCATAGAGGCCCCATTGGTTCCATTTGAGTATCCTTTAGAGTGTCCGTTTGTCGCCGGGTGTTCTGCTTCTTCTCTCCTTCTCTGTTCTGCAACCTCCCTTTGGCGCTTTTCCAGTGCGATTCTCTCTCGTTCAGCTCTCGACAAGAACTTGGGCTGTGAGTTTGCTTCAGTCAGTAAGTGTAATGGCAGCGCACGGCGACGAGAAAATGACAAACGTAAACTCGTGGTCGGACGATAGATTGGTTGGGGTTTATTTCGTACCTTCTTTGCTGCCTCGTCGGCAGCCTTCTTCTTGGCCAGGATGTCTTCGATGCTGAGAGGTTGACTCTTGGGTTTGGCCGATGCCCAGCCCTTTTGTTTTATGGGCATCTCCGGTCCTATGCTTTCCACGGGATCTGATGGCGGCGGAGGCGGAGGAGGAGGCGCATTGTCGACGGGCGCTGGTGGTAGCGATGACATGTCTGGCGGCGGCGGCGGCGGTGGAGGTGGTGGTGCCTCTGAGGGAGGAGGCGGAGGATCCATGTTTGTGTGTGTGATTGTGTTGATTTAATCAAAGTCGGCTTCTTCTCGACGATATCGTAAGTGCGCAGATCATGAGATGTTGGATGTAGCGACAAAAGTGTGGCGGCGATGTATTGATTATCAATCTAGGCAGGTACAGCAATGCTCAAGGTCAGAGAACGGGAAGGTGCTCGCTCTGTCTAGATCGTGGGGTAGTCACACCAGAAAGTCGCTTTTTGGACCTCCGCCATACGCAACCTGCCACCGATTCGTTGCCAACACGAAACCAAACCTCGGAGTAATTAGACTTCTCCTACCTTCAAATCGATCTTGAGTATTGCGACATCACTATTCAGCAGGTTCCTTTCAGAGATCAAGATGAGCGCGCTGGGCCTGGCAGACTATGCGAGCAGCAGCGACGAGGAAGACGGCACTCCCACTCAGCCACCACTATCAGCACCAGCGCAGCAGTCGATAAAGGTAAGCGCTGTATCAGAACCAAAGTCAAGGGGCGGATAGCTGCTAATAAATATCCCCGGCCCAGGTTGCAGAGGAGCCAGAGGAACAGAGTGAGAGTGTTAAATCAAATGGTGTTACATGTCGCTGTCTACATTGCTTTCTTTATATGTACATTCTATTGATACAGTGATCCACAGGCAAGCAGCCTGCATTCGACACATCGCCAGAGGCACGACCGGAGCCAGCTGCTCCAACCGTGGGACCAGCCCTGGGACCTGCGGCCGGTCCGGCAGCAATGCCAGAGCATCTACCAGACGACATGACAGACCTGGCCGAGGACGACGACGAGGATGCGCAACCCCCGACTTCTCCATACACCACCAACCGACTCCTGCTGCGGAACCTGACAATGCCACCCGTGCCCAACTTCGACATTCCTCCGTCACCGCCAGGCACGCCGCCCGCCGCAACCACAGCCAAATTCACGCGCTTTCTCGAACTGAAAAAGAAGGGAGTGCACTTCAACCAACGATTACACCAATCTGCCGCTTTACGCAATCCGGGACTACTCGCCAAGCTCATGGACTTTGCTGGCATCAGTGAGCGAGACCAATATGCTTCCGCTCTGCCTGAGGCGCTGGCCGTCCCCGCCGAGTTCCCCGAATGGGCTTATGCGGACGAGCTCGTCAAAGAACATGAGCGCATCGCTAGGAGAAAGGAAGAAGAGATCTCAAAATCTGTCAGGGAAGCGGTCGATTTTGTGCCTGCAAAGAGGGCGGCAGACAGCGACAGGCCCGAGGCGAAGAGGAGCCGTTTCGACGACAAGGCGCCGAGGGACGCTGGCAGATACCATGATCGAGACAGGAGGGACCGGGGTCGTCGGTGATTATTCATCAGGACTTGAAGTTATGCATCAGAGACCAAAGACGTGAGCAATGCGCATCTTGACGCCCTCGAGCGTGTTGAACTTGGGTCGGACGTCGAGATAGAAGTTGAGCGCCTTTCCGCTCTTGCCCTCGTTCTTGCCGGCATAGAAGTCTATGACATACTCGACCTGGGTCCCGCAGCGGTCGACAACCCAGTCATGGCGGTCGAAAGGCTTGGTGTAGCCGAGCAGAGAGTTCATGCGCGCCCTCGGCGTCAGAGCGCTCGAGTCGCCACGGAAGGAGACGAGTTTGGGACCACCGCATCTGAGACGGATGTTAGCTTGTCGACAGCTACACGCTGGGAAGACGATGCCCTTACGCTTCGGAGCCACGACCGGCTTCCCACTTCTTGATTTCCACCCAGGCGCGCTCGTTGACGGCATTGTGAATAGGCACTATGCTCTTCATGTCCTCGGTATCAGGATCGAAATTCTTGCGCTTCATGGCCTCGAAGAACATTTGCTCGGAAGGATAGACCCATCGGCCACTCTCCTTGTCTGCTCCGGTGTCTTGCTCGTGGTTTGCGGGAGCGTGCGTACTCGTAGCCGCATCATGTCCATAAGTTGTCTGAGCCCGGGGAATGGTGGAGACTTCGCGATCGGTACCGAGACCCTTCATCTTGAACAAGCGGACTGGAGGCTTCTGAGCCGGAGGCGGCGCATGGATGGGCACCTCGCGACCGACATCGAGAGACCAGCGAGTAGGGCCCGAGACGGCGACATTGGTAGGCGTAGCGTGCGGAGGCGGCGGCGGCGGCGGTGTTTTGGCAGCATTGGCTTCCCGGGCCTTGTCCAGCCAAGCCTGCCGGGTCTTGTGGTCGACTGGACATCTCTCGGTCGCTGCGTCTGACGAGGACATGGTGTGTGAGTAGGTTGTTGCTGGTGTATAGATTATGCGAGGTTTGCAGAGTAATCAACAATCAAATGGATGATGGAATCTTGAGAAAGTTCCGCCGTCGACTATTCCGTCCGTCGGAGGTCGGAGGTCGGAGGTCGGAGGTCGGAGGTAAGCAAGTCTGGTGCGAGTCACGGCGGCGAGATTGACGACGGAGGCCTGAGTCGTGGATGTAGCTGCACCTGCTGTCTGTAGTCTGTAGGAAGCTTAACCGCGTCACAAGTGCCTGCCTGTCTTGGGAGACATTCCATACCGTAGACATAGCATTACATCGATTATTCCACCCCCACTTCTGTTCATCTTCCATCTCGTCGCCATCTCAAGAGAGACTCTGCCATCAAAGTCATAAGCTTTCTGGTCAATAAACAAAAGACAGCTGCATCGTCTACTGCGTCGCCTCTCGAGCTTGATCTACCTTGCACCCATCACATTCCATCATGAACCACTTCCCTCACGCCTGGGGTCGTGTAAGTGTTTCCTCTTGCCATTCGTCCGACAACGATACTGACCTTCGTCACAGCCCAGAGATGATGTTTACGGCGCCTACGATCACTCGCACTTTGCAAACGGCGGTCCCATTCAACACACACAATCCCCCATCGTCACTGGAACCTCGGTAATAGCAGTCAAGTACAGCACTGGCGTGGTCATCGCAGCAGACAACCTCGGTCAGTCTTTGTACCTTCTGCAATGCGACTATCAAACTAACCCCTGGAACAGCATCATATGGCTCGCTCGCACGCTTCACCGATGTCAAGCGTCTGCACAAGTTCAATAACCAGGCCGTCGTCGGTTTCGGAGGCGACGTCTCGGACATGCAATACCTAGACCGTCTGCTGAACACGCTCAGCGTCGAGCAAAACTACAGCGACTCGGACGAACGCACCGCCCTCAGCGCAAAGAACCTTCACACCTACATCAGCAAAGTCATGTACAAGCGCCGCTCCGACTTCAATCCCTTGTGGAATGCCATCCTCGTCGCCGGAATCGATGACGAGGGAAAGCCCTTTCTCGCATCTGCCGATCTTCTCGGAACAACCTTTTCTGCTCCAACTCTCGCCACCGGATTCGGCGCTCACTTGGCTCAACCCATCCTGCGAAGAGCTGTCGCCGACGAAAATGCCGCCGCTGCATTGAGTAAGGAGGATGCCGTCAAGGCCGTCAAGGAGTGCATGAAGGTTCTGTTCTATCGCGACGCAAGGAGTCTGGACAATTACTCCATCGCTGTCGTGGACAAGGAGACCAAGGTCGACCTGAAGGAGAATGAGCAATTGGAGAACCAGAGCTGGGCTTTTGCAGAGAGCATCAGGGGGTATGGCACTCAGACGGCATAGACTCTGTTTTAATGCATCCATCGTTTGGCCTAAAAGAAACCAGCTAAAGGAAAGCTATGCTGCCATCATCGTCTCCACCATCAAAAGGGTGTCACGAAAGAAGGACACCTTGTGGACTCGAGAGATGTACTATTATATATACCTTTATCCGAGAAATCGAGAAGTGGCAGATGACAAACGACTGAACTTCTCACTTGAAAAGAAAATGGCATGAGCAAGGTACAGACGCGCAAAGACCAAGTCCGAAGGTTGCAATCTCAAAAGTGGCAGGTACAGAACCCCCCCCCCCACAACCTCGAATACTTCAAACAACTACGCAGAACATTTATTCCCTTTTTGCCTCTACGCACAGTTTCCGAGGAGCTGAACATTATGATATCATCAGTAAATCACACCTTTGGATTTCTTCTGGGTTTTTGTATCTTATTTGCCTAGTATAGTAGGTCATGTATCAAATGTCTGATTCACTGCTTGTTGCATTATTGATCTCCTATGGAACTATCTATCTCATTCGCGGCCTTAGGCCTGCTCGGCGGGGCGTCATCTCGACTGCCGCTTTGGGCTTGTCTTGCATCTCTTTCCGTGCTCCTCCTGATGATGCTACTCTCCCTGGGCCTGATGCTTCCCCTGATGCTGCTGATATCGGATCGCTCGAGGCTTCTGCACTAGCTGTTCCAGCATCAACAGCAGCAGCAGCAGCAACACCAGGGCCATCCGCCAACTCATCGCCTCTAGTCCTTCCCGTCGCAGTGCGTATCCCACTAGCCGATGACGGAGACAACGACGCCATGTCCTCTGCTGCTGCTGCTGCTGCTGCTGCTCCTGGCGGCAGCATCTTCCTCCGCACCAACGGCGACGACGACGACGACGACTCGATAGCCTTCTGAGATTGCGAAGCCTTGTACTCTGCGATATACTGTGCTTTGAGCTTTCGGATCGATCGAGGACTGAGGGCTGGAGAGGATGCGTTATTTCCGTTTTTCTCTCTGCTGTGCTGTGGTGTTGAACCTGTACGCGCGAGCTTGGCGACGGGATGTTCAGACTCTGCGTCTGGATCTGCGTCTTGGAGTTTGCGTTTCTTGTAACTGCGAGATGCAGGAGCGGGCATAGTTGATGTCGGGAGCGAGGACTCGGGGGCTTTTGTTGTTCTTTGCGGTCTTGGAGTCGAAGTAGGTTCTTGTTTTATGTCTTGTACTGTAGAAGCTTGTGTTGCTGCGGCTGGCTTCTTCGTAGCAGACGCTGCCGCTCCAGTAATAGCAGCAGCAGCTCTGCTTCGAGTCAATCTTGCGACGGCTGGAACTTCTTCAGTCGTGCTGTCTTGGACGCTTTGCTGGGGCTGCTCGATGGTGTCCACCACAACCTCCTGGGAGACGCCTGGACGAAGTGCCTCAGGACCGCTCTGTTGCTCAGACATCTTCTCCGGCGCCTCGACACCATGAGGGTCGACGACCACGGGCTCGGTCCACTCGGCGATACCCTGAGAGGCTGCTCTCATCTTCTGTACGGACGCAGGCACCTTTTCGCCAGTCAATGGGTCCCAGTCCCAGCCTTCTCGGAGCCACATCCATCGCAGACAGGCTCGCAGTTCTTTGTCTTTTGGTACTACACGCTTCCATTCGGGCTCAAAAGTACACTGAGATTTGGAGCCGACGATATTATATCCTTCTACGCCTTCTCCATTATACCCTTCTGCGACACCACGCAATACGTCTCGGCAGAAGATGCGCCAGCTGTCCCAAGCATAGGGCCCAGCGCCGTACAAATGTCCGATTTCGAGGAAGCCATCAATCTCGTCCGAGTCTTCTTCCACGATCTGTTTGGGACTGGTCTTCTTGCCGTCTTTAATTCGCTTGCCGTCCTCAGGCTGAGGGTAATGAAGCGTGCGATGACGCCTTGCTTTTCGCGGTGGATCGTCGACGAATATCTCGGCCAGCTTGATTAGTTTCTTGGTTCGCTCATTCTGCAGACCGAGTTTCTCGATCATGCCAAGAAGTTCCTTGGGATCGGCTTGCGACAGCGCTTCAGGGGTCGGCCATTTCTCGAGCACCTGCATTATGGTATCTCTCGCGACGCGACCGTTGGTCTTGTTCAGGAACAGCACGGCGCAAAGCATCTGAAAGGGATTCCCGCATAATCTCTCTTGAATAATACCGAAGCGAGGAGCCGATAGCTTTGGAAAGGGTACCGAGGAGACACCTGCGACTCGCTTGGCTTTCTTTTTCTCGGGGCTAGCGGGAAAGTGCCGTGGAGTCGTCCCCGTGGCCTTGCGTTTCTGGACTGATGATGCAGCTGGGAGTTCATCTTCTTCCTCAGACTCCCCAATGCTTTCGTGTACATCCCATTCCACAGACGAGGGAGAGTCTGGAGCATGATCAGATGCATCAGAGCCCTGAGACGTTGCGTCATCATTATTTCCGGGATCCATGTCACCATCTTCACTGCCGCTGTCTTTCTTCTCGTCCTCGTCACCGTCATTTGCATCTGCCACTTCACTCGGTTCTGCTCCATCGTCTCTTGCTGACACTGGAGTAAGAGATTCATCAGATGCATCTGACTCCCCAGAATATTCATCATCAATTGGGCTTCCTTCATCGACCAGCTTAGGAGCTTCTGGTATGCTACGAGCAACAGATGTTTCCAAGGGAGTGTCATGGTTATCAGACGGAATTGGCTGCACAACAGTTTCACTAGGCCACAAAGGACCCGCTCGGGCCTCACCGAGCAGTTGTGAACTCGCCATGATCTGGTCGTCTTCTGTATTATGTTCCGAAGGCTGGCCAATATTGCTGTAGGAATCGTGGGATCTCCTACGAGTATTTCGATGCTCGTTGGACTTGATCGATTGAATTTCTGTTTCGGACATGACCTCGTCGTCGTCTGTGGAGACATCACTGCCAATCTGATCTACAGGGCCGGATCGAGGATTTGCTCCCACTTCATCCGAAGAATCATCCACTGGATCCAGTTGCATTTGTTGTTCAATGTCCGACGATGGTGCGCCCTTGAAAGGTGGTGAGGACGAGTACTCGAGAATTTCTGATGGACGAACGATACCTTCGGCTGACGCTTGATCTGGATTGGGGTCCTTGAATGGACTCAAAAGGTCGATCTCCATTTCGCTGCTAGGATGACGAGAGTCTGCGCTAATGTTGTTGGCGCTAGATGCATGGGAACTTGTGTAGCCTCCATCAAGTATCTGAGGCACATAGCCACCCTGATCCATCAACTTCGGTAGATCGGGGATTTCAGGGCTGGGGCTGGGCTCTTGAGATGGTTGGACGGCCTCTTTATGGAAAGCTTCGAAGGACCGTGTTCGCTTGAGCGCCGTGCTTGGAGTGCTATCCGGTCTCTCTTCTCCAGGACTACCAGCCTCAATGTGCTCGCTCTTGCTACTGTCCTGCTTAGATGTGGGAACTACCGACTCCTCCAATCGATCGGATGCATTGTTCGGTCCGGCATTGTCGACATTCTCACTTGGTCGTGGCTCCTTTTGGCTGATTTGTTTCAACGAAGGCGTGGACCGTACCGGAGCGACATGGCCATCGTCAGAGCTACTGTCACTATCTTCATCCTCAGACTCACTCTCATCACTGCTATTGCCATTATTGAGAAACTTGTTGAGGTTCTTCAGTGCATCTCTAGGGTCATGGTTACTTGTGACTGTCGGTATACTGGTCGTTTTCACAGGAGTACGGTGAAGAGAGGCGAGGCTTGATACACCGTGTGAGATACTGCCGAAGCCTAGACTTGTGCGACCAGATAGGTTCCTCGTTACCGTCAGGGATGCAAACCTTGAGATGCTGAATGGCGATGACTGGATGGGTTTGTGGTTAACGAGCCCGCTGAAACCAAAGTTACGATCAGAATGTTCAGGCTTTTGAATCGCTGAAGTAAAGTTCGCACTTTCGGCTTTGCACACGGAGTCTGGGATTGGGGGCCCACCAGAATCGACTGAGTCCTCACATGTACTTTCAGCATCGCTCTCGGAGTATCTTTCCGGTGCTCTATTGCTGGGAGACTTTGCAAGAGCTGGCGAGCTTCCATTCTGTAGTCCAGCTTCGGAGGCCTCATCCGATACACTGGACTCTGAGTCCTTGCGACCACGTAGAGATGAGTGCAACGGTGGAGACAAAGGCTTCACTTGCAGCGGTAGGCGCACCCAAACCTTAGGTTCGAGCTTAGGCAGTGATGTGCGAGTCGGGGGAAGAGGCGTTGCCTTCTCGGTCTGGCTTGCTTGCGGAGGGGTACTGGCGGGATTATCAGGTTCGTTGCGAAGTTCTGTGTTTGGTGGGATATATGCAGGTGTAGACAGTACCTGATGCGATTCCTCGGGTTCAGGTTTCTGACCTTCGCCGTTAGACAGCAGTGCTTGAGATTGGGGTTGCTGCTTTGCCTTTTGCTTTTTCTTCACATGACGTTTCCTTGCTTTCCTTACAGCAGATGCGGGGACAACCTCCGATGACTTTACTGCTTGCTTCTCCTCGATATCAGCGGGAGTAGACGGGCTAGGGGACTCAGAAAGAGGGTTGGAAACGGGTTCATGTTCCGATTCTGATACACCATTTGGCTGCTTCTTCGCTACTGGGGTAGTAGGATCAGCGGTCTGTGGTGTCTCGGCCGTGACGGTCTCCTCGGTATGCCCATTGACTTTGTCTACGAGAGCCGTATCGCGTGCTACGAGCGATTCTCGAGCGAGACGAGCCTCCCGGCGACGTTGTGACTTTCGTTGCCTCTTGGTCAATCGTGCTGGTGTGGTGTCTTTCGATTGGTCTCCCTCAGCCACGGAAATCGCATCGTGCTTTCGCTTCTTATTCGGGATGTCGGCCAACTGGTGATCCTCGCCCGATTTTGATGTCTTCTGAGGACTCTCGCTGGTCTGTCCTTCATTCGAGTCTTTGCCTCCTGCCTGTTGTAACTTCTTCTGGGCCGCTTGGAAAGCTTTTTGACGACGCTCCTTCCTACTCAAAGATTTATTCGCTTCAGGCTGAGCAGATTGTGAAGCCTCATCCTTTTTGCTCTGCTCTGGTGATCCAGCCGAGATCTTCTGTTCTGCTGATTTGGGATCCGCATCTTTAAGTGTAGATGTCGAGGACAAGTTCAATGTCTTTATTGCTTTCTGAACATGCGTGAATTCCAATCCCTGACTCTTCCCAAGATCCAATGCGTCGAAGAACTGAAGTGCGATATCCTTGGCTATCCTCTCTCCGGCAAGTCTCTTTCCCTTCTCTTGCAGTTTGGCCTGCACTCGGACAGCCTTCCTCGCCAACGTCGCGCACTCGTCTGGCAGATGCCCTCTCAGCAGATCGAGGTATTCTTCTCGCGACGAGGTCTTCAGGTACTCCTTGAATTCAGCACGAGGCAGCACGTCGCCGTCCATGCCCCACAGGTAGTCACTTGCGATTGCATGATTGCTGTCCAGCAGGACAATGGCTTGTGCAGCCTGTTCTGCCGAGATGTGGTTGGCGTTTGACATTTTTGTTTTGTCGGAGACACACAATGATGCGGAAAAGGAAGCGGGTCTCTTCGCTAGTGTGTGATGCAAGGAAAAGAAAGGCTACACTAAGTGTCGGGATCTTATATACTGTTCCTCAACATATGCTCGCCGAGCCAGACGAAGAAGGCAAAAACACCAGAACAAGATGACGGCCAATGTTCGAGCAGAGGAACTCTTAAGAAAAAGTACAATCGCACGGTATTCGCGTCTGTACCGAGACCTGCTAACAGTCAACCGGGGAATCGGTATTGTGCAGATTGCGAGACAAATGGCACTGCACGATTCCTGGTTAATCTTATATTGGAAAAAAGTTATCGAGCAGTCGCAAGATCCAAGGTAATAAATATATTTGTCTTGGCTCGGCTTTTAGACCGGAGTTAGCGTGACGACTGCACAGCTATAATAAACATGTTCATCCAGCACTCCGCAGCCAGTTAATAGTCCGATCATCGTTGGAGTGATTGTGTGCTGATACCATACTTAATGGCCGAGTCCGCTAGTTTTCATAGCAAGCTCCCAGATGCTTTGACGCCACAGCTGCTATCACGTCGAGCTCCCGAGCTAGCAGGAACACGTAAATCATGTTCTATTGTGTCAGTATTGCTGTTTTCAACATCATGTTTCTCAATTAGTGTCAGGTTACATCGAAGGTCCAGATGAGACAAGGAAAGACTGTAAGAATACATTAAAGATGAAAACGAAACAAAAATCTAGTAACCACCAACTCCATTGACGCCCCAGTCCTGTAAGTACATTGCCATATATCAAAATGGAGAAAGAGCGCCACACTCCCAAAGCGAAGGATTCGAGAGAAAATGGAGTACATCATCCCACATAGGTATCTTTTTGTGAGCAAAGCTGTTGCAGGAGAAAAAAAGACCAACTCCCAGAAGCCAATGGATGCAGGAAAAGAGGAACAGTATTGGAAATAGTCTCACTTCCCTTTTGCACTTGCCCTCTGCTTTTGCGTCTGCATCCATTATCCTACCTTGTACAGTATCGCCCTGCCCTGTTCATCTCAGTGTATTGCGGAATTAATTATTCTTTGCTCATGCTGCCGTTCTCTTGTCGTGCCGAAAGTGGGTCGTTCCGCCTTTGCCGTGTAAAGTGTCCTTCTGTTCCATCGTCCTGCCCGTTCGTGCTCATTTACAGTTTGTTCTCCGCCTTGTGTAACTATTGTCGTTGCGGAACATTCTCTTGCTCAACCTTGTTGTGGTCCTTGTCAATCGTTGCTGACTGTTTCATCGTACAATCGCATGTCATTATTGTTCTTGGAGACGTCGTCCGCGTGAATGTGTGATCAGAATCGTAGCCTCGCGAACTGATCTCGTGCCCAGGAGTGCGTTGGCGAGTCCCAGTGATCACTCACTCGTAAGAGTGATGTCCAAAGAAAGAGGTAGATAGGAAATTTAAAGAGATAGAAGGAGAGGCTGTCGCTCTTCCCTATCCGGTGGTTTACTCTCTGGACGCCGCTCCCCTCCTCTGCTCTCTTTTCCTACTCTCAATCAGTGCTTCGGATTTGGAGTACAGGTCGTCCAAATAGCGCATTGCCTCCGGATCCTTCAGCATCTTAGCGACCTGCAAACCAGCCGAGATGAGCTGCAGGACGTTCCTGTCGTCCTTGAGCGGTCGGCTTTGATGTTTGGCTGCGTGGCGCATCTCGAGGCTGTTCTCAAGGACGGTGACCAATTGCTTGATCTGCCCATTGTACAGCACGCGGGCAGGGATGCGACGTTTGGTAGCCAGACGTTTGAGGAGATAACACCATTCGGTCCATTCGCGGTCCGCGGGTAGACGCACGGGACGCTTGTCCGGCTCCAAGGGAATAGGGAACTGGTACTTGGCTACAAAGTCATAGGCGCACTGGGAGAGGCGGTCGTTGACTTCGCTGAGGATACTGTCTTGCTCTTGAGCGTAGAGACTGATGGGCAGTTGGATCAGCGCGGACTCTGGGACTTCGATATGCGAATCGGCAGGTTTGGCAAGGAGTTGGTGAGGACCGTCGAATTCGTCACGCCCGGACGAGCGGCGGTGGGGGCTGCTTGCTAAGAGCTGTCCACCGTCTGGTGTCATGAGGTGAGATGGACTCAATTGAGGTAGAGACTGCAGACTCGTCTGCTGACGCACGGGCTGCTGCTGGATCTCTGGGGGTGTCAGGCCGGGGGGCGGATTGGGAATATAAGGGTTAGATGTTATCGAGGATCCGTAATAATCCTGGGAATATCTCTGTGCTGCTGCCGCTGAGTTTGCGGTAGCAATGGCTGAACTGCCCATGCTGCCATTTCCGACGCCGCTTCCGCCGCTGCCGCCTCCGCCTGTGGATGAAAGACGAGCAGATGCCAATGCGAGGGAATCCCTACTCCCCGGGTTGAGCCATCCTTGATTGGCCATTGGGTACGCTCGTGCTGATTCTGGGGATGAATAGTACTGCCTCGAGGCCGAGCCACCGAGTTCTGTCAGAGTTGGCTGTCGTTGGTATCTGTCGAAGAAAGGGTCAGAACATGAAATGATGCGACTTTCCTCAAGTCGTTCCTAAAAGAGTAGAGACATAAGAGACTTCTTTTGGGAGTGTCACCACTCACAAATTACTAGAGGATGAAGAAGAAGAAGTGACACGTCTGCCTAATTGTGGTCTTTGCTGATGTCCGGGCTGTGGCTGCTGCGAGTATCCTCCACCATATCCTCCATCACCTCCGGATGAAGCCCCACCGGAGTACATTTCTTGCTTTGCGCCGAGTCCACTGAGCTCGAGGCGAGAAAACGAGTTATCGAGGAGACGGAATGCTGGATCGAAGTTTGAACTGGAGTTGGTTCGTGCAACCATCACCGATGACATATTACAATATCCTTGCGTATTTTTTCCCTCCCAATTTGTCCTCCAGGATCCCGTAAGAGTTTGGTATAGCAGTAGGAGAATCCCCGAAGGTGGGTAGGTTTTGATGTGGGACGGAGCGGATACACGAGAGGAAATAGTGGGCCAGATGTACAGGTAGTAGTACAGAAGTAGTAGTAGCAGAAACGGCAAGGTTATTTGTGTAGAACCAAGATTGGATAAGTGGGAGATCTTCGTCTTCATATATAGAAAACGTGGTACCTACCGAAAGGGACGTCCGCCGAACGGCAAGACATCATGAGAATGGGTACCATTGTTTTCTCATTCTACCATGTTCGTCATCAAAACGCACGCCCGCCTTCATTTGTCGGTGCCCAGGTACTGGCAAATGAGCAGGGATGCAGTGGTGTGTGCACATTGACGCCTCACAACCCATCCGTTGCCCGTACACAGTAGGGTTGGTTTTGGCAGAGGAAGCGCGAATCTTTGGCAGAACCTCACTTTCCCACTCCACCCCTCTCCTACCTCCTGTTTGGGCCAAATGGGTGCCCGACACGAGTCGAGCCGAGTATTGCCAGTGGGCCCAAGGAAAAAAAAGAGGCCTCTTCCATGCGAACAAGGAATCGAGGGGTGGAAACGGCGGACGCACGGGAACTAAAACACAAGCACGTAACAATACGGACCATGGACCACAGGGCTGAAATGACAGTACTTTGCTCGCGTAGGACAAGGACTCCCAAGCCCATACATTCCCGAAACCAGAGGCAGAGGGCAAAGCCAAGAGGCTTTCAATGGATCACTCGAAATGCAGGACTGGGCAGAGAAAGCGTAAACCGACCGCTTCGTCGGCGCGCACACGGCCAGGATAGCCGTTTCATGACTCGATATATGGGGCAGCACGCCGCGTAAGGCGCCGGGAGACAGCGGTGTGGCTTAGAGATAGCGGAGTAGTATTTTGTTTCGCGCTTCTCCCATGTCATGCAGCGAGCCCAATGAACCTTCGGCTCGGTGTGGTGCCTTGCGTCGACCGAGGAAATAGGTAAAACCAAAGTGCAAGTCGGGTAGGATTAGCAAAAAGATAAGGGCGAAAAACATGGGGGCGAGTAAGCTTCTCAATGGTAAGCGGGCGGGCGGGTGAACCATCGTTTTTCTTGCTGCATACAGTATAGTTCATGGCAACCCACTCCCTGTATGTAACACGTTTTCCTGGTTCACTGCTGATCTATAGTCACTTAACACGCCATGTGTGAAAGGCGGTAGATGTCGGCAAGTAGTGTAACGCAGGGCAAATGTAGGGTCGGGCATCAACTGAATCGTAGTTGTCGCATAGGTACAAAAATAATCAACACACGATAAGGCCAGCGGCAGCCGTCACTCGATCGCTGATACTGTTGATGCTCCGGTGGGCAATACGATAAAGCCGAACTCGAGATTGCTGATCTACGAGAAGAAGCGATTTCTAGCTACGCAGAAAAAGCAGTGATCGGGGGACACAGAGGCTTTCGTGAACAGACTCAGATGTTGGTTCAGCATAGAACCAAACATTGGGCAGCACCTGGACAGTGTGGAGCTGCTTGAAGAGTTGCGCATGCTCGGTTTGGGAGGGGGCCAAGGCTTTTCCTTCTAGAAAGATTTGATTGCGGATCGACGGCGTGGTTTTGGCATGGGACGCTCTGATGCGCCCCGAACGATCTGCGAATTTGGGCAGGCACGCATCATCTCATCATCGAAGACGCAGGGAGCAGACGACGGTACACAACAGGTCAGTGGGTGTTATTTGGTGATTGGAGAGAACATTGCGCGATACGGAATACATATCCGAATGATTGCAGTTGCGATCCCGGCATGTGATCATAACAAAGTGCCTATTATGTTTGCCTATAAGACCAAAAGGTTCCAGGCATATCCACAGAAAGTCCACTGGTCAGCGTCGGTACGGACCAAAGCGTAGTCGCTTCGGGGAATTAATCAACCACTCGCAGGTCACAACGCATTCCCAGTCGTGTCATGTGATGGCCGTGTAAGCGCCCCCGAAAAATCACGTTTCATGTCTAAGTCTGCGACCAGTCCACGGCCACAGACACAAGAAGAGCGGGAAAGCTTCTGGAAGGTTACTACTATAGCGGTGTGCAAGCTCGAAGTAGAGATTGGAGGCATCAAATGATCCGTGTGACAACTTTATACACGCTTTGACTAACAGCGAAATGAAATGATCTAATGAAGATGGAGGGTATCAAGAGTATTAGAAAAAAACAGCAGCGCATTCACGCTATTAGCAAAGTCCCATGAACAATTCCAATACATCACAACAATGACGATGTTGACCGCCAGGACGTGCTCCATCGAGGCATGTGTTTGTTGATCCAGCAGACACGTCAATACCACCGCAGGTACCCGGCAATTAAGTTTCCAGATAGCTTGCGATTCGATCAAGACACATTGCTTCCCTCGCCGCCTGCGCACGTCTTCGTATTTCTCATGTCCATGAACTCGAACGGCTTAAGCTACCTGCTCAGCCGCCCCGATCATGGCATCACGTTCTTTTTCGAGTCTATCCATGATGGCATCTCTCTTGACGCGCAAGCTTCCAGTGCCATTTCTGGTGACGTGACCTTCGTCAACCTTTTCTTGAATCATTTCGTCCAATAGTCTGGTCATCTCGTCGACTGTCCTCCTCTTCTTCTTCGGGTCTTTGCCATCTGCGTTGAGTGAATTGCCAGATATAGATTGATGGATCGATCGACCCTCATCACTGAGCACAGCAACAGGGGAGAGTGGTAGCCGGGAAAAGTTCTGCACGCTCGAGCCATTCGACGGTTGAGAACCATGATACCCACGTGGACATCCACTCTTGGAACTCGTGGAACGCGTCGGGCTTTGGCTACCAGGTTTGGCTTGTCCATTACCATTGGTGGTGACGGCGCCCCCAAAGCTCCCTCCACGTCTATATGCAGGATGGTCTCCACCGAAAGTGCTGTCCAGGACGTCCCGCTTCCTAGCCGCGCTGCGCAAGGCAGTCACCATGCGGATTTGATCGTCGAGCTTCGCCCTAAGATCTTCATTCTCCCGATCTTTCTCCTTGATGATTGCTTCGACATCGCGCTCGCTTAGGGCCACACCAGACTCATGCTGAGGTGATAGTGCTGCGCTAGGTCGACTATGACTGCTGCGCCTTGCTTGGATCAGTCGTTTCTCCAATGTAGCGATGTATCGATTCTTGTCGGACAAATCAGCCTGCAGCGCTCTGATCCTTCTGTCTTTCGAGGCTCTCCCGGAAGTAGACTCGGACGAGTCAGGCTCGATATCTTCTCCATCCGACGCCGACGCGAGCTCTATCTGCGACACTGCAGCTGACGGCATCATGCCAAGAGTTGCAGATCCGGCAGAGACTGACAGGGTATGCTGCGACACCGAGGATGCGGCGCTTTGACGGCGACTGTTGGCCAAGTCCACAGCACTCGACAGGCTGACTCTGTTCGACTGAGGGGCGACTGTACTTGCGCTTGAAAATCGACCGGAGTTGACGCCTATGGACTTGGACGAGAGAATGAGACGGTTGAGATGTGATATGCGCTCCTTGAGTGCAGTGCGCGCCAGTTGCATCTCGAGCATCTGTTCTTCGTGGCGCAATTCGCTTTCGCGCTGCCTCTCCCTCCAGCGCTCTTCTTCTTCCTCAAGACGATCTGGATCAGGCTCAGGATCAGGCTCTTCTTTCACTTTGCTCTGCTCCTCAAGCTGTTGGCGTAGTTCGGCAATCTCTAATCGGTATCTGTCTAGAAGAGCGCGGCTTCCAGCGTCCACACCCGAGCCAGGATCTGTAACATTGCGTTTCGCATGGCTGACGATGTTGTTCTTGGCTCTGCTTGCGAATTTCAAGGTGTTGAGGGTCTCGTTGGTGTGCGTAGCCGCAGCAGCAGCACTGGCAGCAGCAGAAGAGAGTTGAATGGTACACAGGATAGACACGAGCGAGCCACCAGACAGGGCAGGCTGTAACAATCTTGTGAGCTTGCTGTCGCGGTAGGGCAAATGCTTTTGCCCCTTTTCGGCCGGTTTATCGCCCTCCTCATCGACTGAAAGTCGCGCAATAACTGTTCCAAGCGTGAGCAGAGATTTGTTGATGTGCGAGCCTTCAGTGCGTCGTTCCCTGTTATCAGCTGCCTTTTCCGAGCCAGCAAGATCGATCAGAGACAATGTGGACACCAGGACTCCACCTGGTGCGACGACGTCATGCCTGTGGCTGGTAGGGGTATTGGGCGATGTTCGCTCACGCGATTCCACAACAATTTGCACAACTGCGTGTGAGCGAGAAGAGCGTGCATTGAACTGAGTGCCAGCGACCTTCCTTGCCTGATCTCCCTTTGCGATCACGCGCAGAAGCTGGTTGGGACTTTGCACGATCTCTTCCTTGAGCGGCGTTGCGTAGACACCTCTTCGGCTATCCTCTCTCAACTTGATCTCTTCTTGCTGTTGTCCGTTGGACGAACTCAGGCTCAGCAGATCAAACAGCTTCTCGTTGTAGATTTCCAGATAGCTGACTCGTAGGAGAAATTCGCGGTTTGGGTTTTCGCGGATGTAAGAGAAGATATCGGTAATTGCCAGTGGGATAACTCCAGGAGAATTAGCGGTTCCTTGCATGGAAAATGTCTTTCCAGTTCCTGTCATTCCATATGCAAAGACTGTTCCGTTGTATCCTTCCATCACTCTTCGAACCAGGCGTTTTGCGGCGGAGTCGTATACACGTGCGTTATTATCATAGGCGGAAAAAACATTATCTGTGCGACAGGTTCATATTAGTAATATGACGGCCAAAGCATCGAGGAATTGAAGACCAACCGTAAACATATTCACCCCCTTCTCGTCCCTTGAAGCTCACAAGCGAACGTCTGCCATCCACCATCCACTCTCCCTGCTGGGCATCGACCGTTCCACCTCCTGCGTCGGGCCTTACTCGCACACTGACGATGACGTTGCCCTTGCTTTCCTTCGACATGATGCTGTCTCTATGCGAGGCGACACTTTTGCGAGGGGAAACAGCCGCCGAGTTCTCGTCTTCTAGATCTGTCAACACAGACCCTTCCACACTTGTTGAATCACGCTGAGATGATTGTCGACTCCACGCCGGGGATGGTAAGCCTAAAAGGCTATCTGTACCCCTTGCACCCGAAATCGACCTTGCATCGCCGGAGAAGGCGCTGTTGAGCAAAGAAGGCGATCGCAGAGAAGACGCAGAGCTCTTGTGTTTCAGCCCAAACGTTGACGGTTTTGCTTTAGGAACTCGAATACTGTTGCTGCGCGAGGCCAGACCAGGTCGAGGCGGGTCCTGGGCAGGAGCGAGAGCCTCCAAAGACACGCTGGCAGACAATGGGCTTGGTGGATAGCTGGGCAAGCGGGATTGACGAATGGGCGGCTGAGGGAAAGCCTCGATGCTGACAGTCTTCCTCAAAGTCTTTTGCGACGTAGGTATTGCCGAGGACGAAAGGGATTGGATTGTGTTCACGGTAGGGACCGAAGGTGATGAGAGAGTCTTTGCGCTTCTCGGCGTGGGAATGGCTGACATTGTGACGGAGCGCGTTGTCTTGACAGGCGAAGCAGTCACGGAGCGACGGGCCGTGGGTGTAGCGATGGCAGAAAGGGAAGGTAGGCCTGATGACTCCCTCCTGGGCGCACTTCTTTCAGGCGACTCTAATAGTTGCGACCTCCTTGTTTTGCCCATTGGCAGTGGAGGCAGAGGGATAGATGGGGGCGCGTTCGGAGGTGGATGTGATCTTTGTTGATATGACGAAGATGTCATGGTTGTGGTGGGTGACATGATCAAGCCATAGAACGACCACCACAGACGACGACGACGATAATTCGGACGATTAAGATGTGACAGAGTGCGGATAAAGTGGATAAGGGAGTGTATCTGCCCCCGTACCTGCGTCTGCACGTTCACGCAAGGTGGCTCGGGGGATCCCTGCACTCTTTGTTCTCTTTATCCAACGGGCCCGTTAAAGGCGTTGTACAAGTAGAAGCCCAATATTGGATAAAGGATGATGAAAGTGGGCAATTAGCTGGCCAGCCTCCTCTGAAACACCCTCTATGGTCGGTACCACGTGGGGGTGGCGAGCAAAAGTCTGACCGAAATCTGCTGTGTTGTTGTGTCCAGAGTGTCGACAGCAACGACAGGAAGGAAGAGTGGCAGCAGCGCGCCGACCATATGTTGTAATCAACGACAACAACACTAGCCCGGCCGACCCTCTCTTTAGCTGTCGATCTCTGCTCTGCATATGACAAATTTGATCAAGTCGCTCTTGTCTGTTACATGGCGAGAAATTACCTTTACACTTTAGGTCAAGGAAAGGAACCAAGCAAAGCGACAGAAAGCACAAAGTGCGTTTAGGTAAATGTATAAGGTGTGGGCTTTGTTGACCACATGCAGCAGCGCACTCGGGACTCCAATATGTGGCCCCCAGGCACGACCCGCCTACCGCACCTTACCGCAGCCACCAGGGTCAATCCCTCTGCCGAGTGTGGTATTTGATCTGCTGTGCCCTTTCTGCTTGCCCTCGATCGTCCGTGGGACCAAGAGGCCGCGCTTGTTGACGATAGGCATCATACTTGAAGTCAATCATTCGTCCGGAGAACCGCGCAAACTGTTATATACAAGCGATACGTAAAAGAATACACAGTTGTGAGATATCAGCAAAGTTCTTCTCTCCTTACCTGCCGCTCTGGCACGGACACATCAGGTTCGGCGGCACTCATCTTTATCCGCATGAGCGGCTTCGAACACGCTGCGAGGTCCCTTCATCTTGTTACCTGTGTATAATCTATCGGCCAATAATGACTGCGAGATCGAGTCCCCCACTCTGGGAAGTGATCCATGCTCAGTGTGATAAGTGTGATAGTGATTGAAATGGCAGGGTATTGCATAGTGCCAATGCTTCGCATCAGGCCAGGCACTCACAATTGGCCGTGCTGCTGTCAATCTAAGAGTTACGGCACTAAGCTGAATTGCCGTTCTCTGTACATACAGCGCTACGCCCTCCCGAACCTTCTTCCATCTTGACATTGGCTTTCCCAAACTTTTGCATCTTCAACAGCTGTCATACTGTGTGAGTCTCACTCAAGATCTGGAGAAACCCTACCTAATTGTGGACCATTATGGACAATGCCATGCCCAATATTTTATACTTTAGATCTAGCATCGTACTTCCACATCTCGCAACCATGGGGACGACTGCCTCGACACGAATACGCCTCGATCCTTCTGGAGATGCTGTGATGGCGAAAGCAGCTGTCTGTGACCCAATGAAGCAAGAAACTGAGTGGCTCCGACGCGCGACCAGAACTCAATTGCGTGCCACGAAAACTGACAGTGCGGGGAGACGGCAAAAAGCAGTCCCTTATGGACATTTCGGACAGCTATCGCAAGTGCACGATATAATAATCTCTTAGTACGGCCCACATCTGACAGCAATCAATGGTCTCTGTCAGAACGACGCTACCACTGTATTTAAAGCAATCATGGCTCTCGGCTCCTAACACTACAGTTGGCATCGACCCGTATGCTCGGTTTTCTATATGAATCTTGCCGATCGTGATTTTAAAAAGCCTTTCAGAATTAGGGACAGGTTCCGCGACAATGGTCCTTGAGGCCCAAGTATGTTGCAGTGGTCGTGTTTATAAGCAGCTGTACTTGCATTGGACCCCTTGCCCGGGGACTCTCCTACCTTGTGATTGTACTTGTATGAGCAGTGACCGCTTGTCAAACGAACGTCGCGTCGATTTCTGCGCGCAAGTGCAATTGTCAGATAAGCAGGAAATCAACCAGACTTACAGGGTGGCCACCCCACGTGTTCTCGGCACCCTGCTTGATATCCGATCAGCGTGTGTGCGTAAGCAGCTTTTGCGTTCCTGCGCAAGTTCAATGCGCAAAAGTAAATTAATTTTCCGATTCCCCTCACTGGCTAGATGCGCGGACGATAATGGCATTTATCCTGACGATAAGAGTCTAGAATTACTCGCTGTTAGGCAACACGAATCATACATCGGATGAACGTGATATGTGACATAGCGTACTGCTGTAGAGCTGTAGACCTCGTCTTACGCCAAAATGGAGATCAGGACGACCATGATCTCTCACATCTCCATGTCAAAGTAGGCTACTTTTTTCTTCTCAACTGTGGTATCATTTTCTTTCTTCTTCCGCCGCGGCAAAACCTAGTGCACTCCGTTCGTCTTTCCGTTCGTGAGGCCGTTGGTGTGACCCTGTCCTCCGTCAACACCCTCTGGACCGGAAGCGAACTTCTCAGCCTTGTCCTTGGGTGCAGTCTTCCCGTCGACTTGGGTGCCGTCGGCAACATCGTCATTGATGACCGACTTGCTGGCCTTGTTCTTCGTCACCTTGCCCTCGACAGGCTTGGCGTTGACGGTATATCCCGTGTCGCTTGAGTCGACACAGGCGTCCAGGCCAGCTCCCTCGCGGGGGTAAGACTTCATGATCTCTTTGTGCTTGCGGAGAGCCTGGGCCATCTCCTCCTGCGAAACATCGTTCAGGAAGACGCAGCTTCCAATAGGGCTAGGAACAGCAGCACGGAGCTTACCATCACGGGTCTGCATACAATCAGTACATGGCGTCCTATGCTCGCCTGACAAGGTACTCACCTTCAGAATAGCCTTAGTGCCCTGGTCAAGGATCTCCTCGTCGAATTGAGGGTGATCCATGGAGAGACCGACGCGAGAGAAGAGGTTCAGAAGTCTCTTGTGCTCATCGTCGCTCAAAATACCTCTCATGTTTGCCAAGGTGGCGGAGTAAGCCATATCGATGGAAATGGCATGACCATGACGAAGAGGTGGGTCGGGGATCAGCTCGTGAAGGGGAGACCAGCTGTGGAAACGTTAGCTCCTGCAAGCTCATATATTCCATCAGTCACAAAACTCACGTGTGGCCGTATGCAATGACTCTGTCGAGGCCAATCTCGTGGAGGTTGGGAGACTCGAGCTTCAACATCTCAAAGATACCAGCTCTGTTGATCTTATCGGCAGCATCAGTGACCTCCTGAGGGGCACCCTCGGTGCGTCCGAATCCAGTCGAGATCAATTGCTCGCCATACTTGTCAAGAAGGTTGAAGGTGGGCAAATGGGCACAAGTAG
The DNA here is from genome assembly GCF_041146345.1 of Neodothiora populina. NCBI lineage: Eukaryota > Fungi > Ascomycota > Dothideomycetes > Dothideales > Dothioraceae > Neodothiora > Neodothiora populina. The sequence continues at coordinate 1,571,334 of NW_027191409.1, forward strand.
AGATCTTGATGAGCTCTGCAAATCCGTTGCGGATCTGGCCCTCGGGAAGCGAGCGAAGGAAGCGGAAATCAAGGAAGGTCTTCATGGGTGCGTGGTAGGCACCGAGACGGTTCTTGTAGTTGCCATAGTTGACGGCAACCTTGATGGACACGGAAGCATCGATCAGACCAATGACTGTGGTCGGGATTCTGATGTAATTGGTGTTGCGGCGGTACGCAGCACAGGCGAATCTGCGAAACTGTTAGTCCAGCTCATGAAACAATGGTCTCGACCGCTTATGGGTATCTGGGCCAGAGTGCCTTGATGCTATCGTTGGCGATGATTCTCATTACCCGGCGACGTCAGTGACTAAACCACCGCCAACAACCAAAACGGGCTCCTTTCGGAAAATGCCAAACTTGTTCATGGAGTCGACGATGCTTAGCAGAGTGTCCATTGATTTGGCCTTCTCGCCGATCATGGTCTTGTGAATCTGGAGCTCAAGGTTGTAGTGGTCGAAGTATTCTTGCATCTCCTCTCCGTAGAGGTCGAAGATGTTAGCATCCATCACAGCGAGAGCTCTGCCCCAACGAGAGTAGCAGTCAGCAAGCTGGCTGTTCTCCTTGTCAAAAATGCCGTAGCCTTGGTCGAGGATGGAGAACGAATAATCGATCACCTCAACACCTCTGACATTAAAACCATCCTTGGTTTGCTCGACTATACTGACGTTAGCACATTGCTGAGCTCATAAGAAATGTGGCAAGGCTGCGTACCTGTTGCTTGAAGGTCAGACATGATTGCTACTGGATTACACGCGGATGAGATGCGTGATTGGAGATGTGTGTTGAATGGACGTCAACAATGTTGAAAAGATGAGGCTGAAATTGTTGAAGAGCTTTGGTCTGAGAAGAGAAGAAGAGGAAGAGAAGGAGCTCATAAAAATACCTTACCAACGGCAAGTGAGCTCTGAGTGCGGGATCACGATTTTGTTTGACTTTCTACTTACCTCCGGTGATCACCTCATTCAAGTGAGAAAACATGGTTACGTGGATTCTTCCAATACGTCAACACACATCCATAAAATCACGCCAACCTCCATCCAGGCACTCACTGACGGTACCTGTCAAAGCTCAAGCTCTCAATTACAATATGTCCCTGAGGGGAAAAACCTGAATCATCAATTGACTCTGAACTACTGTTCCCCGATCTAACGGTTTTTCAAGCGAAGACATCGCTGCAGCCGAGGGTACGAGTAATACAGCTCACATCAAGTAATGAAAGACATTGGCGGAGGCCAGGCGCGCAGTCAAAGGACCTGCAGTAGCGGATGTGCTCTGCCTGGTGTGTGTGAAATCGTGATACGTCAAGATCGGATCTTCTGTGGGGTAGACTTAGCGCCCGCATGAGCTGAGATAAGGTGCAAGATCAAGATCCAAGCTCCCGCATGACAAAAGCTCCGAAAATTTAAGCAAAACTCGAGTACGCAGATTTATATAGCCAACTCGTCAAGCGATAGCAGTAGCATGGTGTTTCAGTGGCTCCTTCGAGCTCGTTATGTGAATGGAAGCGTTCTGATATATTAAAAGACGTTCCCTTTCTTTTTCACGTTCGCCCTGCATTTCGTGCTCGAGGTTGAGGTATCGGCGACAGCTCCGCAGCGATCACTAGCTCAAAGGAGCTTAGTGTTCAGGAGGGGTAGATTCTTAAGTGTGGGGCAACAGGCCTTAGACTGCACTTTCGTTGACAGATTCGTGTTGGAAGCACTGACTGGTACATGCATTGATGACGAGTAGATGATCAGTACACCAACCTTCGATGATGTTAGCTTTGAACTCGGCACCTGCGTGAATGACGGGCGATCTGAGGCTAGGCAGGATTATGGGTGTACTTTACCTAAAGTAAGCTCGCGAAGGTAAGGTATGCATTGTCCAAGCAAATGTTGATGTCGCCGATCAATACCGTATCCACAAACACGTGGGGCATCAGTTTATGTGCCTGACTTTGAGCTCACAAGAGCTTGCCAGCTTACCTTAGCTTCAAGTTTGCAAGTGTCAACAGCATCCAAGCTACAATACACCATCTCTACAAACTGTGTCATCTATACCATCATGCCTGATTTTGAACAAAGCAAAGCTTACACGAAGAAGGAGGAGGTGTTCTTCGACGATGGCCGCGAAATCGAGATACTTCACTTCATCTACGATAAGCCGGATATCGAGGAAATCCGAGGCTCTCCGTCTCGTGTGCTGGCTGCCATTGACGAGTTTGCTCGAACTAAGAAGTATCTCATGAATGTCGGCGAACACAAGGGTCACATCGTGACAGATCTAATCGCAGAGGTCAAGCCGCAGACGATGGTAATAATTCACGAACCTGTACGTCTTATGTGAATCTTTTACTGACCAATGGACAGGTGGAGCTGGGTGGCTACGTTGGTTACTCCTGTATTCTCTTCGCAGATGCAGTACGCAAGGCGGGTGGAAAACGCTACTTCAGTCTGGAGAGGGACCCGGTATTTGGCGCGGTGATCTCTTCCTTAGTCGACCTTGCTGGTCTTTCAGATGTTGTCAAAGTCATCGTAGGCTCGAGTGATGCTTCCATCAAAAGACTACATGCGAGTGGTACTTTGATAAACATTGACATGATGTTCCTTGACCACTACAAGCCCGCATACAAGACTGACCTCAAGCTCTGCGAGGAGCTAAGGTTGATCACTCCAGGCTCCGTACTGGCAGCAGATAATGTCATCACACCAGGAAATCCACCTTACCTCGAGTATGTCCGATCGAGCGTGGCCGAGAAACGCAAGATAGCAGATGGTGGCTCGTCAGAGACAGCTCCTGATGGTCGCTTTGAAGATCGTACTGCAAAGCAGTATGCAACTCGCCGGGGCGAAGAGAAGTTGGGTGAGACCAAGGGCAATCCCAATCTGCAGTACGAGAGTAAGCTCGTGAACAGCTGGGAGCCTGAAGGCATTCCGGTAAGCTCTCCCTGCCTCCTCCACAATAGCGATAATGCATATACTGACGCTCAATTAGGATGGTGTCGAGATCACGCGCTGCGTTGGAGAAGAGGTGTGAAGGACTATGGCGGTCGCATGGTTAGAGCACAACAAAATACTGGTGGCCAATGATTATGGGCACTTCTGGAGATGGGCACCGAAGATGTGACACGATTGAGATATCCCCGTACCTTATCTAGCGCTGGCTTGCTCCTGCACATCCACAAGCAAATCTCTCTCACATCAAAATGATACCCATACCCACAATCGGCATGCAACAACATGTATTAATTACTGCACTCATAACAGGCATTCTGTGCACTCGAATTGCTGCGCTCCCGCCGTTCACCATTATACTTCATCAACAAATCAACAGTTCAGCACGGCCCATGATCTGGAAAAATCTCAGCCGCACTGTGTTGAGACAAACCAGGTCCCCACATAGTCTCGAAGTTTAAAGTCTCCTGTTCGCACCATGTCTGCGAACTGATGCGGGCGACTTCTCCAAATCGATATTCAATGGTGATGCATGTATATACAAGCGACGATCTACCGACAAGCCCAATGGAAATGTGTTCAGATATCTAAAGGGACATTACACTCGCTGATGAGTACCGTAGGTATTTGCAACTGATGAAGTGAAGTGTGGCTGAGGATGCATTCAGTGAACCAGACCTCACTGTGGATCCAAAGGAGAAAGTTGATCCAATCACTACTCCATGACGTTCTACATAACCGTTCAGGCACACGATCTGGGGTAGATCTGCGTATCGACTAGGACAAGCTTACCATGCTGACCTGATGGTCTGCATATGCGTGTCATACCTCACTCTCCCCTTCTTCAGTCCTGCTCACGTCCAGGTGCTGTCGCGCTCTATTCGGTACTACCAGGAAGAAGGCCTTTTTAACCAGATCGGTTGCTTGCACTGAAGGAAATGCTCTCAGGTGAATCATCTCGGCTGTCACATGCCCTGCAAAACATCCAGCTCATAATCTTGAGCTTGTTTTTTCTTCCTCTTGATACCTTTATCCTTTTCTTCAGCTATGCAGTTCGCGTAGTTGCTTCGCTTCCTGCCACGAACCATCGTGCTCGCGTGAGATCTCGGTATTCAGGAGCTTTCCAGCCTCGCAATGTCCTGATTACAGGAGTGAGCATGACCAAAGGTCTTGCTCTCGCCCGACTCTTTTACATTGCAGGACATAATGTCATAGGAGCCGATTTTGAGCCCTATCTCATGCCGATTCCTCTGGTGTGCGGCCATGTGTCGCGTTCGATCAGCAAGTTTCACCGTCTCGCTAAACCCGATGGCACGACAGAGGGATCAAGCAAGTACGCGCAGAGCATCCTGGACATCATCAAACAAGAAAAGGTTGATCTCTGGGTGAGCTGTTCTGGTGTTGCCAGCGCAGTCGAGGATGGCCAAGCCAAGGAGATCATTGAGCAATTGACACCATGTCGCTGTGTGCAGTACGATGTGCCAACAACCAAACTTCTACACGAAAAGCACTCATTCATCGACCATGTGCAATCCATCGGACTGACAGTACCGGATACACATACGGTGACCTCTCGAGCAGCGGCCCTCAAGCTTCTTGACGATGCTCAGAACACGGATAGGAAATACATCATGAAATTCATAGGCACTGATGATTCTGTCCGTGGGGACATGACACTCCTGCCATTTGCAACATCTACTCAGACCAAGGCACATGTCTCGAAATTACGCATATCCGAAGAGAGGCCATGGATCCTGCAACAGTACATAGACGGGCCCGAGTTCTGTACTCACGCCCTCGTTGTCAGAGGTCAAGTCAAAGCATTCGTCGCGTGTCCCTCGGCCGAATTGCTCATGCATTACACCGCTCTCTCCACTGATTCGTCCTTGAGCCGAAGTATGCTGCGCTTCACTCAAGAAGTGGCAGCGAGTGATCCCGACAAATTCACCGGCCACCTCTCCTTTGACTTCTTGGTCGACAGCAAAGAGAAGGAAGCGGCGGACCGAGACCCGAATAGAATCGTGACCCTGTATCCAATCGAATGCAACCCCCGTGCCCACACCGCTGTCTGTCTCTTCAACGACACCCCTGCCATGATCGACGGCTACATGTCTATGCTCGAGCCACCGACCGAAGACGAAAAACACAAAGAGAAGGGTACAAACGGCAACGCCACGGTCCAGCCAGTCTATCCGCAGTCGCCGGACAAGTACTACTGGGTCGGACATGATCTGGTTGAACTTGTCATTCTGCCACTTCGCTCGCTATTCTCCAGGGAAGGCATGAGTCTCGGTGAAGTTCTCGACAGTTTGTCAATCTTCCTTGGACATTTGGTCTTCTGGCGGGACGGATCGTACGAGCTTTGGGATCCTTTGCCTGCTTGGTGGTTGTATCATGTCTATTGGCCTTATCAGTTCTTGTGCGCACTTCTCGCCGGCAAAAAGTGGAGCAGAATAAACGTCAGCACGACAAAGATGTTCGGCTGCTGATGGAGGTTCTGCAAGCTCCTGGTCATTCGAAGTGTGGCTAAGGCTATAACTTCAAGTGAGGACATCGTCCAGGCACAGGTCACAGTTTATGAATGCTCACAGAGCCTCCAATTAGCAATTTTAGTCAGATGCATACAAGTTGACTTTATGCATTGGAGCTATGATGGTTTGGCCTGGGCACTTCTCCTTCCATGGCAGTGCTATGAGGCCGGTCTGCAAGTATTCCGTGTTCAATCATGCTTTGTCCACCCACCCGAAAGCCGCTGCAGAAGTTTTCTTCCATAACCCCCAACCTCGTGTCTTTAGTCCTTGACCTTCTATGGCCTTGATGTAAATGTCACCCTGTCGACAAATTCCTGTATAGTTTCAGACGAGAGATGTGCAGGATGATCCTGATCAAGCCGGCGGTCTGAGGTGACTTCCAAACCCGCATGTCGCTGATAGAGCATACCAGCAAGTGCACCTGAGCGTATAATCGTTCATGTCTTACGACTCTCTTCACGGATCATCTCTACAACCGCATTCCCGATCCTCACCTCCGTCACCAAACATAATAGCATTCCCACACGTCCGACAGCTTATCGTAGGATTGCACTCACAACCACCCATGTCATCTATGCTGATCCCACACCCTCCGCAAGTGTCTACTCTACTCGCATCTGGCCTGGGCCTAGTATCCTGATGTGGCACCAGACGGTTGTATGTCATTCCGGCCTCTGATGGTATATCCAGATGTGCATAGCCTGCTGCGCGGAGACTGGTTTGGGCCACCGCCTGTTGCATGGTTTCTGAGGGCAGGTTACTCGCTGCAATCTCGAGACTGCGTAGCATATCTTGGCTGGACCCTATTGGTATTTGGAGATCTTGAGGTTGGCGTGCAGGTGCAGGCGCAGGCGCGAGTGATCGAGATCTTGCTTGCATTCGAGATGTAAGGATACGGCCAAGAACGGCGGCTGGGTCTGAAATGAGCGCTGTGCCTCTAGTGGCAGCCTGCCTCTCCGTTGCCCGGTGTCTCAACGACATGCTCCTGCGTGACCGACGAGCAGCCGTCGCAATGAGTAGCTCATCTTCAATAGTTGGTCGGCGGGCTACTTCTCGATTGCCAGATACGGTTGTTCGGTGGAAAGAAATGAAAATACTGGGCGATCTGACTGGCTCAGGCCTCACATCTGCTGCCACAGACGATAAACTATTCTCAATGATTTGCGGTAGTCTTTCCTCTGTTCCTACCATCGCACTTGCCTCTCGTGTAGAGTTTGCATCTGACGATCTTGTGGCATGAGATCTATCGGTCGCCGTGTGTTGCGTCAAGGCTTCTCTCAGAGTCGCTGATCTTGTCTGCATTCTTCTTGGCGTATGGTCAAGCGTTGCTGGTTCGTCTATCTCCTCGTCAGTGATACGAGGATAGATGGGCCATGGTCGTGTCGGTGTCTCTGATTGCGCTGGTCCAAGGGCCGCTGGAGATGGTGACGAGGAAACGTCAAGTCTGCTATCTCGTCGCAGTCCCGGATCAACGGACCCAGGCAATTGATATTTCAGTAACGTTGCTAATGACGGAAGGTTTTCTCTTGTAGCCGATTCGACTGCATCCGGACTTTCTTCAAGAGGGGCCAGTACATTGCTCAGGTCATATTTGTTTGTCTCTGCTTGAGCCTGAGAGGGATAGTAAACCAGAGGATATACTATTGCTTCTTCCACAGTCGTCTCCTCGCCTTGACCGACAACGTCTGCAGTATTCGGCGACACTGTGACTGTCTCGTCTGTTGTATGGATCGGAGATGTGCTTGTCTGAGCGACAGATGCTCGGCTTTCCTGTGAGTGTGCTTGTGGTTCATCTCCGTGTGGCGAGATCGTCGAGGAATCACGTGGAGTTTCATTGATGTTTGCCTCTCCATCTAATGATATAAGACTTTCATCCAATGGTATTTCTGCATCATGTAGTTCGAGGTCCATTAACAATGAGCTATAGCTATGAATGGTCGATTTCTATGGTAGCATGAAGCGATGCAGATGCATTTACAATCTATGATTATAGCACACTGGTCTCTGCAGAAGGAGCGATCAACTCCATAACAAGTAGAAGGCACCACACTTCACCACTCGTAGTTGCTCAATGCTGTCCTTTCGCACGTTCAGTAGGTAGAAGGTGACATAATTTGCTGCTTGAAACATCATGTGCTGGCTTCATAGAAAGTGTGGCAACTTGAGCGAGGACTATACTCGCTTCTCTTTTCCTTAGTGGTAACAGTAGTGATTATACCATGAGTGTATCTCTCGTTTCAGGTGGTCTTAAGGAAACTCAACTTCCTGTGGTTATTGTCAAAATATTTGTTATTAGGATGTGATGGACGCTAACCCTGTCCATGCACTGCCAGATACATTTCATATGAGAGCTGATGAGTGGAACTTGGTGGCGCCAGAGAACAGCGTCGAATATTCGTATTCTGGTCTCATCCTCTGGCTCTTACAGTCACGCAGATTGTGGATGCCTGTGATGAATTAGTCTGCATCCTTGGTAAATTAATGTGTAGTCAAAATAGCGGTTAAACTTCGGGTGCTCGCGCCGGACTTGGCAAGCTTTTATTACTCGATGTTACCTAATTATTTACTTTGGCTCTTTGTAAGTCGATACACTTCAAGACATCTCTCATCATATACTTTGACGACAGCATGCTCTGATGGGAATGTTACGAAGGACCTGATAGGTTTATATGATCTGCATGGATCCAAGTAAGCTGTCCTTGGACTGGACATGGTCTATGTAAAATCGACTTCTCGAGGATCTTCGAGTATCAAGCTCTGGTCCCCACGACGCCATCATCGGATCAAATGAGCACCTGTCAGCCACAGAGCATGATATGAAGCTACACGAAGTATTCGAATGTCGGACTAGTGACCTCGTGGAATAACGCTGCGTCCCTCTCGATTACCCAAATAGCCATACAGCAACCCTATATGCCGACCGCCTCCGCCAACTCGGAAAGTGTTTCAATTTGCAACGTTGACCGAGAGGCGTGATACCCTGAATACAACTTGATTGGCCTGCCTTCCCCTCAATTAGGCTCATCCTTGCCATCTAGCTCTTTCTTATGCCTGAGTGCTAATTGTAGGACTGGATCTGAGACTGCCTGTTAGAGCAAGGCACCTTAGCAGATGTCCTTGTCATATTGATTGGTATACTTACATCATGAGCGGCAACATCATCAGCGTTGTTACTGAGCTCTCTCGTCACCTTGCGAGTGTCTCCGTCATGAAAGATTTCGTGCTGGATGGTAGGTACTACAGGAGATTCAGGTGTCTCTGGGGCAGTTGCATAGCTCGAACTATCAGCTGCGTCTTCATCACACATCTCGGAGTCGTCGACATTTTCGATCTCTTGAAGAGCAATTGCTAGATTGGTCTAGAGGATAATGACCTTGTCAAGAAATTACTTTTAAATACGGAAAGTACGTACACTTACGGCTGTGGTGGAGGCCTCACTAGGCGCCTCTTCAGTTGTTGTCTCTTCGAGACCCATCTCGTAGAGCTCTTCCTCATCGTTACGGACCTCAATATGTGATCTGTCTGGGCCCGCATCGGTAGGGTTGTTCACACTTACTGTAGTGTACGCCTTCACCTTAGCTACGACACCCCCCCTCCAAAAAGAGAAACATCAGTCACCCAGCCTTAGTCACACGTCTTATCAAAGAAAACTCACATAAGGTCCAATAACGCCCAATTCCTCCTCATCAGAGCTAGAGCCCCCTTCCTCCAAGGGCTTGACACCCCACTGCATATGCGCCGAACGAGGATCAGGAGGATCGTACTTCCCACCAGACCCAAGCCAAAGATCGCGGTTCTGGATCAGCCTGGGTCCCAGGTGCTGAGGCACGACGCCTTTGCGTACCTTACGTGGACAAGTGTCGGAGGCGGAGGTGTCGAGACTGCATATGTTCATTGGGCGGCTGCAGCCCATGCAGAGTGGCGAGCTCATATTCGTCATAATAAAACCTGCGAGAGGCGGATTCGTGGAACGTGAAGTAATGAGCAGGACGAGGTAGGTGTAGTAATCTCCTTTGTCCTCACGGGTCTGCAACGGAAAACACCTGGTTGATGCAAACGAGAAGCACATATATCATAACAAACAATAGATCAAGTGAACAGACGGACGTGTCCACTAGTGCCCTCTTCTCTTGATTACCTCACTTCGGAGCAGAACGTGCTCAAACGAGCATCAGAACCTCTTTGTTAACTCTCTTCGCTTCCCACAACCACCTACACATACATTTCCCTTCTACTGCGTCTTCAATCCTAAACAGTGCATGTGTTACCTAGCATCGTCCCACTCGGTAGCAAAGATGTCCATGTTACCCTCACTAGTAGGGCGATTTCACTTACAAGAACATTGACCGCAGCCTAAGGACGAGGGCATACATTGCTTGCAGGAACACTGCGTTCTTTGTATAGAGGTATATATGTCTGGTCTACCTGTCTACGTAGCTATCTCAGCCGTCTATCACCACAACTCGAACCTAAGTGTAGAGGTTACCAGCACGGAAGCTCTCGACCATCCTTTTTTGACCTAGAACATGAACAATAAAAGACAGAGTAGGCTTTTCCTTGTAAGCCCGCCACGAAATGTGAATTGTGTATGCAAGGTATACCACCCATATGTGATTGTGTATAAGATCCCCTAACGCATCTGTTGCGCGATACAGAGTCGAGGCTGGTGTTAATTTTACAGTACTGAGCTTATCCAATAAGTCGCATGTATAGGTGGATAGATCCACAATCTCGGTCTGCTTCTAACCTAACCGAACGAGTCTGAGCGTGCAAATTCAGTATTTCCGCTCTCCTAGAAAACACCTGAAAGAGTCTATATTCGCCAAAGAAGGAAATAAATCAACGGAAAGAAAAGGAAGATAGAGAAATGCGTCTTCCCATTTACCATCCCGATTCACCGTCCGACGAGCCCCCACCGCCTATCATAGCCTCGGCATAAGACAGTGCGACTCTGTCCCTTCCATCACCCCTCTTGAACTTCTGGCACGCCAGCTTCAAGAGAGCCGCGTACTGGCTCTGACTGATGATTTCTTCTTCTTCCTCATTGAGGTTCAACAAGTAGTGGGCTGGGTCTCGCTCGCGGAGGATCGTGTAATAGGCGTGCACCATGTCGTTGGCAGAGATGTTTCTGGAAGACCGCAAAGGCTCGGGATCGGGTGAGGATCGTTGTGAGGCGTATGTCGAAGGGGTCGTCGCTGGGTTGGAGAGAGATGAGAGACGGGGAGATGGTGCTGCCATTCGTGTCGAGGTGCCGCTGAGCGTGCGTTTGGGGATGCTGATGTTAGTTGGCTGGTTTGGTCTGGCGATTGACGAGGCAGCTGATGAGGGCGCCGAGGAAGGGATAAGGGGAGTCTTCAATCTTGACGGCGTCATGGGGGTTGTAGGCGTATTGGCCTGAGCGGCGGCATTGGCTGTGGCGGCTGCGGCTGCATTCGCATTTGCTGTGATGGTGGCTTTGTGACTTCTCCGTCTGAGGGTCTTGGAAGGTGTCTTGGGTGTTTGCAAACCACCCCCTCTCGCAATCATGGCAGCACCTTCTTTGGCGTCAATAGATCTATTGGGTCGCACATGTGGCGATGGATGTTCTTTATTGGTAGGAGCATCCGGTATATTCAATGTTGGCGTGGAGGACGACTTCTTGAGCAATGCTAGAGTCGCCTGCATCGCTTTCCTCGTCCTTTCCACACTTGCTGGGGTGGCCTGTGGGGGGCTCTCGGGAACTTGCATCACGTTGAAATCGTCCATCTCATTCTCTAACACCACCGGTAAAGCCTTGCGCATTTGACGTGCTTGCACAGACTCAGGTGGTCGCCATGATCGTCGTTGGTGATGATGGCCAATTCCAGGAGCGCTGACTGTTCTCTTGATACGCTGAGGAGCGGGAGCTGCACCGCTGGCAGCCACTGATGTCTGCATCTTGACCTAACTTCTTTGTACCCGACGTCTCTTGGTTCCGGTGGTTGAATTGGAAGTTCCTGAAAGTAAAAGCGACAAGGCAGACTACCTTACGACACACGCAATAAATGTCTCAAGCATGTGATATGTGCAAGTGATCTCTCGACACACCTAATCATAGACACCTATCACAGTGGGCGAGGGGCACGAATCCCGATAACACCAGCGATGGAGCCGACGACGCGGCGTTGATGAGGGACAAGCACACACATGATGAAGCGGAGAGGAGCGAGACGATCTTACGCGAAGAAGGACGTGATTGTTTCTGGAAGACCCGAAAACAAGCATTAAATTATGTCAATACGCAAGAAAAATGGACCAGGCCATTAATCAATCTTGGGTATTGTGGACGGACGCGGATGCGGGAGCCGATAAAGACAAGAAAAAGGCCGTGACATTTGCGATAAGAGCAAAGGGAACTAACTCACCGACTATTCGTGCCTCTTTGCGAAGTTCGGCTCAAATATGGTGCCCGATCATACAGTACACGAATTCAGGGCACCTCAGAAAGCGTACGGGTGCTGCCATGACGAGAGCGTAGATCTGAGTGATTAATGCAGGTACGGTAGCCATGGACACGTTGAGCTAGAAGAATCAAGAAAGTCGGGCAAGTGTGATAACACCTCGTACGATATATATACATATACGATGAGGCAAGGTAAGCAAGCATAAGGTAAGAACGGAAATAAACCGATGTGTGATGCGATTGCATGGACTAAGCCACATTCACAAAGCTGTGCCTTCCGTATAGAGTGCGATGAAAATCAGCCCTGCATCTATGGCTACGACGAGGACGACAACCATAAACACTACCCGAAGAGAAAGCCCGAACATACAGTACGGACCACTGCCAAGCATCTCAGCAATATGCTATGCACAAGTCATTCACTGCTTTCTCACAGCTAGAAAGAGTAGATAAATATACTGACATGTAGGCATGGTCTTCCGCATCTCACAACAACATCTTGGCTTCACCTTTGGGCGAAGAAATGCACCCTGCGAGCCTCGGTATTATGCCCTGTTTGCATTGTGTTTCTATTCTTACTGGATTGCACTCCCGTGCCTCGTACAACCTTTCTCGCTACTGCACTCGCCCGCGGGACAAGCCTTCACTACCGCCCGTGCCTGGCAAGAATACAACCAACTCCGTCATTCCATGCTACTTTTATCATCCCATCGATAGTTCACATCAGCAGGAGACATTCTGTGGTCATTGAGTTACCGGGTTGCCTGTAATTGGTGTGCTTGCCTTCCTCGTGTCTTCATCTTCGAGCTATTGTGTAGTCTCTCCATCTCTTTCCGTCGGGGGCCGATTCGATTATCTTAGTCTGGAAAGTACACGGTAGGAAAGGTGCATGCCGCTATCTCGTGAGAGCAACATCGTCAATATGAACATGTAAAAATAGCCATTCCTGGTCATCATACAGTAAGGTAGTATAATATATAAGTACCATCAGAGACCATATGAGTCTCTTCCTCCCATCTTCTTCTTGCAATCGACACATTATCTCTCAATTGCATCACCAACTTCAATTCAAAATCACTACGTGACAAAAGAGCCACGACAACAACTCCATCGCACCTAAGATAATACATCATGAAGACCACAGCCGCAGCCACGACGGCAGCCCTGACAGCCGCCATGCTGATTCCCACCTCCCTTTGCGCAACACCCTACGTGGCCTCAGCGCGAACCTACCCACTCTCGAACACCGCCATAAACGCCTACGACATCAACGCGCACAACGGCACCTTCTTGATCGGCGACCCTACACGACTCGCAACCCCAGTTTGCGGGGCCTCAGACGACAACTGCAACCCCTTTACCACCATCATCACGGGCCCGACAGGCGCAAACAACAACTTCTGGATGGGCATCACCGCAGACGGCGGCCAGCAGATCTTCGTCGAGAAATCGGGACGACTGGGCTACGCCGCTGTCTACACAGACAACCTGCTTCCCTCATTCGCATACACGAATGGCTTCGAGGTCGTCGCTGACACGACGGGGGATTACAACGTCAATGGGTTCCCGTTCTTGAACTGGGGGGGCGCCGAATGGTTCGCTTGTCCTGATGCTGATGTGCAGGATGCCTATGCGGTTTATGCTGAGGCTGTTGTTGGTGCCACTGCCACGGGAAACTGTACTAGTGGTGTGGATCTGGCGGCTTGCACGAGGTTCCATTTCAGGATCGCGTACCCTACTAGGTCGCAATTTTATGCGCCTGAGTATTATGATTGAGGGAGGAGCAGAGTTGAAAAAGCGGAAGGAGAAGAGAAGCAGAATAGCGTCGAGATGACCGAGGGAAAGAAGCTAAAACTAATAATGGACTCAAAGGCATTGGGATGACACGAAAAGAACAAGATCAATTGATAGACATAATCCAAGAACATAATGATGCATGCTTCACACTCGAGTAAACACGTGTAATCACAAAAAGTTGTCGGTACAGTACATATCTCCGTAGAGTATTTGACTCTTTCATCATATTCCTCATGTTCGAACTTAGGGGCGGCCATAGCGCTACAGCATAAGTTCCAGAGGAAGTGAAGGTAGAGATTGGTATGAGCTGATGAAAGATAGACAGAAACAATAGTCATAGAAACGAGATCGAGCGGTTGCACAAAAACGCTGTGCAAAGATCGTGTCTCACATCGCGGGTATTCATGAAGGGAGGAAAACACAGAAGATGAACCACATGGCCAAACAAGACAACAGAAACCGGGACCCATCTCATAGCTTGGCCTTGGGACCCTTTTTCTCCTCCTCTTGCGCCACCAACTTTAGTTTCCTCCTCAAAATCTTGCCGCTGACGCTCTTGGGGACTTCGTCTATGAATCTGACACCTCCGCGCAGCTTCTTGTGGTTCGCGACTTTGGCGGCCAGCCAGTCGACGATTTCCTTTTCGAGGGCCGGGCCGGCTTCGACTCCTTTGGCGGGAGTCACGTAGGCTCGCGGCACCTCTGACGCCAGGTCGTCTCTGAAGATGCCGATGACGGCCACGTCGTCGATCTTGGGATGTGCGACCAGCAGACCTTCAAGCTCGGCAGGCGGGACCTGGAAGCCCTTGTATTTGATCAGTTCCTTGACGCGGTCGGTGATGAAGAAATTGCCTTCTGTGTCTTGGTAGCCCACGTCGCCGGTCTTGAAGTAACCGTCGGATGTGAGTGCATTTGCTGTTCCTTCGGGGTTGTTGAGATAGCCTTTGAAGATGTTGGGACCCTTGATCCAGAGCTCGCCAACTTCGCCTGCAGGAAGCTCTTTGTCTTCGGGTGACATGTACTTCGCGGTCAGGTTTGGTAGTAACGTGCCCACGGCGCCGATTGTCGTGTACCACTTATCCCAGGGTTGAGTATGTGTAGTTGGGCTTGTTTCGCTAAGGCCATAGCCTTGCTTGATTGGGACTTTTATGCGTTTCCATACAGCATCGACGAGATCCTTGGTAAGTGGAGCGGCGCCAGAGTTCATCATCCTTATTGAGCTGAGGTCGTAGTTGTCTACTATCGGGTGCTTGCTAAGCAACAGAACAACCGGAGGCACCACGTAGGCGAATGTGATCTTCTCTTGTTGTACCGTGTGGCAAAACTTCTCAATCTCGAACTTGGGCATGACCACTGTCCTGTAACCATTGTATACACCTTGATGTACAACAGCAGTCAAGCCTGAGAGTAATGTTAGTCATGGCTAGCGAGTGAACTCGAGATCATCCGCCACGGCTTACCGTAAATATGGAAGAATGGCAGAAAAGCAAGAATGCTATCTTTCCAAGACAGAAGTCCTTCGCCAGTCGTGACTTGTAGCGTGTTTGCAACAATATTAGTGTGACATAGCATCACGCCCTTGGGATGGCCGGTCGTGCCACTGGAGTAGACCAAAAATGCTAGATCGTTCTTCGGATCGAGCTTTGTACGGCGATACTTTGTAGCGCCGCTGGTGTTTCTCACGCTGGTGAAATGCTTAAACCGGCCGTTGCTGTCTCGGGTGTCACCTATCAAGATGATGCGATCCTCCGGGATGCCAACCACCTTCGCAGCCGCTCTTGCAGTATCCAAAATCGCCCATTGGGTGACGAGCGCCTTTGCGCCCGAGTCCTTCAATTGAAATGCCAGTTCGTCGACAGTGTAGCCAGGATTTGCGGGAGAGACGGTACCGCCGGCCCAATGGGTACCCCACATGACTGGGGGTGTGTCGATACAGTTGGGTGTGAAGAGACCGAGCACATCTCCCTTTTTCCAACCCCATTGTGCTTTCAATCCCTTACCAAACTCGATAGACAAATCTTTGATCTGTTTGTAGGTGTATGATCGTTTTGTGTCCGCATCAACCAACACCTCTGTATATTTGTTAGGGCGCATACGATTGGCTAGACAGGAAATCCAACCCACCTCTGTCCAAAGGGAATCCAACATCTTTACGATCAAATAGGAACGACCAGATATCTAAGTTCGGAATGTCCAAGGACGGATAACTCGAGTCTGTAGGCATGATTGCTGAGGGAGGGAGATCAAAACAGTATGGCAGAGTATGCGCAAAACAGCTTCACATAAGAACAATCGAGAGGGGAAGGGTGTTGGGGTAAGAGATCGAATGGTCCGGTAGACAGGAGTCCTCGGTACTTACATGTCTTTTGAATAAACAGCCGCGAGGGCGGTATTTCATCAAGCGATACGTAAAAGCGACACCGGGGACGCCCAGATGATCAAGCCTACCGACGAGTGCCTTAACCTAGGCTGCTATAGTAAGTAAAATGATGCTCTGCCGTACCACAGAGCACCTTGATACCGTCACTGTCACTGGGATTGACATTTTTGCCCCACACCGAAGGCGTTCTCGGGGCTGGCACAGACTCGTGGGGATAGTGTTTAACGTTTCGACCGAGGTTCGCATGCTGTGGGGTCGTCAGTTTGGTGGGAGAGTCGGAGTTGTCTGTCGCGAAGCATATTGCCGTTACTTTCCGCCAAAGGCATTGACGGATGTCACTGGGCGGAGTTTTGATTTCTGTTCTTTATTTGCTCTCACGGTACTCCGCTATGTCTCGGGGGACAATTCCGTGGCGCTCATTTGCTCGAGTATTGTTGAAGGCGCTCGAGTGAACGTTTTATTAAACACCGCGGCTCACTCGAGCCTGAGAGGAGTCCTGCTTCCCTCTTTTGCTGTAAGAGATTGCAGGCGTAGCCAATAACAAGAGTAATGGGCCATTTACGTACCTACAAGAGGTCTATTGCTACTCTGTAGAACAAGTGACTAAGAAGAATCTGTACGGCAGTTTAGCTGGGATCAAATCATGTCGATAGACAGGAGGCTTCTGTAGAAGGCGAAAACGACCATTCAGAGCGAGGGTCTCGCGACCAGTGAATGCAAGTGTACTACATGGCAGCACACAGGAAAGCTGTCCGTCGTGCGAATAGATGGTGTACCGTGTATAGGCGTAGACTCATGAACGAATGCTGGTGCATCGGTACGAGAACGCTCTCAGGAGTGCTGCTTGCAAGGAACAGGTCATATCAACCAGAATGGATTTATGCAAATCTGACCAGGCGCATTCAATTCGTGCTTCCACCATGCCTAGCTTCATGTCTCATGCTCGGAACATACTGTATGTCAGTAGTATCACACCCTGATATAACCGACGGCAATATGCCAACGAGTCGGAAATACGATGCAGTACGGCGTACAGCACTACAGTAGAACGCTGCCTTGGTAGCCCTACAGATACGAAGAGCTGCAGTAGAGGGACTGTAGAAGTGAGTCAGTGCACTCTTCCACTCACTGTCGCCCGCGACGACTTCATCGCTGCAGCTACACACAGCTACATACAGCTACTGCGCCCTTCTGACAAAGTCCACCATCCACGATTGACCCGCAGTCTCAATCCCAATTGCGATTCTATCCTCACAGCGAATAGTCAGCGCCTCACGACGTTCCTCGCCCAGCGTCGCCAAAGAAAAAAACCACTCAGTCCACCTCAATTCCCTCCTAGCACCAATACCACCACAGAAAGAATGAGCGCAACACCGCCCACAAACGGCGCATCTGCCGAATCTGCCACCGGCGTCGCGTCCGCTCGTGATCCCTCTGGATTCCTGAGCGAAATCATCGGCGCGCCAGTGACTGTGAAACTGAACTCTGGGGTTGTGTATCGAGGTATGTTTGTTTTCCAGTCCTCTCTTTCGCGACGCAAAGGGGAAGGGAGCCGATATGATAAGCAAAAGAGCTAATGCGGAAGGCAACAGGAGAATTACAGTCTGTCGATGGATACATGAACATTGCACTGGAGAAGACACAGGAGTTTGTCGATGGCAAGGCTAGGAGGAGCTATGGCGATGCGTTCGTGAGGGGTAATAATGGTATGTCATCTCTCCTTCTTTCTTTATCTTTGCGTTATTTGCCCTCTGCTCGTGTGGAGCGTCGAAAGATCCTTTTTCGTCTTGGAAATATTTGCTGATTTTCGAGGGAACTAGTCATGTACATTTCCGCCGATTCATGATTTATGATTACAATACAAAAGCAAAAGAAAGGACTCTAATGGTGAACCGAGTCCTTAGAACGCGTGCTACATGCCTCGACATCCCAAAGGCTGCAGGCCATTGGACATATAAGCAAAGCTCGCGGAAAAGGAAAGATAGAGTCCCTGAGTTAATCGCTTGCGCTGTTATGAACATCTACAAAAGAGCTGGCAGTCAAAAACAGCCTACACTATAGTCACGAAAATATCCAAGAGCGGCGATTGAGATGGACACCATACGACCGCAAGACAAGCCAAGCCAAGCAGCCCGTTCACCTCCTTCCTCTCCTCGGTCCAGCTCCTTCATTTACGCCAACTTATCTTTGACAATGTCCACGATCTCCGAGATGGCCGCCCTTGCGCCCTCTGCGGGGATCTTGGTCGTCCAGATCGCCATGGTCATGCCGTGGAGTGCGACTTCGCCCTTGTCGTTTGTCTCAACATCGGGCGCGTTGATGGCGTCTGTGAAGATTTTGTAGGCTTGCTGTTCATTAGAGAGTAAAAGGTTAGACTAGTCGTCAATGTGCGAAAACCAAAAAAAAAAATCAAGAATAGAAGAATGAACAATTGAACGAATCTCCGTCGTATATCACCTTCCGTACTGTTCTCTTTCCGACGTCATCTGACGGAACAAAAGCGACAGCAGCTGTGGCGACAACGAAAGCAGAGAGGACAGAGCGGAACAACAGAAAGAGAGAACTGACCTCGCGTTCCTCGCCCTCTAGCGTAGCAATCTGACTTAGCGTGTTGAATCTATCCCACACCCTTTCCTTGCTCAACCAAATCTCCCATTCCTGTACCTGTTCACCAATAGGCAGCGCGAACAACGGCGTCGCCGACAAGGTAATCGACACTGGGTTTGACTCGAGCTGCTCGTCGAAGACGCTGCGCCATTTCTCGTGTCGGAAACGCGGCTGGTTGTCGTCTTTGGACCAGATCAAGTCTTGAAGTTTGGATTCCCATGTCGTCGAGGCCTTGTGAGAGCGTGGTGCATTGTCTATTTGTTTTTTTTTGCTTTGGTCAGTAGGATATATCTTTTGGGCTCCCCATACGCCGATTTTGGTAGCTGTATGACGGGGGCTTCCTGGACAGTGCAGAATCCGATAGGATGGGTTCAAGTATTGGGAAATGAGGGGAAGTGAGTAAGAAAGAAAAGAAGCGGGGTTGTAATGGGGACATTACACGTTCCTTCTTCATATGCGCGTGTGTGCAAATGGATATACGCATATGCAGGTTTGCTCAAAAGGAAGCCTTGTCCATGCCCACCATGTGTGCAGTGTCGTAGCGCAGGGGCCGACATCAGTTTCCCCATGTAAATGTACAGGAATATATTTTCAAGGGCCAAGGGTGCACCGCAGGTTACACGGCATTCTTACACGATCGTACCTGTTCGCTCCCCCTGATGACCATATGCAGCTTAGGTGATCATTGGATGTTTGACTGAATACTTTTTCCGTGATAGAAAATAGAGATGTAGAAAAAAAATCACTTACAGTCTTCAACGTTCCAGATCGCACCGAATGCTCCGTGAGGTTGCAAGACACGATGAATCTCCTTGAGAGAATCCATGTTGGCGAACCAATGGAAAGCCTGATTGAGCACAAAACATTTAGCTTTTCGAGTCACATGGTACAAAAATGTCTATGGGGTACGATCTGTGAGGCCGAGAGGGACAATTGGTAACACAACGCACGAGGCTTATGATACCAACTCCTCGTTCCTGATCTTATCGGTGTATATGAATCAAGTGACCATGTTACGCGTGCAAGTACAGAAGTAGACAGATAGAAAAAGAGGGGCCGAGCGAAGGCAAAAGAAGTCCTTCTACTCTCTGCACCTACCTGAGCGGCAATCACCGTGTCCACGCTTTCGTCCGGGAGGGGCATCTCAGTAGACAAGCCGTCCACCACCTCAACACCCCTCAATGACTTGTTCTCGAGCACCGAGCGCATTCCTGCGTGTGGCTCTACAGCAGTGACTTTGTACTGCTCAGGCCGTTTTGCAAGCAGCTCTGTGAACTTGCCAGTTCCCGCAGCCAGATCTACGATCGCCGCGCCCGTCTTACCGGCGACGCGAACATTGTCGAGTAAGGTCTCCACAGTCTCTGCTGGAAAAGAGGGACGATGTGTGTCGTATGCCGCAGCATTGGCAAACCCATTCTGTGCGAGGGGGTGGAGACCTTTAGTCGCTGATGCTGCAGTGGACGCGGGAGTCGACATATTGTCCCGGTTGTGCTTTGTAAATCAATATTATCAACAAAGAGTCAGCTGATGCAGTGGAAATCCGGGGGCAACAGCGAGGGGCCAGAACAATAATGATATCTACGGTGGAATGAAAAGATCAAGGGAGGTGGTTGGGTGGTGCAAATAATCAACAGGAATGTGCTGCGAGTTGTGACTGAGCCTACAGTATAAGTCACATATCGACGGCGTCACCGCGACAAGGATATTGCGGAGCCAGCCCACTCCTCGCCCAACCCTGCCAACCTCCTTTTTGCTCTCAGAAGCCCGTTTCGGTAAAGCTCGTCGATTTGACAAAACCCAATCGGGTGCATTATGTTCGCCTAATTCTTTCTTTGTTCACTCGGCATATGCGGGCGACGCGCGACGCGATGTGCAGATATCCTGCCATGCTGCAGCGGCAGTGCAGCCAAATCAGAGCATTCCCAGCAGTGTGAATGCATAATGAATATGCATGCCGGGTGCCAAAGCAGCGGGTTTTGTTGATGGAGATGCACGGTACGACGAGCAAGGCAGGGGAGCGAACGGTGACGTCGACATCTTCAAAACACGCAAAAAAGACGATAGAGTAGCATGTTACAGATTTCGATGCTAGCATAGCGTGCTTGATGTACGGAAGAATCATGGGTGACGAATTCTCGTCATGTCATCAGATTCAAAATTGCATAGGGGAGATCATAAGAAGGTGTATGAGAACGCCACAACCGGAACATCAAGAGGAAGCGTGGTTTTATGCTGGAGCTATAATCTCCGTCAACCAGCCGACGTGGTGGTGAGAAAGCAGCAAAGTGGGCGCTTGTATAATACATGTAACAAGCACATGGGCGGCCAATTGGCCGAGGAAAGCGAAATATAGACTCGGCGTACCCGCTTGTGAAAGGTAGGGTAGGGTGGCGCGGGCAATGGCTCGAGGCTGAGAAATGAATTGCTTGTGCATATACCATGGCGCAGATGTAGAGCTTTGATTTGACAAAGACGACTGTGCGATCTCAGGCTTTTGCAAAAAACCTGGTCTTCCCACAACACACTCAAAATAAAGCCGATGCAGTCGAGAGTAAGCTCCATAGAAACGAGAGCAGGCCACAGGCATAAGGTAGCGTCACTCAATTAGCGTCAGCAAGAGACTTCCATCGAGCACACGCGTACCTGACCGGGGTTGTGAAGATCACCTTCTCATCCAACTGAAGTCCCCCAGACTGTGTGAGGAAAAAAATAGAATAGGAACGACTAGTCTCCACGACTAGCCTACCGAGCCTGCCCTCGGTCAAGGCGCGTTGGAAGCCTCTTTGCTCTGTTTTCGACGATCACGGACCAACCCTCCTGAGTTATACGAGGCACGACTGACTGATCTAACCTCTCATCGCTTCCGAATCCTTCACCTCAGACATTCTTTGCCCATCATCATTCGCTTGGACGCTGCGTTCGCTCGTTCACTTTATCTTACCCTTTTTCTTCTGGTCTTCTGGGCCTTACACGTTGTCCGGATCTCTGCGCCGGCCTTCCTTCTGGATCTACTGCTATGAAGCCTTGGTATGTAAATCTTTATTCTCTGGGTTGAGTGCGTATCTGTAGCTTTTCTTAGAAGCGGATTGTCCGCTTTATGCAACGGTGTGTGTCTCTCTGTACCGTTCGAGCATCGTTCCCAGGCACAACCAAAACAACTTGGCAACTTTCAACCTGTCAACGACAGTCTCAATCGACTTAGCTCAGCAGAAATACACACACTTCCCCTCACTCGACTGCCTGCCGGAAAGATTGTTTGTTGAGTCGGCGCCTGCTCTCGACAAGGGCGCTTTCGTCGATCTACTGGCAGCTTGATTCGTTATTGTTGTGGCTGCCGCAGCCGCCACCACCCGCCGCTGCTGCTGCCGCTGCTCCTTCCAGTATTGCAGGAGAAATCTGTTGGATTCAGCACCATCATCGCCGCCATCATATTGTGTACCCAGAGTGTCGTCGTTGTTGTCGCTGTCGCCGTCGCCGCGACGTTCGGATCTCGACCTTGCGCTTACATTTCTGCCTGCGCCCGAACATGTTCATAGACCGTAACTAATCATACACGATCGCTGCAGATTGTTGTGCATATCCATCCATTCGCTACTCCCCGAGCGGCCTTACTCGACATCTACGCATTTCCCTGACAAGTAATATACTTCAGTCGGTGAGAGCACGACAGTCGTTCGAACCTCGCCATTTATATATTATATACCCGACGATCACACGGATCGTGACATTGCATTAATTCCACAACAAGCGAGCTGTCTGCATCTACAGCCGCTGCTAACAACACTATCTTTATGCCGAAAAATCCTCTAAAAGGCTTCGCTCGCCGCAAGTCTTCAGGCAACGTGCTTGACCTGCAAGCAGAGCAGCCAGCGACGCCTGCGGGCTCTTCGTTCCGTGTGCTCGAACGCCCCCATGCCGTCGAGAGGAGAACAAGTGCTCAGCGGCCGATGAGTGCCATGCCCTTTGGGCAGAAGGGCAAGTCGACCGAAGATCTTAGACATCTCGGCACCAACACAAACAGGTTCGTCACCACCCCCCAGTCTCAGCCTCCCCGTAATTCGTTCTGGGGACTAAAACGCAGCAGGGGTAGTGGCACTACGACTCTTTCAGGGTCAAGCGGCTACTATGACACTTCGTCATCCTCTGCACGCTACAGTTCCACTTCCACTCTACCCTCGTCGTTTGATCAGGAGAACGAGACAACAGCGGACGATTTGTTTCCTGCAAAGACGTCGCATCAGGTCTCTCGCAGTGAAGTTCAGGCAGCCCATGGCGCAATCCCCCATCCGCCGTCTTTCTCCGCAAGGGCCAGCAAAGCCATGTCCTTTGGCATGAAGAAAAAGCAATCTTCGCCCCCAATGATGGAAGAGGAAGTAATCGAAACGGTACCCGCTTTACCTGACAACGCAGCCATCAGAGACCGAGCGACTACGGTGAGCAGTTATGCCAGCACCGCGGTCCCACCACGGCTAGAAGCCAGCCTTGGGGCCTCTGATTTCAGCAGTGACTTTGGCAATATGTTCGAGGGATTAGGAGATCCGAAAAAAGAATCGCTCCCGCTCCCACCACCCCCGCGCGTCCACGGGAGCTTCATGCGATCTGTGCGTTCTAAATACAGCATCAAAAGGCATATGCAATTTACTAATTTTTGTATAGGACTCGGAGCCATTATATGCAGCTCGCACTTCTTCCAGACCGATCAATACCCCTTCTCCAGAACCTGAACCTCAGCGTATCACCAGACCGTCGACTCTCACTCACACCAAGAGATATTCCTGGCAGAGCCGAACGTCAAACGACGGTCTCATGTCGCCGGGCCTCGACACTGACATGACCTCTCCGAGATCATCCGAATTTTCCCAGGATACCATCAAGCCTCAGACTGGTTTCGGGCGCTTCAGACCTGGTTATCAGCCTGTACCATTGCGTTACGCCTCCCCTGGCTTTGAAGGAGACTCATTACCCAACACGCCGGGATTCCCACCTCACGTCGGCACTGCTTCGAGCGACGACGACGCATCACAGGAAGACGAAGCCAGACCAATGGCACGAATGGAGCCCAAGGTCTTGAACTCTTCCATGGGTCTCCCTCCTCGACCACAGTACGACCAGCGGACCAATGGATACGCGCAACATCCTGCATTGGCCATAGTAAAGAATGGAAACGGCCCAACCAACACTGGCGATGACGATACGACAGGCAAAGACTCTCAGACCACCACCCCTAGAGCAGCGAGTGTGCAACCTCACGTCGAAGACGAGGCCATCTTCCCCGCCTCGCCCAGGGGTACTCCGAGCCTGACAGTGCACCCAGCGAGTCAGAGGAGACCCGGGCCCGGAGCAGCGCACTCACCCCAGAAGAAGATGACAAGAGCACAGTTCGAGAAGCAACGTGCTGCACCAGAGGACGAGGAGAGCGAAAGCTCTGAGGAGTCGGACGACGGTTACGACGATGGTGATGAGGAGGAGCGCCAGGCGGAGATGATTCGACAGAGACGGAAGCAAGAGGCCAATCTTGCTGTTTATAGGCAACAAATGATGAAGGAGTCGGGTAGCCAACACACCGACATGCTTCAAAGACCTGGATTCGACAGGGCTTCCTTGAGCGCCCCTTCGCTATCTCAAGGGATGGTTGGGCCTTCTGTAGGCGGACCCGAGGAGGAGGATGACGACGTGCCTCTTGGTATTCTCCAAGCTCATGGCTTCCCCAACAAGAACCGACCGCCCACTCGCACTGGTGGCAGTGGCAGCGCTCCACCCACTCCCGGTTCAGTCATGGGAGATGGAGCAGGTGGTGCGCTTCCTCCGTTCGCTCGTAGACTCCCTCCGGATCCATACTTCGGTGCCAGTCTGGTGAATCCTGCTAACCGTGAGACTCTTGCATTTGGAGGAAATGTGGGAGGAGGCTCTGTGTACGGTGGGAGCAACGCTCCTGCAGTTCAGCCCCCGCCGCCGGGTGGTCTCGTTGGAGTCATTGCCGGCGAAGAGCGGGCACGAGCCGCCAGACGCGGCAGCCCCAATCCTGCCACTGGTGGTTATGGGCCCATCCCGCTGCCAGGAAACATGATGAACATGCCTCCGGCAATGCCTCGTTCAAATTCCATGATGAACGTTATGCCTCCGCAGATGGGAGGTATGATGCCTGGGATGCCTATGGGTATGCCAGGAATGGCACCTATGGGCATGGACACACAGCAGCAGATGGTCCAGATGATGGCCATGCAACAGCAAATGATGCAGAGCATTATCCAAATGCAGGCTGGACAGATGCACGCCGGCCAACCTCCGAATTTCTCCCCGTCTCCAAGCATGCAAAGCTTGGGCAATGGCTTCCTGAACCCCGGTGGCATGCCGCGACCCATGTCCACACCGGCCAATGCCCCTGGCACACCTAATGCTGGAAGGTCAATGAGCATGCTGCAGCCACCTCCTCAGTGGGGCGGCGATGGCAACGCACATGGCAGGTCCAACACGATGGGAAGCAACGCACCGCCATTGGGGTACGCTGGCTCGGTTTATAACTTCAACTTATCAGCGCCTGCACCAGGCTATACTCCCTCAATTGCTCCGAGCGAGCGCAGCAACGTTGGTATGCCATCTAGATACCGCCCGGTGTCAACAATGGAGGCCAACGTGGGCAACGGCAGAAGCCATACCATGACGTCCGGCATGGATGCTGTCCGACAGGGTGCCATCAGCCCGTCTCCACTGGCAGCTGCGCCTCAGGCGCCAAAGTCCACGATCAGAGTCATCGACAAGCCGAAGGGCACCCCCAGATCTCCTCCGAGCCGTCACAGTGCAGACGACGAAGACGATGACGCTGCATGGGCGGAGCTGCGCAAGAAGCGTGAGGCCAGGAAGACAAAGAAAGGAACGATGACGAGCAAGACTCCAGAGCCGGCACTAAGTGAGCTTTACACGACCATGGAGTAGTGTGCCAGCCTTCCAGTACCGCCACTTTTGCCGACTCACTACCACTTTCGAATCTAACGCAGGACGAAGATGTTACCAAAATTGACCGGAGAGACGTTATGTTTTTTGTTAAGGAGAAGCGACCACACCTTTCGCTTTTTCTGTCACCTTTAGCTTGTGCATAGACTTACCCCCTTCACATTCTTGCATTGCGTTGCATTGGGATATTCAAGGACTTCGGCAAACACATGGAACAACGATCAAAAAGAATTCTTTTGTTGACATGGAAACATTTTCCTTGGGGGTTTTTGCCCATACTAGCGTATCTTCCACGGAGTTTCTCCTTTCTCCTTTCTCCTTTCTACCTTTTTTCTTTCTGAGCGTGTCTCCGCTCTATTTTTCGAGGTCAAAATCAAGGGCCGGGGTTTACATTGGAACATATATATGCATTCACTGGGACTGCTATTTTTTCAGCTTTTCACCATTTAGGAGAGAGACGAGGCCGCGGTTCTTTTCGTTTTTCTTTCGTGGCCGCGTCTCTCGAGTTTCAAATTTGTTCTTTTCGTTCCTTTCATAATGCCCATAATCCTACATCTTTCTCACTTCTGAGTACCACACTGTCTGCTTTTCACAGGAACAGCACCTTGCTCAAGTGACCAAGATCTGCTAAACTATACACCTACTGTGTAAAGGACTCAATGTCGTCCAAGCTCGAGCCGCGGAGAAGGTCGTTCGCCGGCCTGGAAATGACACCCCGAGTCTGAGGATGAGACACTGTCGCTATCTTATCATAGCACTGGACGCTGTTTCTGAATATGGACATCTTGTGGAAATAATATCGGACGTCATTGTTTTCTGTTAACAGTCAACGCATGCCCCGCGGCGAAGCTTTCCCCCTCCTCCGAACGAAGTCAAAACTCCGCTTTGTAGAGTCTAACACGTTCCTCCATCTCGTGTGTATGACATAGTTGATTCGCGGGGTGTGTTTATAACTATGAGGTAAGCTACTGTATACAATACTTTTCGACGATTTCCAAAAACTACTCAAGGTACAGCTTTTATTCTGTCTCTCAAGTCTCTTGTCGTTTCTCATTCATTCTATATCACCCACTCGATTTTACCAGAGAAGAGCTGCCACATATTGCTTTCAGCGCACTTACAGCAATAAGAGCTAGAAAACATGTCTACCGGAGTAGGAATGTCTTCGTGCTGTCTATCTGGCAAGATCCAGAACGGACAGCCAAAGGGCCGCGAGGAGCAGATTGCTGGATTGGAGACATATGTGTCTGAACCCACCGATGGATCGAAGAAGAAGACTATTGTGTTCCTTGTCGATAGTAAGTTTCTTCCTTTGGTGTTTCTATAGCTCATATTACGAATGCGTGGTGTCTGCGTGGCATCTTGCTATGAACTTGGGTTTCTTCACCTTTTCAATTGTCCAGTCTGGACTCTTATTCGATTATAAAATACGCATGTACAAAGAGATAGAACAATCCCACTAACTCTTGTTCCTCCTCTCCCTCAGTCTTCGGATGGAAGTTCCCCAACACACGTCTCCTAGCCGACCAATACGCCGCCCAGGGCTTCTACGTCTACATCCCAGACGTACACGAAGGCGACTCGCTGCCCATTTCCTTCCTCGACACCGTCGAGCCGCCCCTGCCCACGCGCGAGTCGCAGTCCGTCCTGGACAAAGCGTCGGCGACTGCCCAAGTGGGCGCTACACTGGGACCCTGGCTGATCAAGCATCGCGAGGCGGTCGCCAGACCTTTGATCGAGGGCTTCATCCGCACGATACGCATGGTGCCTGGCACGGATAGAGTTGGTGTCGTGGGATTCTGCTGGGGAGGCCGTTATGCTATCTTGGCTGGCCATGCGGACTTCAGCAGCGGAGAGGGTAAAGGCGCGGATGCGGTGTTCTCGCTTCACCCTTCGCTGGTTTCCATCCCTGCGGACTTTGAGGATGTCGCTGTGCCGATTGCGTTTGCGGTCGGGGATAAAGATAGTTTGTTGAGTGTCGAGCAGGTGGATCAGATTAAGGAGGTCATGGATCGGAAAAAGAAGCAGGATGGGTTGGAGAGCGAGGTCAGGGTTTATGAGGATCAGATTCATGGATGGAGTCTTAGGGGTGACTTCAGTTCTGAGAAGGATAAGAAGGCTATGGACGAGGCTGAGAAGCAAGGGTTTAAGTGGTTCCACAAGCATCTCGGTTGAGAGTATTGTTCTTTTCGACTTCTAATTTAATTTAATTCTTCGTCCCTTTTTCTAGTCTTGTGATTTTTTTCAAGAAATGAAGCTTGAGGACCAAAATCATGCTATAACGCTGGCATTTGAGATGCTACTACAGATAAAATCACGTTGCCCTCGACAATCCACCAACAAGTCTAGCCGAGCCACATCCAACTACTTCAACAGTAACAGCATCTCCAACCAAACCGATCCTCGTACCAAGTCACAAGATTAGTCCAATCCACCTGATACTACATACACAACAGCAACAAACCCTGTCACTGCATCTGAGTTTCAATTTCAATTCTTCCCATCCTTGCTGTCCTCCTCGGTCTTCTTGTCTTCTGCTGATGCTGCTTCAGACTCTCCTGATTGAGAAGGCTGGGCGGGCTGGAAGATGTTGTTGCCTTAAAGGGTCCTATTAGTACGGTCATGGCTCGGGGAGAAGTGAGATGGGGTGATATGAGATTATATGGAGATGAAATGAGACAGGAAATTTGTATGAAAAAGCTTGCAGATGTGGTAAGGATTATATGACTGGAACGAATAGAAAGACGGCCGTGTCCAAGCAGACTTCGATACTGGTTTGATCACGAGGGTAGAGGGAGAGTCTCAGAGATCAAGTCAACGCCTTCGAACAGAGCGACTCGGCGCGCAGAAAACAGGATCCCCTCCTCTTCCAGTACACAGATACATACATAAAATCAAAAGAACCTTGACACGACAAGCAAAGCAAAAGAGAAACAGGAAAATAGACAAGGCAGAACAACAGAAGAAAGAAAAAACAATGCATACAACTAGCACAATGCGCCCACTTGCCATCAGCAGTGAGGTCCGCATTCGCGTCACAGAGGGGACACTTTGTCAATGCCATATTTGTCGTCTTTTCGGTTTTTTCTTATTTGGGTCATGTAGATGATTAGTTCGAGTTCCTGTTATGTTCATCTTCTCGGTCTTGTATATTTTGCACGTGGATATGGGAGTGGTTGATAAGTGGCAGTCATAACCACCGCTGAATCTCGGAAAGGAATAGATATTACTCAAAAGCAAAGACTTACACTTTCTCTCAGCGAGATACGGACTCCAGCGTCTTGGTCCTTGTTCACTGATAGAATCTTTGTTATTACTTGCTAATTGCTCAGGTAAAGTGTTTATAGGTTTCGAGATCTGATGACGACAATCAATAGTGAATGATGGAGGCGTTCGGAACGTGACACGCCAAGAGTATTGGTTCGCGTCTTCTGCTTCACCTTACACTTACCCATTAATCCTGAGACAGTCCTCGATATACAAATCACAGCAAGACTTTTTTTGTCTATTTGCATTATCTCACAGTCCATGTAGCATGACTGGTTCTTGCAAATGATATGCTTGATTGTTGAATGTAGTATAGACTCCCGTGAAGAAATAGGTGAGAGGTCTGGCAAGCCTTGAACCTTTTGAGTGTGTACACATCTGGTGCTTTGACTTGATTATACTGTCGTGAGATGTAAGATATGCAATTCGACCTGGGAGCAACACGGGTCTCGTCTTGGACTATATATTGCCCATGTGTCGTACAACTATGTCGCTTTATCGTCTTCAGTTGGACGGCTGATAGCTTCGTCGTTCATTGGCTCTACGTCTTGTGTACATTTGTGCATTGCTCAAAGGATATAGTACGAGGAACCCTGTCCGTCATGAAGTCATTGAATACTACACACACGAATCACGACAGTATCAAGCAGAAGCGACGATCGACACAGGGGCACAGTATCATAAATCTCGTATTTTTGTGGGTTCCGTGAAGTGGCGATTGTACAAGTATCTGGCTCTGACCTCTTCGCGATCAGAGTCACGCCCCCTGTCCGATCTAGCTGTATCCTCGTTTCAATTCCCCCAGCGCTTCTTGCTTTTCCCTTACGCTATACTATGTTGACAAATACGCTATGCTGTTGGCTCTGGTATAGGACCAGTAATGTGATGTGGGAGGAAGAGCTAGAAAATTTTGAGAAGTTCGCATAAAAAGGAGCAAAAAAGTCATTTGACAGTATTAACAAGGAAAATAAAGGAAATGTAACGACCCGCCTGAAATGCCCAAAAGTAAAGTGAAAAGAGAAATAGCCGGAGCTACATACCATGGGTGGTGTGTAAAATCAATACTCCTCGCCATGCATAGAGTGATCTGTATTCACCACATGGGCTAAGAGAACAGACGATCTCGAGACTTTTACAGCGCAAACAACCGGTCAACAGAAGACTCTGACAGGTCACTGATGAAAACTCGGACCGATCATACGGCAGTTAAAGTTGTCCATCAAAACTCCAGTACCTGCCAGCATCTACATTTCTCCACTGGCCACCAGACACCTTGTCCCAGCCCATAATGACACCGACGAGACGGCAAGCAGCGCTCGAGCTAGCGCACACGACAGCGTCCGCGCGGCTCAAGACACCGATATCGAGAAGGTAGCCACGGCCGACCAACTCTCGCAGGAACATGGCTTGCTTCATCATCTCTTTCTCTTCGTCGGTAGGATCAACGGTAGAGGGATGTCCACCGCCAAGACCGAAGAATAGAGCGCTGTAGAAGCCGCCTTCCCAGCCGCTGTTCTCGTCGACGTGCTTGGTGTATGCGCCGTTACGGAGAGGAACAGCGGGTGGCAGTGTTTTCTTGCTTGCCAGGACGATACGTTCCTGCGCGCGAACAACTGAGACACTCTCTGGGAAAGTGTTACCTAAGTCGTCAGACAAATAGATGTCTGGATCATCCGAGGCAAGCAGTATCGAAGCTTGCTTATCATCGGAAAGGGTGAGATTAGGGTTCAGACGCGTGAGCATCTCCATGGCGGCAGTACTGAAACGCTCGAAGGGAAGGTAATCGTTGCTGAATTGAAGTTCGTAAGGGTGGAGGTCACCACGACGAATGTGCATGCCCACAACGGGAGTGCCGGACTCGGCAGACTCCTTGCGTAGATCAGACGTCTTGTGCTCCAGAAAATTGGCATCGTCGCCGATGAGCTTGAACAGATGCTCGTAACCAGTTCGGGCCATGTCGTAGATCTCACGGTTCTTGTTCATCCCACTCCTGCGCGGTCGGACAAATTCATCCTTGAACGCAGCCCCAAAAGTCCAGGGCATAGTAGCCGCCGAGGCAACAAGGTGGCGTGCAGTATGCGGGCAAGGAACGACCTGGTGAGCAGGTGGAGGAGAGCAAGATGGCTGCGGCGGCAGCTCGAAGAACGATGCATACTTTCCATATGGCCAGGCATTGTCGTTGATGAAGAACGCTCTGCCTTCTTTTTGGGCCAGTCCATAGGCCAACCACAAGGACATGAGTGACTCGCCAAAGCCGGCTTTGTCGGTCTCCATGACAAATGTCAAAGACTTTTCGCAGATGGTAGTGGATTCGGTAATGTTGGTATCACTTCTACCCACGACAGAGACAGATTGGTGCCTTGTATCGGCAGGAAGCATTCCCATGTTCTCGGCGTCAGCAACGTCGACGAATGACTTGCTCGTTGAGTAATACTGCTTGCTGCTGTAACGGTCTCTGCGCATCACTCGCGATCGTGCCATCATCGCTGCCACGCTCTGGCCGACTTTCTCGCTTGCCTGGCAGACATTACGGTACTGGTGGGGTCGCAGAGGGAATTCCAAGGTGTGCGGGATAGAGACAGTCCATTTTGTCTCCCCCTTGTCATCCTGGAATATCAACGGGGTAGGGTCCTGCGGAATTGCAGCATCAGGACTGAAGAACAGTTTCTTATCCGGGGGAGGCACGGGTGATTCAGCGGCCGAAGAGAGTTCCAGCCAAGACGAGCAATGATAACAGAGGAAGAGCGAGACGGCAGCGACGACTACCAGTAATCGTTTCCAGCTCAGATGGCTCCGACATCTATCGAGGAAAGTCTGGTGTGATTCGCGAGCATGCTTTAGTAGCGGAGATGGCAACGGCTGGGCATTTGCTGTTGGATGAACCCAGAGAAAGCGACCCTTTTCGACATCATCATGTAAGGCATCGCCAGGGACAGGTACGGAAATAGTCGGAACTGTGGAAGATGTCGAGGACGTCGAGGTGAGAGAAGATATAGATAAGTTTGTGTTTCGTCGGTCGCGCATGTTGCCCGATTCAGGCACCGATGGCATCAATTGTGGGGAGGAAGTCGTTGTGTTTGAGACACCCACGGTTTGATATTTGACTGCACAGTGATGAATCCAACGGCAACGGCGTTCAGGGTCGCAAGGCGTGAACGGGTTTGTCTCGACTCCCGATGCGAACACGTCTTCGCCAGATGCTGCGGTATTGTAAATATTATCGCACTTCTCCTATATCTCCTTGCTAAAATGGGACAGAAAAGGTCAAGTGTGGCACTGTGTCCAAGTTAAAAACCGAACCCGCAGCCGGCTGCGTTGCACACGTAAAAGAAAGAAGAGAAGGGGGAATTATGGGCACAAAAAGAAGAGGAAATTGACTAATGGACGACAGTGGTCAAACGCAGGATAGAGAGTGTGGGTGGATCAAGGACCGGCCTTTCTTCAAACGCGCATGCAGAAACAGCAGCTTCCAGCCGGGAAAGGGTGCAGGATAGTGGTGTGAAGCTAGAGAGACGGAGGCACAAAAGGAAAAGGATGAGGCAGGGCAGGGAAGATGCATGAACGTTATGCACCCATGTCATCTTGCTCTTTGCCTGCCCCGTGCAGGAACACGCTTAGACCTACGATGTGCAGATTGACAACAGCATGTCCATCTCTATCCAGTCAAGCGAATGCTTCTCTAACGATAGTTGCCCAAGAGAGAGAGTCTCATATATAACACGAGCATCTATAGTCTGTTTGCAAGGCTGTGTCAAGTTGCAATCTGGATAAACGACCGACGTTGAATGGTGGAGGTCTCTTTACCAGGATGCCACGCTAAACCTATTCTGCCTCAAGGCGCAACCTGAAACGCGAAAAGAACTTGGCCGAATCTACCTCGCTGCCCCTCCGGCCGCTGAATGACCCACTCGGCTTCGGTCAAAACTGCTTATTTCATGACTCGAATCTCTGTACTGCCTTCTTTGGCGCCACTTCACTCATTCGAGAATCTTTAGGGAGAACATTGCCTTTGCTAATGTTCGACAATGGCCTGCTGCCCATTCCTGTATCAAAATATGTAGACATCTCCATCATGCTGAACCGGCTAATATAAGATGAACCAGCCTGCTTATGCGCTATATCCCGGGAATAGGCAAGATCCATGTGCCGCCTGCAGCGAAAGATATCAGCAGGACCGGGATTGGACTCCTGCCAACACACTGCACCATGACGATTGCTGCTTTCTCCGCTGGCCATTCCAAGACCAAAGTACCTCACTAAGAAAAGGTATAGAGGGAATATCCGTCCTCTTCCTCGTATGAGTGGAGCTCGATTCTCTGCGAAAGTCCGCGGCCCACACTAGCTTGAAAAAAGATCCTCGGCAAGGACGACCTGGGAAAATGATCAGGAAGCGCTTACACAGTAGTACTGTACAGGATGTGGCCGACACTGATACCCATGTGAGTTTCCGTCTTCATTGCGGTCAGAGCCAGAGCCTTTGCATATCTGGTCTCGTCCGAAGAACAGCACAGCTGAAACTTGTCCGAACTGGTGGCAGAGGATGTTCTACTGACGGTGGGCCTGGTCGTCGTGCAGACAGTGCCGTTTTTGCCAATCACGTAATACTTGTACCTATGGTCAAAGCATACCAGGCTGGGCAACACCTGGGCCTTTCTAATTTTATAGAGAGCTCGGCAGGAAATCACAATACGACTCTTTCACTCTACACCCCTGTCATATCCTCATCATTTACGCTTCCTACCTCCACCCGACACTCGGCTACTGATGTTGCTGACATTTCGCGATTGGCCGCGTGTCTGATCTTGACACCGAGCTCGTGAAATGCTCTTATTGCTACGTTACCAATCCTTCCTCAACTCGGGTTTTGTACATGTGAAAGCTGCCGTGGCATGTGAAGAGGGTTATGAAGCACCGTGTACGCCACCTCACCTTATAACGGCAGCCTTGTGTGCTTCTGTGTCTGAGGTACCTCGCGAACCTTGGAATTTCGGGTCGTACGTTATCGGGGCTGTGTTCACATGATGCACATAAAAATGTGCGCTCGGATGTGAAATGCCACGGAGGGAGGAGATTTGTGCATTTGTGCATCGGGTCGCGATTTTTGATATGCGAGCTTGGTGTGGCGTGAAGAATAACTTTGATCTCCTTGGAAACCATGAGGAATCGCGAGGTAGATGCGAACGCGAACGATTTCTCATTCGCAGTCTTATGTCGTCAGGGGATGTGAGACAGGGTACAGAGTTCAGGCGAGAGACGAACAAGAGAAAGTTTACATGAAAGCGCTCAGAGCATGGTCGATCTCTGCTTACTGTCCCAAGCTGAGGAAATAAAGTAATGATTGATCATGTGGTTGTCCAAAAGCACTTGCTTGTCTTGGTCTGTTACATGCGCTTCGAAACGGACAGCAAACCTTCAGACAACCGAGGCTGAGGTGCATGTAAATCCGCGTGACGATCAATAACAGGATGGGGGATCAGGGAATCAGGGATCAGGGGAGGCATTGTGAGAGCGAGGGATGAGCGGCTGGCAGAGAGAAAGGGAAACCATTCAACGTCGCAGTGTCCACAAAGTCTTTTGTTCGTAAAAGTAGATTTCCTTTGCAGACAATCAACAGCTTCAGATGCTACACTAGCAAGGGGAAAAGGATTCGAAGCTGAGATCGAACGCTAAAAGGAAACCCCCCATCAAGTGGACTTTTCCTTCCACAGGTCCACCACACAGCTTCAACGAATCGACCGCAGGAAAAGGCCAATCCGCGACACAAACGCCCAGCATGAAACAGGAACCCGGTGATGAAACCCGCGTCGCGGGAAATCGCAAACAAGTTCATGCCAAAGTAAAGGGAGAATTGTTTGCTTTTTAATCGTGCTTTTTGCCATCTACTCCTCCTCCGCTCACATTAAACTCCATCTATCTCTGGCCTCCCTGGAAGAAAAAGTTCCACCACATAGGTAATGATATACGTAGTGGTTGTCGAAAGTGACGATAGCAGGATGGAGTGTTCGCCCGTGTGATTGGCGGAAGTGTTTATCTGAGGCGGCGGGCCTCACGCTCGGACTCGAGGAGGCAGAGAATGTCATCCTCACGGACTGTAGAGGATCGGGTTAGCAGACTACGACATGCTGATATGTATTTCGAGACATGTGCCAGCGCAGATGAGCCAAATGGTAGGATGGATGGATGGCACTGAAGTCGCTCATCGGGCAACCCCTTGCAGCGTCTGGCAGCTCCTCCTCGTGTCCTCATCTGCGCTATAGCCACATCTGCGAGATAAGAAGAATTGATGACATACCGGGACCCTTGACGTTACGGATGATGGAACGGGTAGTGTCGTCCATGAACTCAACACGGACCTGAGTAACACCACCACGAGAACCTGTGTTGCGATGTCTGATTAGCCTCTGTGCCAGTACGTGCTGTTTCTGAAGTTTCGGGCTGTAAGGCAGCGCGCCGGCAGTATGTAATGGCACGATTGTCTCCCCATTTCCGTGCCTCCGCAGCCATCGTGACATGGGTCGGCGGTCCAGCATGTTCCAACAATCATCAAGACACTTTTTCGCTTTTCCATCGTCGCATTTCTTTCCCCAGTAAGATTCCTCCTCTTTCATACTGCCGGGGCATCTGCATGTTCGCCTTCCATCCGCGGAAAGAGTGTGTAGGAGGTTGCGTGTTCCATAGAAGTGTTTTTTGGCTATTCTTTCTTTCTTTCTCGAGACATACCGGTACGGCCCAAGACGCGGGTGACCTTGACGAGCTTGACGGGGACCTTGGCAGACTCCATTTTGACTTGATGTGATTTGACTTCGTAGAAGAAGAAGTTCTTTTCGTTTGGCGATGGAGGGGTGGAGGTGAAGTCGAGTGCTGCTGGTAGGGACGAACGACGACGGGCGGGACTGGCGACGCCTTCACAGATTTCGATGGATTGTGCATTTTCGCGAGACGCGAGTGCGTTCTTGGCGTTTTTGGTCGGCTGATTATCGGCTTTGTCCCTGTTCTGCTCCAGCCCTAACGACCCCAAGGCTTCGGAATCAAGGGCCCGACCCTCCCCTCATGTTGGCAATCTCGCCAAGGGTTACTCTTTGCCTTTAGACAAGTCCATACAGACAAGCCCTCAATTACCAGACGGCAGTTATTACAGTGGCGCGCATGCCTCAACCCATCTTTCTTCCTTTCTAAAAGGCCTCGACGAGTCTCTTGACTCTACCATCAGATCATCCCGACGACGTTTTCGACAGGTGATCATCCCATGGCAAGTCATTGACAGGGTATATTACATTACATACAAGGAAGAGCATGCCACCAGCAGTTCCACCGGCTACAGTATCCAGGCCGTCGGGCTTTGTTTCAGTCTCGGAGGTCGAGTCCGTCCATATGTGCGCATCTAGGCTCTCACAGTCTCCCGTTTCACATCTTGTTCGTTCTGGACATCCCGACAGGTGCTGCATCTTACAACGTGTAATAACCATGTTATTCAATTGTTCTTCTGGATCTGTCCAGAGCAAGCCATTTGACGCGCTCCGGACTAGTCTCCCCCATACTTTATGGACTGACGGTCCATGCATCAAGGTACAGTACAGTAGTACAGTACAATTGCTATACAGCTCGGTATCTTGTATCCACGTCGCACGAATCGCCGTACCATCTCTTGTACGACCACAATGATACCATCGTGCAGCGCACATCACATACCTAGTTTCACGGCTTGTTTTTCGTCATGGAGTCTGGGCTGGGATGGGCCCGACCCATGGCCCGACCTTGTTCTCCCCTATCATGTACTGTAAATATGCACCACAATGGCTGGCTTGGTGGCTAGATGGCTCGGTGGCTAGATGGCTCGGTGGCTTGATGGCTTGATGGGTCTGCGCAATGTGCCCCTCCACACCTGGGACATGCCACCAGGTCTGAGGTTTGATTGTCTGACTCTGTGGGCGCCTCACGCAGACCAGTGGTGTTGTTCGAGGCGCGCAGTGTTGTATGCATGTACGTTGCAACCTGTGAACGGCATTTTAGATCTTAGGGACAAACAGCTACTGGTCCACGAATGAACGCGGCAGAAAGTGATGCATGTGGAAAACTTTAGATCGCGACAACCTGGTTGCTCATACTACAGTGTACAGCTTCTGACATGAGCCGGAAGACGGCAGGAGTCCTCGGATGGTTTCATGGAGTTGGTCTGTCATCTAGAGCATGGGCTCGCATGGCGTGGTCGTCATGTTGTAGTCCTGGCGTTTCTAGACGACGGGCCAGAAGGCCTATGGGTCTAGACCTTCATCCCATCAACAAGACTCTGCGAGGGGCGGCTTGATCAGAGCATGACAAGAATTGGGTCACATGTATTACAGAAGTTATAGTGATGATAATGGTGATTTTGAATATTCAACACCGGATCTTGTCAAGGTAGATCGATGCATCCCTTGTATTCTCGGGACACACTGGTATCTCGTCTCCCCCGACTTATTACAGATTGGTATAAGGTCGCGATCCTCTATAATATCCCATCATAAGCGTGAATCATTGACGTAAAGGTCAACGAGAGAGCCCGGCCGCGCGAGCCTCTCGCTTTACATACGACCAGGCGTGCCGTCCCTTCCATTCCAGCCCCCATAAGCGACGTATCCTCAAGCATGTCAGTACTCGATGCCCGAACGCCTCGCTACCGTCCAATCAAACCAGGATTTCAACCTTTCACAACCTCGTAGATCGAATCAATAAGCTGCTTCGCTTGTTGTAGGCTGTGCGGATGTGAAGCCATTAGCGGCCGATGTTGCCCGATGCATCACATCCACTCCATTGCTTCCAGTTCCCATCTCGCGTGGCAATGAGACGCTCTCGCTCGTCGTCTTCGCACAGTATTCTTGTATCAGTCGCTGAAGGTCCATCAGCTTGAAGGGCTTTGTCATGAAGCCCTTCATGCCCACCTTCGCCGCCCTTTCGAGTGCGGCATTCGTCACATCTGCTGTGACGGCCAGTACAGTAGGTCCGCCTTTGCCATTGACGACACCATTCTTTCCGTACTCCATAGACAAAATCTTCTCGGTGGCTTCATAGCCGTCCATGAACGGCATCCACAAATCCATAAGTACAACATCGACATGCCCGTGTTTGGCCATTTGTCGAACTGCTTCGGCGCCATCGTAGGCTTCATGAATGGTCTTGTACCCAAACTTCCTGAGCATGCTGACCAGTAGCTTGCGGTTTATCTTGTTGTCCTCGGCAACGAGGAAGGTGAGCGGATATTTGAGTGCAAGCTCGCGATCGATGCTATTCAGTGTTGCCGATGCTTTGCGGTTTCCGTTCGCCTTGGCGACACTGTGCGGCAGGACTGGGAAGTGAGAATGACTCTGGCTCTGGCGCTTCTCACCTTGTTTGCGAGATTTCAAGTCCATGTCCAATTGAGGCGCCGGTATATCTGCGCGGCGGCTCGCCGACGTGTTCGCAATCATACTCGTCGTCGGGGTGGGCGGGTAAACAGGCGTTGGAGAAGGTCGTCCATCCGAATCTACTGACCCCGAATTCCGTTGTCGTGTGGTTTGGGGCGAGCTGAACGGTGAGACTGGCCGGCTTACGATTTCGCCCGGTGTGACTGGTATTCTCATCTCGAATTCACTGCCTTGTCTAGGACCTTCGGTTTCCGTGCGAATACAAAACAAGTCGCCGCCTAATTTCCGTGCAAGTCCCTTGGCCACTAAGAGACCTAAACCTAAGCCTTCGCTTTGTCGAGTCAACGACGGATCTTCCTGCGAGAAAGGCTGGAAGAGTTTGGGCAAGAAAGCTGCAGGTATGCCGGGTCCGGTATCCGTGCATCTGATAACAATGTAGCGACCCTTCGGGCTCATTTTAGCAGCCATACAAACCTTGCCCTGATCTGTGAATTTGATAGCATTGAGAAATACGCATGAGATAAGCTTGGCAAGGTCCTTTTCGTCTACCAGAATGGTTTCTTGTACACCGGGATCCACGGTCCATTCGATAATCTTCGTTCTTGGTTCACCGCTGGCGGAGTACGTGCAGACTTCGATGACTTCGCCAAGCTGCGTCTCTTTCGCTATGGCAGACTCGGGTCTTCCACCAACTTTGAGACCCTCATTGACTACGTATTGCAAGACCTGTCGTAAATTGGTGTGACGGACACCAGGGGCGACTGGACGGTCGCCAGGATGCACAGATGCCACACTGGCAATCGGTGGTCGCTGTGGTGGTGGCTTGATCATGGGCTGGTTCTGTATCGATTGGAAGTCTTGCTCGACTGTCTCACTCAGTTCGTTCTTCGAGGACCGTGTTGCTGACGTCGCTCGTAATTTTCTTGGGTAGCCCTCCTGTAAGATTCGATCCTCGTCTCGCCGACGCTTATTAGGCCGTTGAATCGGAAGATTGCTACCGGCGACAAGTATTTCGGGATGGCTGGCGAAGGTCTCTGGCAAGTCGGAATCAGTCGACTCCTCGTGTCGGAGTGGGCTGCTCTCCGGGATGCCCATATTCATGTCGTAGGCATGTACGACGTTGTCAGCAGCCTCTACGGCACGTCGAGAGCTATCTTGCACGATCTCAATGTTGTCTTTGAGACTCTCGAAGATCTTCCGCACTGTCGGATCGGACTGGCCTTCGGCGGCCTCTTGGACCGTGGCGTACATAACATCGAGCATGCCGACAACACCTTGCATAGGTGTACGAAGTTCGTGAGACAAGCTCTTTGCGTAAGGTTGTAGTGATTGTGCGGCGGTGACTACTTCATGTGGGATGATTCTGTTAGATTCCCGAGGCACGCCGTTCATGGTGATGAAGCCTGAGCCCTCGAGCAGTCTTTCGGTAATCATGTCCTCGATGGCGTGCATGAAAAGCTCGATGTAGGACCACGAGAAGGGTCGATTGCGATTGCCCTCTAAGGACCACATGATGCCGAAATGAGCAAAGCACTTGTTGTCGAAGAAGAGCGGTATGCCGATATACGAGTCTGCGGCGAAAGGCAGATTGTTGGGGTTCTTGCTGAAGATCTCGCCGACCTTTTCCGGCACGACGAAGACCTTGTCGTGACGCATGTAGCCGCAAGGGCAGCCGTAAGCATGATATTTCATGTTCTTCTCGGCACCAGCCAGGCCATGCCCATCATTGTAATACCAAGCTGCAGCCATCAAACAAGATCCGGGCTCGCCAATGGGCGGCATCTCGACAGCGGCATCCTGCTCATCGACCAAGATACGCTTCGCGATGAACGACAGCTGAGCGCCCAACGATTCTGCCAGCTGCTCAGCACAGATGCCCCAGAAGTCGTCAGTGCTAACACCGCGGAGCTTCTCCTTCATTTGGACGAGTCTCTCCAAGCCCTGAGTCTCTTGTGGGGTGTAAAGGCGATTGAGTTCTCGAGAGAAGTTCTGATCTCCATTGTGTATCACGGTTTCGGGTGAGGCTGCGGGCGCCAAACATATTGATTTCCTCAACTCTGGGTCAAGGAGTTTTCCGGCCTCCTGCCCGTCCATCCTGGGTCCACTGAGAGGTGCTCCAGTTCGTCCGGTTAGGCAGTCGCACGATGCTTTGAAATGCGGCAGAGCAGAAGAAGGCAAGGCAGTTCGTCTGGTCGTTGTAGGCAGATGGGTCTTTTCGAAGGATGCTAGCGTTGCGACGACGTGATTGATGATGCCGTGTATATATGCGATCTTACCGTTGGAACGGAAGGACGAAGATCTGGCTCAGTGTAAAGAGGATGCGAGATGTTGGCCAAAAGTGGTAAGAAATCTGCTTCTACTGTGTGTCGAGTATCCGAGATATCAGAGACAGTCGGGTTCCTTTACGCAATCAACCTAAGGTAATGTCAAAGAAGACTGAATATTGACGAATTGGCGAGAGGCGGATCGATTGACCAAAACGCTGGATTGTGTTGATGTACGTCGAATCGAATCGGCAGGAACGTCGATGGTTGTGGTCGGGAAGGGCAGGTACAAGAAGCGCAGCAGGCAGCAGACATAACCCGATTTTGCGACGCAACGAACATTTGACGAATGGCAAGCAGCAAAGAGAGTTTCAATCTGACTCCACCTAACCCCTTCGCATCGAGGCCTGGCGGAGGGTCGGTTGTGTAACGCTCTATGAACAGGGTGCTGAGAGTTCGCAGCTAGCCTCAAGCGCTAGCGGTCCAGACCTCCAAGGAACTTCTCTGCTTGTTAATGTTGTGGGTGGAAAAGCTGAGCACATCTTCCGTATTCGTCATGGACCACCTCTGCCCTTCGACTGCCGCTACCTGCGAATTCTGCAGCCGTTGGCATCATGTCCTGTCCTGTGATCTCCTGCGCTTCTGGAGTCTGCTCCGAGTCGCTTTTGTTCGGCGTAAACGAGATAATCTTCGCTTTTCAGCAACGCCGAGTGTGTGATTGGTAACCTCCAGCGTCATCTGCTCGACCCTGTGACCCTCGATTTTCCCCTCGAGGTGTTCCCACACTGGTGCATGCGCTGGACCCGAACAGGTATGGCGCGAGACCACTCACAAGAGGTTGACGTCAATCATTACCCTGATTAGCCTTGTACAAGTACGATTCGCTAAGGCACAATATCGGACATAACGATACGTGACATTGGCTGACCGAATATTCATCTTCTTTCCAATCTACGCTAGGCTCTTGAGTGATGGGTCCCGACGTCTTCTGAACGAGTCACGGCGGCTCTTTGATACTGACACAGCTATGTCTGGACAGTCGCGCAACTGATCAATCGCGGCAGAAGATAGTGGATACTATGAAATCGTCTACTATCGGCTGCAGACATGCCAATCTCTCGTTCAGTCGCCTGTTCGAGATCCATGAGAGCAATCTGGATTCCTGAACAGCGCAGATCATAGGCGATCTCTCCAGGGACGCGTAAGGGACCTCCCAAGCACAACACTCCATGGAGTAACTGCGTAAGTACATTTCAGTCGAAGCACGGAATCCTACTCCGTTGCACCGAGCGAGAGGCTTGAGCAAAGGCTTGCAGTGCAGGGTAAATGCTACACTAACCCCCATACCCGCCGACATCCGTGGTTCAAATCTTTCGGGAATATCACATGGAGTTTTGCCAGACGTCTCTAAGTTCCGTTTAGCTCTACTTTTTGGACCAAAGTTCTGTACCAGTTATCGCAGCACACAGTTGGATGCGATGCCACTCTTGATGGCCCGTTAAAGCCACCCGCTTGATACGAGTCGAATACAGCATATCGGCTTGGGCTTCCGAGGCGACTTGCTTTCGGCCAAACAGATACTTTATCATTGACCGCGACGCCACTTCGAGGATAGCATAGACACCAAACCTATAAGTGCCAGTTTTATGTTCAAAGCCACAGAAACTCTATGATTAGTCACAATCTTAGATCTCTGGGTTCATTAAGCATATCGGCAGATCTGTTCCCTAAACACGCCGTCTCTTTGGTGGAGTAGCAGTCCGTCCCAGAAAACAGGAAAAGTCGGCTACCGTACCCAGGTCATCAACGGACGAGCATACGGTCCAGTGAATTGTGTCACTGGCGATGTCATTACAGATGAGGTTCTTTTGCTTGACAACATGACAAACGTCTTCATTCAGGTTGTGCGTCTGTTGTCTCAGGTGCTTGCCTGTACCGATCTTCATAACTCATAATTGGCAAATTTACCTCCCGAAGGGTTAGAGTGTTTCTCGCTCGATTTAATGGTCAGGTAAAACACCGGCCAACGGATAAAGCGGCCAACGGTCACCCTGGGAGGCTTTGCATTCTGTTTCTCGTTCTCTTGCCGTTTCTAAGTGCAAGTGTACTCGTATTTCGCAAAACGTGAAGTCTATTGGCACCACTGCAACCTCAGCCAGCGCCCGCCCTCGTGTACTGGCGAGTGGTAGACTCTTATCATGTGTTTCATCGTGCGGCGACATATTGTGGCTGTTCGCCTTGGTCCTCGAATACTAATCACTGGTAGAACTTTCTGTGTCTGCTAGCCGTCGGTCCTCGAATTTCACTGGTTCTGCTACGAAACTCACTACATCGCTGGAGCTTAAAATATAACTATCAAGATCTATTGTCCATAATGGCTCACCGCATCGTATGTTATCGTGCACTGGCCGATACACCAATCGTGATCGAATCTTAGTTGAGGTGCAGTGTCACCTCTATACCTATTCAGCCGGCGGTGTGTGCTCCTGTTCTCTACAGCTCTGTCCGACTTCGGGCGCTCTATCACCCTTGCTCAAGCATCGGCTTAGCCTATGTGCTACCTTACTTCGACTCGCGCTGGCGCGTGCTGCATCTATAGAGCAGATGTCGTATATCACATCAACAACTGAAAAACACTTACTGAAAATACGACGCTCTGGATATCGTCCGCGGAGAGTATTCGTATCTAACGTAACTAAGGTACCTTGCAAGCGAGCCATACTACAGTAGGTATGAAGAGGAGGCTCAGCTCGCTTCATGTTACTACTTTTTCCTTTCTTTCCTACAGCAAAATAAACTTCCTCCGATCGCCGTTTGTGGGCGAAACGGTTCTAAGATATTTATATTGCTAACCTTACCTCGACGCATCAATTCAGGCAAAACTGTCTGAACCCATTTTTCGATCTTACTGACACTACATAGTGTACTGAACGGTAGACTTCCTCTAGGGATTTAACTCTACAGTTTCAGACTCCACGAGAGGGCAGTCTGAGGACACATTTCACGAGAAGGTTAATCTTTACGAAACCGATACTTCTCTATTGGATATATTACTCAATTACCAGCTTTTCCATTATGCATTGAATTGTCCACTGTTTCGATCACTTTTTTTCCCTCGCGCCGCGGAGGGCGCTTCTCTGCGTGAAACATAGGGTCGAGCACATACACAACTCGTCGAATGTTCTTTGATTGATTTCTATCCGTCTCACAAAGCTTTATCCTCTTATGGAAGGTACAGTGCGAAAACCGAAGCTTCGCCTTTCGAGTTCTACCTTACTGCACAGGCTCAATGGTCAGCAGTACACGACCATTCTCCAATACCTACTTACCTTTGCCCCAAAGTCAATCGGTGGCAGAACCACGTTACTTTCTATAAGCATTGCGACTTCGGAACGTGAGCTGAAAGAAGACATGCATTTTCGATCATCGGAGTCGTTCCAAGTCT
Source organism: Neodothiora populina (assembly GCF_041146345.1). Classification (NCBI taxonomy): domain Eukaryota; kingdom Fungi; phylum Ascomycota; class Dothideomycetes; order Dothideales; family Dothioraceae; genus Neodothiora; species Neodothiora populina. Next base: position 1,615,353 of record NW_027191409.1, read on the forward strand.
CTTGATTTCAATGCTTTCAATTATCCCAATGCTTCCAACTAGCCCAGCCCTAGCTCAGAGAGTGAAGCTCATCGACCTTGATCGGCCACAGAGTACTTTTATGTCAAAAAGGATGCAGGTACAGTACTCAAAGTACAGTACGTGAAACCCACGTGGGTCAGCCCAACAGAGCCTCATCCTTCTTCCTTCTTCCGGTCCGCTACTATGCATGGGCTTGTCTAGTCATCAGCGTGATCTGCTTTCTGTCGCTCTGTTTATCCGCAATTCGTGGTAAGCGAAGCCTGAATCAACGCCTCAACTTCAAATGGAGAACGTTGTCTCATATGTAGGAGCTGAGGTAATCTGGTGGTTATGTTAAAGTTTCGATACACGTGAGATGGGTACTGGAGGCTGGTGACGGTAGATATTCTCAGTTTACTGGTTGCAGATGCGCAAGCCACTGTTTTTCGTACATTTCGATCATTTCGGCCTTCGGGCACTCTCTTACTGGCTTGTGGTGAGAAGCAGATGTGCGAGATCAGAGAAATTTGGATTTGGGAGGTAGAAAAACAAAAGGGTAATGAGATTTGTATACAGCGTGCTCCGTGCCAGCGATGTCCTGGAATAATGTCTACGTGTCAATATGCTCGACGAACAACAACAACTAGATATGTCCTTTCGGCCGTGGCTCTTCCTCGTTCACCTCACATATCAACTACTGCTTCTTCTGGGCGGCCGGGCCCATCTCCTTGCTGAAGGCCATGTACGACACGTCCAGGTTGGCGATGGCGCTCACACCAACAGACAGGATGAGTAGGAGGAGCAGGGACACAGAGCCAGTGATGAAGATGCCTGATTGAGAGTGGTCAGTATACGAGAAGACGGGTGGGATCTACAACTGATGCTGTGATGGAAATTACCTTGGTTCACGAATTGGTACTTCTCGAACAAGGGCAGGTTGGAGTCAAGGTTGCTTCCGTTCGAGCCCTTCTCGTATCCGCTCAAGTCACGCTTGAGGTCTCCGTGCATGCCAGGTGGGAACGGGCTGTCCATCTCGTAAGTCTGCTCGGGATGTTGGATCGCCTCCTGGACCTGGGTGGTTGCTGGAGTAGTGGTGTAGACGACGGTGTATGAGTCCAGCTGCGTCAAGATGTCGTTGAGGAATGAATCTGGCGATGTTAGGTCTGTGGTCCAGTGTAGAGTAAGTGCTGAATGAAGGACATACCGTGACGCGCGAGAGTCGTCGCCCTTTCCTCTTGGTCTGCTGAAGGCGCAGAGAAAGTAAGTCTGATCGATTGCGACTTCTTCTCTAGCTTGGGGATTTTGCCATCTGTTTGTCGGATCAGCACCTGTGTCCTGCACTCTTGCCATGTCCGCATCATCATACCAGCGCCATCAACTCGTAGGGAAGACCAGCCCTCGGCGTTCTTCGTGCAGTACTTGTTGACTGCATGGTAGACCGTTTCATCGTCAACAAGGCCGACAGCATTTGATATCTTCGCGGCGGTCTTGATTTGCTTATCGGAACTGACGAGTCGTCGTTCGAGGTATGGCGTGTTACGGTGTGCTGCGTAGTCGGCACCGGAGACACCAGGTTGGGAAACAAAGACGATGCTGCCCGATGAGCAGCCTTCTACTAATGGACGGAGCTTAGACTCGATGGTCGAGTGACTGGCGACTTTTGCGTCTTCTAGGTTGATGTCGAGCCTATATCATAATGTCAACATATGGGCTTGGTGGGAGGAATGGAGGAGAGGCGAGACGCTTACTCGTTTGTTGAGAAGAGGAAAAAGGGCGATGCATCTCTGAACGCATGCGCGCATTGCAAGGCCAGGGCGGCCGCTCCGAAATACCTTGTATGCATCTCTTGATTGTGTTTTGATGCCTTTATGAAAAGATAGATGCTGCCACCACCTATCTTGCTATTTGCCTTGTGACGTTGGTTGGCAGCTCGACATGGCGGATGAACCTCGGGAGAACCTCCAGCTCTCGTCGCCCGGGGATTGGTGAGGTGCAAGTACACTACCTCGACTACCTTACCTGACCTCATCCTGCCCTACCTATCTACCTACAATTCACCGACGAGTGTCGACCATCCTGCTAAGAATTACCAGTCGGGCTTCTCATTCTGAGACTGTATAATCGTTCTGCTTCACTTGTCGGTGGTGAAGAGTACAGCTGTGTGCTTACCATAATGTGCCCTCTCCAATGACTCTATCGGTGTCTTCAAAGATAACTCCACAATCCACTCAGCTGGGTCCAGATTGCGGAGCATCAACTTAGTAAGTTAGTTCAATGTCTCACACTGTCTGATAATATGAGTCCTTTTCCCCTCGTTGTCAGTAGCCATAGGTCCCAGCAGGCATGTAAGTGCGCGTTCGTTACCTGTCTTGATTGGCAAGATCCAACATGAAATTTCCATCAAAACCCAAGTCATATCCTCGTTGAAGACATGTCTTCTTCCACGCCTTCGCCATTCCCTTTCCTTTGCCGACCATACAGTCTTTTGATTAGCCAAGAATCATGCGCCCACTGTTACCAGGATCGTCCTCGGATGGCATGATTACTGTTGCCAGAGACGATTTATTCGAATACATTGCCTATGAGATCCTGGTCTCTCGCACCGAGCAATTATGGACCCAAGTCTCGTTCGATGCAGTCCAGAAGGGTCTCGTTAATGTATGTGAGCTCAACGCGATGGGCCACATTCATCCGAAGGCACCGGGCTTCGACCATCTTTTGGTTGAAATAGTATGTTCAGAGCTCGTCTCGGCTCCGGTATCTAGGATAATAGTACATTCTAACATTGACAAAGTCTGAGAAGCTCAAGAGCACAAGCCGAATGTCTGAGCCTTTCATGTTGGTCGTCATCACATGGACTGTAGTGCTTGTTGTACTGAAAGAAATGCAGGCCGTCGATTGAGGAGACGAATGATACTGTAGGCCTTAAGTGGACGCAACTCCGTGACCTGGAAAGTCATCCCAAAGTAAACGATGACTACGACATGTGCGACGAGTCACCGGAGAGATTGGAAGTGTAATTGACGACAAGGTTCTATACACAACGTAAAGTATAGCTGACATGACTTGACAGATCTGATACGGATGACTCTATATCAATTGTATCTATCGAATCCCAGTCGACTTCAAAAATGGATGACCAGCTAAAGCGCAGCGCTCTGCAAGGCCCGGATACCCCTACTGAAGAGACAATAATCGCCGAAGGTTCTCATGACACAAGAAACGGTGCCACTGTGCGAGGTGCCGATGCCATGGGCCAAGACCAGCTTGCTTCAGCTTCGACACCGGCAAATGATACGCGATTTAACATCCGTACTAAGCTTCATTCGTTTCTCAAGCTGCATGTACGCCGACGGCTTGCCGAAACCGTGGACAGGCTCAGTGGAAGTGAAATTGCTAATATAGCACCCACGATACCATTGCCAACACCTGTCGATGATACCCATTCCAATGAGGGAACTGGCACAATGCTGGCCGGAACTCTTCGTCAGAAGATTTCTGCTCATCAAATTGGTCGCCGAACGTCTACCGATCGCTTGACAACCTGTGTTGAGCATGGAAACAAATCGGCTGCCAGTGAAGTTGATGAGAAGGACGAAGCTACAAAGGGTGATATTGTAAATAATGTTGGAGACGATGCTCCAGTTGAGTGCGCCGAAAGGGTCAGCAGCTTACCTGGTTTACGTCCGACGTGCGACAAACCGACCCTACAGATGTTTATGGATCTGATAAGGACTCGAGAAGCGGCGAGTCCACCCTTACCTCAAGCATGGAAACATGGCTATCCATTAGACTGCCGGGCTGCACTTTGCACGTTACTATACGATGCCAAATGTGGGTCGCACAGTGATCCTACTGGACTGGCAGTGCATCTCGAGGGCCGGATCTTCCGGGGAAGTGAATCGGAACCTCAATATCTCAGCAGACTCGACCAAGCTAGTGGTTTCTCGGGTCGAGTTCCCCATTACACCGAGCAGCAGTCCGCGACGCTGCGTGAATACGCGAAGCTGCAACAGAAAATCATCAACCGAAGTCTGATCCAGCGTATCATTCAGAAAGCGGATGCTGAGCGTGCCGAGGCCTCTCGTGTTGCAAGCGATGCTCTACATGCTGACAGCAAGACTGATTCGATGCTGCATGAGCAGAACCGCGCATGGATGGTCGAGATTGCCGAATCTGCAGGTCTCCTCCCGTCCTCGACCAATGGAATGGGGTTCCAGAGACACTGCGAGATCCTGGCAAAGTGGAAGACATTCATTATGAGCCAAGACCAGCTCGTCACGCGCGACGGTTGGGAAGTCGCCCTACACCCCGTCAACGAAGCAGGTCTGTTATGCACCCTGGAACACACGATGACGCTCCCGGACAGCGAAGCCATCAGACTGTGTCAAGTATCCGGCGTTGCACCCGCCCTGCACAGGATGTGCTTTTCCGCCGCCAAGTGGCCTTCGAGTCTGACCGAAAAGGCGCTCCCGCTGCTCAACAGATACCGCGCCGCCATGGCCGCCGACCCCAAGAAGCCCGTCTCGAGACTCCCACTGCCAAGTGAAAGACCAAGACCAAGACCCAACGATGTACCATATCCTCCAAACTGCATATTTGCAACACTGCCAGTGTCCAATATATTCGATCCACCACAGCGCACCATGCCAAGCAGCTCGAAAGACCCAATCCGCACGCAACCCACGAGTCCAATACACTCCTACTCACCCACCAACGACCCTCGTTCTTCCATCGACCGTAATCCATCACTTCGAGTAGACGGCTGCAGTGTCGTACCCGAAGTGGCGCGTAAGGCTCTGCTCGACAAGGCTCCGATAATCCCGCCTTCCTCGTCCGCGAAGTGGTCGATTGATGGACAGGGTCACCCTACCGACGCCTGCCCACCTGGTTGTTTGGGACAGTGTATGTCGACTTCGCCCGCTCCGGGACAGCCGCGGTATAGTCCGAGGCGTATCTAGGGTCTACTTCGTCTTGCCCGAGTCAGTCGATGGATTAATGGGTGGTGTAGTTGTAGGAAATGTAAATTGGAGCGAAAACTGGTAATTTTGGGGTTGGAAACTGTGTAGATTGAATTTCACTTCTTACTATTATTGCTTCCTTGCCCTAAGTTCTTGAGATAGACCAGCCAACGTGATCCTGAATGATGGGTTGAGTTTGATCAATGGGTGCGTGTGTAAAGTTCGCGCAGGAATATGAAATCTAGGTTCCACGTAGGCTAAATATAATGTCCCAAGTTTTCAAGGCCTCCAAGCGCCAACATCTTCTCCAACCAACAAACATTCGCTATGGAAAAACATGACACCATCGCCAAGATCTAACCACCTTATCTCCTTAGACTCCCCTCCCAACAGCACCCACCTCCTCTGCCAGTCTCCTATCAAGCCTCAAAACCCTCCTCTCATACGCCGTGAACCGCACCACAGCATCCGTAGTTAAACAAGCCATATTGTCCTCCCCCAGCTTCCACACATCCTTGACACTAGCTAATGGAGGCTCGATGTTGTAGACTTCGAAATCAGACGGTATGCTTTGGGAGGCGTCGTCTTTGTATTTGTCGAGGGCGATCCAGCCGTTGAACCAGAGGGGTTGGAGGGAGGCGGTCAGGTGCAGGAGTTGCGGGCCGCAGATTGTGTGGTTGCTTTCTGTGGTTGGTTGTATTGAGGTTCTTCTTTTCGGGGTTTCTGGAGTGTCTGCTGGGTCTGTGGGTTGGGCGGGGTTGTCAAGTGTGTCTTCGATCGTGTTATCTGTCTGTACATCCCCGACGCTTAGGAGAGGCGAATCGGTCTGAGCAATGGAAGGTCGGAAGTGTCCCTTATCGTCTTCTTCGCTGCCCTTTGCTTCTGAGTCATCGTCATAGCCTTGGGTAGCACTGGTTATAGTGCTTTGATTGAATATCTCAGCATCAGCTGGAGGCGTCGCAGTGTCTTGCTTGATAGGTCCGTAGAGTTCGGATCCCATCGTGCCACGATGTCCGTCATAGAACGCATAGTCGCTATTCCCTAGGAGCTCTCATGCAAGCCAAAATGTTTCCTTGTCACCTTTCATACGCAAGTCAGCATTTGGCTAGACACGATCTAGCAGTTCACATCTCCGACATACCATAGACCATATCGTGGATCCCCTCGATGCCTTCTTCGGCATTACCATCACGATCTGGCCCGTTCATCCTCGTCACTAGCAGGAGCTCGACGAAATGCTTCCATTTGTCAACTAGAACACCGCCCGACTCCTGTTGATGCCCACTCTCGCCAGTCCATAGACGCGTCGCACGAGCAGACCGTGCGATTGGCTTGGGAAGAACTTTGTTCAGCCACTTGCGTTTCTCTTCTGGGAAGATACTGCGATCCCTGAAGAACAGAGCTCCGGTCTCCTTGTACTGTGGGTCTTCGAACAGGAGCTCTGGGTTGAGGAAGAAGACAGCATCCGCATCGATGGATATGACTTCTCGAAAGCTCGATAGCAGCATAGCGAAGGGTTTGGCCGCCCAACCAGCTAGCTCCCGGCCGTCGTCACGAACCATCTGTTTCATGTTTCTGGTGATCACGCCCGGAAGTTTCTCTAACTGATCTCGGTATTCGTCGCTGATGTCTGTGTTTCCCAAGTACATGACCTCTATAGGTAGATCGCAGCCCAAATGCCGCATTACAGGGATTGTAGCTAGGGGGTATGAAACCTGTGCTTCTCCTGCAGACAGCACGATACCCCGACCGGCATTGTGAAAACTAGCGCGTAAGCTCATATGATCCGCAAAGTAGGGAGAAGTCCAAGGGAACAGCAGGTCTCCAAGGCCAGTAACAAGATAACGAGAAGCTTTCGTACGTCCGTAGCTTTTGCGCAAGTGTGTAGCCTGAGAGATCCAGCTTGTTGTCGACATCATCGCGGATCAAACGCAACACATCGTCACGGACGTGTATACTGCTATTGTCGCTCACTAGATGGAGTGCCTCCCAGATGTGGAAACAGGATTTGAACGCCCGCGTCCTCGCGCCAACTTCTCTGAGCTTCTGGGCGCCCGTAGAGTGGAAATAGACGAGCAGATCATCTATCAGGCTTTCTTCTGGAAGTCGTGAGAGTACTGTCTGTACTGATGCTCGAATATCTTCTACTTCATCAACAGGATGCGAGATCAATGTCGGCTCAGCAGTTGTAGTATGGCTTGGGCGTATAACGTGCTGCTCGTGGCGTTTATAACTCCGCCTGTGAGAAGGAGGCCTGTCGACGGCATTGTCCTGCACGACTGGATGCTCGCCGCTCGGTGTCGCATCCGTACGTGGCATATGTATGCTACCCACATTCTCCTCGTGACGAGTTTCTGGAGGATTCAATGGATTCTTGAAGCTCGATTGCTGCCCGTTACCGGGCACAGAGAGGACGAGGAAGCAAACAACTAGACCAAGAAAAATGCATATCTTGATTGTAGCGCTGTGCCGTCGCCAGGATGGCCCGGAGGCACGATGATTGTTCCTCATAATCATAATCGTAGCAGCTCAATGCGACATTATTCTTTCCCTTACTCAAACATCGCCCTGCTGCTTTTGAACTTAACCGCTTTATGGTAGTTTGGCAGTATTCAGATGGGTTACGTAAGGTACATAGCCATTGTAAGAAGAGAGAAACGTGAGAGACGTCACACCCACTCATCGAGGCGGCCGGACGGTCCTCATTTTCATCGAAGGCTGGCCCCTCGGATAGCCAAGGGTCTGACATTTCAGCTGTATACTTATAGAACTTGTATTATATAGCGGCGGGTGGGAGACGGGAATGGCGCCTACCTTGGATACATGCGCCGCTATCCAGATTCACTTCATGATCACCTACCTTGGAGTACATGTACATATAGGATCCATAAGCATATTGTATACAGACCGAAAAAGGAAAGCACAGTCAGACCTATGAGGACTGAAGCTGCTTCGCAGTCAGTCCATACTCATCACGTATTTCAGATGGAACCTAAAGCAATCACAAGCACAGCTTGTGTTGGACCACCACCTAAGTATGTTACATGCGCCGTTGTGGTACTGTACCTAGGAACAGCAACGCTGAGGCGCCAGGTCAAGCTTTCCCTGCATAAGCGTCGAGCAACACTGTGATGCGACACTCACACTGTAGTCAATTGTACTGTAGAATTATCAGAGAGCTAAACAATCGTCCCTGAAGAGGGGTGGGCTAGTCGCATTCAGCTCACGTCAATTGCTTTCACGAGGTTCACTAAACCTAAGGTAAGGTACATGAAGTCTATCTAGGGCGTGACACTAGGATGCTACATGTCTGGGGCGGGATGGGAGACAACATTTACACGCTTGATACGTCTGACATAGAGCGACATCAAGCTTATACACAGACAAAGGATGTTACTACAGAGATCACAACAACCTTCTTCGACCTCCAGTCATCACGACCAAAGCATCAATGAAAGACAGGAGTCCAGCAAAAATTGCGCGATAGCAGCCATCCGAAGACAGATGCACGAGAGCACGCCGCCGCGCTGTGCAATGCAGGGCATTCTCTCGGGAGGAAGGCCTTTTTGATCGCCCCCCCCATCACAAGGTAAGTATGAAGAAAGAAAGTTGTGTTGATGGTTCAGAAGGCAAGTATATATACCCCATGAGCCCGGGCGCACGAGCCAGGTACGAGGTGAGTCATCCGGCGCCGGATTATCTTTAATCCAAGCGAGACTAAGCAAGCTCGCTGAATGAGCGGACTTAGGACGGATGTATCAGTGTTAACTCAGGTCGGTCCATCAAGATGGGTGCAGTCGTGGGTTGGTGAACGGCCGGCAGCTGCAACTTCACTCTTTGTATGAGGATACGATATCTCATGATATGGTATGTTCACTGAGGACTATCGAAGATGGCGACACATCTCATGCTTGAGAGGTAGGGAAAAGAGATACAGTAGATTGTGGCTCTGAAGCTCGTCTTATCAAAACAGCTAAATGACCTTCTCTCACTACTCAATTATAGATATATAGACGTTGAAAGGGTTTGGTCAGGAGGGCAATATCCAGGTCTCATCTCCGCACAATCCCATACTCTCCGTGAATGCATCTAATCGGTCCAGCATCCAACCAGACTGGACGATTCTGCCTCCGCCCTGCACCGTTTCATGACCCAGCTTGAAAGTAGAAGACATCGAACATCCGCTGGACGAGTATCGGAACTGCATGCATTCCTGCTGCTTTTCACATGCAGACCGGCATTCTTCGACTGATGTGATGTGTGCTTCGCTGCCATTGACAGGTATCATCACGTTCGACAGGTTATCCCAGTCTTCACGCGTTAATGCAAGCCTTGGAACGATGTAGTGCTCGAAGACATCTTTGTGACGCAAGAGTGGTTGTCCCTAAATGTCTCAGACATTGCCTCTTAGGTAGACCATCCTGACTTACTGCCTTGTTCCAAGCCTTCTCAAACTCCCAGAATTCGACAAAATCCTTCGGCGATAGGTGATGAAAGCTGACAGCCTCGTGAGACCAAAGTGTCTTGCCAAAATGTACCACGCCGATATCTATGTTCTTAGGTCGATCACCTTGCAGGTGCGGCCATGCCCAAGTCATCGGAATCCCTGCGTCGCTCATCGCCTTTCCCAAGACGCAATCACCTGCGATTTGTGTAGAGGTGAAATTGTTGTACATCGCCGCGTGCTGATCGCGTTGCTCCGAGACCATCTGAGCCGCAAAGTTCGAGAGGACTATACCAGAGCCTCCGTGCGCAAACAAAACATCCAGGACCTGAGTTTCGCTCCCAAGATAGTGAGGTTTAGATGGGTCAAGTCGCGAGAGCCAATCAACAAGGTTCGGCCACACAATGTAGGTATCTGCTTCTATGACGACGAACCATTTGGACTCTGGTCCGTGTAAGAAAGCCTTCTCAACCAGCGGTAGAAACTTCCACTTGTCGAGGCGCTAGGCTGGGTTATCCATGATACCTGTTGCTGTATTCGTTGCTGTCGCCCACCTCTTCAATTCGGATGGTTGGAAGGCTTTGCGGCCCTGCTCTTGCAACTGGTTGTAGAAGATGAAGTCTGCATTCGTACTTTTGATGTCTTCGTCAATGTCTTCAAGCACATCATAAACGTGATGACCCTCGACCTCCTCTTCAAGGTCTGAATATATCACGAGGTTAGGAACGCAGCGCAATGTTGTTCTGAGCTGCACCGGCAGTTTCTCTTCGATCTCGGTCGCCCCAGTCTTCAAGATTACCAAGGTATCTTCTAGCTCTGGCAAACATATACAGGTCGTCTCGTCACTTGCTCCCCATAAATCAAAGAGGCTCGTGTTCGAACTCGGCGACAAATGCCAGACTTGTACTAACATCACTAATAACAAGAGAGCGGATAAGAGAAATGTCTTATGGCGAAGAAAAGATGGACAAGTCGTCAGCGACATGCTAAGAGACGAAAGAATGTATGATGCGATATAGGGGTAAAAATCAGGAAGAGCTCTTATCAATTCTATATACAACAAGACTGGGCCCCGTCCGTTGAGAGTGATACTATTATCAGCATCGTCGAGTGTTTCTGTCTTCAACTAGATGATGTCGGCGCTAAATGGTACTATGGCGCTTACATAGGTCATGCGTTGGGTGTCTGATCATTTTATCCAAAACACTCGCAAATTCCGCTCTCAGCATAGTCATTGCCAGCCCCCGACGCCGACCTCGTCTCGTTGATGATACTTAGCGCCCACATCTTTAGGTAGCAGGTCTCTGATCGTTTGTACATCTCCTTGACTTATGAGAAAATCTTAGGAAGAAATGGAAATACACTCTTCATCCCCACTAGCTTTCGTTCTGGTTGTAAGCGCGCGCTTATAGCCTAATGATCCAACTGCTCATCACAGTACAACAGCGAAATGCCTGGTGATATCTATACTGTTTTGCCTAACTGTAGTAGAAGGTCATGGTCTTATCATGCTTGTATGTGATCCAGTTCTGTACACACAAGTTAGTCGCCAAATATGCTGCTTCTACTCACACTGCTGGTGTACTTTATGGAGCTAGTTCTCGGAGGCTATCCACTGCCTCTACCAGGCAACGCACCTCTGGTATACACAGATGGCAGATTCGATGAGCCAGATGGACTCGTTATTACATACGCAGTGGGAACAACGCTGGATGCTAGTTGGACCACGACCTATGGGAAATCTAATCTGTGGCTCAGTGCAGGGTTGGACTTCACCTCGCCGACTTCTCTAGCTGGTGAGTTTCTCGATGTGGTTGCTTATATCCATGGTTCCTGTAAATTTACTAATGCAGAACCTGGTGTGTTAGTTAATAGTGCCCAAAAGTGGTATCTGTGGACCGTAAATGCGATTTCTTGAATGCTTCTGAGATCTACGTCCTGCGAGTCGTCAATGCTCTCGGCACAGAGTACGAGCAGAAGCGGGATGGATTCATGAGCGCAACCCTCTACGTCCGTCCCATGGAGGCGGTTGCTTCGTCGAGTGGCTTGTTGGGACCAACATCTACATTATCGCCATCGGTCGAATTGTCAGGCCAGTCCGTGCTGGGGTCAAGTCTGAACTTAGTATCGTCCATGAACACTGACATGGGGACCTCCTCAAAAACGCAAGTGGTCACGCCTACTGGAGCCGTGGATGCCGCCGCCAGCGGTGAATTTACATCACGAGATCCTACACTACCGTCCCTGCCTACAGCGACGGCCTCGGCAGCCGACGTGCACCCCTCTCTAAGCACGGGTGCAAAAGCCGGAATCGGGGTGGGAGTGAGTCTAAGTGCCGCAGGTCTTATCATGTTGATCGCAGGTGTATGGTCCTGGAGAAGGAGGAGAGCCTGGAAAGGTAAGAGATTGGAGGATATAGACAATTCCACGTGTTGGAGCCGAAGCAAAATCTCGAGGTATGCGCCTGGAAAACAAGAAAATGGACCGGTCGGTCTAGGTTTCTACCTGCCGTCACCACGAGAGCTGGGGACTGATCCTAAAACTCCGCACGAACTGATCGGGTCGTGGCGTTAGATCTTGCGACTTGCCAAAACTTGTCGAGGGTTTGGAGGCATTAGCAGGACCAGAAGCAAAACAAAAGTAAAACGTACAGCAGCTGGGATTCCCACGTGGTCACCCACCGTAGTACTAATCAGCCGGTCAACTGCTTATGTCTGGCAGAGCGGACGGGATGCCCAGTTCTCAGCTGCCTGTGGCCGTACGTGGGTTGTACAAAGTTCGCATCGAATATATACTTGAATAAAAAGAAAGTGAATGCCCCTCGACATGCCCAGCTTTAGCCTTTTGATTTGCCATTTGAGATATCCTACGGAACACTTGTGCTAGTCACTCACCGATTTGCCTTGACGCAATGACCGATCACGGAACACTTGGCGGAAGACGTATGGCCAGGCCAGGATGGCCAGCTGCGAACATTTGGGCAACGGCATTAAGTACAATCCAGAGAAGTTGAAGAAGTTGAGTTGGAATTATATACTAATCAAGCCATGCAAACATCAAAAATACAAGCATCATTCGTGCCTACTAGCGCCGGGTCATGCAAGAGATGTTGATGTTCTGTAAAGGACTGATTTCGCGAGCAAGGCGAAATGGTAGAGGTAGATGTGTTTGAAGCCGAAATGAGGCAGGCCACAGTGAAGTTGGCTTGCTGAGAAGTAAGCAGCGCTTTTTTTTTCGTTACACCACTTTACATGAAGTCGTCGCTAGTGTGTCAAGTCAGCACTGAGAAAAACGAGTGTGATGATCATCAGAACTAAAAACTTACTCGTCGAGGCCGTCATCGTATGCAGCCGTGTCCACTCTATCAGCCATGCCACGTCCACCGGCAAGACTGGTCTTGGTCTTTGCAGCCTTGGTCTTCTTACCACCCTTTTCTGCAGCCTTCTCCTCCTTCATCTTCTCGTTGGACAAGGTGGTGAGACCACTGGCGATCTTCTTGATCTGGTCGCTGGGAAGCTCCTTGACGATCTGCTTGGTGAATTCTTGCATGAAGAGGGTGTACTGTGCCTTCTTCGCGTTCTTGGCGAGAAGAGGAGCGAGAGTATCACGCAGCTGAGTGAATTGATCCTTGGTGTTGGGGTTGAAGAGGGCGAGAGTGGAAAGATCGATGGTCTCTCCAGAATCATCGTCCTGGACAGTGATGTGCTTGCCTGCCGCGCGGTTGCTGGACACACCGATGCCGTCGAAAAGGTCCTCGGCGTGCTTGAGGTCGGACTCGATCTGTTCGGCACGTAGTCTGGCACGACGGTCGGCCTCGTCCTCTTCGCTGTCGTCCTCTTCCTCCTCGTTGGCCAGTCTTCGCCTCAGGTTCTCTTGCCGCCTCTCCTCGATCCTTTGCGACTTGGACTTGTGGTTCTTCTTGGCTTCCTCTGCGGCTTTTTGCTTGGCCTCCTCTGCCTTTTTGGCCTTCTCCCTCTCTACCTCAGAGTCCTCGGCGGCGTCCCACGAGTCCAGGACGTCATCCTCCTCCTCGTCGTCGAATCGGCCGCGACGCACGACAATCTGGGGAGAAGAGGGAGTCTCGTTCTCAGACTCTTCGTCGTCTGTGAGAGTCAAGGGTTAGATCTGACATGCATCTTTGGTGTTTTGTTCTTGCGCAAAGTGAAGAGAGATGACGCACCCCATGATCCACCGGCCATGTTTGCTGATTTGGAGTGAGTCGACAGGTGAGTATCCGTACAGAGTCAACGGATGTATGCTTTGCGCGAGCACTGCTGGTGTTGTGGAGAAGAGCGTAGACTGCGAGAGCGAGATGGCAGATGGAATGTGAACAACAATACGAGGGGTAAATGGATCTTTTGGTGGGCTGTAGGGAAAAAGTTGGTTGGCTTGTGATTCTTGCCCGATTCGGATTCGTGCCCGACCGCCAGAGTCTGTGGGAGGGTCCGTGCGTGGAATTGCGTAGACTCAGTCAACTGTTAATTGAGGAAGTTTGGAGAGTCAGAGCCAAGACCCCCAAGTGAAGTGTCACCGTCATGTCCCTGAGGCATCCGTGCTGCTTCTATTGGATGAAACGATTGGCTGCAGCCATGGCAAGCTGGCCTGGCCTATTGAGCTGCACTCCCCAGTTCTTTGGTCCCAAACTACTCGTAATCCGACACTTGTGCAGAGAGACCTGGAGGAAACAAGCAGTGCAAGTGTGCATCAGCATCAGCATCAGCAATCAAACATCACTTCTGTCTTCCTCTCTCCCTCCTTTCACCCACTCTTGGATTTAATCATAACCGCTACCCCCTCTAATCTGACGCTGTTACGATTCTCATTGCCAATCGCCTCACGCGCGTTGTTTGTATCATATTCAATCCTCACTGTCGGGCTCTCGGCGCCCTGAAAGTACAGTAAAGTACAGCTTCCTTCCCGCTCTTACTTGTTGTTACCTACTCCTGAGGTCGGATGAGATCGCACCGCGACAATGGCGCCTCTCCCTATCAAGTTCACCGAGCTCCTCCAGGTATGTATATATTCCCATCGAGTTGCTGAGCTCATCCTCCGTGCGACGACACCCGCTAACATTGCTGTAGCTCTCATCAGCTGGAATTGAAGTAAGTATAATAGCGACTGCCCCCATTTCACACACCACTAGGCAGCACTCTGGTGTCGTGCGCCTTCCGTTCTCGTACTGACCGTGTCTTCACCGCTTGTAGCAATCAGCAATCAGTTTCAGCTCATGTGTAAGTCAATGCCTATAGCCTCCGACCCCTTCTTCTGTACCTCGTTCGCCCGCTCACCATCATCCTCCTTCACAGACATTAGAGTCAGATTACTACGTCTGTGTGCGCCAGCAATTGCCCGAGGCCACGCAGCCCGAAGTGGTCATAATCAACCTCAAAAACAACAATGCCGTCACACGCCGCCCCATCAGAGCCGACAGTGCCATCATGCACTGGACGCGGGAGGTCGTCGCCTTGAGGGCGCAACAACGCGTCCTTCAGATCTTCGACCTCGCTTCTAAGAGCAAGCTCAAATCTACCAGCATGCAAGAGGATGTCGTCTTCTGGAAGTGGTTCAGCGAAAAGAGCTTGGGTCTCGTCACCACCAACGCCGTCTACCACTGGGATGTCTTCGATCCCGCTCAGGCCGAGCCCAAGAAGATGTTTGACCGCCACAGCGAGCTCAGCGGCTGCCAGATCATCAGCTACAGGGTCAGCGAAGACGAGAAGTGGTGCGTTCTCATTGGCATTTCCCAGGTCCAGGGACGTGTTGTCGGAACCATGCAGCTCTTCTCCGTCGACCGCGGTGTCAGCCAGAAGATCGAGGGTCATGCCGCTTCCTTTGGCAAGATCAGACTCGAGGGCGCCCCTGCCGACACCAAGCTCTTCACCTTCTGCAACAGGACTCCCACCGGCGCCAAGCTACACATCATCGAGATTGACCATCAGCAAGGCAACCCTGTGTTCCCCAAGAAGGCCATGGATGTCTTCTTCCCCGCCGAGGCGACCAACGACTTCCCTGTCGCAGTGCAGATTGCGGACAGGTACAAGATCATCTACATGGTCACCAAGTACGGCTTCATCCACCTTTACGACCTCGAGACCGGTTCTGCGATCTTCATGAACAGAATATCCAGCGACACCGTCTTCACCTGCGCTTCCGATGTCGACTCGACGGGCATTCTTGCCGTCAACCGCAAGGGACAAGTGCTTCAGGTCAGCTTGGACGAGCAGAACGTCATCCCCTTTCTGTTGGAGAACCCGGAGAATGCACAGGTCGCCTACAAGCTCGCCTCTCGTGGCGGTCTAGCTGGAGCCGAGTCGATCTACCAGCAGCAGTTCGAGTACCAACTCACCAACGGTCAGTATGCTGAGGCTGCAAAGACGGCTGCGAACTCGCCCCAGGGCTTCCTTCGCACACCACAGACCATTGAACGCTTCAAGTCTGTTCCTGCTCAGCAAGGCGCTCTGTCCGTCATCTTGCAGTACTTCGGTATGCTCCTTGACCAAGGCAAGCTGAATCAGCACGAGACCATCGAGTTGGCGAGACCTGTCCTCGCCCAGAACCGCAAGCACCTCTTGGAGAAATGGATGTCTGAGGGCAAACTTGGCTGCTCCGAGCAGCTCGGTGACCTTGTCCGACCCTACGACCTAAATCTGGCCAGTCAGATCTACAAGGAGGCTGGTGTCTCACAAAAGGTCATTGCCGCCATGGCTGAGTCTGGAAACTTTGAGCAGATTATTCCCTACTCGAAAGAGACTGGCTACACCCCCGATTTCAATGGCCTACTCCAGCACATTATTAGAGTGAACCCGGAGAAGGGAGCCGAATTCGCAACTGCCTTGGCAAAGGAGGACGCTGGACTGATCGATACCGGCCGCGTGCTCGACGTCTTCCAGTCTCAGGGTCTGATCCAGCAGGCTACCGCTTTTGGACTGGATGTCCTTTCAGCTAATAGGGAAGAGGACGGTCCTCTCCAGACTCGTCTTATCGAGATGAACCTCATGAACGCTCCTCAAGTCGCAGATGCTATTCTAGGAAACGAGATGTTCACTCACTACGACCGCGCACGCGTCGGCCAGCTCTGTGAGCAGGCAGGTCTGATGACCAGGGCTCTGGAGCACTACACCGACCCAGCCTCTGTCAAGCGTGTGATTGTCCAGACCGACAAGATTCCTGAAGAGTTCCTCATTGCCTACTTTGGCAACCTCACTGTCGATTTGGCTCTCGAGTGCTTGGACGAGATGATGAAGTTCAACATCCGCCAGAACCTCCAGGCTGTCGTCAACATCTCAAAGAAGTACTCGGATTTGTTCGAACCCCACCGCATCATCGACCTGCTCGAGAAGTACAAGACCGCCGAGGGTCTGTACTTTTACCTCGGCAGCATTGTCAACGTGGCTCAGGACAAGGAGGTCACGTTCAAGTACATCGAGGCCGCTACAAGAATGGGACAGATGCAGGAAGTCGAGAGAATCTGTCGCGAGAGTGACTACTACGATCCGGAGAAGATGAAGAACTTCCTCAAGGAGGCCAATCTCACCGATCAACTACCTCTTATCATTGTTTGCGACCGTTTCGATCTCGTCCACGACCTTGTCTTGTTCCTTTACAAGAACCAGCAATTCAAATCGATCGAGGTCTACGTGCAGCGCGTCAACCCGAGCAGGACTCCTGGTGTCATCGCAGGTCTGCTCGATGTCGACTGTGATGAAAACATCATCAAGGGTCTTCTCGCATCTGTGCCGCCTGAGATGATCCCCGTGGGACAGCTTGTCCAAGAGGTCGAGACTCGCAATCGTCTCAAGCTCCTCCTTCCTTTCCTCGAGAGCCTGCTTGCTCGCGGTGTCGACGATCAGGCCATCTACAACGCCCTTGCCAAGATTTACATCGACAGCAACAACGACCCTGAGAAATTCCTTAAGGAGAACGATCAGTACAACACCCTCGAGGTGGGTAAGTATTGCGAGAAGCGTGATCCCAACCTGGCTTTCATTGCCTACAGCAAGGGTCAGAACGATCTCGAGCTGATCAACATCACCAACGAGAACTCTATGTTCAGGGCTCAGGCTCGCTACCTCCTCGAGCGTGGTGATATGGAGATCTGGAGCTTTGTCCTCAGTGCCAACAACATGCACCGCCGCTCCGTTGTCGACCAACTCATTGCGACTGCCGTGCCGGAGGCACAGGACCCTGCAAAGATTGCTCTTGTCGTGCAGGCCCTTATCGATGCTGATATGCCCAGTGAGTTGATTGAGCTCCTTGAGAAGATTATCCTTGAGCCTTCGACTTTCAGCGACAACACCACCCTGCAGAACCTCCTTATCCTCACTGCCTGCAAGTCTGATCGTGCTCGTGTCTCTGGTTACATTCAGAATCTCGATGCATACACTCCTGACGAGATCGCGACTCAGTGTATCGAGGTTGGCATGTACGAGGAGGCCTTTGAGATCTACAAGAAGGACAAGAACTACCTCGCCGCAAGCAACGTCCTCGTCGACCATGTTGTGTCAATAGACCGTGCCAGCGACTTCGCCGAGGAGGTCGACCTTCCTGAGGTTTGGAGTAAGGTCGCCAAGGCTCAACTGGATGGTCTTCGCGTTGGCGATTCAGTCGAGTCCTACATCCGTGCAGGTGATCCATCGAACTACAACGAGGTCATCGAGACTGCCACTCACGCTGGCAAGGACGAGGAGCTCATCAAGTATCTGCGCATGGCACGCAAGACCCTGCGTGAGCCTGCAATTGACACCGGTCTCGCTTTCTGCTTCGCTCGCACCAACCAGTTGCCTGAGCTCGAAGAGTTCCTCCGCGCTTCTAACGTTGCAGATGTCGAAGTTTCGGGAGACAAGGCGTACGAAGAGGGTTACCACGAGGCCGCCAAGATCTTCTACACCAGCATCTCGAACTGGGCCAAGCTTGCCACCACGCTCGTCCACCTTGAGGACTACCAAGGTGCAGTCGAGTGCGCGCGCAAGGCGAACAGTGTCAAGGTGTGGAAGCAGGTCAACGAAGCCTGTGTGGCCAAGAAGGAGTTCCGCCTGGCGCAGATTTGCGGTCTCAACCTGATCGTCCATGCCGACGAACTTGCAGACCTTGTCAAGCAATACGAGTGGAATGGCTACTTTGATGAGCTCATCTCCCTTCTCGAAGCTGGTCTGGGTCTTGAACGAGCTCACATGGGAATGTTCACCTCGCTGGGTGTAGCTTTGACCAAGTACCATCCAGAGCGCGTGATGGAGCACCTTCGCATTTTCTGGGGCCGTCTGAACATCCCCAAGATGATTCGCGCCTGCGAGGAGGCTCACCTGTGGCCCGAGCTCGTCTTCCTGTACGCTCACTACGACGAATGGGACAACGCCGCTCTTGCTATGATGGAACGCGCGGCCGACGCTTGGGAGCACCACACTTTCAAGGATACCATTGTCAAGGTGGCCAACCTGGAGATCTACTACCGCGCGCTCAACTTCTATCTGCAGGAGCAACCATCGCTACTTACGGATCTGCTCCAGGCACTGACGCCTCGTGTGGACGTGAACCGCGTCGTTCGCATGTTCGAGAAGTCGGACAACATCCCCCTGATCAAGCCTTTCCTCCTGAATGTGCAAGCTCAGAACAAGCGGGCAGTCAACGACGCCATCAACGATCTTTTGATCGAAGAGGAAGACTACAAGACGCTCCGTGACTCGGTGGAGAATTACGACAACTACGATCACTTCACGCTGGCGCAACGTCTAGAGAAGCATAATCTCGTGTTTTTCAGACAGATCGCCGCAAACATCTACCGCAAGAACAAGAGATGGGACAAATCCATCGCCTTGTCCAAGCAAGACAAGCTGTTCAAGGACGCCATCGAGACGGCGGCCATTTCGAACAAGGGCGAGGTCGTGGAGGAGCTTCTCCGCTACGTAAGTGACTTGGCAAGGCCCTCTTGTGATGTATCTGCTAATATTTTGCGCTATAGTTTGTCGACATTGGCAGCCGCGAGTGCTACGTCGGTATGCTCTACGCATGCTACGACCTCATCCCTCTTCACGTGGTCATGGAGCTGTCATGGCGTCACGGACTGAACGACTTCACGATGCCATTTATGATCAACTACATGGCACAGCAGGCACAGTCTATCGACCAGCTGAAGAGAGACAACGAGGAGCGCAAGGAGAAGGAGAAGACGCAGCAGAAGGACGAGGACAACACGCCCATCCTCGGTGGATCGCGCTTGATGCTCACGCAAGGCCCGATGGGCGGCGCACCGAGCCCAACTCCGTACGGCAATGGTGTGATGCCGCAGGCGACGGGCATGATGGCTCAGCCCACCGGTATGGGCTACGGCGGATTCCGATAGAGGACTTGAGATGAAAGCCTCGTGTTTAGGAGAGGTTGGCGCGGGCGGGACACGATGTATACTAGTGGTGGAGTGTTTTCATCTTGCTCTAGAACAGCTTCTGTCGTGACCCCCCATTCTCGGGTTTCCAATGACCATGGATACCTTATGCTGTCTGGCGGGGCAAGAAGGGGTCGTGTAATACAGTAGTTCATTTATTAGAATGCAGTCTACTTTTCAACATGATTGTCGTACCTAGACAGCTGCATAAGGCGTGAAGGTGTCACCAGTGAGCCTTTGCATCCGATCGGGGATGGGGATCTACATAGGAGCTTGCTGTGGGTCATTTATTTGATGATTAATCGGGGTCCAGTGGATGGTCAAGTACTCGGCAGTGGACAGGTCTCCATGACTCGGCAGTAAAGAGGTCGATGACTGCTTCCGCATGAATGGTCAAGGAATATAAACGAGCGCCATTGTAGCGCGCCTGTGGGGAAAGATTGATGAATCGAGTATTCGCGCTGGAATGCACATGAATGTCTCGTGTTCGTTGCAGGTAGGCGAGTGACGATGACGGAGATGTACTTGTGCAGTATATCGAGTACAGTATCGTTGTATCACTAGTGATATAAGGCAAGGTAAGGTAAGGCTACCTTAGATTAGATGGGCAAAGGTGAGAAACAAGGGGCGAAGCGGGCTGCGGGCAGATGAATCACATGCGTTTCTCAACCCTTGTAGCTTTCTGTCATGTGAAAGAAATATGACGAACGAGTTTAGTGTAACTCCGTAGAGAAGTGCCAGAGGTACAGTAGTAGGTAAGGTACGGGGTAAAAGGTGCAGAAAAAGAAAGATACGGCGATTCCATCATCTCAACAAGACCCTCGCGGTCTTCTTCTTCTGCTCTCGAATCCCTTTTTCCATCTCACAAACACACACAAGGTGTCTCCTTTTTGTCGTCAGAAGTCTGAGCTCTCGAGGGCAGACAGGCGTCGTACGATTTCTTTGTTTCGGCAATACCTACCTTACCTTAGCCAGCACTCTGCAAGCCACTCCGCCATATTTTCTGTCTGTACCTTGGCTTGTCCTGAGTTGACTTGACTTGACTTGACTTGACTTGACTTGACTTGACGTTATCGTACCTTTGGCTTTGCTTTGCCTTTACTTTTCCAAGATTGGTGCCAACCGCTGTGCAATCCACACGCTGTCACTCACTCACTCACTCACGACACACCCAACCCGGCCCGGCCAATCAGTCGATTCGCATCATTCCTGACCTGACCTGACCTGACCTGACCGTCGTCGACCACCTTCCACCTTCCACCTTCGTGACTGTCAATCATCATGTCGGCAGAAGGGACACCTCCTCTGCTGCGTCCCAAACCTCGCAGACCCTTTGAGATTGGTCCCTTGTCATCCACCACAACCTCTTCGTCTCAGCCGTCACCGGAACCGCACACCACCTCTCTCGACGATGAAAAGTCCACCACTGTCCCGAGCCGCAGTCGCAGTATTCTCAATCTCACATCCTCCACTCTCGCCGGTGTCTTCGGCTACCCGTCAGACCGGGACGAACCGCCCACGCCGTGGGGCAATGGCACCCAGACGCCCATTGATGGACTACGGCAGGAGCTGGGAGATCTGCTGAGCAATGGCAAGAGCATGGACGAGGCCTTGATGATGCGCAGTCGAGAGCGCAGAGGCTCCATGCTGAGCCAGTCCGCTCGACGAAGCCGCACTCTTCACAAGCCGAAAAAGACCAAGACCATCAAGGGCTACTGGATTCCTCTTTTCTTCAAGACTGCTGTACTGGCGCTGATCGGTGTGGGCTATGGCGCTTTTATCCGTCATGTGCACGGCAGGAAGCAGTTGGCTCCCGTGCGGGTCAATGGCTTGAATCACGAATCTCCCTATTATCTTGTCTTCTGGGCCTTCATGGGCACAACACTCGGCTGGCTTATGCCCTATGTCGACAGCATCTGGAATGATGAGAACGATGATGACGAGGACGCCATTGGTGTCGGGTACAAGACGTTGGACAACGCAAAGATGCCACAAGCCACTGGCCGATCAGGCTGGACACCTGTCTGGAACGACTTGGTCAGGACGGCTGGAGTCTTCAGTGGCATCGCATTCGCAATTGTAAGTTTTCGGTAGCCACGCCACATTGTTCGGATACTAATCTATGCTTCAGCGTCACATCCCGTGGCACTCGACTCTGCAACTCGCCCTGACTCTCACACTCTCGAATCCAACACTATGGTTTCTTCTGGACCGCAGCGCCCCCGGATTCATCCTCAGCACCACAATCGCTCTGTCAGGCACCGCCCTGATGCTGGGCATAAAGCCGGACCTCGTCCCATCACCATCTCTGTCGTCTTCCCTGTCAGCAGCTGTGAACAACAGTGCCGCAGCAGCACAATCGGCTTCGAATGCCGATCATCTGCGATCGTCGGGCCTCGTCGCCGGTCTGTTCAGTCTCGAGTCTGTCGGCGTGGCTACTTGGATCGTCACTGTTCTTTTCGTCGCCTGCGTCTGCTTTGGGAATATCGGCCGGAGGCTGTAAAAGCAGGGCCTTACTTTAAGGAGAGCAAAAAGGGAAAAGGAAAGGTATATATACGTCTGATTTGTTCTTTTGGGTCAAGACTACAGCAACCGAGGGCGGGCATGTGTAAAGGAGATGGTGACCGATGGCATCGGGAGGGAAACTAGCATAACAGGGGGCGAAGGGCTCGTCATTGTACACTTTATAGTCTTCCTCTCCCAGCGGAGAGAGAAATGACAGAACAAAACATGTGAGCGTTTCACGCGTGTCACAGTGATCAGTCGTATACCTTATTGAAACCAGAGGCCGCGAGAGAGAGAGAGAGAGAGAGAGAGAGAGAGAGAGAGAGCAAAGAGACTCACGACTCATTCATGGATGACTTCCCATGACTCTTGTGGCTTCTCATGACTCCCTCCCTCCCTTCCTTCTTTCCATTCCAAAACTCGGCTCGTGAATCTCAACCCTCCCCCTCCTACTTTTTAAGCCTCACATCTCGAATCTGATGTCCCATATCCAGCCGAATCCAGCAGGCACGCTCTGTAATCCTTTCTTGTTTCCGTTTCCGTTCACCTTACTGTAGGTTGGGCACATTCCATTCCATCCTATCCCATCCCATTCCATCGCACATACCTCAACCTAAGATCCTTTCTTTCCCCGATCAGTGAAGGAGCACAAGCTCAGGCCATTGATTTATTAATTCATTCATTCATTCATTCATTCATTCATTCATTCATTCATTCATCCATCCATTGATGAATCCGAAACTCTCGCTGACTTTCTTCCCCTTGTAGACTTTTACTTGCCCTTTTTGACGCTTCTGCTGGACGTACGTTCAAGTTGAATTAAGGAATACTATACCTTGTTTTACAGGACCTTGGCTTGGCTGCTTCGTCCTGTCTTTCCTTGCTTACATGGACGAACACACCAGATGCTGACGAAGACGGACCGAACAACACGAACGAACGTACGTGGGAGCGAGAGCATTCTCAGAACACTTAAAATACACAGCATCCAGAGCGAAAAAAGTTGAGCCAATGATCAAGTAAACATGATTGACGACGGAAAAACAAGCCAAGATGAAGATAAACGCAAAATATATACATTCTAAAAAGCACTAAGGTATCATAGGATTTTTCGAACTCCCCCCATTTCCAGAGGTCGTTCCGGACATGCACTGAAGAAAAAGGGACACGTAGACAAGTGTTGAGTGAGACAAGCCCACTGAACACCTGACCCTTTTTCTCTCGCAGCCACGCAACACAACTAACAGAAGATCTTGTACACCTTCTTCCACTTGGGCCAAGCGGCCTGTTCGGCACGCTCCTCGGCGAGCAGCTCTGCCAGGTTCAACTCTCTGATACCCGTGTGCAGATCCATGTTGTGGCTGCGCACGAACGGAGTCCTGTACCAGATCTTGTAGCCCAGGTAGAATGCAATGACGACTGGAGCAGCGAGATACGCCTCGAACCAGTTCTTGACGAGCTCGTCCGCAGTCATGTCTGCGTAGCCGATAGGGGCGAAACCAGTCCAGAACTGAGCGATCAGAACAAGGCAGTTGAGGATGAAACCAATCCATGAACCAATAAGGCCAGGCTGGGAGCGGTAAGCGAGCTCGTCGAGGCTGTGGCCTTGCACCTTCCAGCCCTTGCGGAAGCGGATGTGGGCCAAACAAATAGATCCCCAGGTGAAGATGGACGAAAGACCTGAAAGGGCAAGCATCCAGTTGAAAGCCTCACCCTGGACAGAGGATCCAGCAAGGAAAGCCAAGAAACCAAGGACCGACGCGATGACAATAGAAACAATGGGACGGCCAGTACGATCAATGTATCCGAGGATCTTTGGTGCTTGTCCTTGGTCGGCAAGGGCGGCAAGAGTGCGAGACGAACCATAGATGGAGGAGTTTCCGACAGACAAAACCGCAATCATAATGACGACGTTCATTACCGATGGAAGTCCGCTGATACCGGCGTTCTTGATCGCAATGACGAAAGGAGAGGCGGAAGCATCTGCGCTGCTGGTACCGTTCAGGAGCTTGTCGTCATTCCAAGGGACCAACAGGCCGACGAGAGTGAGCGAGACAATGTAGAAGAGGGTGATACGCCAGAAGACCTGCTTGACGGCGGTGGGAAGAGACTTGCGAGGGTTCTCGGTCTCGGCTGCAGCAAGACCAACAAGCTCGGTACCAGAGAAAGCAAAAGCTGCGGTGACAAAGACCGAACACAGACCCTTGAATCCATTGTGGAATGCACCAGGGTTGTGCCAGTACTTGCCGCCGATGTAGCCACCTCGAGGGCCACCTCCAGCAGCGAGAATAATACCGAGAATGATAAATCCGATGACGGCCAGAACCTTGATGATGGCGAAAACGAACTCGGCTTCACCGTATCCTTTTACACCGAACAAGTTGATAGCGATGATGACGAACAAGAAGATGGCTACCCAGGCATCGTTGTTGATTGATCCTTGAGTCCAGTAATCGATGGTCAGAGTAGCAGCAACAATCTCAAGCGGCAGGACGACAAGCCATTGCAGAGCGTAACTGTTGATGTTGTAAGCAAGATGTTTTCCCGATGCTGACAAACCCGAAAGAACTTACTTCCAGCCCATGGCAAACCCCCAGGCAGGGTCAAGGAAACGTGTCGAATATGCAGAGAAAGAACCAGCGACGGGGAACAAAACGGCCATCTCTCCTAGAGCATGCACCGTACAGTAAAGCATAATACCGATGATACCATAAGCGATGAGCAGTGATGCAGGTCCTCCATTTGCTAGCGAACTACCTGAACCGACGAAGAGACCAGTACCTACAAGACTGTAAGTCAAGAGCGTTCCTGCAGCAGTTGCTGTCTGAGAGACAAGACTTACCAATAGAACCACCGATAGCGATCATCTGCAGATGACGACCTTTTAGAGATCTCGCCAGCCCTGTGTCTGCTGTTGCGGCCACTGCAGTCTCGACATCGAAGGTCTTGCCTTCTGCGGCACCCTTGGGAGTCGCATGAGCGTTGGGGTCGCGCTTGAATGAATCTACGAAGCGTGTGGCAAAGGAGCCTTTGTATGAGGTGCTCTGTCCATACTCAACAGCACCGTGATCCTCGCCAGTGTAAGGTGATGATGGGCCGGCCTTCTCGATGTCGTCCATTGTGGATGATGTGTCGTCGTAATGTCAAACACCTGTAAGCGATGTAGAAGAAAGATACAAGAAAGGCAGGCTTGGTCTCGTTACACAAAACAAGCTGCACTAGCTACTACTTCCAGCCTCGAAGTCTATAATGAACGATTTATATTTTTGGGACACCGTTTTTCTGAAGAGTCGGCAGAGAGCATCGCTTTTATTTCACGCAAGCCAAGGCGCGTAGAAAGAATGTGCTAATAGAGTTATGGAAGATGTACTGCTAGGCTGGCCTCAAGAGGACGATGAATGGTTGGAATCAAAAGCGCTATCTACGGGCGCGCATTGATGCACGCCTTCCCGACGCCACCATCATCAGATAGTCCCTCAGTAGGGTGCACCACTGCCCCGGGTCTGTAACGACGGAACGGTTAATACGTAGGATTCGGAAGAAATACTTGTGCGAAAGTACCCATAGTGGTGAACGACAGCTTTGTACCCAGGACTTTTTGGTTATTGCTAATTCGCCGTAGGCCTTGATCTACTTCGACTTTTCGATGTTCTATGAGGGGGAAACATGCGTCGCAGATGGACGTTCACTTTTGCAGCTCCCTTGAGAGGACGATCATGCAGTGAAGTCTAGAATGGCAAGGCGAGGCAAGGTACAGTAAAGCAGGACCTCGATCACTGTGTCTCTGGGGATCCCAATGTCTGACGCGCAAGGACCACTTTTCGAAGAGGGTCTCGCGTGTCCAGATACCCTGACCCCACTTGGCCACGCTTGTTGATATCTAAACTCGGTCAGCGCCGCCTATTGCTTTATGTGGTGCGCCAAATCGAGAGACGTAATTCTCCACACACATATAATATGGAGCCCAGATAAGACAGAACAAACTAAGGTAAGCTTTTTCTTTCCTCACCAGCTTGACACAAGAGTCTATAGTAATACCGTACATGGCCGTTTCTTATGTTCTTGCGTATCTATTCTATGACGGAATCAGGATTCTGATTGATACATCAGCCTACCAAAACGAAAACTCAGTATCTGACGTGTACGATCCATGTATCCGTTGTCCGTTGTCCGTCGAGCTCCTTCCGGCGACGTAAGGCGACTAAGGTTGCATTTTGCTTCTTTGCAATCATGTCGTACTACGGAGGATGGGCGCCTTTGAGTAGACGGCTTGACTCAGCGGGCCCCGAAGCACGAAGCACGGAGACGAATGCACACAGAGCTCGCCTCGGTTTCTCGCGATCACGGATTAACAGTACATTCGGTTTGCCTTTTCCCCTCCATATCCTCTTTTGATGCCATGCGGGGACAAGCTTCGGGGACTTGGGGCCCGTCGCAGACCACACGGCTTGGTCGTCAGTACAACTCCATGAGGTGCTTGTAGATCTACTGTGACAAGCGACTGCAAAAGTTCAAGCTTTTTCGTTTATAAAAAATGCTTGGTGACATAACGTGAGCAAGCAGTGACAATTGTCGCTACAAGGCGGCTAAGGCGCAATGTGCCGGAAGCATCACGGTTAGCCAATGGAAAGTCTAAAGGCCAAGCAGGTACAGTGACGAGGCGTTAGCGCAGAGATAAGGGTTATTGTCTGCATCTGTCATAGCCAACTCACCCGGGCTGCTTTGCGCGCGTGCGCGCCACTTTAATCGACCTTCCTCTCTTATCCACACAATAACGGAAAACATCATCTGCTTTGTGATTGAGTGGCTTGTTTTTTGAGTCTCTACAATCACCGATTTACTTTTCACCAGGATGGATCTCGACTAGATGTTGTTCTCGAGTCAGTTTGTCAGACATGTCAGCCCGGGATTATTCGCTACTCGCTCTCAGTACAGCGAGATGGCGTCTTCGGAATACAAGATTGCCCGCCGCATAGAGGCACTTTCACGGCGACGCCGAAAGAGCAGCACCTATTGGGAGCAGGGGAGATCGCGATCTGCGCATTTTCGATGATCTCCTGGCGTGGTCTGATCTGAAAAAAAAAAAGGAAGATGTATTATTTGACCTTGATTAGTCGTCGAACATGTTTCGTAAATTTCGTATGTGCATGTGCATGGTCTGCGAATCTTGATGCCGGGATCACGAGCTCCTTCTCGCTACAAGTGTGTATATGCCTTTCGAAACATCCAGGCCATTGGTTCCCGAGTCATTATCTGTAGATTGTCAGGAACATCATGCTCTCTTCCTGCCTACTCAGCAACTTCTCAATAATGGAACTATTAATGTTACATCTGTCATACCCGAATACGTGACTATTGGGAGGACTCCAGGCGTTGCTTTTCGCTGTCGTCTCACCACCTAATACCCTACCTTTACCTTCAAGCGAGACGTTCAACCCGTGACGCACGTATATCCATTCATTCCACAGAAAGCATCTTGTCTCCAGTCCCATGCTGCCGCTCGCGTCACTTCTGCGTTCCACTCTACCCGCTCTCCACGGACACTCGATACCTCTACAGTGGGGTTTTCCATCCCATGACTGCATCCAATCTCGTCTCATCCGCAGTACCCTCCCTGGCCTGAGGCGACGCATCGCGACGCAAGACAGACCAGTCCACCCTGCCTGCTCTCTGATGCGAAAGGTAGAGCCATCTGCCGCTTTGATCCGCGCGCGGGAGAGACTACCGCTCGCACTCCCGAGAGTGAATGCACACAACGCAAAGACAGACAGATAGGTGACGAGACGAAACGAGACAATTTTGTGATTGCACGGCCGCCGAGCGGTAGTACTGTTGACGAAAGAGCGCTTACTCGGTTATCCGCGCGTATAAAAGGCAGAAGTTTCGTTTTGTCTGATTTTATGATAGTCGCTGATTAGCTGGCTGACTGGCTAGTTGGCTGGTTGGCTGGTTAGGTGTGCAGTACTATAATAGTCGTAATCAGTAGCAATAGCAGTAGTGTGACTCGTGCAGTGAGTGATCATCCTGGCTGCAATTCGGATATATGAAAAGAAACCCTGGTGGAGTTTCTCCGAGGGTTGTGTACTTGTACTCCACCTACTGTAGTGGGCACGTACAAGTATAGTTGGCGCATGCCATGTGCGGAAAGCAGGATGGTACTGTAGGTTTATTTGTCGGCTTTCACATGGTCAATCTTCTTCGTAGGTATATGTCGATCGTTGTGTTGTTGTGCTAATAAGTGAGCGTACACATTGAAATGCTGGGGTGAGCATATGATCTATCTACCGCATCCTTCATGCTCTAAGAAATAAATAACACGACTACCCTGTCCGGTGAACGGCAATAGCTTCAAATCACCTCTAGCTTAGTGCTTGCAATCCGAGACTTATATCTGCCGTTGGCTCCTTGACGAACCTTTGGGACAAAAAGACGAAAATAAAAGCAGACAAGACAGGGTTGCCCTCCCGTCAACCAACCTATGCACTTTCCTCACCTGTGCGTCTTTCGTGTCGCTCATACATTACCTTTGTCAAGACTAAAGTCGAATACACGCATTCCTCCTCGGAAAGGTCTATGAGCCGTGCCAATCTGATACTGTTTACAGTTTACGCACACACATACATGTCACAGAAAGGTTATTCTGCTTCTGCCTCAGTTTCATCTTCTTCCATATCTTATCACAGCCACCGAAAAAGAAAACTCCCATCTCTCAACTTTCCCGTGAGATCGTCGGGAGAGATTACGACACAATAATAGAAGGGCTAGCTCACTTTCGTTCTGTTCATACTCACCTCACCGCTCAATGCGATTCATAACCCGTTCAGACGGATCTTCCGCTTGTTCTTTGTTCTTTTCAACCACTCGAATCCAAACCAACCTCAACCTTTCATGAAAGAACGAACTCAGCAGCAGGACGGCTCGATAACTTCTGAGGTAGGGAAAAGAAAACAAAAAGGCATGTATAAGATATGTATGTATACATTCAGATGATGAATAAGGTAACGTGTATTTCTCCACCCCCAGAATAAAAAATAAAGTAAAAAATAAGAAAATAACACGAACTTTCGTCGCAAAAGTGGTATCCCGAAGCTATACAAAATGAGACGAAAAAGAACACCGCCAAAAAGAAACCCCATAAACAGGTCGCGAGAATGGAGGAAATCGAAAGTAGAGGTTGAGGCGATTATCTTCCCCTCGTACAGCGCTAGATTAGACATGACTTTTGTCTTGCATCTTTTGATTAGAAAATCGAGCTTGGGTGACTGCGCCGCTGTCCTGCAAGATTACCTTTCCTTTGACTGAGCTGTCGGTAAAGGAAATCATTGTTGTGCTGGTTCCTGCTTTGGCTGCGGTGACGGCCCTCCCAATACAGTAAAGCCATGGGGAGTAAACTCGGGCACTCCCTGAATCACCTTCGGGGCGTCTGTAGCATCTCTCGCGCTGGCCCCACCAGTGCTGGCCCCGCTAGATGCAACGGGTTCGAAAGGCTCGCCAAGCTGTGCTGGCGAATGGACTTCCTCCTTGTCGGGCTCTCTGAAGTCAAACACCTTCTCGTTATCACCGACTGGACTGAACGCCTCCACCTCTTCAACTTCTTCTTCCTCGTCTTCTTCCAGTATATCTGCTCCGTCTCCTTCACCCTCTTCGCCGAGCAAGCCTTGTTGAGCCATTTCCTCTTCTTCCTCTTCTTCTTCGGCGATGGGCAGTTCGCCACTGCGACGTCCCTGTGCGCTGGCGGTCCTGCTTCCAGGTTCACTCCCACCAGGGGTACCTCGCCCGCCTCGCGCACTTGTGATAGTACCCAATGCAGGCCCCTTGAACACACTTCGCTTTTTCTTGGCAAATACAGGATGCATGCCTGGACTGGGTGGTCCAAAGGCGCTGAAGGCTGACGTTGGAGGTGGTATACCTATAGCGCGATCCTGGAACGGAGATGGAGGGAGCGTTCCCAACATCCCAGGAGGTGGACGACGATTTATGCGTATACCGGCGGGGAAAGTGCCAGTCACCGAAGTAGGTGTGCCGGGGTGTATCAGTTTGACGCTACTGTGCGGGCTCTTCTGGCGTCGAGACGAGATGGAGATATTGCTTGGTGACGCCAATGATGCAGAAGACGTGCTCGACGCCTTCGAGTGACTGTGGTGATGCGCGTGGATGCTGCGGAAGGAGGACACGGAAGAGGATGTTGATTTGCGCCCTTTTAGTCCTGCACTGCTTCTACGGTATAAAGACGAGCGTGGCGTTAAAGGAGCCGGCGAGAGCGAGGGGCGCTTGCTGTGTGTTCGACTGCCAGTGGACCCATAGGATGAAGTTGTGCTGACGCGCGGTCGCGCGGGATAGGTGTTACGAGGCTGGAACTCGGGTCGAGTTTGAGAATATGAAGTTTTTCGCATCTCGAGAAGCTGAGTGCTGGAGCGACTCAACGTGTCGCGAGTGGCCATGGACCCGTGGGCGGAATTTGGTGGAAAGCGTGGCGACGTGGTGGAAGTGCTGTGGTTGGAGCTGCTGGGCGATTTGCTCGTGCGTTTTGTCGACTCCCTGATCCAGTGTTTGAAATGCGCAATCTGCTCCTTGAACGGACGTTTTCGTTTCTGGTGGAACGGAGGCGGGGCGAGTAGACCATTAGTGGTGTGTGCGAGTTGCATAATGCCACTGCTGCTCCGTGATCCTGCACGAGGTCGCCGTGCTGGAAACTCTTTGGGTGGAGGTACCGGTCTTTGGCGTGACGAGCTGGCGGATCGCAAGCCATTGGCCATGTCCTTTTCGACTGGAGGAGGCCTACCATCCTCTCGCTCCGGCGTACGGGCTTCGTTGACCCGGGGAAGATCTGGAGGAGCAGCGCTAGACCTGCTCGTGTTTCGACCCCGAGTCCTCGGAGGATCTTCAGAGAGCGCTATGGGATGCTCCTCGTTGATGTCTTTCAAGCTCGCAGCGGCCAAAAGCCTGTTACTGGCGGCGCTCAATCTCCGAATGCTCTTCGCCTCGGCTTCACGCTCTTTCCGTTTCCTGCTGCGCCGTCTCTCCTTACGTTCCTCCTTTTCAATCAAAAGGGCCCACCAGCCAGCCAAAGAATCGCATCTCTGCGCCAGAACGTGCTCTATCACCATATCAATATCCACTCCTGCACTACGCATCCTTAGTAACGTGTTCTTTTCGAGATCGGTGGTGAAAGGTGCAGGTTGTTGGACTTTCAGGATCTCCTGTTGCTGGGGAGCATACTCGGCCAGCCACGGGTGTCTCAGGATGTCGGCAAGAGCAGGTCGAAGCAGCGGGCGCTTAGACAACAACTTCGAGATCAGGTCTTTGGCACCTTCGGGCACATAATCGGGGTATTTCGGGTCCTCTTTCAATATCAATGCCTTGGAGGCCGACTCGTCGTCCTCGTCGAACGGTAGCTCGCCGCAGAGCAAGGCGTAAAGAATGATGCCCAGACTCCACACGTCCACCTTTTCGCCTGCGTACTTTTCTCCCTTGAGCATCTCGGGGGCACTGTAGCAGACGGTTCCGCACCAGGTCTGGAGATAGCTACTGCTGCCCTGGTACTCTCTCGTGAAGCCAAAGTCGCAAAGCTTGACATTGCCGTGTTTGTCGAGCAGAATGTTCTCGAGTTTGAGATCGCGGTGCACGCATTGTTTGCCGTGTACGTAGGCCACAGCTCCAAGCAATTGAGTGAATATCTTTTGCACCGTGGCTTCTTCCATGCGGCCATTTTTGAGGAGGTAGTTGTAGAGTTCGTCGCCTGGTTTGCCATGGGAGCGTTAGTTTCTTGCATAATGTTGATGGCCCGGGAGGACACTTGAGCGACTGACCAGAGCAGTACTCCAGCACCAGCCATACAAGGCTCTCGGTGACTATGACCTCATATAGACGAGCGATGTGTGGATGGAGGAATTGGCGATGATGGTGGATCTCTCTTGCCAGGTTCGCATCGTCCTTCTTTGCCGACTTGAGCACGACCTGTGGTGAGCCCAGTCAGCGTTTCTCTTTCCTTGTAGACCTTGAAATGCCCATGCCTTTGAGCCATTGGTGAGCTTGTGCGAGGCGAGGTAGACCTTGCCAAAAGAGCCCTTTCCGATCAAGCGTCCGACGGTATAGTTGCCTACAGTACGGAGGTCTTTTGAATTGAACTCGCTGGTCTTGGAATCAGTAAAGTGGAACGATGCATCGCGCAGCAAGACGCGATGGGCGAACAGAGCGAAGGCTTACTCGAGAAGCTCTTGATATGAAGTGGCGAGCTGAACAATTCACGCGTCGAGTCAGTAAACAGAGTCAAGTTGTGGAAAACGAGGGATCCACATAAACACACCTTGTTCTTGTGCGTCTGAAGCTCGGCTTGTGCCCGAGAAGCTGGTGGCATACGTCAAGCAGCAGCAGGCTGGGCCAGCCTAATGGAGGAAGGATGTTCTTCTTGTTGTCTTTGTTGTTGATTATTACTGTTGCGGATGCCGTCTGTCCTTTGGCCAATATATCAGATATCGTGTCGCTCCACTTGCGCTAGCACTCGATCCGTACCGTAGACGACAAGCAGAGTACAGGCAGCCAGGCAGCTACGAAGAACAAAAGTACAGTAAAGTAGCGCACGACACAGTAGTCTGACTCAAAAGCTACCCTACTGTGCTTGCTGGCTGTGTACTGTACCTTAGCTAACCTGCTGTTTTGCGGAGGCGGAGAGGCGGAGGCTCGGCGGGTAGACGGCCTGTCAAGATACGACGGCAGTGACAATGATGCTGCTGATGGTGGCGATGCGCGCTTGCATAGGCCGATATAAGGATATTCAATTATAAGAGGTAAGGTGCGGTAGAACTATATTAAGAAATGCCGGATCTGGCAGTGTTGTCACGGAACAAGTAGTAAGAAAAGCAGCAGCGGGCATTGGGGGAGAGATGACCTGGTAAAGGTGAATGAAGACAAGACAAGACAAATTAGGGATAAATTACCAAGGGCGTTGGATGATGGAAGCGAGTTCTGGCTTGTTGTTGGTGTATTTCTGCTGCTAGTAGTCGTTCATGCCATGTTCGTATCAATGCCAGGCAATGGAAATGCTCTTTCTCCCACTATCGCTCTCCCTCCCTCCCTCCCTCGCACATGCAAGAGACAGGCGACACGCGAGATCCATGATCCAATGAGATCCATGTTGACCCATGCGCCGACGCCTTCATTTCCCAAATCCTGACGCGCGCGCGTCATTTCTGCTTATACTGTAAATGTACCTGCCCCCGGACCAGCCCGTGCTCATTCACCTCGACAGGGTGGAAAGTGCCTTGGATCTTTTGATACTCTCACGGTCAATTCAGTCTTATTACGTACAGCATTGGCGAATCCGCCATGGCTACCTTACCCACAGTGTTCTACCTGAGCTGACTGCTTGTATCATCCTCGCGATCGTCTGATGTCCGCGATTGCTTTTCTTCGGTAGTCGCTGTCTGCGAACAGTGCTTGGATCAAATCCACAACCTCCTCCGCAACAAACTCCAGCCTCAGCTCCCCCTCACTCCAAAAATACTTAATGTCCGCCAGCGAGCCCTCGAGTATTTCCGCAAGATACTGGAACTTGAGCCAATTGGGACAGTAGATGCCGGTCGTGTCGTGTGCCTCTCCGTCTCCGGGATGTTTCTGCATGAACAGATCCCTGATCGCCAGCATCTTGTCACAGTGAGACCACAGCCGCTTGGACTCCTCCTCTCCAATGTCCGACAAGTCCTCAATGTCTATGATTATTTTGCCTGTCACCGTGCCTAGGAGCGACCCGAGTGATTGCAGCAGTGCAGACTTGGACAATATCCCCTCCCATTGCTTGTATACATCTCTCAGTCGGCTTGCTGTGATTTCCACCGCACTGTCGCATGCGCTAGCGAAGGGCTCCGTCGTGCAGCTTGAGAAACCCTGCGCTCCGTCCAGCATATCCCCTAGAATCGTGCGTTGCGCTTCCATCTCTGCACCGTACGCTCGTTTGGCGAATTGGTCCAGAGCTTTGATCTCGCTGTCCAACTTCAGCCGTGACGTTGGCCGTGAGCTTGGTGCGAGCGCAGAGGAAGCATCCTTGTCCGAATGCCGAGCGATCAAGGAACGCAGCTGATCCGCCAACCTGGTGCTGTCGTTGTAGATTAGCATGTTGCCCGTGTCAAGCCTTCCATATGCCGTCGACGACGTAGCGCGGTACATGGCCAGGACGAAAGTAGGAACGACATAGAGAGCAGTCGCTGCGGGCCCGATCGACGTTTGCGCGTAACTTGCATCCATCAAGGTCTCGGCGTCCAGGATAGACTCCTCAATGATTTTGAGTATACCGTCAGGCACAGCCGTGACGGTATATGTTTCCTTCAGTGTGACCTCTCTCTCCGCTGCGTCTTTCTCTGTCTCCTTCTTGCTTGGGGCCTTCTCTTGCTCTTGGTCTTGCGTTTTCTCCACAATCGGGGCTGTTTCATTTGGATCTTCGTCTCCCCAGCCCCAAGCGTCGACGTCTGCATCAATTTCCTCGACTTCCTCCACATCCCCTTTCGCCTTCGCAGTGTCTGTCGTCGAATCCTCTCCTGGCGGATCGTCGTCCATAGCCCATGCGCTCGCATCGTCGTCATCATCCATGTCTTCTGCCGGCGCCGGCGCCGGTGCCTTTGCGTCCGGCATGGAAGCTGTCTCTTGCTCTTCGCCCCATTCTGCGTCCCAAGCATCATCGTCGGTCTCACCACCGGCGCCCATGAGCGCATCGCCCTTGGATATCATTTGCGTTTCGACTCTCTCAACCGTGTGTCTTTCCCTGAGCTTGGTGAATAACAAGGCTCGCACAGCACCCAGCGCGGTCTCTCGTCGCTTGGCTAACCACGTACGCGGTGCGCTCTGTACCCATTCTGTAAGTGGTTTCGTGCTTGCAGGCCATGAGAGCCCATCAATCTGTAGCGCTAGCTTCGACACCCGATCCAGAACTCGTTGAAAGAATGGCATCTCATCAATTCGAATCGGGACACATGTATCGAGCCATGTTGTAGTAATGATGTCCAGGAGTTGCGGGAGCAAGACTTGGGAAAGTGGCAGCATCAATGACGATGGTAGGTGCGAGTTCAAAAACTCAAGTAATCCCCAGAAGTCCCCAAGAACGCTCATGATTTCAGTGTCGCCATCTTGTCGCGAGACAGAAATCGAGCAGCTCTCTATAAGTATCTTGCTGTGAGTAGCAGTGTCACGAGACAAAGCTGGTCGAATGACGGCTGAGTCGAGGTCGCGTCGAAGGCGGTCGAGATAGGCTGGTAGGATATTCAGAGTGGTCAGAACATTCACGGCAGCTTCAATATCATGTGTTCCTGGTATTGCTTGTTAGCACGAGGGCCGAGCAGCGTATATCCCGTGCACTTACGATGCTCGACTTCGACGACGTTGACGCTGTGATCTGCTGTGTTTGTCTTGATGGTTTCCCGCAGACCCTGTGTAGCCTGATCAGCCAGCGCAGACTTGATCTTCTGGATGCGTATCTGCAGCAGATCATAGGCTCTTGTGTGGTCCACGGCTGCTAATTCTGGAAGGACAGAATCCACCTGCTTTATGGCAGCCAGTGCGGATGCCAGGTCGTTGTTGATCATTGCATCTTGACACTCGTCGAGGGTAGACCTGAGGCTCCGGATCTTGCTCAAAGTATTGACTAACTCTTCGTTGTAAGCGACCTCCTTCTCCAGCAAGCCGGCCTTGTTGCCAGCCTCGTCTGCATCTTGTCGCAGCTCCTCGCCCTCTCTAGCCTGCTGGACTATCTCTCGCGCCGTGGCTTTGGAGTGCTCGATGTCTGCTTGCAACTTCTTGGCCTGCGCGATCCAGCCATCGACGTCTGGGGCGACATCTCTGCTCAACTGGCGTATGTCGGCCTGTCAGAATGCTGTTAGACTTCGGCGACCGTGTTATGGCACAGATTGACCCACACCTTAACTTCGTCGCGGGCTCTTTGCAAATCAACCAGTAAATCAGGAAGCACATTGGGCCTCAGCTCTGCCGAAGACACGGCTTCTGATTCGGGATATGCGCCATGTTCCACAGAGCCAACGATGGCCTCTTTCAGGCTCGCATCAGATATTGCAGACGACATAAAGCGTCCTGTCAAGCTCAACGCGAGTGAATATGATGCAAAGCTGAGTTGAAAGATCAGGTAGACTAAGGTACAGTGAAGCAAGAACGAAGCTGTGTTGATTGTTTCCAGTGACGTTTCGTTTAAACCTACCTTGTTCTGGATAAGCACCTCAGCATATACTGGAATACAAGACTCTAATCCCCATGGCACGGACCATTTGTGATATTTCCAGTGCATTTGCCCCTCCTCGGCCCCTCTAGGATATCGTATCTACAGCACACGGCTTACTATTTGTCGATACTATAGAGATTCCCAGGCCCAGTATACCTTCCACTGGCGTTATTCGGATTTGCTGTCGAACATATATCGACGTCTATCACTTCGGACATCTGGGAAACTTGCTGTTGGTATAGCTTATCGGACAAACTTCATTCGTCAATCGTGCTTGCTCTCAGAGGCACGATATACCCAGATTATGCCAGCAGCAAGACAGCATTCCTTCTTCCGGACTATCCAGAAGTTCAAGCTCGATTATGCGCCCATCGATGTTGCTCAATATGAGTCCGAAAGGACGGGCATGCGAGTCGTCGTAGTCAATCAGAAAGGCCCCAAGGTCTATGGTTATTTTGCCTTGGCTACCGAGATCCATGATGATTCCGGATCTCCGCATACCCTGGAGCATTTGTGCTTCATGGGCTCCAAAAGCTACCGTTACAAGGGAGTCTTGGACAAGCTTGCCACGCGAGCCTACTCTAGTACCAATGCCTGGACAGCCACAGACCACACCGCATACACACTAGAGACCGCCGGTTGGGAAGGCTTCGCGCAAATCTTGCCTGTGTATCTCGAGCATGTCCTCGTGCCCACCCTTACTGATGCAGGTTGCTACACTGAAGTGCACCACGTAGATGGTACTGGGCACGATGCCGGTGTGGTCTACTCGGAAATGCAAGGCGTTCAGAATCAGCAAGGTGAGCTCATGGAGCTGCAGGCCCGAAGGTTAATGTAGGTAACATCATTCCGGCTTCGATGACTGGCTCTGACAGAACAAGGTACCCCCAGGGCGATGGCTTCAGGTACGAGACCGGAGGCATGATGGAGCAACTCCGAGTCCTGACGGCAGATCGCATTCGCGAGTTTCACCGAGAGATGTACCAGCCCAGAAACCTGTGTCTGGTACTCATTGGCGAGATTGACCACAAGGAGCTCCTGCAGATCCTGGACGACTTCGAGCCAACCATTCTCAAGGATGTTCCGTCTCCGGACACACCTTTCAAGCGACCATGGGTCGACTCCAAGCGTACTCCACCTCTGGAAAAGACTGTGGTAGACACTGTCCGTTTCCCAGAAGACGACGAGTCGATGGGTGAGATCCTGGTCGGTTTCCTGGGCCCGGACTGCAACGACCATCTCGCCGGTAAGTTGCCACCCATGGCTTCGACCATTTTCTGCTCAACAGCTGACCATTATTCCAGTATCTGCTTTGGGCATAATGTTGGTCTATCTATGTGGATCTTCGGTTTCTGTTCTCGAGAACATAATGGTCGAGAAGGAACAGTTATGCAGTATGATCTACTACTCCACTGACGTGCGTCCCGATGTCACGACGTGGTTCAATCTCAGCGCTGTGGAGACCGAAAAGCTTGCGGACGTGGAAAAGCGTCTCTTCGAAATCTTGAAGGACACTGCAGCCAAGAAGCTCGACATGAGCTATATGCACGACTGCATTGAGCGCTACCGAAGACAATTGAAGTTCAAGTGTGAGAGCACTGGTGACTTCTTTGCCACACCAATGATCGAGGATCACCTGTTCGGAAATAGAGACGGCAGCGATCTACGGGAACTTGCGACTCTACAGGACCTAGACACTCTGGAAGGATGGTCGGATCAGAAATGGCGAGACTTCCTTTCCCACTGGCTTGCTGATGCGCATCACATCTCAGTCCTCGGCGTACCCTCGCGCGAGCTGTCCAAGAAGCTCAAGACTGATGAGAAAGCCCGAGTAAAGGCTCAACAGGAGAAGTTCGGTGAGGAAGGGTTGAAGAAGCTGGCGGAGAAGCTTGAGAAAGCCAAAATGGAGAATGATGAGCCCATCCCAGACGAGATGCTTGGTAAATTTACGGTACCAGGAACATCGTCTATTCATTTCATTCCGACAACTACTGCGCGGGCTGGACGTGCAAGAAAGATGGGATCGTTAGACAATGATGTCCAGAAAATCGTCGACAAGGACGACTCGGATATTCCGCTCTTCATTCACTTCGAACACATCCCATCTAACTTTGTCAGAGTCAAACTGGTCATGTGTAGTGGAACACTGCCAGTCGAGCTGAAGCCGCTCCTGACTCTTTATCTGATGAACTTCTTCACTACGCCTGTGATGCGCGATGGCAAGAGAATCGAGTTCGAGGACGTGGTAGTGGAATTGGAAAAGGACACCGTGGATTATGACATAAGCTCTGGACCCGGCAATGGCGAGCTGATCCAGATTGCGTTCCAAGTCGAAGCAGAAAAGTACGACACGACTATTCACTGGTTGAAAACTGTCATGTTTGATGCGATCCTCGACGAAGTAAGGTTGAGGGCCTCGCTCACCAAGATCCTCGCCGACATTCCAGATGAGAAGCGCAGTGGCATGGAGATGTGCACCGCCGTGGACTCGGTGATTCACCTCAACAGAGACTCGAGTAGTAGAGCAAGGAACACTCTTGTCAAGTCTGTTTACCTCAAGCGTCTCAAGAAACAGCTGAAGAAGGATCCCCGCTCGGTGATCGAAAGGCTTCAAGTTTGCTATCAGAAGCTACACAAAGCATCAAATTTCCGTGTCTTTGTTGCGGGAGATCTTGCCAAGATCAAGAACCCCGTCTCTGCATGGAAGCACATACTGTCTGGCTTGGACACATCTGGCACGTTGCAACCGCTGGACTCAAGAAAGGAGAAGCTCAGCGAGATTGCGAAGAAGCCTGGCAATACCGCATACATCATTCCCATGGCTACCATTGACTCTTCGTATGGCCTCTTGACCACCAGAGGTCCTGACTCTTGGGAACATCCCGATCTACCAGCGCTCATGGTGGCACAAGCTTACCTAGACGCAGTCGAGGGCCCTCTCTGGGTTGCAGTACGTGGTACAGGTCTGGCTTACGGCTCTGGCTTCAGCCGCAGCGTCGACGTTGGTCTGCTCACCTTGCGCATTTATCGTTCACCTGACACCTACAAGGCTTTCTTGGCAGCAAAGGAGCAAGTCGAGGGATACGCGAGCGGTAAGACACCATTCGACAAGTTTGCTCTCGAGGGTGCTATTTCGAGTATTGTCATGGGCTTCGCGGACGAACAGCCTACAATGGGCAGTGCAGCAAACTTGAGTTTTGTGAACCAGGTAATCAGGGGTATCGGCAAGGGATGGAATGACGAGATGTTGGCCAGGGTCAGAGACATCAAAGGCGAGCACATTCAGGACGTCATGAACAGGGTGATCATGCCGATCTTCAGGCCGGAGACAGCCAATCTGGTTGTCACCTGTGCTACGCTGATGGAAGAGGTAAGTCCTACTGAGAGCGAATGCATCGACGAAGATACAGGGAAGCTGCTGACTACGATGCAGAGCCTGATCGAGAAGTTCACAAAGGAAGGATTCAACGTGCAAGTGCAGAGTCTCGGTCACTTCGAGGACGACTACGGGTTGCAATACATGCCCGGAGAGGACGAGGTGGAAGATGATGAGGACGAGGACGAGGATGAAGGAGATGACGAAGATGACGAGGAAGACGAAAGCGACGACGAGGAAGAATAGAGCGCAGCTGCGGCAG
Organism: Neodothiora populina; assembly: GCF_041146345.1. NCBI lineage: Eukaryota > Fungi > Ascomycota > Dothideomycetes > Dothideales > Dothioraceae > Neodothiora > Neodothiora populina. The sequence goes on from NW_027191409.1 coordinate 1,655,494, forward strand.
AGAGGGTCCCCGGCAGAATGGAGAAATGTGTGTGTGTGTGTGTGCAGAGAGAGGGGTGCCTCGGGAGACAGGAAGACAGAAAGACGAGGGTGTGTTATCCGGCTAAGAAGGTGAGTGCTCGCACTCCGAGGGCCGGTACAGGCAATCTCGTTTCATCTAAAATATGTTGATTGCTTGCACTTGCTGAGCTGGCGCGACGCTCGAGCACATGGACCTGCAAGATAGGACGCAGCGGGAACGGAGAGATCTTGGCACAGCCCTACACGAGAACCCGAAAACACGGAGAGAATCGGGCAAAGTAGGGGCTTCTCCAGACGCACTGACGAATAAAAGGCATTTCTGGGTCGGCGGGAGATGTACCGATTATGATGTAGTGCGAGGGGCGTTTATAGAATAGAGCTATGGTGGTATACCATGTCAAAACACCATCTACATGCCCTGCGAAGAGAGTTCTTTCTCGCAGCATTGATGATCAACTTTGAAAGCTATTACAAGGGCCGAATAGCACATATGCCCGGCTTATCTGTGGCCTAGCTCCTCTTCAGGCATAGCGCCGAGATCGGCTAAAAAGCATCATTTGAGAGCTCTCAACCAGCCAAGAAACCCCTCCGTCACGCTCTTTCCTCAACTGGACTTGCCCACCTTCCCAAAGAACAGCCATTTCTTTGCTCGGATTCCTCTTCGTTCTGACTCACTTCCTCCTCATAACACACTCCGAACTTTGCTTTTCTTTCCCACCAAACTGCTGCGACTCCCTTGTCCACGCACGCAGCTGTAGCAGCAGAAGCCGAGCACGGCTATTGACAAGCTCCAGCCGAGTCCTCCACCATGACCGACGTAGCACCCACCAACACCGCCGTCTCGGACGGCCAGCAGCAGCTACGAGATGAGTCCGCAGTCGAGGAGGGTCACACCCACTCGATCAACTCGGTACACACCAGACTGCGCGCCAACTCAACCATCATGAAGGCCAAGAAGATCCTGGGTACGTCTCTGATCACATGCAAATCAAGGTAAAGACCACCGAGACTGACATGGTTCCCCTTGCCAGTCGCCAACCGTGGAGAGATCCCCATTCGGATCTTCCGTACCGCACACGAGCTCTCGCTGCAGACGGTGGCAGTCTTCAGTTACGAAGACCGTCTGTCCATGCACAGACAAAAGGCCGACGAGGCATATGTCATCGGCAAGCGCGGACAGTTCACTCCTGTGGGAGCCTACCTGGCCGGCGACGAGATCATCAAGATTGCCCGCGCCCACAATGTCGACCTGATCCATCCTGGTTATGGATTCCTCAGTGAGAACGCCGAGTTCGCTCGCAATGTCGAGAAGGCTGGCCTGATCGTGAGTCACTCGAACTTTTTTTTCATCTGCTGATCCAAGCGTCATGTGGAATGACACAATCCTTTGCTGACCACCTGCACTCCAGTTCGTCGGACCTACTCCGGAGACCATCGATGCTCTTGGTGACAAGGTGTCGGCCCGTGATCTCGCCATCAAGTGCGGTGTCCCCGTCGTCCCCGGTACCGATGGCCCTGTCGAGCGATTCGAGGAGGTCAAGGATTTCACCGACAAGCATGGCTTCCCCATCATCATCAAGGCTGCCTTTGGCGGCGGTGGTCGTGGCATGCGTGTGGTGAGGAAACAGGAGGAACTCAAGGACTCGTTCGAGCGTGCCACCTCCGAGGCAAAGTCTGCTTTCGGCAACGGCACCGTCTTCGTCGAGCGCTTCTTGGACAGGCCCAAGCACATTGAAGTCCAGCTTCTCGGTGACAGCCACGGCAATGTCGTCCACTTGTACGAGCGTGACTGCTCCGTCCAGCGTCGTCACCAGAAGGTCGTCGAGCTCGCTCCGGCCAAGGATCTCCCCATCGAGACCCGCGATGCCATCCTGGCTGATGCTGTCAAGCTCGCCAAGTCGGTCAACTACCGCAACGCCGGTACCGCCGAGTTCCTTGTCGACCAGCAGAACAGATACTACTTCATCGAGATCAACCCTCGTATCCAGGTCGAGCACACCATCACCGAGGAGATCACCGGTATCGACATCGTCGCCGCCCAGATCCAGATCGCCGCTGGCGCATCGCTCGAGCAGCTCGGCCTGACCCAAGACCGCATCTCCATCCGCGGCTTCGCCATCCAGTGTCGTATCACCACCGAGGACCCCACCAAGGGCTTCTCACCCGACACCGGTAAGATCGAGGTGTACCGCTCCGCTGGCGGTAACGGTGTTCGTCTCGACGGAGGCAACGGTTTCGCCGGTGCTCTGATCACTCCTCACTACGACTCCATGTTGGTCAAGTGTACCTGCCATGGCTCGACCTACGAGATTGTCAGAAGGAAGATGCTCCGTGCCCTGGTCGAGTTCAGAATCCGTGGTGTCAAGACCAACATCCCCTTCTTGGCCTCGCTTCTCACTCACCCCACCTTCATCAACGGAACGTGCTGGACCACCTTCATTGATGACACTCCCGAGCTCTTCGCCCTCATTGGCTCCCAGAACCGTGCCCAGAAGCTGTTGGCTTACCTGGGAGACCTCGCTGTCAACGGCAGTCAGATCAAGGGACAGATTGGCGAGCCCAAGTTCCGTGGCGAGATCAACCTGCCTACTCTCGTGGACAAGGCTGGCAACCCCATCGATGTCGAGGAGCCTTGCAAGGTGGGCTGGAGAAACATCATCATCGAGCAGGGTCCTGCTGCATTCGCCAAGGCCGTGCGTGCCAACAAGGGCTGCTTGATCATGGACACGACATGGAGAGACGCACATCAGTCTCTGCTTGCCACAAGAGTGCGCACCGTCGACTTCCTCAACATTGCCAAGCACACCAGCTACGCCCTCAGCGGCGCCTGGGCTCTCGAGTGCTGGGGGGGTGCCACCTTCGACGTTGCCATGCGCTTCCTGTACGAGGATCCTTGGGACAGACTGAGGAAGATGAGGAAGCTTGTACCCAACATCCCCTTCCAGATGCTTCTCCGTGGTGCCAACGGTGTCGCCTACTCTTCCCTTCCCGACAACGCCATCACACACTTCTGCGAGCAGGCCAAGAAGTGTGGTGTCGACATCTTCCGCGTCTTCGATGCTCTCAACGACATGGAGCAACTCGAGGTCGGTATCAAGGCCGTCCTGAAGGCCGGCGGTATTGCTGAAGGTACCGTTTGCTACTCGGGTGACTTCCTGAACCCCAAGAAGAAGTACAACCTCGAGTACTATCTGGACTGTGTCGACAAGATTGTAGGCATGGGAGCGCACGTGCTCGGAATCAAAGACAGTGAGTTCACGCCATTCAATTGTATACCTTACCTATCATCCGAATGATTCACTGACATCCAAGCAGTGGCGGGTGTTCTCAAGCCCAAGGCGGCCACTCTGCTCATCGGCGCCATCAGAAAAAAGTACCCCGATCTTCCAATTCATGTCCACACTCACGACTCCGCCGGCACTGGTGTTGCGTCCATGGTTGCATGCGCCCAGGCCGGTGCTGACGCTGTCGATGCGGCCACTGATAGCATGTCTGGCATGACTTCGCAGCCCAGCATTGGTGCCGTCATTTCTTCTCTCGAGGGCACCGAGTTCGAGACTGGACTTGACCACCACAACCTGCGTTCCCTCGACCACTACTGGGCTCAGCTCCGTCTTCTGTACTCGCCATTCGAGGCTGGTCTGACTGGTCCTGACCCAGAGGTTTACGAGCACGAGATCCCCGGCGGTCAGCTCACCAACCTGATCTTCCAAGCTGCTCAGCAAGGACTTGGCGAGCAGTGGGAGCACACCAAGAAGGCCTACGAGCAGGCCAACGACCTCCTCGGAGACATTGTCAAGGTCACGCCCACCTCGAAGGTTGTGGGTGATCTTGCGCAGTTTATGGTCAGCAACAACCTCAGCTACAACGATGTGCTCGAGAAGGCCGAGCAGTTGGACTTCCCGTCATCCGTTCTTGAGTTCTTCGAGGGTCTTATGGGACAGCCTTACGGTGGTTTCCCCGAGCCTCTGCGCACTCAGGCTCTCCGCGGCCGCAGAAAGATGACCAAGCGTCCCGGTCTTTACCTGGAGCCGTTTGACTTTGCTGCAATCCGCAAGAAGCTCACTGAGCAGTTTGGCTCGTGCACCGAGACCGAGGTTGCATCGTACGCCATGTACCCCAAGGTGTTTGAGGACTACAAGAAGTGGACTCAGAAGTTCGGTGACCTTTCAGTCCTGCCGACCCGCTACTTCCTGTCCAAGCCCGAGATTGGCGAGGAGTTCAACGTCGAGCTCGAGAAGGGCAAGGTTTTGATTTTGAAGCTTCTCGCCATTGGACCTCTGTCCGATGCCACCGGACAGAGAGAAGTGTTCTACGAGATGAACGGCGAGGTCCGTCAAGTTACTGTCGATGACCACAAGGCCGCTGTTGAGAACAAGTCTCGTCCCAAGGCTGATCTTGGCGACAGCAGTCAGGTCGGTGCTCCGATGGCAGGTGTTGTTGTTGAGGTTAGAGTCAAGGATGGAGGTCACGTCAACAAGGGTGATCCCATTGCAGTGCTCAGTGCCATGAAGATGGTAAGTTTTGTTGCTCCTGTTGCTCCTGTTCATGTGACAAAGATACTAACAAACATGATAGGAAATGCTTATCAGTGCACCTCACTCTGGTAAGGTCTCTGACATCCGAGTCAAGGAGGCTGATTCAGTCGCCAGTCAAGACTTGGTGTGCAGAATCACTCAGTAGAGCAAATATAGATGATGTAAACGAATCATCTTGTAACGGTCGATTCATCATCTTGACGAAAGAACGAAACGCTTTTTTCTTAAGGGGAGTCAGAGGGGGAAGGGGCTTCTGGCGAATCAAGGAGAAGGATATTGAGACCAGGTGTTGTTATAGTAATGTTTTGGGCCTTCCATATTCGAGAGAAAGGACGTTTTATTATTCTTATTGTCCTTTCATTTTGTCTTTATTCTCGTACCTTAAGAAAGTAAAGTAGACTTTCATCTCGTCTGATAGTCTATCTTCGATTTTCATTCAGGTTGCGTGAACATAAGCCATTGCACGTCAAGTGAGGACGTTCGTGTATTTCCCAGTGAACAAAGAGTGAAGAGAAGCGACAAAGATTACGACGACGACTAACAGTAGGAAGCAGGAAGCCAAGTCGAGAGTCAGCCTCGATAGGCATGATAATCATTCCCCTTAAGCCTGAACGCGCATGCAAGAGATAGATAAACAGACACCGCCTTTCTCTTTTCCGCTATTCGTTTGCTTGTTTGCTCGCTGCTCTCACCACCTGATCTTTTCTCTCACCATCACATCTCCAGATAAGGTGACGGAACATTAGGGGACTGTTTGCTCATGCATTATCTACCTTACTGTATCTATCCTCTAGCAACAACCCGTGATTGTTCAGCCCTAGACTCATGACTCCGTACGGACCCGCAATGGCATGAAACTGGGACTCGGGACTTGTGATCCGTACTGAGTCGTCCTGTGAATTTGTGATGGTATTATTGGCCCTGTCGTTTCGTAGGGTTCATCAATGATGTATGTTCAGTAGTACATTAGTAGCGAGGGGCGTCGCGTGATGATCTACGTACAGTAGGTAAGGTACTGTGCCGCGTTTCATACTTATCTGACGTTCTTTGATTGGAATACGATGGTTGCGGCTCTCACTTCTCTTTATAAGAGCGTATCTATGGGGTTGGAAGGTCGTTAGTGGTTTTGATAGAGATTTGTTGATTGTTTATAAGGCTTCGTTTGTATGTTTGTTAAGGACTCGTTGTATATTTATCGAGGACTTATTGACTGTTCAGCAAGCAAGGACTCATCAAGTATTCATCAAAGACTCATTGACTAATCATGAAGGAGTCAATGTTATTCCAGTAGAGACTCATCGACTATTCATTAACGACTCATTCTGGCGTTACCCGGAAGATCGATCTCAGAGTCGGAGTCGGAGTCGACCATGATGGCTGCCTTGCCAGTCTTCGGTTTCTTACCAGGGGGTTTGCTGGGGTTTGTATTCGGCCTTTTTCTTGTCCTGGTGTCTCTGTAGATGCGTGCAGTTCGTGTAGACATGACCAGTGAAGACCAGCTGATGTTTGCGGCACCATGTGCACCGCCCTGGTTCTGCGACGTCGTTCTCTTATTGAGTTTGCCAGTGTTGGTGTAGTAGGCCGATGGACCTGAGGTGTCTAGAGTGTGTTTCTCAGCTCTGTCCAGCATTTTGGGTTCAATTTGAACGAACGAGGTGAGGTCGCGTTAATGATCCATTGAAGATTCATCAACGAGGTTCCTTCCTTTAGATGATGTCTTCTGATACTGCTGGCTTGTGTGCATGTGAAGTGTACTGTACTGTACGGTATGTTCACATTAAATGGTATAGGATAAGCCGAAGTGGCTTGGCTTAGCTTCACCGTCACTCGTCTTTGACTGAAGACCAGCTCATTCGTATAAATCCAACAGTGATCTAATCCTCATCCTTCAATATGATAATGATCGAACATACCTCCGACTTGCACAAGTAATGTGTTGATACATTGATCATCCACGACCTGATCTTTAGATCTACACAGAACCTGCTGTTCTCAGACTCGGACAAGCACATCAAACTGAATACTCCCCACCGATGCATCCAACGCAAAGACAATGTCCGACCATCGAGTCCCGATAAGGAGAAACGCCTAAGGGATGACATTCACTAATTATAACTACTCCACAAATAATTTCATGCCACGGATAGAGTCTTCATAATTTTATTCGCCATTCCATCACGGGTTCCACATCAACCAGACCAGTCCGAGATCCCCGTGTCGAATCGTAGATGTGTGAAGATCAGGTACGCTTATCTATTTGATTAAAAAAGCGACGACGAAGCACATGTGAATTCGGAGTAAGAAAGCAGACTAAAACGTCACAAAAGTCACGCCCGTTTGTTTCATCTAATTATCTAGCTTACGAAGGTCCCGTAGAAGATAGACTCAAGGTGCACTGCTGCGGTAGTAGTTCTTGGTGACCATGATAAGGCTACATCATTGCAGTCTTCGGGGTGAGGGTAGCGAGTGTAGCGTACCTGACCTGAAGTGATACAGATCGCAGACAGGGATCGATGACGCGCACCCTTCAGTTCAGTCTACGCCGAAGGCCCTTTTTCGTGGGGTTAGCAGTCACTCAAAAACGCCATTTTTGCGGGGAAAGCACGATTAGCTAGGGTGGGGTGTGGGCCTCGATCGGGACCCTTGGTTATCAGAAAGGAAAACTAGTTGAAATCGACGACGTCTTACTGGTTCGGCTCTTGATCCTTGGTCCCGTTGCTCAGCAAAAGAAGCCCAAAAGCACATGGGAAGGACAAGGGAAACGGTTGTCGGTGGTGTCTTGTTCTGCTTGTGTGAAAACGCTGCGTCATCAGTGACTTCTTTGGGAATCGCTCGTTCATAGGGCCTAGAACTTTGGCTATCACAAGTTGATGTCTTTGATCTTGAGGTCAGATCGCAGTACTCGAGGGGTATCAATGAATGATGAGGGTTGCGGTTTGATGTTGATTGCATACCTGCCATTGCTTTCATGTCAAGTCGAGCTACTTGTGAACAAATCAAATGCATGGTGGGGGAAGGAGGGGAAGGAAAGGTTGGATACAGCAGTAGTAGCTATCTCATGATACAGGACCCTGGGCATCACCATAAGCTTACAACGGTACATACGATGAAGCAATCAGGTGCAAGGTGAGGTAAGCTATTGCGAAATCGAGCAATTGAGCTACAATCGTTTGCATGTCATGTCTAAGCTTTTTACTCCACCCGTTATGCTTAGCTGATACATGTTCGCTTGACATGACACCCGAGCAGGCCGAGAAGGAAGGAGCAGCAAGTCGATGCTAGGTTGCAAGGTAAGGTGAGGTAAGTGAGGGGCATATATACCTCTTGACCTCGTCCATTCCTTTCGTCTCTTTGCTTATCCACGTGCTCTTTATATCAAAAGTGACACACCATACAACTTCAATACCAATCAACTCAACCTCAACACACATACAACCGACAATGTCTTCTCCTACCAAGTCAACTCCCATCACCAACGATTCTCCTCGTCGCGTATGTCTCCCACAACTGAATCCCACACTCTCCTCTCCTGCTTTAGCACCGAGATGAGACTAACAAGACAAAAAAGAAGTCCTCAGGCGGTCTCTTCGAGAACCTAATGGTCCAGAAGCGCGGCACCGACAATGTTGCTTACTCTCAGCGTCGTCAGAGTTTGGAGGAGCAGAGTGCGCAGAAGGGAGCTTTTGGCAAGATGTGGGATACGTATGTGGCTTTCTGCCTGGTTTCTCTATTGCAATAGAGAGAGAGACACACACTCATATGACGGCCTGGCTAACTTTTCTACAGCGTCATCCGCGGTGCTGGTCCTGCTGCTCCCAAGTAAAAGCCGTTTTGCATCCTCACGATTGATCATTTCGGGGCTGCAAGATTGATGAACATGACCTGTTCCCATCACCATGACGAAGATGGAAAGGGCAGCAACGACTTGAGAGAACATTTCTTTTTTCCTGTAACATTAGTGGACGTTTTGTTCCCACAATCGCGAGCAGCAGCACGTTCCTCTTTTTATATGTACTTTTATGACCCGTTAACGAATTCGAGAATGAAATGAACTTTACCTTACTGATTTGCTTCTGTGTCCGCTGTGACATCGAATGCTGTCCATCTGTACGTGAAGAATTCATATTATCACGGAGATGACGCATGAGAGAGTAGTTACCAACTACTTAGCCAGCATTATAGTCGATAAATGTCCATTTGGATGATTGTTGTATGGAATAATAGAAGGTCCATGTGTGTTTTGGTAGAAGAAAGTAAGGTCAGAAAAGGATTGGTATAATTTTGATGTGTAGATGCATTTACTATCTTAGCCACACAGCTTGCAAACCATAAAGCATCAAGAAGAAGCAGTCTGGTTGATCTGTACCTTCTTATCCTCTCCCGCGCTAACGATGCCCCAGCTCTCGTCCCACTGCAGACCGAAGACCTTGACGCCCTCGCCGCCGACCGTCTTCTTGCCTGATCCTTCCCTGTCGACGACGAAGACACTCTCGCCGACCATACCTCCACTGCCGCCTTCGCCGCCCGGACCGGCGTTTCCTGCTTTGGCGTTCCTGACGTCCCAGACCCTCACGGAGCCGTCGTGGCTGCCGCTCGCAAAGACGAAGCCGCTGGATGGAGATGACGCGAGAGCGACGACGGCGTTGGCGTGGCCGCGCATGGTCATGGCTACTATACTCGTCGCTTGAGCCCTGGGGTCGACGAGAGTGATGTGTCTGGCCGAGGTTCCTGCCGCGACGAGGTTGACTGCGGGCAGAGCGGTGACTGAAAGTAACGAATGGGACGTCGTTCGTGTGTCGACGCAGGTTTGAGTCGTCAAGTCCCATGTTTTGAGGCTGTGGTCCCACGAGGTGCTGTAGCCTACTGTCGCATCGTCTGGCTTGAATATCACGTCGGACACGGGAGCCGAGTGGCCGGCCATTAGACCCAGAGCACCGCGCTGGGGTGTGTTGAGTCCTGACGAGGGACCGGCCATCTTGCGTCGTTTTGTGGATGGTGCAGCGAGAAGGACCGGGTTTGCGGTGGGAGCGCCTGCTTTGGATGTGGTGAAGATTCCGACGCTGTGGTCTGCAGACGCCGACAGGATGCGCGACGAAGGCGCGTGGACGGCGATTCTGTCGACGGAGCCCTTGTGGCCGTAGAGATCGAGGCTAGGTGTGATTTTGTCGTTGTTGTAGTCCCACAGACGTATCGTTCTGTCCAGTCCTGACGATGCTAGCTTGTCTCCACTGATGAACTTGACATCTTTGACGGGTCCAGTGTGACCTCCATCCGTCGCAGAAGACGAAGTGGCCAGAAGCTCTTGCGATTTGTCCCAGATGCGAAGCAGACCGTCGTAGCTGCCAGAAACCAGTCGATCCTGTACGGTGATGTCCGAGGAAGCCTTCTGTGCCCATTTTCCTGCGGGAGAGGTTTGCGACAGCAGATCTATCGAGCTGATCCAGTCGTCGTGCTCAAAGGACGCGACATGAGGAGGCGGGATGAGCGCGCGGACATATTCGACGTTGAGGGTCGTCTCCGAGGAAATGCCATTTGCGGTAAGGAAGTCATCGATGGAAGTCCTGAGGAATTGGCCATTGATGAGGAACTCAAAGGGCACTGGTTGCTCGGTGTCGAGGAGACGATTGACGAGTGTGGAGAGTTGGTATCGGCGAAGTTCTGGTCAGAAAAGTCAGTCATGAGTCTTGGTCAAATCAAATGCGCCACACAATCCTCAAAGGAAGGTGCACCGCATCCATAGAGAAATCATCAAATGCAAGAGTTCAAAAGACAAAAACTCACCAGTAGAGACGAGGATTGGGCCCGTATCCTCAGGCAATTCGATATCCGGACTCCGAGTGCTCAGTTGAATCCTGACCTGCGAGGTGGTAGTCGTCGTCGCCATGATTTTGGTGTGTGATACCGTCTATACAAATACAAGAACCAATAATCTCTAGATGAACATCAAAGTCTCGAACTTTTCGGACAAGGTAATCGGCAGAAAAGTGATATGGGGAAGGTACGCCGAGGGGCGGTGAGAGACGTGGCTCCATTGGGTCTAGCCTCAATCATCACATAGAGGCAGGGCACGGGCACCCTGGGGGACATGTATATAACTGATATATGTCCTACACTGAAGAATGTGACTTCACAGTATCGGCAGCAACAGCACCGTGAGAGCTGCTCCTTCAATTACGACTATATACTTGTCAAGCTAGAAACATATCCAAGAGAAGATCCGCCCCCATTTTTGGCAATATCCTCCTTCCCCTTCATACATCCACAGGCATAATACAATCGCTCATGATAGTATATTCCCATTAACACAGTCTGGGAAAGTTGCCTGCTCCACAGTGTCGCCAAGTCGAAATATACTCGCACGTCCAGCTCGTAGTGATGTTTGGATCTCCGACACCGTCATAAGTCGTCCTGTAAGGAAAGCGGCAGTGAGGTCGCTCGAACGCAATCCCCTGCGAACTATCGTCGTTGACGAACTTGGTGCCCGTCAGAGTGTCTGGCGCATCGCCGTTCTCTACCCAGTTGACTAAGTCGTTGATGATGTTGTCAGAAGCCGCTCTTGCAAGCCCGTTCTGTCCAAACATCCAGGCACCGTCTCCCACCGCACAGTGTCCTGCTCCACTGATGCGAAAGAAACGAAAGAATTGATCCATCTGACCGTGCGTGATTCCCATGGTCTGAGCTACGTGAATATAATAGCGCATGCTCTGTTCTCCCGTGATGACGTGGTCTTGCATGCCATGATGAACGATCAATTTTCCCCCTGCGGCGCGAAATGCGCTCAGATCACCACTATTCGTCGAAACATATCCATGCACCTCGTCAAGATTATCGGACAGGGTATAGTCGGCTTGACCCAAAGTCTTGGGATCCCAGTCTTTGTCGTTATACACAGCGTAGGCGAACCAGTCATGAGTCAAAGCTTGCACACTGCCCGTCAATGTGCCGTCGGCTGCTGCATCCACCTCGGTTCCAGGCGACAATCTTGGGAAGAGTAAAGTGCCCTGCTGGTCGTAGAGTTGCGAGTAGACATTCCTCACTGCCGTAACTTGTGTTGAGGTCAGACACCTCGTGTCGGAGCTGACGCCACACCGTAGTACAGTCGCATTGAAGTCGCAAATACTCGAGTCTTCAAGGATGCCGTCGGCTACACCGTCGAGGACTTCGTCACATTGATCCAGGACGTGTTCGTGTACGAAGCCCCACTGGTCTTCTGACATGGCGCGATCATCTGTGCCAAAACCAGTAATCAGGTAGAACCTTCCAGACCAGTCGAAGAGATGGTTTACATCTGAAGCAGGTGAACCGGCGATGATTCCATTGAAGTCATTAGGATAGACTTGAGCAGACTTGAGACCCTGTCTTCCGCCAGTGGAACAACCCAGAAAGTAAGAGTAGTTCTGAGGAGTGCCATAGTACTGTTCGATGACCTGTTTGGTCGCAACCACAGCGACGTGACGAGATCTGTAGCTCCAGTCCACAATGGCCGCGTTGTTGTTTTCGAAGTCTGTACCATCATACGAGGTGGCATTATGGCCTGCATTGTCTCCTGATACAGCAAAGCCCATGCTGGAAGTATAAGCCATATCATTGTAACCGACACCTAGATCAACACTCAGCAAATCGATCATGATATACACGATTTGCGTCTACTCACATCCGTTGAGACCCTTGTTGTCTGTGGCCAGATATCTGCCGTTCCAATCTGTTGGCAGCCAAACTTCCATGTAGTTTTCAGAGCTATCGCTGGTGGCTACACTCAACCCTACCCTGCAAACATCGACCTGAGGATGTGTGACAGATAGGCAAGTGGCCTGGGCACCCTGGACATTGATGGTAGATCCAGCAGCATAGTATCCGCATGAATCGATAGATGCTGTGAGATTGGAAAGAACGAGGGAAGCGCAAATGCTCTCACACAGTGCTACCGACATTGTTGAGAAAGAAAAGAAAGAAAGTGAGATGTAGGAACAAGAAATGAAGAGATTCTGCTGTTGTGGAAGATTCAAGGATAGTATACAAGTAGAACGAATGGCAGGAAACTATCAACAAAAACGAATGGCTGGTCTCTACTGGAGACCACTGTAAGGGAACGATGCAGCAAGGCTTGAAGAGACAGAGAGGTAGTCGACCAGCAACCTTATAGAGATCTGGTAAACATTTGTGCGCGAGACCCATTCGGTCTTGACTTTTCGTCGTCATTTCCACATCTGCCAACTGCTGCGAGGCACAATCCTTCGCAGCTGCAACAATCCCTGTACCTGGAAGACATAAAGGGAGGCATATCGGGAAAGACACATGCACGGAGCGCAGATGGGGGCAGTACCTACATGGACGTGACTCGGGTTTTGCTCTTCTGTAGCAACCATCGTAACCTTTCTTATTGCTGATGGTATAGTTCCATCGCAGGTTTTCTTCAGCAAGCTGGATTAAAGCGCATAATCGTCGCTTGCCACTCTGTCTGTTGGGTCCGGGGGGCATGAGTGACATCGTGGGCTATCAACGGTTCGCATAGACGGTATGTGTCGACGCTGCGAAAAGCAGCTGCAGAGGAGAGGTCTCCGAAAACGGTGCTGCTAAGATTTGTTTTGCAGATGCGTATGTGTGACTGATTCGGGTAGTTGCACCATACATTAGTTCCGAGGACCTCATGCGCTCAGTATTTCAGATGCAGTAGCGTTCTCTAGTGCGCTGCAGGCATATTCTTGTCTTTTTGCTTGATCGCAAGCCATATCTCGTCAAGTAGTCAGGTACCAGGCGCGGATCACCCACCTAGGGCAGGGAATATGCTTGGACGGAAGAGAAGTTTATTGGTGGTGGTGAAACATCTTTGTGTTACAGTCGACGAGGATGGAAGAAAGCTGGGTGTTGACGGCGTTGAAGTAGTAGTCGAGCCCACACCTGAGGTATGGCCGTCGGACCGCTCTGCCGTGATCGCCCGTTGATCGTCAGGTCTGATCGTCTTCTATCCCATTGTGACTTTTTGCGACTGCAAGCACCTTTGACACATGAAACATGTCCTGTAGGGTTTTGCTTTCCATCATTTGAGGCAGGAGTAAGCCTCACTCGAAAATAGACTTTGAGTATCGTATATTTATGAACATAACAAACAGCGGTTGGACCGGCACTGCCTGACGCAGGCATACAAGCAATCAATATAGCCACGACTTTCTCGTAACTTCAAGTTTCCCTCCTACCGCACAGTATTCCCTCGGCCTCCTTGCCAACTGGTGCAACCAAACCCCCCCCAAATAACCAGAAAAGAATATGGCTAGCTTTCGCAAAGGCGGGAAGATATCCAGCAAGGTCAGCTAAATAAATCGCGTTGCACAAAAAGCGTCGACTAGGTAAATAGCTATTATTCTCTGACCCTAATGTTTCACAAGAGTCCTCGAAACTTGGCCAGGTCGGGCTTCGTGCTTCATGCTTCATGCTCCATGCATGACCTACCAGCCCTGCCCTGCCCTGCCCTGCCCTGCCCTGCCCTGTCTTGTCTTGTCTTGCCTCTGTATGGGACTGCTGAAATAGGTATGGTATCTACGAGGTGTTCGTGCTGACAAGCTCGGGTTGTAAATGCTATGACTTTCCAATATGGGTAGAGAGTATTGAGGGGTTAGGCGAGGCTTTTGGTAACCTTACCAGAGAGTTATAACGAGATTGGACAAGTTTTCTGGTACTATAATGTTTCCTTCACAGTACTCAATATGTTACTGTAACATATCCCAGTATGTAGAGCCTATTGCTATGCTGCGCCATTGATCAGATGGCTGTATGTCTGTCTCCCTTTTACTGTAGGACCGACCGACTTTACTGTACCTTACTACACCCACCACAACCGCCCCTCCTAGCCACCAGGAAATGAGAAGTGAGGGGCTCGACGGAACAGTAGGTGAGCGGTGTTTGTGTTCGAGAATAGGCAACACAAACGGCAAAACGACGTAGCAAAGACCCCGGGTTTTGAGGACGAACAAGTGGTACTTGTTGTTTGATAATGTGTTTTTCATGCATTCTGTTCTCAGACTAGCTGGAGGCCTGGTATGGCCTTTTCTTCTTTTCTCCCTCGCGGTGTATATCTAAATCTTACACCTTGGTATCGCATCTGCGCCATTTCTCTCGTCTCTTTCGCCTGCTCGATCATATTAACAGGTCTATCTCCTCCATCTCAGCTATACAGAATATCCAATAACTAAAGATCAAACAACTTCTTGACCTGAGCGGCGCAATCATCTGGGTTCTGGACGCTGTGGCCAATGGTGCGCGAGTCGGCGTAGATCTCGTGGTCGTTGCCGCCGACCTCGGTCTTGTCACCGAAGAAGTGGATGGTGGTGTAGTCGACGCCGCCAGGTAGGTTCTTCTCGTTTGCGACATGCTGGAGGCAGTATGTCTTGTCCCAGCCGCGGGGGAAGATGTCAAACGAGATCTGGCCGCCGATGGAGTAGCTAGCAGAAGGGTTGTGTCAGATTGAGAAAGAGAAAAGAACATAGAAAAGACTCACGTGAGGCCGAGATCAGGGAATGCAGCCTTGATGTCCTCGACAAACTTTGCTCTGATGCCTCTCTCCAAGTCGTACACCTGGTACTCGTTTCGCTCCTCGACACTGGCGTTTCTGCCAATGGGGCTGACGTTGATCATGCCATTTCTGAACTCGATGAAGGTGCCTCTCTTCTTGGGGATGTCGAGGTCGGCGATGTAGTGCAAGATGAACTTGACGAGCTTCTTGTAGGGCTCCTCGCCGATCCAGTTGATGAAGCTTTGAGTCGCGAGAGGGGCGCCCATGCGGTATGCGGTCAACCCGTTCTCAGGGAAACAGAAGTCAAACAGCGCGGTGACGGGGATCTCGGGCGTGCCGAGTTGCTCTTGTTGCTTAGCGAAATCTGAACCGCCGACATAGCCAATGGCGACCTTGTGTCTGAGACGAGAGAGAAGTTCGAGCATCTCAGGGCTTCCAGCCTACCAACGACAGTCAGCTGGTTGCATGACTGCAAGAAAGATAGAAACTCACTCTTCTGGCGGGAGTTAGAGTGTTGTCGACATCGAAAAGCACAATGGTGTTCTTGATTGGGCGCTCACTCAGCGCAGGAATGACTGCTGCTGTCACCGCGGCCATTTTGGTATGGGATGGAATGTGTAAAGACCGGAGTCGGATTTCTGCTTTGAAGATGGAAGAAAACAGCTGGACGAGTCTCAGTGCTTGTCAGTCGAGCGCAGATCAGAAGAACAAGACGATCGCTGGTAATAATTATATTCAACAAGGACAGGATCCTCCCCGGAAGTCAGGGGCAAGGGTCACAAAACAATCTGGCCCTTTTAAGGACATGTCGCGGGGTAGAGGGGCAGACAGACAGACAATTTAACGGAAAGACATATTCGCAGACTTACATGGTAGGGAGTGAGTGAGCAGGTGAGGATAATATATCACAGACTCCAAAAGCAGGACTCGAGAGTATTTGAGGTAGAAGAACCCTTCAGTGATCCTTCTGAGTCACTATATGTGGCCTTTCTTTCCTACCATGAGAAGAGACTTGTCCCTTTCGTATACAGCATGCGCGGTCTGGGGAAAGCTATGACCAACCACGACCAATGTGTTGCTGTTTTTAGATTAAAGACAGATACTGTAGGATATGCTGAGAGGTACGGTATCGTAGGCAAGACAGAATGACAAACTGGGTTCTGACACTGTGTTTTATCCACATAGAATTCGCAAAATCATATCGAGGGACGCCAGGCGAAAGTTATCACTCCATTAACAGTACAATTGGAACCATGCGGTCGTTGAACAAAAGCGAGAAAATCGCGAATCTTGTTATATAGAGCATCATCCCATCTACGCTTCGCTGGGATTCGACCCAACGATATTGTCATAAAAACACGTTGCTCTAAACCCATACATGCGTAGACTTGAAGACCAAAAAAGGAAAAAAATTGGACATGTCATGCTTTGCTGGCCCCATCCCCCACACCAGACCAAGAACCCGTCTGGACGGCCAGAAAACGCTATGCAATTCAACTTTTTTGTTCCCCCCCATCGTCCAAGAGCCGTTTGCGCCATACTAGAAACATCTATGATTTCGTTTCGCCTCTGGAGTCGATGTTGCTCGATGCGAATGATAAAAAGCCTCTGTGGGAAACTTTTGGATTGGTCGTTCAATCCTGGATGGGCTCCAGGGTGCTTCCTGCGAGGATGGTGGCCCATCCGATCAGACGCCAATGCTTCTCGATTCTTCGCGAAAGAGCGACCTTCTCGCCGATCTCTGTGCATGCCGGGCTGGTGAGTTGAAGTCGGGCAGCATCGGCCTTGACGGCGATGACCTTGGCACCGGTGGCGGTGGAGCCGATGTTGACCATGAGGACTTCGTTCTTCGCAAGCTTGGCGACCTTGGCCTGCTTGCCGTCGGCGGTCTTGACACCGAGCAGACGACGGAGCAGGAAGTAGTTGACTTCGATTTCGGTGTAGATGGCGGGCAGCTTTCCACGGAGACCGAGGACGAAACCGACGAGACGGTCGGCACGGCAGAGGGTGGGGTCGACGCGGGTGCCGACACCTGTGATTCGGATTAGTGTATCGTTCGTGGAATAGCTGGAAAAGGACTTACCGATGAGACCACCGGGGACGGCAAACTTGAGGTCGTTGTTCTCGGCGAAAAGCGAGACGATTCTGCTGAAGATGGGCTTGCACTGGATCTTTCCTTGGTCGTCCTTGCTCACGATACCGGGCCTGATCTCGATTTCGTCGCCGAGCTTTAACACACCGGTCAGGATGGAACCACCAGCGACACCACCCTTGAGCTCCTCGATCTCGGCACCGGGCTTGTTGACATCGAAGGAACGAATGACAATCATGTGGGGTGCGGCGGAAAAGTCTCTCGGGGGGACGGGGATCTTGGAGACGAGGTACTCGTTGATGGCGTCAATGTTGAACTTGAGCTGGGCAGAGATGGGAATGATGGGGCTTCCATCGGCGACGGTGCCACGGATGAATCGCAGAATGGACTCGTGATGTTGGGCGGCGGCCTCTTCGCGCATGAGATCGACCTTATTCTGGAGGATGATGATGTGGTTGAGCTTCATGATCTCGATGGCGGCAAGATGCTCAGAGGTTTGGGGTTGCGGGCAGCTTTCGTTGCCGGCAATGAGGAGAAGGGCGGCGTCCATGACGGCGGCGCCAGACAACATGGTGCTCATGAGAATGTCGTGACCGGGGCAATCGACGAAACTGGAGTAGAGAAGTCAGTGGGAATTTATGGGTGTGGTCGAAAACAAACTCACGAGACATGTCTCAGCAGACGATATCTGCCGCTGCATCCTTCTCTCTCGCACGGAGGGTCGACCTCCTTCTCACTCTTGTAACTGCGGTAGCAAGTGGGACGGGGGCACTCGTCGTTGTCACACTTGTAGATCTTTGCGTTTGCGTAACCCAGCTTGATGGTGATGTTTCGCTCGAGCTCGTTCTTGAAACGGACGGTCTGGACGCCGGAGATGGCCTTGACGACGGTGGACTTGCCGTGGGCGACATGGCCAATGGTTCCGATGTTGATGGTTGCTGGGGATGGGTCAAAATATGTGAGGGTGTTGGTTCGTTCATGGATGCATACCTTGGCGGGCGATGATCTCGGGCGAGAGAGGATTCAGCTTGCTCACGTCGATGGTGGACGGGTCAGGTTGCTCTAGTATCAGGTCAGAGAGAGGCGGTCTTGACCTGTGTGGCTATAGAAACTGACCAGGAAGGTATGGCTTGGTGGGCAGAGCGGCGACGGGGGCAGTCTTCTTGAGGGCGGACTTGGGGGCGGAAGACTGCTCGGGGGCATCGTCCCCGCTCTCTGAGCTGTCCGACTCGTTGTTGTTGTTATCCTGCTGAGGGTTTTGTGGCAACTCGTCGTCGCTGTACTGTGACGCCATGATTGCGGTTTTTTTTCTTTCCTGCTCTTTCTCGGTGGGGGGTTGCGAGGGCGCAAAGGGTGGAAGTGGCAGAGACGGGCGACTGGAGGACCGAGGCTGTAGCGTTGAGGGTGATGCTGGTGTCGAGAAAGCGGTCGACGGGAGAACACTTTGGTGGATAGGTATGGAGCAGACTCGTAGTAAGTGCTGTAGCAAGTACTGTACTGTATATCAGGCTTGCAGTACAGTATGAGTCGACGGTGGGTGTGCCCTGGTAGTAAGCCCTATGCTCGGGCTCGGTCTCTCACTCCCGAGATTCTCTGGGCGAGCGAGCGAGCCTTGGCATCGACAAGAAATATCACGAAGAATCACAAATTCCCGATCATCAACCAAAAAAGGAATAGCGTCCACAGAGCACCCCGGCCAATTAGCGTCGCGGCAATCAGAGAACGCAAAGCAGCAGAAGAGAGCAGGAACGGGAGCGCAGGACTTGGACTTTGGCAGGTGCGCTGTACTTGTTCGAGCACATCCATCGCTGCTGCTGTTGCCGTCCGTCGTCGCTGTCGTCCCGGTATTCACCACCTCTTCTGTCGCTCTACCACATCACCCTCTCCATCTCTCCCCTCTACATCCTCCTCCAAAGGTCTCATCCCCACCTCTGGCCACATTTGTCAATCGCAATGTTGGCAAGGTCTACCGTCTCGTCCGCGCGCACCGCCGCCGCCGCCGCCCGCAATGCTACCTCCAGGACTGCCACGGTATGTTCGCGCCATCCTATTTCATCTCAATTCACTCGGAAGAAGCAGAAAGAGCGAAGAGAAAAAAAAACAATCTAGCAGCAAGCCATTGACGCACACCGCTGACTGCTACCTCTCACACAGCGGTCCGCCTCGACTTCCTCCACCTCCGAGGCTTCTTCTCAATGGAAGGGCAATGCCTTGACCGCCGCCTCCGGTGCTCTCGCCGTTGGCTCCGTCGCCTGGTACTACTACCAATTCGTCCGTCCTGCCTACGCCATGACTCCCGCCGAGGAAGGGTGAGTTTTTCCTTTTTTTTCTGGTTTCCATCTTCCAGCTCTGCTGCATCGCCGCCACTGACGAGTCCGACAGTCTCCACCCCACCAAATACCCATGGGAACACGAGAAGACATACAAGACATACGACCACCAGGCCCTCCGCAGAGGTTTCCAGGTCTACCGCGAGGTCTGTGCCTCTTGCCACTCGCTGCAGCGCATTCCCTACAGAAACGTCGTCGGTAGCATGATGACCGTCGACGAGGCCAAGGCCCTTGCCGAGGAGAACGAGTACGACACCGAGCCCAACGACGAGGGCGAGATCGAGAAGCGCCCCGGAAAGCTGTCCGACTACCTCCCCAGCCCATACAAGAACGACGAGGCCGCCCGCGCCGCCAACAACGGTGCCCTGCCTCCGGATCTTTCGCTCATCGTCAAGGCCAGACACGGTGGCTGCAACTACATCTTCTCGCTTCTGACCGGTTACCCCGAGGAGCCCCCGGCCGGTGCTGTCGTTCCCTCCGGCCTGAACTTCAACCCTTACTTCCCCGGCACCGGAATCGCCATGGCCCGTGTTCTCTACGACGGCCTTGTCGAGTACGACGACGAGACCCCGGCCACCACCTCTCAGATGGCCAAGGATGTCGTCGAGTTCCTGAACTGGGCCGCCGAGCCCGAGATGGACGACCGCAAGAAGATGGGCTGGAAGGTCATGGCCGTGACCGGCACTCTGTTTGTCATGTCCATCTGGGTCAAGAAGTAAGTTCCTTTTTTTTTGTTGCAGTAAAGCACAAATACTAAACTTCGGCAAAAACAGGTACAAGTGGTCCACCATCAAGACCAGAAAGCTCGTCTACAACCCTCCCGTCAGCTCCGCCTCCAAGAACCCCTCCAGCCGTCACTAGACGATTCGTCTCGGCTTGAACGAATTTCGAACCTTTAGGTAATATTGGGGGGATGTGGTGTGTGTGTGTGTGTGGATATGGAGAAGATTTCTTTTCTTTTTGTTTTGTGTCTCACCGAGCCCTTGCTCTCTTTGTCTGCTGAAAACGCACAAGTAGAAGGAGGAGATGTAGAGCTCGGTCGTGGACGGAAGGAAAAGCAGAGGATGGACGAAACTCTTGTACAGCATCTCTTGTCTTTCTTGTCTCCATTCGGGCAGCCCAAGGAGAAAGCATCACCTCAGAGACATCAAGGAAAACCCCAAAAACCCAGACAAAAAACAAACAAACCCACTTTGTGTTATTTTCTCCTATTTTTTTTTACTGCAACCACCTCAGTCTTGTACTATGAAGCTTCTCCTTTTTTGTTTTTGTTTCCTGCTGCTTGCGCGCGCCCGCTGAAATCGCAACCATAAAGTAAAACCAATTGTACAACTGCCATGCCTCTCCTTTTCTTTCTTCCGATTTTTTTCTGGATTTTGTGACCTTTTGTTCGTCGACTACCTGGATCGTGCTCCTTGAGACATGCACTTGAAGGAAGAGACGAGACACCACGCGATCTTTTCCCCCCATCGGTTCCTTCAAATGCCCATGACCCCCTCGTGTCCTTCGATCCTTAAATTCCAAGTCTTCTCAGGCCGCGCACACGAAGAAGATGTGATGATTACCACAAGTTCACTTCGATCCCACTCCTTCGTCTCTACCTCCTCGATGGACGACGATGGACGACGATGGACGAATAACAGAGCAGATCAGGCTCCTTCTCCTGGCTCAGGCGGTCATGCACTGAGCAGTCGTGCACCGACGAAGCGAAGGGAAGACAGGCAAATAGCACGACCACGCTGCTTGAACCACGACAGAGACCAAGACCAAGGCCGAGACAGGGACCGATGCAGAAGGCGACTTGTGGACAGTACTGGTTTCCTACAAGTTCAGCGGGAGTGGCTCTCTCGCTCTGTGTTGTATCTGGTACCGACGTCTATACAGTCGATTAGTTGAGAGCCAGAGGTTCCAGAGTAGAGCATACTGGTCCTGTTTGGACGTCGTCGTGCTAATTGCATCAGTCTGGCTGCTTTGGACTTTGGGGAATACGGAGTAGGGCGTAGCTTGTTGTCTGACTCGTCTGACGAAGGCGGTTGACCTGTATACATTCTGCGAAAGTGCAGGCAGAGAAAGAAACAGCACAAGGCGCAGATGGACAGATAGACAGTATGGTTGAATACACAAGCCCAGTGATTATCCTATCGATACGTTATCAAAGGCTAGAGAATACCGTGTTTCAGAGTGCGGAAGGCTGTCCACCCTGCTACCAACCTAAGTAGAAAGGGGGCGAAGAAGAGTATGGATACGTAAACATGTTAATGGATGGGACTGTCCACACCCCTCACGTTCTGCATGTTTATTCGGTTCAGACGGATAAAGGATATTTCAGGTTCAATGAACGCAGTCTATCTATATACCTGCCATTAGAGAAAGATGACTGGAAGAAGTAGTAGAGAAAGCAGAGAGGAAGAAGCTATGGTATAAATGTGAAGAATGAGAAAGAGAAAACGAAAATAGAAGGATGAGGTGGTTGAAACTGTCGCCAGCGACGTGTTCCGACTACGCTTTTCCTCTGGAATAATAAATGCTGAAGTGCAATTCTATCGATATCATGTTAGTACCGCATTTCCTCTCGTCGTCCCCTTCGTCGCTATTTTGTCAGAGTGTATACGCGCTGCCAATCATTCAAGAAGTCCCCAAAGCACTACCCCTCCGTTTCTGGGTCTTCTTTCTCTTGTTATCATTCTTAGCACCACCGCTGAGCAGACCAACCAGCAACGAAGCTCTCCTCTTCTTATCGCTCGAACCACTACCGCTCTTCTTCTTTTTGCTCTTGCTCGCCTTCGAAGCAGAAGAGGAAGCTGTGGGAAGAGTGTTACTCGAAGAATGTCTCCTGCTGATCAATGCGTCTTTCCAGCTGGGCTTTGAGTACGCTCTGTTGCTTTTCGCTGCGAGATCTAGCCCGCTGCTGCTTCGTCGACGCATCAGTTCGGGAGAGCTGACGGATGATCGGCCTAGTGAGGGACTTTGCAGAGATTTGGATTTCTTCGCTGAGGAGACTATTGTGAGTCTGGGAGGCGGCATCGCGTCGTTGTTCGCTTCGGGTTCTGGCGCTTGTGATCTGTCGTGGTGGTGGTCGAAACGGAATGACTCGGACAGGTCACTGTCGTCGCTGAGCTTATGATTTCTCTGCGAGAACGGCGACGGAGACCTGCCTCTTCGCGACAAAGGGAAGGGAGGCGCCATCTCTTGCAGCGGGAGTCTATCGGACATGTCATCTTCGACCCTGGCTGACTGCATCGCATGTCGTTGAGGAGAACGGAGACTGGGTAGGTCGTCCATTGCTCGGCTTGACTCCTCCAGCAATTGCAGGCTGGGCCCGTCCAGCTCTTTCTGCAAGTCAGACACGTGCGTCCAAGTACCTGGTGCGTCACCCTGGAAGTACTGCCCGTTAGCGTACGCCATATCGCGCGCATCGTCCATATCCATCATGTAGTCATCATCATCTTCCTCTTCGCTGTCATCGTGGCCGTCACCCTGCTGTGCCACGTGGGTATGCGGGAGTGATGGCGATGGGCTGCGGTATATTTCCGAATTATTCATCTCCTCGACATCGCTGTCATCGTTGTGATGCATAGAGATGTTTGCTTCGGACGCCTTCATCGACGGAGACTCGACTAGAGCTAGCGCTTCAACAAAGTCCTCGTCATCAGGCTGCAACGCGGAATCGCGCTCTTCGTCAACGTCACCCTTGTTGGCGTCCTCAGCAGGAGACCCAGTGACCTTTGTCTTGCCACTCAGAACATCTAGTATGAGTGCTGTCGTCTCCTCTGTACCCTTACTTGCGTGTGACAGGCGATCGGGCAAAGACGCACTCGGCACATTGTCATGATTTTCAACAGCCGGTGACTCTGAGACCACTGCTGCGGGCTGAGACGAGCGCTGCATGGCCGAAGCCGGTTTACTGGCATGTGCTGGTGCTGTAACAGGTCGATCTGGCGAATCATGCCTCTGCAGAGATGGCGAAGGACTGGGTTGATCAGAAGACGTTGTCAAGGGTTTTGGAGTCGCACGGTCTTCTTGACTCGATGGGACATGCACGCTCTGCTCTGCACTGGCGGAAGCTGGAAGGACAGCATGTACATCAGGCTCAGGTAGTGCTGTCGTAGCACTATTCGTCGCAACAACATCGTCGTCATCCCCTGCCATTTCCTCGTTTCCATCATTTTCGTTGGCTGCAGGGGTACGTGATTGTACATCGTCCGTCGCGCCAACATCAGCAGGTGGCGGCGAGCTGCGAAAGGCCTGAGACGACCTCTCCGCCAATTCAGTGAGAGTTTCGTCATCCAGATCAGAGTCACTATAAGTCGACGACTCGTCGTCTGAGATGAAAATGGAGACTGGAGCTCGGGGTCGGGACGAAACTGCCGTGTTTGGTGTGCTGCGCGTGGTTCGTTGTGGAAAAGACAGAGTGCTCTGCCGGGTTTTGCTATTGACTCTTTTCAGTGCAGAGGTAATCGAGGATTGCTTGCGCTTTATAGGCGAAGAAAACGATCTGTTCGAGTCGTGCTTGGACGACTTCTCAGGCCGAGGCTGGGTCAAAGCAAAGCGTTCTGCGTCGCCCTCTTGTGATGCGATGGCCATTTGTAATGAATAGGGTGATTTGGTCTTCACGATGGACGCATCAGAATCATCAGGTCCGGGGGTCTGTCCAGATGGAGGAGCTTTCTTTTGCTGAGACATGCCTGGAGAGTCCGTCTTTCTCTTTTTAGGTACAGGAATCACAACTTCGACAATCGTAGACGTCTTTCGCTTTTGGCTTTCAGGTTCCCGTCGAGTATCTGCGGTCCGTGGCTGCGCCTTTGCCACTGGTTGCGACGGGTCAGATGAAGCATCTCGCGACAGTTTTGATCGGGTAACTCGTGGTTGCACGGTGGCCACTTCGGTTCCGATGCGACTAGGAGCAGGTTTTCTCGGTGGAGACTTGACCGCTCTTCCAGAAGCTTTGTCAGCCTCTGCCTGGCTGGCCCACTCGCGATATTCTCGCCAGTAAAGCCGCTCATTCTTGAGGTCCTCGGCGAGACGACGGGATTTGATCTCGTCTTCTCTTTGCTGCAGCTCCTCGACCTGAGAACTTAGTCTGTTGTTCCTATCTGCTCGTTCTCGGGCCTCAGATGTTCGTGCTCGGTCATTGGCGAGTCTCTGGCTCAACCGATGCTCTTGGTTTCTGTCTTCGGCGTACTTCCTCGCATCAAGTCGCAGCTGCTGACGTTTCTCTTCGACACCCTGGCGTGTGCACTGGTCGAGACTATTCATGATGAGCTGCGGATTGAGGGCATCGGAAGCTGACGCTTGACTAGCAGTGAATTCAGCAGAGCCGGCAGGAGGTTGAGACGGAGAAGATTGCGAGTTCAGAACTTTCGAGGCCTTTCGCCGTGCGTCCTGATATAACTTTGCGGCCAGCGACTTAGCTCGCTCCTGACGGTCCAGCGGAAAGTAGTCCTTGAGAAACCTCTTCATCTCCACGTTCTCGAGTCTGGCGGCTAGCAGCAGATGTTCTTCATACGGCTTGAACCTCTCGCCTGGCGCACTTGGCGGTTCGTTCTTTTCTTCGAGGAACTTGACTCGTTCGGCAGCGTGCTTCTCGGCGTCAGCGTGTTCGACTCGACGGTGTATCTCGGCAAAGTGGATCTTGACACTGTCTTGGGTTCTGGTGGGATAACGTCGATCGTGCAGGCTTCTCCAGTCCTGACCTTCTCTGATTGCACGAACGAAAATGTCGTCGTCTCCTTCGGACCAGACGGAAGGTGTAGCTCCTTGCTTTGGCGTGGGTCGGCGGTGTGTAGTTTCTTTTGGCCTGTGGCTAGATTCGACTTCGACGACTGGTGTGAATCTAGAGGAGGCGGTGCCGTGGACTGGAGTCTGTATAGGCTCTTCGGACCCAGTCTCGACTGGTCGGACACTGTTGTTCGAAGCATTGTCCTTTGACTCTTCTGATTCCAGCCTCTCGAGCGTTTGCTTCCGAGCTTTTATCTCGGGAGAGTGATTCTTTTGGATGTTACTGATCTTCTTCCGGACGCTGTCCCAAGTCCGCTGCGGAAAGTGTCTCTCATGAATGGTGCGATTGGCGAGGCCGCGGGCGATGGCCGTCACCAGTGTGTCCGTGTCCTTCTCGGTCCACGACCGTGCAAGATTTGACTTGCGCTGTGATTCGAGTCTGGCGTTGCAAGAGGGTTTAGCAGCAGAGGCTTCGATACCAGAAGAGGGCGGAGCGTCGGGCTGTTGGGTGAGATCTGGATTTTCGCCGCGACTCAGACGACGTCGACGAAGCTTCTCTAGAGCCTTACTCGGGAGAACAGGCTGTCGGACTTGCCGAGGTCGACTGCTTGGTGTCGTAGGGTGGTGTCGATGATTGGCTTCTCCGTCGTCTTCGATGGGGTCTTGGATGGGGTCTTGGATGGGGTCTTCGATGGCGATGTCGCCTCGATCAGGTGTGGGACTGGAGGGTCGTGGACTGGCGACCTGACGAGCTTCAGACTGCGGCGAATCAGGGATTTCCAGTCGCCTTGTCGCTAAGAGCGGCTTCTTGAAGACAACAGAGTCGTCGTTGTCGAGAGAACGAGGGGTCAGTTGAGTGTTGTCCTTGTCAGGAGTTGTGTGCGCATCATTCCCAATGCGTCCAACCATGACACTCAATGCTTGCGCTTTGTCTGCTGCAGCTCGACGGAGATCACGGTCTGGTGTCTCGGACACGCGCACCCTCGGCCTCTTGCTACGGGGAGCTGTGTCTTGCTCTTGTTCTCGTCGCTGCTCGCCCGACTCGACTGGGTGGTCAGGATCAAGACCGGCGGCCACGGTTCCATAGCGCGCTTCCTGCCGCCGCAGCTTCGCATGTTCTTGCAGAAGCTTATCGTCAAGACGTCGGGCCTGATCCTGTGGTTGCAGGTATGATCCCTCGGGCACCGTCTCCTCGCGATGCGACAGCCTCTGCACGACCTGAATGACGCATCGCGCTCTGTCCTCGCCGGCAAAGACATCTCCCACGCTGTCGCCGAGACTGATGTCCGCGCCATAGGCATCCTGGATCTTCTTGAACACCCAGTCGTCGTGTCTCGGGTAGTCTCGCTGGTAGCGCGTCAGGATCTGTTTCCAGGCGACCAAGAAGGTGAGCTCGGGCGGGAGATTGATCAAGAACGAGGCGGCAGCTGGAGGATTCGGCGCATCTTGCGGCGGCAGGACTCTGACAGTCAAATGGATCTTGGGGGATGCCATTTTGTCTCGGATGGGAGGATGGGTGAGGGTGGGTGTGTGCCACGGAAGGAGGCGTTCAGTCAATGTTCATGTAGCTAGTACAAAAGCGGATGGCTTTGTCTTGTCAGTAATGCCCTAGAGGGCTCCTGCAGTCATTCAGGCAGCCAATGGACGATATTGTGAAACGGTGATAGCAAGAGCGCAGTGATGGAAGACAGAGTCGCGTTACACGTTACAGGAAGTGGAAGTGGACGACGCGAAAGTCGAAAGTCTGGGGACACGCGCTGAATCACGCCCGAAAGGGTCAAGCGTCGAACACTAGCTCGCCTTCGCTTGCAGTAGCTTGCAGTACGTCATGCGGGGGAATCTCACTCATCCCCACATCTCACCTTTACCTTACCTACCATTAAACAATTGCAGACAGTCCATGACTTCGATTGTAGACAGTCCATGACTTAGACATTGCTTAGTGCAAAGGTACCTTACGCATAGTCAGCTACTTTACCTCACAGTACGTATACGCCACATCTTACTCATCTGTGCATCTGTACAACGACATAGGCATACCTTTATGTATATAAAACAGTGCTTCTTCAACCATCATCGAGGTAACAACCACTACACAGCCGCTCCTCTCATCTCTCTGCTTCTCTTTCTGTGATTACTACAATACGGTGACAATGGGTGAGCACTCCATACCAAAGACAATGAAAGCCATTCAGGTGGTAGAGGTAGGTGCAGCACATCCCATCCCCCATTCCAACAACTCACTAAATCAACGACCCCGTCCGTCGCACCTCTCCACAGTATGACAAACCCTACTCGATCAACCAAGTCCCTGTCCCCACCGACCTCGCACCCCTAGACATTCTCGTCAAGATCGGCGTGGCCTCAAACTGCCACACCGACTCCATGGTGAGCGTGGGCGTCTTCAAGACCAAACTGCCCTGCACCGCCTCGCATGAAGGCGCAGGCACCGTCGTCGCCGTGGGCTCCGACGTCCAGCCACCCTTCGGCATCGGCACCCGCGTCATGTGCGGCCTGCCCTACCACCCCTGCGGGAAATGCGACGACTGCACCGGCCCGGAGAAGTTCAGGCAGTACTGCACGCACATCGAGGGCCACTCGGGCGTGCACCGCGATGGCTTCTTCGCCGAATATGCGCTGGTCGACAGCAGGACGACGGCGATCCTGCCGGACCAAGTCACGTTGGAGTCTGCCGCACCGCTGGCGTGCGCGGGCAGAACCATCTGGGCTGGAGTGCTGATGCCAGAACTGCAAGAGGGCCAATGGCTCGCTCTTGTAGGCTCTGGTGGCGGACTAGGCCACTTGGGGATCCAGTTCGCCAAAGCGCTGGGTCTGAAAGTCATAGGCGTCGACGCGCGCGACCAAGGCCTCGCTCTGTCCCGAGAAGCCGGCGCAGACATTGTGCTAGACGCGCGAAAGGGCCAGGAGGCCGTCGTGGAAGAAATCCATAAAGTGACGCATGGCCGCGGTGCAGACTCGACCATCGTGCTCTCCGACGCCGAAGACGCCGCTGGTCTCGCGTGCGCCATCACCGCTATGCATCGCACCGTCGTGCAGATCGCGCAGCCGGACAAGGTCGTCATTCCCTTTGCCGAACTCATCTTCAGAGATGTAAAAATAAAGGGCTCGCTGCTGTGTTCGCCCGCGCAGGACAAGTCTATGCTCGAGTGCGTTGCTGAGCACGGCATCAAAGTCACGACGAACCCGTTTCATGGTCTCGATCAGATCGGGAAGTTGACCGAGTTGGTTCATAGCGGCAAGATCAAAGGTATATCATCATCTGTTCTGTTCTTTCGCCTTGGGGCAAAGTCACTGACATTCATTGCAGGCAAAGCAATCATCATAGTGGACGAGGAGCAGATCAAAAACGAAAAGGAGCTCGGCGCAAAGTACTGAGTTCATCTACTCAACTTGAACAGTGAAGCAAAAACATCGGGACTGAAACTGTTGTCATCCAACGGTCTGTGATGCAAGATATGTTGTGGATATAATGACCCGAGCCAGTACTTGTGGCTAGCCAGCCACGATGCTTGGATTTCTTTCTTTGTAGTTGTTGGGAGTGGGGATGCCCATATCCTTGATAGTATAGTATGATTTCCTCCTCTCCTCAAATCATGTTCTTGTTCTTTTTCCTGTTGAACGCGCGCTGGTCCTTGAGCCAGCGTCTGTAGTCTGCAACACTGCCAATCTTCTCGCCATAGTAATCCGGCACGGGGTTATTCACCGAA
Source organism: Neodothiora populina (assembly GCF_041146345.1). Lineage (NCBI taxonomy): Eukaryota > Fungi > Ascomycota > Dothideomycetes > Dothideales > Dothioraceae > Neodothiora > Neodothiora populina. Next base: position 1,684,427 of record NW_027191409.1, read on the forward strand.
GAAGAGGCCGGGTCCGCGCGGTACTGTTTGATGTGGCCGTAGAAAAGCTTGTCTTTCTGTTCCTCGTGGTCAGCATATATTCTTTCGCTACCTCGTGCTTCTTCGCAATCAAAAACAGACTTACCCTCGCGAATTCACCAGCCACAGAGCTCTTCCAGACCTTGAAAAACGCAGTGCCCAAGAACGGACCCATGAGCCAGCCGACTCCTCCAACCGCCACGAGCGAACCTCCAATGACGAACATGGGGTCGAGGCCCGTGAGCTGCGCGCCAATGTTCTCAATCTCGTACTCTGCGATCAACGGCGTGGCGATGGCGATGCTGCCCACGCCCGAGAACATGGACGCCGCGAGGTTGACATATCGTCTTGTGCGTCGCAGCTTGAGGAATTCGTCCCAGGTGAGCGTGGGCTGCTGCACGGCGGAGTGGGGAGATGATGTCGAAGGGCTGGTCGAAGGAGAGCTGGTGGCTGACGTGGACGATGCGCTGCGGCGGGCGACGACTGCCTCTGAAAGGGTGCTGGGCGCCCAGTCGCCGTGCTTGACAATGCTCGATTGTTGCCGCGATGAGATGACCGGGCTTGATGTGGTGGAAGTGATGGTGGTGTACTTTGCGAATCTGGCGCCGCTGACTGGAAGGCTCTGGGTTGTTCTGAAGGCTGATCTGCCGAGACAGCAGAGGCTGGAGGACGCGTTGGTTGCCATTGTTGCACACACACTAGACATGAGCCTTGATGTACAGCAGGGGTTGTGTAGAGGGAAGAGAAGACAATAAAGATGGTGGAAGCTTGGTCTTGGTCGCAGCCAACTTGAACATGTGCCGAGCGTTACTGCCCTGCGGCGTGCGCTTTCTGTTTCTGTCCAGAAGAACCGTACTTGCCCATTTCATAACCGGCACGTCACGCGCCAAGCCTTTCTACAGTACCTCTTCGATACACCCTGATGGAGACCACAGTAATTATTCGGCGAAAAGGGACCTGACGAAACATTAAGCATCCAGCATGTTCCTACTGTAAAGCTAGCAAGACAGGCACTCACTGAGAAGGAAATCTATTCTCGATTCGACAAATCTCACAATGCAATAAAAACAGACCAGCTCCAAACGCTGCAGTGTCGAAACAATCAGAAAAAAGAAAAAAGCTATGATTCGTCTCGTCTCCTTCATCAGTAATCCGACTAACCCCTTCCCTTTTCCCCCCTTTAAGAAACACCGTGCAAACTCCTTTTCAAGTCATGAATTCTTTTGCCCAGATGCGCGCAGATAGTAGACCTCCGTAAAAAGCGCCGTTCGGAACAAATGGGTATAGTGGTCAAACATTACATGCAATGGTCCTGAGCGACTGTCCGACGCCCGCATCTCCTGCAATGCAGAAAAGGTACATGGAAATGACGCAGTAATATAAAAGCATACCATCATCCGTTCGTCTGCCGTCTGTGACGTCGTATGATGTGGTTGTCACCATTCTCTTTCTCTTCTCCAATCTTCTCTTTCTGTCAGATCGCTCAGGGGGTTTCACGAGAGAGAGTGGTGTCCAGCGTGACCTTCATCGGAGACATGCCGGTGACGTCGGATGAGCTCCTCTGAGACCTTCTCATCGGCGTGAGCAGGAATGCGCCCTCCTCAGCAGCCGAGTGAGACGCCTCGGTATGCGATGTTGCTGGTCTTTGTAGGTCTTGTGGAAACATGGCCCCGGCGGTTGGGGCACTGCTTCCAGACGAGGAAATGGCTCTTTCGTTGGATTGAGCCAGCAAGAAACCTTCGTTATCCCGGATGAATTGCGGGTAAGGGTGTTGTAAGTAATCGTATTCCGCCTTGAGGTATTCGTTCTCCGTCAGGCACCCCGCCCAACACTGTCGCCATTCTCCAACCAAGGTGTAGAAGATGCGACCATCTAGCTTCAACGACTGGTTGAAGCATCGGTAGAGATTGTCCAGAGTCATCTTGTTCTTCGACTCGTATGAAAGCAGCAAGCTCAAGTGACATGTTATCGCGAAGAGAAGATAATAGTTGAAGGGGGCGAGTTGTTGTAGCTCGTCCCGTAACATCTGCGTGACAGCACCTCGCTCTGGCAGTTCTCGAGGGAGCTGTGAGGTTATGCGCTCTTGTGCATCCTTGGGGAATACGTCTTCAGGAAGCTCCCGGATCCACTCTTTGAAAAGGGAAGCGATGATGCTGGCGTCGTACAGCTCGGATTCGTCCAGCAGATTGACGTCCAGCTCTGGATATTGAGTCAGCAGGAGTCAAGTCATCGAGCTCTGATATTCTCCTTACCCGTATCGAAACGTTTCCGCCATTCCTTGACTTTGGTAAGTCCACCGGACACACGGTAGAGGCCTTCTTCCTCGCACTTGCCATTGAGGTAGCTAACTCATGTCAATTGTGATTACAGGCAATATGATTTGTGACACTCACTCGATACAGCGCCACGGCAAGGCAGGCATCCAAAACTCGGTCTTATCCTTGCATTGATCGTATGACTTTGCTATCCGCGTTATGCGAGTTTGCTGAATCAGTGGTAGCGTGAGGACGCCGGGGGTGTGGTCGATGATTGGGGTGACGGGTTTCTCAGTGCTGCCACTGCGGGAGAATTTGCTGAAAAGTCCTTTGCCTGCCTTGCCAATGCCAATGGCCGCGTTGGACGATGTGTTGCGAAACTCGTTGAAGAAAGTAGAAGTGTTGTGTTGACGGAGCGACGAGGACAGGGGGTGACCTTGTCGGACGCTTGCCTGCTTGTCCTTGATCTCCTTCTTGTCCTTTTCCTTTTCCTTCTTCGATTTTGACTTCTTGAGCAAGTCCTCGTCGGTCATTGTGGTCAAGCGATCTTCGGATCTGGCACGGGCCTGGTGTCCATTGACTTTCTTGCTGGAGCTCTTTTTTGATTTCGAGAGCTCATCTTCGGCACGAACAGACTTGGACCTGGACAGCATCTGCAGGCGTTTCTTGTTGGGCTTTTTGTTCTCGACAAGCGGTGCAGACTTGGGTCCGGGCGTGGGTTGTTGAGGTGGGTGGTTGAGGGTTGCCGTCGAAGGGGAACGCAAGCTGTTCTGCGATACGGAGGTGGAAACTTTGGACAAAGGAGCTTCTGAGAGTGTCAGTGTTATGCCTAGCTTGGTCGACAGACACAAAAAATCACCTTCTCCTGATCTTCTGCCATCCTGACTGGGGCTATCGCTCTCCGTGGGCGACGAGGCATTTGTAGCACGAGTGTTGGCAGGGAATGAAGGCCACATGGACGTCGGCCGAGCGCTGCCTTGGTCAGAGGACTTCGCCATCGGGAAGGTTGCTGAGCTGTCGTCCCTGGGGCGCCCAGACGGTGAGGTGCCGCGGGAGCCAAAAAAAGACTTGGAGGCATCCCGTTCGCGGTCGCCGTCATTGGGCGACGATGGCAGTTGCGTCGATGAACCTGCAGTGCCGACCCGGATGTCCCTCACGTCCAGAGACGAGATGTCAATGTCGATGCTGTGCAGCGAGTTGGAGGTGGTGGCCGTTTGTGGTGCATGTTGGTGATTATGGGGGTCCTTGGGTGCAGAGCCAGCGACCAGACCCGGCACCTGCTGTGCCATGTCGGCGGACGGCAAGAAGGTCTGATGTGGGTTGGAAGGGGACACGAGAACCGTTGACCTGTGCTATCGGCGCATAAGGGCGACTAAGGCACCGAGCAGTCAATAAGAAGTCACTGGTAGATTCGAGAGGAGACAGAGGGAAGGCAAAGACGCGTCGTATTGTTGCTGTGCAGTGTAGAGCAGTGTAGAGCAGTGTAGAGCAGTGTAGAGCAGAGTAGAGCAGAGCAGAGCAGAGCAGAGCAGAGCAGAGCGAGGCAGATAAGGTAGATAGCTGAGGCGAGCAGAGCAGATTGGGACAAGGTAACGCAGGTAAAATTGAGTTGAAACAAGCAAGGGACGGTGATAGACAGTCTTAGAGCGACGAGGGAGGAGGGCACTCACGAAATTACGACCACGATCGCAATTGGTTTCCCGTCAGTGTATACTGTCAATCTCTCAATCTCTCCAACCGACTTGTGCTTGTTCAGCACCGTCGGCAGCCTGCCTGGGTTGTCTGGGAGCTTGGACGAGATTGTGCGGATCAATGTGGACTGCGCTCGTATAAGACACGGTGGATCAGCTTGTAGCGGTCGACCACCTTAAGGTACAGGAGGTATGTACATACAAGTACCGTACAAGTACTTTTTGTAAGCGTTCAGGGGTTTCTGGGGGTGTGAGGGGGGCACAGGGCTTCGTCGACGACTGCAATTGTGGAACTCGACAGCAATCATCAGTTTACTGACTCGGGCTAGTTCGTATCTAGAGTTGTGGCGGTATGGAAGGATGATGAACGCAGATTTCAGAACACAAGTGGAGTATAGCCTTGCTGTTGCTCTACCTTACTCACTTGTACACAATTAACAAGATTAAGGTACCTCAATAAATCGAGTCCATCGTACTTGTACCGTAGGTGACTTAGCACTAGCATTTACCTGAGCTCTCGGCGACGACTGTATGAATAGAATATGCCAAGCTTTCCTCTTGAACTCTCAGAAAAGCCCTCGGGATCGGACTACCGTGAACCGCTCAGGGTCTGCGCGGGCCCTGGCTCCGTCCGAGTTTCATGGTCGCAGCTCTGGCCAGTCTAACCGGATGAGGCACTTGTACGCTGCAAGGGTCCTAAAGCTTGGCACCCCGTCACTGTGTATCTGTGCCTGTATATCATATATCAAGTAACATATAGCATCTCATCTCTGCTAGGTACCTTTCGCTACATACAGTAATTCTCATTGACATCGACAGTCATAGACGACAAGAAGACGCCACATCACTCTCCGAATATATCCCTTTGCCGATCATGTCGCTTGTCGCCGGCCCCGGTCGAGGCGGCTTCCAACAACTTCCCGCCGACTTGCAACTTTGCGCCCAGAAACATGTCGACTACATCAAAACTTTGGACACTGTGCGAGGACAACATAAGCCGGCTGTTCTGCTCGCAGCTATTTGAGAGCAGCCGCTGACGAATGGCTAGCGCAAAGATGAACTAGACTATTGGCTCACCGAACATTTGCGCCTGAACGGAATCTACTGGGGCCTGACTGCATTAAACCTCTTGGGCCAACCCGACGCCCTTCCGAGAGATGGTTTACTGGACTTTATCTTCTCTTGCCTACATGAAAACGGAGGATTTGGAGCTGCACCTGGTCATGATCCGCACATGCTCTACACGGTCAGCGCTGTACAGGTACTAGTAACACTCGACGCCTTCGATGATCTAGAAGAAAGAAGACCCGGGGGCAAGGAACACATCGGCCGGTGTACGCACTATCCTCGACAGTACCCAAGAGTCATGAACTAATTCGCTGTAGTCATTGCCAGTCTTCAGAACACCGAAACAGGAACCTTTGCTGGAGACGAGTGGGGAGAGACCGACACACGTTTCCTTTACGGCGCTTTCAACGCACTATCCCTGCTCGGTTTACTACAACTGGTGGACGTTGACAAAGCGGTCGACCATGTCATTTCCTGTGCCAACTTCGACGGCGGCTTCGGTACTGGTCCGGGGGCAGAGTCGCACGCCGGGCAGGTCTTCACATGCGTCGGAACCCTCTCTATAGCTAACAAACTGAATCTGATAAATATCGACAGCGTGGCCGGTTGGCTCAGCGAGAGACAGCTTCCCAACGGTGGTCTCAATGGACGGCCTGAAAAGATGGAAGATGTCTGCTACAGCTGGTGGGTGGTCAGCAGTCTGGCAATGATCGGGCGACTACACTGGATAGATGGGAGCAAGCTCATGGAGTTCATACTGAAGTCACAGGTGCGCCACTAAAACTTCTTCAGCGCGTGGTGTGTTACTGACCTTCTAGCAGGACCCCGAGTTTGGCGGTATCTCCGATCGCCCGGGTGACATGGTGGACGTCTTTCACACCCATTTCGGCATTGCTGGTCTAAGTCTGGTGAAATGCCCGGGACTTGAGGAGATAGACCCCACATAGTGAGTGGTTTGAGGTGTCACCTTTGGATCGCGCGCTAATACTATGACAAGCTGTATGCCCAAGAAGGTCGTGGATCGTGTGTTGGCACGATTATCCGACTTTGACAGAAGTTCCTGCAGTGGCGGACAGCCCCTGAAAAAGCGACAGCGTTGAGAACCAGGCTGCAGATCTGCTGACGGTGTGAAAAACAATACAAGTCAGCTACCACAGAACTCTCTCCGAACATTGGTTGTCGATGCGACATAACAGTTTCTATGTTTGTTGCTCATTAGTACCATCATGACGGATGACCCTATTTGAACACAAATGAGAAAGTGCACCTACCAGAAGCGAATTGTTTCCTTGCTTTCAGGACAATTGGTGGACATTGCAAGATAGGTGCATCTGCAGATGGCAGCACTTTGAGTAGCAAAAGTAAGGCGCGATAAGCAGCACCCGAGACAGCAAAGAGGGAGAGGAAGATTCTACAGGGATGAAACTATCGAAGTGTCAACAATCTTCAAACAAAGGCGCTAAAGTGTCCAGACTACGAGTGGGTAGCAGGTCTATGTACAGACCCTATAATACCTTTTTCTCTCCATGCAAAAACAATCGCAAAGCTTGCGAAGAGTAAAATCATCTACATTCACGCATTTCTCAATAGCAGTGTGCTATCAAAGATACACTCCTTGATTGCGACCAAGGATGAGTCGCAGATCAACGAAACTCAGATGGATGAGCGAGTTGAATGGGATCTACGAAATCCGGAACACGTCTGCTATCTCAACACAACATCGCCGCGGCGATGAGAGGAAGAAGAGACATCGCCACGGCGATTAGAGCAAGACGACCAAAACAACGAAAAGCACAAGCCGTCGAACGAAAACGAGCGTGTATATAAGCCGAACATCTGGGCACTTCAAGCTGGCTGTACTTCAGCTCTTCACAGAGGTCGTCGAGGGCTGATTTGACTCCTTCCGTCTTTACTGCGCCTGCCAATATTCGCTTTCGATTCATCCACTTCTCATCCAGCAACAGCAAGCCTCGGTCGCTCTTGTGTCAAGACGAAAGTCAAGTCAAAACATTCAATTCGACGACAATTCGTCAGACACAAAACAATCACTTGTTTACTTTTCCCTTTTCTCGACCTTCCGTGCCTACTACTTCCCTCTCATCATCATTGCTTGTGTCGTAACCTCGGTGTCACGTCCTGCCTTCTATTTCTCAATTCAGGCAAGCGATAGTCACGGCCTGCACCTTGATCACCGTCGATTAATCCGCACACTTTGCAACAGTCTCCAGCCATGAACGCAATGCATATGGGTCAGGCATTCCTGCCAGACGCCATCCCATTGCATTGCCACATCTGTCCCGAAAAACCCGATTTCAGCGATGTTTCTCATCTGCTCACCCATATCGCCAGCAAGGGTCATCTTTCGACTTACTACAAAATCAAAGTCAAGGCGTCCAGCGAGGAGGCGTTTCGTCAGCTCATCCGAGACTACGACACTTGGTATGCTCAATGGCACATCGAGGATCTCATGTCGAACCGGTTGAGCCAAAAGGAGAAGCGTAACGCCAAGTTGCGCAGTGCAAGCAATTCCATGCCTGGTAAGTTGACATTGAGTATCCCTAATTCTCGACCGTATTGACGTGTTGTGACAGCACCTACGACCCACTACCAGATGCAGCCAGCCTACGCACTTTTCCCCGGCGGATCCCAGCATGAACATGCAGTCGATCCACGTCTCGCCCTCCACCCGATGGTCAAGACCGAGGCGCTGCCCCGTGGTGCAACATCCATGAATACGTCGTATGCCGACTCAACAAACACCCAGGGTCACCAGCATTCCTACACCAATGCCATGCCGCTTTGGCACCCTGCCCCTTATATGTTTGTCCCTGCAGCATCGGAGGGCCAGGTTGAAACTTCCAGCGAGGCCTCGTTTGTGCCCGGACTTGGACCAAACATGGTTCCTTTCCAACAGGCTCAGAGTCAATCCATTGGTGAAAGCGATGAGCAAGGCGAGGAGAACAAGGGTCAAAGCAAGATTAAGGGAGTTGTGTGGCCTGGCATGGATATGTTTGACGCGGCACCCCTCGAGCAGAGGCGCAAGAGAAACCAGAAGAAGGACACCTCAGTCGTGAAGCAACTCGAGGCTGCATCCAAGACGATTGAAGCCATTGAGAACATCTACAGCGCCGACGGCACCCTCTGCAGGTCTCGCCCGATCCCAGCCCTGCCAGATGACGGCGACAGCCCGCTTCCCGGAGAGGAAACGCCTCCCCGTATCAAGAAAGCAAAAGGAGCCCCTCGGAAGAAGGCCTTGGATCGCGACGAAGCCCAGGCCGATCGGACCGCGGCTACCAGGCACCAGCGCAGAGGCCGGGCTAGACGGGCGGCTGTCACAGACAGTCATCAGCCTTCACAAGACACGGTGGGCGGCGTTGGCGGCGTCGTTGACGGGGGCACCGACAGGGGCACCGACAGGCGACAGATGGGGGCACAAACAGCCCGCACCGAGGCTACCTTTGACAGTCCCGCCACAATGGCCACTCTGACTTCTGGGTTCTGTCCACCAGCGCCGCCTGATCAAGGGAGTGACACCAGACTTCCTCTGCTTGCCAACTATGGGTCTAACGATGCAGCTTACTTTGCACCCCAGACATTCTACCCATGCCAGGGATTCTATGCCAACACCTTTGGGCTTGACCAGCAAGCCCTGCCATCGTGGGACCTGTATGCTCACGACAGCACCGGTCCCGGAATCGTCAACCCTCTGTACCTCGGTATGCAGCAGGGAGGCAACGTTGGCGGAAGTGATGACCAGCAGACGGTGTCGATTCCAAGCTCTGAGCAGTGAGCTGCATTGCTCGAGGTCCTTTCACCAATGAGGATAGGCAGTATCTACTAGTGCATACCGCCGTCTCGATTGCGGCCAAGGGGATCTCGCTGCTCGAAGTGCCCGTCATGATGCTTGCCATAGTGGACCTTTTTACTTGCTTCTATCACCAATGGCTTATGGTTATGACGACGATGAATTGTACGATAGGAGACGACAGACGAAACATGCGACAGGGGATATGGGAGATGATGGGGAAAAACAATGCAGGCAGCAGAATTCAGGTGTTTGTTCTGCTGGTCAAGGAACAGACGACGGACATGATCTTGTTTCTTTACAGACACAAAAGAAGGGAGGGCATATACTTGACTTTTGCCTTTACTCTACCTAGCATGAAATTCTATCCAGAGAGGATATAATACCGATTCGGGAAGTTTGCTCAGGAGATTGATGTGACGTTATACAAAGGGGATGGGATAACAGGAGTTTGGGGATGAAAGATGACTTGTACAGTACATAGCCATCACTGTAGCTGGACGACCTTTGCGATCCAATGTATGATAATAGAAATGCTGTCACGCTGAGACGCCGAGACCAGCGCCGAGACTCGAGTTTCTGACGATCATATGTTCAAAGCTGTAGTGCGAGGCTTGGTGTGAGCATGTGAAAATGTAGTGTAGACTTGGGAAAATGTGTGGTTTCAGAGTATGAGATGCAGTATATGATTGAGATGTATGATATATAAGGTATGAAAGAGGCGTCCGTGTGGCTGTGGAGAGGTTGTGGAGAAGGCTTCCTTCGGGGGCTTTAACCCGTTCTGGCCATTTGACGGGACGCCAGTATGCCAAGGACGGAGATATAATTCTCATGTCCGCGATTGGCTTTACTGTGTTAAAGAAAAAAGAAGAATCATCTACTTTGTAGTGACGATTGATTTTTTTATCTCATTTTCCGGTGATATCCATCATCGTCATGGCTACCGTTGTGCCACCAGCGTCGAAACGCCAGAAGACGGCAGCCTCAGCGCGCGCCCGAGAGCAGATTCTGCCAGAGCAAGTGCCGCAGGGAATACAACGCATTCAGTTCACGGATGCAGACACTGGCGAAGCACAAGGACCCGTCACAGCAATTCCCCTGTCTGATCTGAGTCCCAAGAATCTTTCTCTCCTTCTCAATACTCTGTTAGGACGTGAAGATCCCGGAGAGCGACTACCCTATCGGTTCTACAATCCTCTGGGCGATGGCGACTTTGACCAGCAGGCCATCATCTCTGCCTTTTTATCTGGGGACTCGACCACTGAAGTACAACTGAATATCCCGTGTCGTGCAGAGGCTGTGTTTAGAGTAAAGGCCGTGACGCGGTGCTCGGCCAGTATCAGCGGACATGGCGAGTCCATCCTCGCAACTCAGTTCTCACCCTCGACATCATCGCGTCTGGCGACTGGAAGCGGAGACAAGACGGCGCGCATCTGGGACTGCGACACGGGAACCCCCTTACACACTCTCGGTGGACACACTGGCTGGGTGCTGGCCGTCAGCTTTTCCCCCAATGGCCAGATCCTCGCCACAGGCAGCATGGACAACACAGTGCGATTATGGGATCCTGCCACCGGCAAGCAGCTCGGCGGCCCTCTGAAAGGACACACAAAGTGGGTGACGTCTCTTTCGTGGGAGCCCTATCACATGCAACAGAGTGGACGACCGCGTCTGGCGTCGGCGTCAAAAGACGGCACAGTCAGGATCTGGGACTGCACGAACAAGCGAGCAGACGGCGCCCTGACCGGCCACAAAGGCTGCGTCTCGTGCGTCAAGTGGGGCGGCACAGGACATATATACACGGCGAGCCACGACAAGACAATCAAAGTCTGGGACGCCGACACGCAACGCCTGATCCACACTCTCTCCGCGCACGCACACTGGGTCAACCATCTGGCGCTATCGACCGACTTCGCCCTGCGCACCGCATACCACGACCACACGGGCAAGAAGGGCGTGCCGGAAACCGAAGACGAGAAGCGCGCCAAAGCAAAAGAGCGCTTCGAAACAGCCGCAGGAGTCAACACCCACAATAACGAAGGCAAGCTCGTCGAGCGCCTCGTCTCCGCCAGCGACGACTGCACAATCTACCTGTGGAACCCGGCGCAGTCGACGAAACCCATCACGAGGCTGCTCGGCCATCAGAAACAGGTCAACCACGTGACTTTCTCGCCCGACGGGCTACTGCTCGCCTCGGCGGGCTTCGACAACTTGATCAAGCTGTGGAACGCCGCCGACGGAACCTTTATCTCAACTCTCAAAGGTCACGTCGGCCCCGTGTATCAAGTCGCATTCAGCGCCGACAGTCGTCTTCTAGTCAGTGGAAGCAAGGACACGACGCTCAAGGTCTGGGACGTCAAGACGGGGAAGCTGAAGGAGGATCTGCCGGGCCACAAGGATCAGGTGTTTGCTGTTGACTGGAGTCCTGATGGCGATCGTGTGGGCTCTGGAGGCCAGGATAAGCAGGTTCGCATCTGGTGTCATTAGAGTCTTTAGTCCCGATCAAGATTTATGTGTTCCGGTTCTCGAGGCGAGTGGATTTTCTTCTGCTTTTTTGATGAAAATCTTGTCGTATCAAATTCTAGGCATTAGACTTGACGTTGTTCGATCCAGTGGTTTCGCAATATTGTCCATATCTCCCTCCATCCCTATTGCAGCGACTCTCTCCCGCCCTTTTCCCTCTTTGTACATTGAACCATCATATTACATCGCATTACGCCTCATCAGACTTGACACTCTCTGATCAACAGGCTCTACAATATTCCTCGACCAGGTAAGGTAATTATTCATCTTTGCTTTCCCCGCCCTGTCACAGTAATGGTATTCCCCACCTTCAAGGCGAGTGGGTTGTCTCACATCCTTTTTTCCATTTATCGAACAGACCTTGGTTCATCACATGTTCACAGTCTTTTTAAACTTTACGTTGTCTAACAGGGATCGCTGCGTTCTCTGATCCCCTGTGTCGCTTTCTATATTCCTTGCACTCTTGTCCTTGTTGTGGATTTGGCCCCCTCCCACTTACACCTCTTACCCCGCTGTTTCTATCACTTTGGACGCAAGTTTCAATCCCCTCTCCCATGTCATAGTGGACTTTGGTAAAGTGGTCAATGCTGCAAATCAAGGTGGGTTTTCCCATTCCATTTCACGAGCGTCTGAGAACCGTCTTGCGACACCACCTCCAACACCCACCTTGCCTCGCCGTACCACATACACGTCGTTCCATCCCTCCACGCCGCATAGACACCACATCTACGTCGTATAAACGAAATCTGGCCTCTTGTCCCCCAACATCTTGACTTCAGCCTCGTCGAGTCCCTCAACCCACGCGTCCCTCTTGCCCTCCGCCCTCTTCTTGTTCTCCGCCTGCAGCGCGAAATGCGTCGCGACGCTGCCGCCGAAGAGGAACAGCGTCATGTACGCTAGCACTACCGCGTGCCCGACGTAGTACTGCGGCTTGTCCTTTGCGCGGTATATGTTGCTGGAAACCACGCCGTTCAAATTTCCCCAGCCAATCACGAAGCCGATAGTCACGCCGCGCTTGTACGAGCCTTCGACGTTGTTTGCGGCCCATGATATTGTGTTGGAGACGCAGGGGTAGATTCCTGGGAAAAAGGTGTCAGTGGAGGGACTCGAAGTCGGGATTTGTGGGGTGTGGGGGAGAGTTAGGAAACACTCAAGGTAAAATTTGCGGGGTGAGGGAGTGTGGTCTCACCTAGTGCTCCGAGAAAAGTTCCAGCTACAGACGATAAAGGTCAGCAAATCGTCAGAAACAACAAAAGCACCAGCAAAGCATACCGTATTTGACTCCAGGCTGCTGTGATCCGAGCAACATACTAAACCCGGCCATTCCGAGAAGACTGGTGAAGATGTTACACATGCCTCTCTTCTTGGTCCTGTCTGCGATCCAGCCGACGACAACCGTCAAGACAGCGGCGGCAGCATAAGGTGGCACCGACAATAAGTTGGCCGTCGTGCTCGAGTATCCCAGCTGGCCAATAATGGTGGGAAGAAACAAAGAAAACGCATAGAGCGCTCCATCACATCCCATATAGATGATTGCGAAAGCAAACGTCTTCCAGTCGAGCACACTTTCCCAGAAGTATTTCATCTTGAACTCCTCGTGGTCGGCGGACGCTTGGCCGTCTTCTCTCAAACGCGCCAGCACTCGCTGTTTGTCTTCTTCGTTGAGGAAAGTGGCTTGGTCGGGGAAGTCCTGGACCATCCAGTACGAAACTACTCCTACCACTACTGTTGCCAGACCCTGTTTTGTCATAGTCAGAAATACTCACCCCAAGAGCGATTGATGTGTAGACTCACTTCTAAGATGAAGATCCATGCCCAACCGGGCTTTCCTCCTACACCCCTCATCTGTGCAATACCTGCTGCGAGCAAGCCACCGAAACTTCCTGCGAGAGCTGCAGCGGAGAAGAAAACTGGGTCCCATGTCAACTCGGGTTGTTTAGATCATCATCAGACAGTGTGTCTCACTAGCTGCGCGAATACCCAACTCAGATCGTTTGTACCTGAGAAAGTCAGCATATGCATAAGGTTCATGTTAGCTGGAGATCTACGCACCAGCAGCTCAAGTAATAGTTGACGCCAGGAAAAAGACCGGCCTTTATGATATAAAGTCAGCATCAATACGAGAAAGGCTTGCGATCATGGTAGCTGTCATACCTCTGCCATGCCCAAGAACCATCTTGCAGTGGCGAGACCAGCAAAATTATGAACCAGACCCAAGCAAACACTGCATATCCCCCAAATGATCATGATCAAAGGCAGGAAAATACTCGGCCGAAGCCTCTTCAGTAACACATTTGTCAATGGTTCGAACACCGAATAAGAAACGAAGAAGATCGACAGTGAAGCGGTATACTGTCCATCCGTCAAATTCAAGTCCTCGACCAGACCATCGATCTTTGCGTTGCCGATGTTTGTTCTATACTCACAATCGTCAGAGGCTAGTACAACAAGATCATATTGCCATTTGACTTACCGGTCGAGGAAACTGATGAGATAGAGAAAACAGAGCTGTGACCCGTTAGAGGCTTGTCAACTCCACCGTCTTGGTCAATACATACCCAAGGAATTAGCTTGAGATCAAGCTTGCGTAAAAGCTTCTTGTCCTAAATCAACGTGTGAGCCTCAACTTCTGGAGATACCAAGGCTTGGTTCACATACTATTGCGGCTCTCTCCTCATCTGAAAGTCCAGCATCTGGATGATTGAAGTCAACGTCTTCATAGTGAGAAGCCTTGAGCTTCGATTCCACATCCATTGTTTCTAATGGGCTGAGTGTACCGGAAGATGGATGAGAGAGTCGCTATCAGTAGTAGGGAGAAGTGGAAAGATAAAGACCTGGGGCCCTCCAATATGATTAGGAGGGAAACAGCCCTCCTAAAAAAGAACGAGCGACCATCGATGACTGCCGCCAATATCTCGATACCGCAAGCAACGGTCACAATGACCCACACGATACAAAGTCTTGAGTGATTGAGACGTCAATGGCTTGCACAGGATTGGACGACCGAGGCACCCACACATGTCACGTTGTGGGTATAGATCTGCACTGTGGGGGATGCCAATTGCGGGGTTTCCGGGGGTAAAGTTCTGCCCGGAGCGAATCTGTGCATGCAGCAACGGCAGACTACAACCGCCCACTGGCCCGACGACCCGTTCTTCACCACCCGGATATAAGTGTCTAGCATGTAGCACGTTCTCTTTTCTAGGCACTCTTGGTCTTCCATCGAGATGATTCGGCGGACTTGGTCATGACTTGGCTTTCCGGCCCTGGGTATCAGAAGATGACAGCTAGTGATTCTGCGGTTTAGACGAAAGGTACTGTGTGCAGTCCTCCAGGATCCGGAGTAGTGCCATGGACAATGTAGAGTATCCTCATGATCCAGATAACTGGTATTATTGTGTCCAATCCAATGTCGCCTTGAGTCGTAGCTCATTCCAGACTCTATACGTTGTGACCGGATTCTTGATGAAACCAGGTAACGAAACCACAAAGGGGACTCGACCGTGATTCCAGGACCAAAATATCTACTATCTCACGTACCCCTGACATCGGTGCATTGCGCATCTTGTGCAGATAATGGCTTTCGATCCGAGTCTCTGCTATGTCCTGAAACGAATGAGGGATGACCAAGACACTGATAGTTCTCTACCCCCGACGAAAGTCCTGTCGTACCTGGACACAAATGAACGTCGAAGAATGGCCTTGTAGCTCTTCATGCCCGCGTCCTGGTCGATGGTTTGGATCTAGGCCTTCTGGACTGGTGTGTTGCGGACATGTCGCTCTTTGCTCGCTGTGACTTCCCTTGGGATGGATGAGTGTACTGGACTGTCGCGAAGATTCCGATCGCCTTCTCTTGCATTGGGAAATGTCGAGATTGACTCACTTCCATCTTACAATTGGACATAGAGATCGAGTCGACCGGAATATGCTGGAGTGCCCTGACTAGTGGTGTTCTTGATGGCTGATCTATCGCTGCTCACTTCGAGTACTCCCGAGGCTTGGTTATATCAGCTGGATTAATGAAAGAATATCAATGAACCTTCGGATTGGAACTTATTGATCTTTGCTTACGTTGCGATGTCCATTCCAGCTTGATGCGACAAAGCCCAATGCAGGTATGATGATAAGGGATGATGAAGATATCCCGGCACCTCACTATCATTCACTGTCTGCATGACTTTTTGATTGATCAGAGACCGCTATTAGGCGTCACAGATGGTGGTCCATGGATTGCGGCATTGCTATGTTGACTGTCGCGCTAGTGAGCTGTGGTTGTCCCCATCATGTACGATGTGGCGCTGGATATGTGGCGGCCTGTATGTGGCGCGGACCACCTCCATCTCTCCTCAATCGCCTCTCCATCTATTCACTTGACACCAGCCACCCTCTTGACATGCTGTAGATGGGCTCATCTCACTTGGTTCTGGCATTGGTTCTACAGCCTTCTCTTAGTTACGCGCTAGCGCCCCATTTGGTTACCCACTTGATCGCTTCTTCGTAGGTTCACCTCCTTCTTCTTTACTCAACACCCAGCCTCCTATTTTACACATGAGCTCTCTGTTCTCCTCCTCTCAATCATTCCTCTCTACCCATCATCAGAACAGAATCTTTACTAACATCTCTTGAGAGGCGCCTACTCATTATGCAGCCTCCTACTAGCCCTGTCGCGATGGGATGCTGTCGCCATAAAGAGTGCCATCCTGCAGCATTCTGCACTCCTCTGACTTCAAGCTCTCAGCGTTTTCTACCCGTTTTCACTCCTCCATCGACAGGACACTCTTGTGCACGTGGCGACACTATCCACTCATCTTATTGTGTCGCAAATGTCTCTGCACTGTTGGCTCGCATCGCTGTGCTCGAAGCTGAGGTCAAGCTTGAGCAAAAGAAAAGAGAGATGGCAGAGCAGAACTGTTCTTATCTCGTCGAGCAATTTCGCTCGCACCAGTCGGGCGCTCAGCAGACTTCCCCATCCAGCGTCGCTGGTAAGATCACCTTGGGCCATTGGAAGGCTAACCTCCTGAAGAAGAAGCTTCAGGAGCACCGCAAGACATGTGATCGCATGTCTCCAAAGAGCTTCTCCACGATTAATAATATGGATGTTGATCGCGCCAATGACGAGAATGTTACTTCTGTAGGAAATGGTCAAGCTGCGAATGCCCAGACTACTACTCCTAGTACCGGCCTTGTGATGAAGTCCACAAGCGGTTCAAACATCAAGACCAACAGCTTGACTGAAGGTGCCCCTGACCCTGCAGTGCGTCGCGAGGAACCAGAGGAAGACGTCTTTTATGCGCCTCCTGCAGCAAAATCGGTCAGTCCCTCCACTTCTTGTCCTTATGTCCTTCCTTCGCCACGTCACTTGTATCGCACTTGTCATGGCGATAGCAGACCAAATGCCTCTAGCGGTTCTCAGATGGACCCAGGTCATCCTGTAGCCACTGATGGTGAAGACATGATGGGTTACTCTCCATTGGCCCTCATACGCAACGAATCCGTTTGGCCAGCAGCCCCTGAGAATTCTCCGTCTTCTGAATTTCAGGCCAGCAGAGACTACCATGTCCGCCACGGATACTCCGGCTCGCCACAGACCAAGGCATTGAAGAACGAGACATCCATGGAAGACTTGGTTGTCGTTGATGAGGCGACCGAGGAACAGCCTGATGTCAACCACGTCGACGCGACCAATCATGGCGAATCTCTAACTCCGAACATCGCGTCTCACGATGCCACTGCTGCTTCTTCCCACGATGCTATTGGTACTTCTTCTCAGTTGCCCAACATCGAGCACGCGATCAGGCGCAGATCAGAGCAACCCCATCATCTTGATGCCCAGGAGGACAAACAGGCTACTCTCAGAATGCTCGCATATCGGGTCTCACCAACAGACACTGATGTCTACCGCACGGTCCTCGTCCAAGGCATACCCCCACAGATGAAACTGGCGGAACTCACAGCCAAAGTCTGCGGCGGCTTGGTGGTTTCGATCAAGTACATGGATACAAAGTCGATCTGCGGTACCAACAGCGCATTCATTGTTTTCTTGCGCGAGGATTCTGCTCGCAATTTTGTCAAACATGCCAACGGAGGCCAGGGCCCCCACAAGAACGGCGCTACCATATACGGCCCCAAGATGACAGTCGGAATCCTCAACAGTCCCACTCACCCTCTGTCTGCAGGCGAGCAGGATGCAATCGTGAACCTCCAGTGTACCCGTTGTCTCGCTCTCTTCGGGGTCCCTCCATCGAAGCCCCTGGCGGAGGTTGTTGAAGATCTTATGCAAAGCTATATCGTCGGCTGTGATACCATTGACAAAAAGAAGGCGTTCATCAAGGCCTGCCGCACCGATGACGATGAGATTCGCTTGGACATGGTTTCTGTGAGGACTGCGGGGAGAGTTATCGCACGCTTGGACAATTCATTCAAACCATACCTCGTGAAGGCTCATATTGTTTGTGTTGAAGATCCTTGCGCTAGGGACATTCCTTCTTCGTTGTCTTTGGACGCCAGTTGCCATGCGGTCTTTCCTTCCAAGCAGGCCGAACACAAGGCTGTCCCTGAGACAAAGTATGCGACTTTTTTGGACTCTAGCTGCTATGCGCCCGGCAACTCCTCTCAGACTGACACCAAGACTGGTCCAAAGAACGCGCTTAACCCACGCGTTGTCCCTTTCGCTATCAAGGAGGGCAAGACCATTCCTGAGCCTGAAACCGACAAGACCTTCACTTCCGCAGGCGCAACCATTGACCTGATGGACTTCGAGGACGACAGCAAGAGCATGATCGAAGACATTGGCGATCTCATGGATTTCGGAGACAAGTAGGCGCAAATGGCATGATCTGTCCGAGAGGATCAGATCGACGACGCCTTGGTGGATTGGACAGAGCAGACGGGAGCATAATTGGGGGAGTTGCAGAAGGCTGTTGGTCCGTTTCTGCTTTCCTTTCCTTTTTTCCCTTTTCACTTTCCTTCCTGAGCTTACTCATTAGTTAAGCATGCGTCCGTATACGCATAGCGATGGCATTTCATGGAGTTCAGGAACGATTATTCTAGGTTTTAGTAGTACCCGAATTGAAAACACAATCACAAAAACCGTCCGCTCCCCTCAAAACGAACACAGTGAACAAGAAAAGAAATGAGATGAAGAGAGGTTACCTAGCAAATTGATATACACACGCCTATGCCCATACCTGTACTTATACCTGACGAAGAAGACCATGTCTATGCCATCAGGCGAACATGACCCAGTCCATCAATGCAAACATGAAAGCCAGAGACTGCAAAGGACAAGACAAGGGCGGTATCTAGATGTATCGAGCTACTTCCTCCGCTGCGGTCTTTGTTTTTGACGAATACCCAACCTTAGGCCTCTGATCAGTTCGATCTACTCCATGATCAACTGTTTGTCTCTTCTACCTCTCGACGGACGACCTCTTGTCTTGTTAAGAAGCTGATACGCGAATATACATGGAAAAGCCTTTGACAGCATCTTTCTTCCTTGCTCTGCTGCTTGTCCTTCGACATTCTATCTCCCCCTTTCTCTGATGTTGCACTGTTCTCTCTGACTGTCGATCGATTGAGCAGACAAGTAGACGAGCAAGCAGATATCTATTAGTCCCTCTGTCATGTATCTCGCGAGTCAACTACCTAGTCATTTGGCTTAATAGTCCTATGCCTTCCTGTCTGATCATATACTTGATCCATGCATCTATTTACCTTACTGATCCACCCGCTCACTGAACTATCTACCTACCCACCTACCTGTCTACCCAGCGAGAACGCTATGAAGAAGAAACCCCTACAAAGTCCTCATACCCGCCCACTACAGCGCAGATAACTTCGACAATCGAGACCGAAGTACTACCGCCGTAGACGCCCGTCACGACATACCTCGTAACCTCGACATCCCTCGATATAAGTAGTTCAAGCACAGTAAAAAGACAAACGAGGGACGGAGACAGACGTGCGCACAAAACGGTAGCCACGTTCATTCCTCATATGCATGATGCATCTCATGGGATTGGTATAGGCAAGATCTGCGCAATGGAGATGCTCTATCTACCTTGCGTGTGAACGCTAGCGTATAGACGCTCTCCTTCTGGCTTCGTGCAGATGATTGTTCTTTGTCGCTTGTGCCTGTACCATAGCATGCTACGACAGTCGTCTCATCAAAGGCATGGTTTGGATTGCAGGAGATGCTCCATCTGCTATCCATGATATTGTGCTTTTGGAAAGGAATTGTGCCGCTGGTCTACCTCCCTTTTTTTCCGTCCCCCTTTATCTGCGCTTGTTGGGCACACTCTGCTCTGCTCTGCTCAGCTTCTCATCAGACGTTCTGCGCTCTTGCACAGTCATGTCAGAAGCCGCTCTATCTCTCTAGGCGAGTGCGAGTTTCTAGCCTCAAGTACTTTCCTCATAAGAGGTGGGGACACCCCGTCTTTAGCACAGACAATCTGCCATCCCGTGGCACACTCTGCCATGACGTGGAGATATCCTGCTTCACACCCGTTCCTTGCTCTGTCGTGCGTAGACTGTCGTGCGTAGATGAGTATGTTTTTCTTCCATGATGATGTTGTAGCTTTACTGTGCTTCGGGACAGTGTTGCTTTGGTTCTGAGCTGTCTTATGGGCTTGGCTATGGCTATGTCTTGCCTTCTCCTCTCTCGACAAGCATACAGTAAGTCTGTACGAATCAGGAGCAGCATTCCCTGTGAAAGTCCATGTGAGGTGGTTCTTATACTGTTTAGCTTGTGCGAAGGCTGTATAATTTCCCATCGTCTTTCGTCTTCGCTATCGTCTCCTCTATCGTCTTCTCCATCGTCTGTAACACATTGACTGTTTTCGCATTCTTCACACACTAACTCCATTCACAAGAAAGACAGAAAACCATTGACAGTCAGAGAATCAGAAAGAAGGCGAAGAGGAAAAAAAGGAAATAGGGCTTATTCTTCATGCATGCCCATTTGATAGCAATTCATACATTTAACAAGAAACAGTTCATCTAAGGCGCGGAGAAGGATATAGACACACACACATTACACAATCCACTTCAACGACAGGCCTTGGTCGGATGGGAGCAACACTTTATGTACTTGCTCAACCACTCTCCTCTGCAGCTGCTCTGCGCTCGTATTGAACTACGGCGGGGCTGAGGGGGCGCGAGAATAACGACTATGTAACAAGAGTCAGCTTTCCGGGATTCAAACAGAGAGAATAGACAGAAAAACACTTACAGAGTAATCAGTGCCAACAACACCCTCCACACCCTCCAGATTACGGAACTTGAACGTCCTGACCATAGTCGCGAGGATCGTCTGAAGCTGGACATACGCAAACTGCTCTCCGATGCAGCGATGTCTGCCGGCTCCGAAAGGTAGGTACGGCGACGAGGCGCCCTTGCTGACCATTCCGTATCCGTAATCCGTCTTTTCGTCTTCATCGAGGGCGGAGGCAGCGATCTTGGGCTTGAGTTTGGCGTATCTGTCGTCGTCGGCGGTCTTTGCCGTGCTGGCGTCCCAGCGGTGAGGCTCCCAGAGTGCGGGCTCGGGGAAGTACTCGGTGGACTTGGAGGTCACGCCGGGCGCGGCGAGGAGGACGTGGTCGGTGGGGATGACGTATGGAGTGCCTTCGACGGGCATGGGAGACTTGACGGCGCGCATGATGCTGTGAATGGGACTGTGCATACGCAGCGTCTCCTTGACGGTCTGGGCGTGCAGGGGAAGACGAGAGAGGTCCTCGAAAGTCAGATCGGGAAGATCATCTCCCAGGACGCGCTTCTGCTCTTCCAACAATTCCTCCATGATGTCAGGTCGAGAGGCGAGACGAAGCATGATCCACGAAAAGGTAGAGGCAGAGCTGTGTTGACCGGCCATAAGCAGAGCAATCATCATGTTGGCAATCTCTCTGTCAGGAATCTGGACGCCGTCCTTGTACTGGCAGGTCATCAAGTTCCATATCATGTCCTTCTCTCCGGCTTCTTCACCCTTGGCAAGTGCCTCTCTTCGTGCCTTGATGATGTCCATGTAGGTTTGGCTCATCTTCTGCTGGGCGTAATCGCGTCTCCGGTTCTGGGGCAGAGGAGCCCAGGGCAACATGAAGTTGATCGGGGTGAAGCCCATGTCGAGATCGTGGAAAAGGTCGGCAAAGGTTCCGTCAAACTTGTCGCGCACTTCCTTGCCCTGCAGAGAGCGACTGGCGGTGTAGATGGTCAATTCGGCCACGGCCTTGGGCACGTCGATGGAGCCCTTTTGGCCCTTGAAGTAAGGAGAAGTCTTCATGTAAGCCTCGGTTTCGGATGCGATCAACTGGACGTAGGACCGGAGAGAGTCTGAGGTCAGGCCGAACTTGATGAACTTCTTCTGTTCCATGAGCTTCGAATTGGGGCAATCGTAGACGACATCAGGACCGAAGACAGGAGTGGTCAACGGGCTATAGATTTCCTCGGCGCAAACATCCTTGAGCTTGCCGTTCAGGATGAAGTCGTTTCCCTTGGTGCCCAGGCAGACGGTGGTCTTCTTGCCGAGGAGGATGAACGTGAAGACGTCGCCATACTGTGAACATAGATTGCGTCAGTTGGCAGTCAATTGAATCAGACACTCGGGGACAATCATACCTGCTCGCGGCAACGAGAAAAGAACTTGTAGGGCTCCATGCCATACGTGACAGTGCTACCAATAAAGGGCACCCAGTGAAACACCAATGGCGGCTCACTGCTCTTCCTTCGTAGCAATTGACTCGCCACGTTCAAGAGACAGGCGGCCGTGATGAATGCACCGATTCCAATGACTGCGAGCAGGTACACTGGTTGTCCCTCAAGACGCGCCGACGCCCACTGCGTGACATCCCCTGATAAACCCATCGTGGATGGTAGAGTTTATTTTTCCGTTCTGTTGTTGATGTGTAAATGCAAGAGTTGGCGTGGCGGGGGAGTAGAAATCAGGGGAGTGGAGAGTTATACAGAAAAAAGAAGCGGAGGACAACAGACCCAACCGAAACTCCTCAACGGCAATAGAGAAAGACAGAGACACGAGATGAAGAGGGACAGAAACTTGATGGAGACAACACGCCGATGTCCGCCCTGAACTTGGACCGAGACTAGGAAACAGGAATTACAGCAAATGGGAAACAAGATGATTCTATATTGCGTCTGAGAGAAACACCAAAGCAGCAACAACTAAAACCACACTCCGCTTGCACAAGATTCAATCACCAACACCAAAGCAGATATGGTTCGATTTTGGGCAGGAAATCAGCCCATTGGTTTCCACCAACACCATTGCCGTACACCTACAATTGCGCACGACAGTTGAGATTGGCCACCTTTTTCCCACTCCTTTGGGTAAGGTAAAAGCCAGCACGGACCCCACCACCGAATCTCCAGTCCTTGGCAGGGGAAAATCATGTCATAATCTATCTGGCCTCGATAGAACCCACTCTGTCATTGGTCGTCCAATCGTTGGCCCGCCTGGGGTGCATGAACTCGGTGTTTCCCTGCTTTGGTTTTTTCCTTCTGGTGAGAGATGATGACCTATGACCAATTTTATTTGTACCGCATGTCATTCGTGAGCCATTGTTTCCATGCTTCATTATCTTACTGTAGCAGTAGCAGTAGCAGCAGCGTTTCTTGTCGGCTCATGTTAGATCCGGAAAATCATACGATTTGTCGTCGAAGGATGCCATGTCGGCCCTAGGACACAGCGACGCAGGAACAGGTAGCACTTGCAGATGTCGCGGCATATTTGCCTCACACTGGACAGATCAGTACACTACGTTGAAGGTACAACATAGAGGCACAGTAGATCATTCCCTGCGGTGTACCCAATACAGCGTGGACGCTGTTTTGCTGTATACGAAAGAGCGCATGTGAGCGGAGACGCAATGAGTTTACCTGGATCACTGCGCATACTCAAATTCATAAAGTGTTCTTCAGTCTTATTTTTCTGTCATAAATTATATAGAGCACAAGTAGCGTGTTGACAACGAAGACACCAAAACATGTCCATGCCAGGAAAAGAAAGTCTATCCTTCACAGTGACACCGCTCGCCTAGTCTTCCACAGGCTTCATCGACTGATCCTGATAGTGACTGGCGTTGTCGTTGCCGAAAAGAGGTTCGTCCACTGCGCCTCCCATCTTGACAAACTCCTTTGGATCTCTCTCGTGGCCTGGCGTGATCTCTTGCTTCTTCGCTTCTGTCTTTTCAGAGGGCGTCGTCTTGTCGTTGTTCTTTTCCCACACCTTGACCTTGGTGTGCTCCTTGTCTCCAGCGTCGATCACCTTGACAACACTGACGTCGTTGAGAGAGCTCAGTAGCGTCCTCTCGCGCACTGGCTTTCTCTTCGAAAAGTCAAGTTTGCCCATTGCTCCAGTCAGTCCGTCTGTGCTCTCCATACTGGCTCCCGGGTTGATCACGCCATCTTTGCCAGGGGGGCCACCCACCTGCCCTGTGGTCCAAGGGTGTTCGAGACACTCGTCGATGCTGATTCTCTTTTCCACATCCACAGTCAACATTTTGTCGATCAAGTCCAGAGCCGGATCGCCCACACTGTCCCAGTAAGGGCTGGGGTAATCGAATCGGCCTAGCTTGATCTGTTGGCTGAGGTTATATGGGTTGTCGCGGGTGCAAAGTTCGTCACTGAACGGCGGAAAGCCGCAGAGACAGATATACAACACCACACCGAGTGACCATACGTCTACGGCCCGAGTGTATCGTCGACGGTTGCCAGGCTCGAGAATCTCCGGCGCCACATATGATGGTGTTCCGCAAAGCGTCGAAGTGAAGGACTCCTCTCCAATGATCTTGGCAAGGCCAAAGTCTGCAATCTTGACGTGAAGATCTTTGTCGATGAGTAGAATATTCTCCGGCTTAATGTCACGATGTACTATGTTACGTTCATGCTAGAGATAAAACCGTCAGTAAGTCTGCGTGACTGGTAGTAGACATACAAAACTTACCAGATACTTCATGCCTTGGAATAGCTGAACAAAAATCTTCCGCGTATCGGCTTCGCTCAACTTCTGCTTGGCAACGATCCAATTGAAGAGCTCTCCCTCTGGCGCAAGTTCCAGAACCAAGTAGACACCATCCGTCTCGTCGTACGTGTCCTTCAGACACAGCACATTCGGATGAGAAACGCCCATCAGCACTGCGATTTCCTGCTGCAGACCCTCGACTCTGCTCTTTTCCTCTGCTGCTTGTGAATTGCCCACTCGGCGCTTTTCGAATCGCTTGACTGCGTATTGAAGGCCGGAACATTTCTCGGTGCAAAGGAAGACCGTGGCAAAGTGACCCTTGCCCAATTGACCTTGGATGGTGTACTGCTGTCTGAATCCGTTGCTGTCACGTACACGAGGATAGCGGAAGATGAAGCGAGCGGCGTCCAGGACCGAGACCTCGTCGCCGTCCTGGAGATCGCGGCGCTTGTTCCGTCCAACGTAAGCGTCGTTGACGTAGGTACCATTTCCGGAAAGGTCTTCGAGCACAGCTATACTGTCGCCGTTCTTGTTTTCGTTGAACAAAAGACAATGTCGGTTGCTGACTGTGGGGGAATGGATGACGCGATCTGTATTGTAGAATTAGAAAACAGCGCTGGCATGTGACTGAAAGTCATGTGGAAACATACCACACTCGGGATGTCTGCCCAACAAGTAGCCTCCAGCAGGCACACCCTTGGTAGCCTTTTCGCTCTCGTAGTTGTTCTCTTGCTCCGTGTACTCGCTAGTCTTGACCTTGTTCTTTCCGGTGGTCTTGCCGACCTTATCCCCAGACACCGGGCATGCCGCTCTTTTCCTCAGGACAAGGACTTTGCTGCTCTTGGCGTCACCTTCGACAGGAATCAGATAGCCCCAGACACCTTCGGCCTCCTCATCTTCGACCTCGTAGGAAATGGGAGGCGGGGGCAGAAACTGGCTGTACGGTTGAGTGTCTGAAGGGGGCGAGTTGAGACCGGACTGAATGGGCGACGAGTCCGGTGTGGGCTGACGGTCCTGGTGCCGGGACTCGACTGGAGGAGTCTTTGTCTGTTCTTCGGTCGAGTTGGACGCTTTGCGAGTGACGGGCGAAGGCAAGTGGGTCTGGGCGAGTCTGTCTCTGTCTGTAGCATCGGGTTTTCCGGACAGGCGATCGGATCTTCGAGGCTTCTTCTGTGAGTCGCTGGCGGCATCATCACTGGAGCCCTGTGTGATGAAGCAGATGAGTAAATTGGTTCAAGTCAATGCTTTACGAGATTGCGACTGACCCTGGCTCGCTTGAGGCTCTGTTCTTTCGATTGCGGCATTGCGTTGTGCTCTTTTTGTACCTTCTATGTCTAAGGGTAGAGTAGGTGCATCGAAGTGATGCGACCTATGACCGGAGCAAGAAATGGTAAAAGTGCGGACAGCAGCTGTCGGCAAGAGCGATCCTGACGGCTTCTACAAGTACAGTAGATGTGTGACGTCGACCAGGGTATGTGTTTAATTACCTGCTAAGGTACAACTAGGACAATGCACAGACTTGAAGAGACAAGAGAGCGAAAAAAAAGTCCAGGGTTTTTGATAATGTAAATCAGAGAGATTACAAAGACGCTGTCACTTGTACAGTAAGTACAGCAGTACAGTACGGAAGACGTTGTGTTGATCGAACCTCCGAGTCTGGGGATGTGAACTGTGGGTTGACGATCACTCTCTGCCACGATCGGTGGGGTTCGTTACTGTTACAGAACTGTATTTCAAGGCTGAAGCAAATCGTCGGCAGAGAATGGGCTGAGTCCACTTTTGAGCTTTCAACCGTTTACGCTCTGGCTGCTCTGACTCTATTTCACTTCCAATACCACTCGGAAGAAGAACCCGAAACGCTGGGAAAGAGAAAGGTGTACAGCAAGAGGTAAATGCAGTAGGCCGAGAGACTGTCTGATCGGGGAAGCCGCCAGCGATCGAGAAACGACAACGGACTCGACCCCCGAAGTTTCTGACCACCTGAGGTTGTCTCCACCGCCTTCCGCACGTGCACCATTGACTCCATCCAGGTCCACCTCTGCATCATGCTCTATTCTATGCAGTAAAAGGTATACTTTGTCACTCGAGTTGTGATCCAGTGAGGTGAGATGGGTTCACTGACTTGACTCAAGATCATTGGTGCATCATCACCAAAAGCCATATTTGCGTACACAACGTCGGGCAGTTCGAAAGACAGGGCAGGATATCTGTGAATGCAGTCATTGTTACCCCGAATTGTGTAATAATGACCAAAGTCTTGTCACATTTCCCCTTTATCACAGTCGAAGAGTTCGAAGAGGCCTGTCGTCACATCGACAGATGGTCTGAGTTTGAGCTATCGCTTGCAGGTCCTGTTAGTCTGAAGCTGTCGAAAAGTACATCACTAAATGCTATACACAAGCCAGACGAAGACGGAGACGAAAACGAAGTCAATGAAGACGATGAGGAGCTGCTTCAATCAGACAGCAATGTGCCGCCGGCGGTGAGATTGGATTACGAAATCATGCTTTCCACCAGCTATCGAGTTCCTGTTGTCTACATGCAATGTCGCGATAGCTATCTGAGCATCGACCAGGTGTATGATGCCTTGGTGCCTGCCTCAGGCAGTTCTGCCATGAGAGCAGTCGGAGTGCTCGGCGCCTTATCTATGACGGTATTGTTGTCTCATGAGCAGTGCGAGAGACGAGTATGCTGATGGACAACCAAAGGACCATCCTTTGACTGGCCTGCCCGCGTATTTCGTCCATCCGTGTCGCACTGCCGAGGCTATTCGTTCAAGTTCTGCATCGTCGCAGATGGATCCTTTGGCATATATGATGCTCTGGTTTGGAGTTATTGGCAGCAGTGTCGGGCTGAGCGTGCCGACAAAAGTTGCGCTACATTCAAACATATGCAACTGAGCAACAACCCTGGACGGACAAGGCATTGTCCTCGGAGGCGTGAGATCGAGATTACGCGTGAACGTGCATCGAGAGTAATGGCACTCGTCGCGCATTTGGTCGGCCCATCTACTCTGGATCGCTCTCCTCCATAGCTTCGTCATCTTCCATGTCCATGGGGGCCTCTTCCTTCTCGTCGTCACTTTCCTCTCTCGCCCGCTTGACACCCTGGCTGGCAGGACTAGCAGCGCTATCGGTGGCAGCAGCAGCTGGCTTCAGGCTCGGCGGAGGCGCTGTCGTCGTCGAAGCAAGAGCTCCAGCGGTTCCAGGGGGACCAGCAAAGATCGATTGCTGAAGGGAGCTTGATTGATTCTCTACTGCAGCCGAGGCAGAGGCGGGCGTGGGCTGCTTGTATGTTCCATCGAGCTTGGCGAGCGTGTCCGACTTTGCTTTTGCGTATTGTATCTTCTAGGGGAGATCTTAGTATATAGGTAGACATGGAAAAAAAGGAAGAAGATTACCATTTCCTTGCCAAAGAATTCCGAGCCTTGCGCCGCCCTCATGGCCTGTGTGCTCGCAGAGACGTCGCGGAACAAAACGTGAGCCTGACCGCGCATCTTTGGGGTCTTCATGCAGACAACGTCTAGAACTGGACCGTAGACCGAGAAGAGCATGTAGAGGGCGCGCTTGAGATGGTCCTTTTGGAACTTGTCGGGCAGGTTGGAGCAGTAGAGAGTGTGACTCGGTCGTGGCTGGGTGCCATTGGCAGGCGCATTGCTGGTCGCCATGATTATGATGATTTTTGCTGGAGGTGATCCTCAAGTGTACTGGTCACTGTATCTACCTTATCTCAAGCAATGTACTGGAGGACGATCGAAGCAGACGAGATGGTAAGTCAGGTCAGTGCCTGATAGACTTGTGAAGTGGTATTGTCTGATTGATTAATCATATCATGTGGCAGCGCGACTTGTCTTTCTGCTTGTCTGAGCCCTGGATGCAAGCTGGAGAGAGCGAGAGGATTCGGCAGCGACCGAACAGCACGGACCCCTCTGTGCTGTACAAGTACTTCAGGTTGTAATTAAGCTAAGGTAATTACACAGCTAAGGTACCGGAACTGCGTCACCCCCATCCTGCACAGACCATATACCATTGCGGACCCCTCGGTGCCTGAGCTGTCACTGACAAGACAATAACACTACGACAACCACCACCACCACCACCACCACCACCACCACCATCACCACCATCACCACCACTACAACACCCGCCACAACTCTCTTCTCACCCCCAGGCAGTCGAGAGCAACTCCTGCCTATTCCGCATCATCATGGCCGCTCCCCAGGTCCACCACCTCTTCCACCACCCAATCGCCGACCACTCCTTCTCCGCCGATCGCAACACCCTCGCAGTCGCCAGGGACAACCTCGTCGAGCTCTACTCTACCAATGCCGGCAAGTTCGCCCTCCAGGATGAGCTCCGTGGTCACGACAAGCTTGTCACCGGTGTCGACATTGCCCCGAACAGCGGCAAGGTAGTCACCTGCAGTCAGGACAGGAACGCCTATGTCTGGGAGAGATCCGGCGATTCATGGCGTCCCACTCTTGTCCTGCTTCGCATCAACCGTGCAGCGACTTGTGTGAGATGGAGTCCCAGCGAGACCAAGTTTGCTGTCGGCAGTGGTGCCCGCATTGCTGCCGTCTGTTACTTTGAGGAAGAGAACGATTGGTGGGTGTCCAAGCACCTGAAGAAGCCTCTTCGCAGCACCGTCACCAGCGTCGCCTGGCACCCGAACAGTGTCTTGCTCGCTCTGGGCAGTGCAGATGGACACGCCAGGGTTCTGAGTGCTTTCATCAAGGGCGTGGATGAGCGTCCCCAACCTAGCGTGTGGGGAGAGCGTCTGCCTTTCAACACCGTCTCTGGCGAGTTCCTGAACCAGACTGCTGGTTGGGTCAAGAGCGTGGCTTTCAGTCCCTCTGGAGATGCATTGGCTTTTGCCAGTCACGACTCGACCATCACTGTCGCCTACCCTGCTGGAGAGGGCCAACCTCCCCGTGCCATTCTGAACATTACAACCCAGGTCCTCCCCTTTGCCGACCTCCTCTGGATCAGCGAGGGCGAGATTGTCTGTGCCGGATATGTAAGTTCTTCATATCGCCCTATACTGAAATGTTGTGTTGATATTGATGATTCGACAGGATTGCGAGCCATTCCGATTCCGTGGCTCTGCTGAGGGCTGGGCTCTCGTCGGCTCCCTCGACCTTTCCGCGCAGGGCGATCACAGCAACCAGCGCGAGGAATCTGCCCTCAACATGTTCAGACAGATGGACCTCAAGGGCAAGAGCAAAGACGACACCCAGCTGAAGACCATCCACCAGAATTCTATCAGCACTCTCCGCGACTACTCGGGCAGCCCCGACAATGTCCGCCAGATCAGCACCAGCGGTGTCGACGGAAGAGTTGTCATCTGGAACCTCTAAATCAATATCTCGGATCTTTATCATACATCGTATTCAGAACCAAAAAAACATGTGAAGAACTGACTACACACTCCGCTGAGCAATTATTCGTAACCACCTTACAAATGATCTTGGACAAGTCATGAGTCAGCGCTGCTTCGCGCATTATCGTCATCGCTTTCCGTGAGATCTATAACACCTGGCACGCTGCTACGGAAGATGCCCTGCTCGCCACAAGTGATTTCAATCAGCCTTTCGACGACGTCCATATTCTCCATCTTTGCCAATGCGTTCAAGCGACCGTAGTAATCCCCCTCGCGTGGCCAACCATTCATGTAAAACGCATACGGCGCAGCCTCGTGCACCGCTTGGTCTTCATCTATGTTGACCCGGTGACAGAGCAGGTCGAGATCTTCTAGCCTTTCCGACGGAGGGTAAAGGGCCATGAGAACGTCTTGTGTCATGGTTGGAGCTCGCTGAGTGCGCTGAACCTTATCAGCCAGATGCGAATGGCCCGCAGCGTTCAGCAGACTGATGCCTATCTGCATATTGTGACACGGACAGTTGCTGATGCTCGTTCTGGCGTCCTGCTCGAGGTAAGCCTCACTTCTTTTTGTTCTTTGAACGATACGACACTTACCTGCCTCGTGTCGCGGGTTGTGACTTTTCGTCGTTTTGATCCAAAAGCCACGGGTTCTGCCCTTTCCCGATAGGTGTGGCTTTTGGGTACGACCCCATCCTTTCGCGCTCGAAGGTTGTATCTCCTGAACACCACTACCAGAGCTTCTTCATTCGGCACGCCCGGCGTTTCGGCGACTTCCCGAAAAGAAGCCCGCGACTTCAGTTCGTCTTCTTCCTCGACACTGCCATCACGGCTAGTACCTAATGTGGCAGACGATGTCTCCTGTACGTATGCATCACTCGATACAGAGGGTTCGACATCGTCTTCCTCATCCATCTCGAAAAGTTCTCTTTCGGTACGACTGCTACAGCTGGTCTGACTGACACTTCTTTCAAGACAAGATGCTTCTCGCGTTACTGCCCTATTATTCCCCACCGCTTCCTCGTAAGATGTACTTTGACTGCTACTGTTGGTATGCAATACATGATCTGACTCGCTGATCGACTGCGGTCCAAGTTCCATCGAGGGTACCACAGTCGGATGTCCCAACTCAATGGCATCTTCGACACTGTTGCTCGGGGTCGCTGAGGTTATATTGCATTGCACGATAGCGGTATCTGGAGCCTCTGTCGTCTTAAGTATTCTTCGACTCATGGACCCCTCAGCGGCTGCTCGAAGGACAGCCATGTTGGCCCTTTTCTTGACCATCTTGCCCTGTTGAGAGCCATCGTCGAGTGTCTGACCTTTGAGGTCGTGGATGGTACTTGCAGATGACGAAAGCGATATGGTGTCAATGGTCGAGCTCCTGTCGGAACTTCTTTCAGTCATCGTCGCGGTTGATTGGAAATGTCATGAATGACTCGCAAAACGTAAAGCTCCAAATCCCCACCTG
This sequence comes from Neodothiora populina, assembly GCF_041146345.1. Lineage (NCBI taxonomy): Eukaryota > Fungi > Ascomycota > Dothideomycetes > Dothideales > Dothioraceae > Neodothiora > Neodothiora populina. Next base: position 1,715,603 of record NW_027191409.1, read on the forward strand.
TGGGACCCGGTGGAATTCCAGCGCTTCGATACCTCCCGCAGACTTAAATGCGCCGCTATTCTCGGAATGGAACAGACAATACTCACATCTCCATCTACAACAGTTGGCTAGGACAGTACAATAATGTGCGGCATGCAAATCTGTGAGCCATTTGAATTCGGCAGATATCCTTTTGCACAGCGCAGCTTCTTGTGCTGTATCAGGAAAATCTGGACGACCCCACACAGCTACGTGTACTCAATCAATCTTGTGCATGCATATATCATCGCGGATGCAGACTGGCACTTACCGAAAACAAATCTAAATAGAGACCCTGCAGATTGAAGCAAACAACTGGCCATGCGCCGGACTGCTCGTGCGATTTACATCCGCGCAGTCTCGACAGGGTGACCTATGCACAATCACTTGTTAGGCGAATCTAATATATCATAGTGCTATCGCAGCATTCAACACACGTTCGAAAAGATCGGTCCTCCAATATATGCCAAACCTCAACCTGGTTTATCGCTTCATGGCTGCGCAGCCGATGTACTAGAGCACTGGGACAGGGTGTCGCTTGCACGAGGTGGACAGTATTGGCGGCAGTACGGCGTTGTCTGATCCGCGATCTTGCCTGACAGTGTTGTCGCAAAATCTGCAAATTCTACACCAAGGCTGGCGGCTAGCTGTCCATGCGAAGCCATAGCATCTGGTCGTTGAAAATTCTTTGGTGTGAAATACTGCAAGCTTCACAATTCACTACATCCCTACCCTCTCGAGCCAGATATTCGGAGCAACGCACTGTCGCTGGAATCTCCCTAAAGTATGCTCGCAAAGTATTGACTCCGTCAGAGGTCACTTGTCCGCCTTATGACTGCGGCATAGCCTCCTGCCAGCTAACATCCATCCACAATCTCGGCTGTGTCATCTCACACATCCTCACCCATGAACAAGCCGCTTAATCCTTGGACCTGTCCTGATCCCCACAACGAGCTCGACTTTGCTGATTGGGAAGAGAAGTGGCTGGTACTTTCCTCTGCAGCCTTGGCACCGAACGGAACTGACTCCTATAGATCAAAGTCATCTACACGGCAAAGGCTATCTGGCAAAGGTATCTCCAATGGGCTAACAAAGGTCCATTATTCCAGACCCTTTGTTCAGATGCCAGTGGTAAAGATTCGAAGGGCAAAGTCCCGCCATTGACACAGGCATTACGAAAGATTATCTTCAAAAACACACCGCAGCATGAGCCACAGATTCTACGATGGATCGTGAACAAGTTCATCGGAAGAGCAAGAAAATTCCAGCATATCTATGCTCCGTATGCCTGTAGCCCAAAAGGCGTGGTCCATATGGAGTTTCAATGGGCTTGCGACAAGGTTGATATTAGCATACCGCCGAATCAATGGCCTCGAAGCACAAAGTATTGCCGGACCACTCAGCCAACTACCACTGATGCTAGTCGATTCTCAAGGCGATCCATGGCAGCAGGGCAACATGTGCCATATGAAGGTTCAAGTCGATGTCTGCGGAGTGGTAAACAACGCGATCCTGGTACTATCGTGGTCAGGGATCCAATTGATGAGTACGAGCAGAACAATATCGAAATTCATTCACACCAAACAGAGGGTTTAAGGACGGACGAAATGCCAGACGATACGCGAGGTGCCCAGGGTCCAATCGTCTCGAAATTCTTCGTGAAAAGCCGCATCTCGCCTGTCCCCTCGGGAACATCGACACCAGACACGCTTCCGCGCTGGAAGGGAAAAGAGCGAGCCGATATCAGGATGATCGCAGAGGCAATCCATCCATCACCATTGCCCGGTCGTTTCGTAATCCAGTCATCAGCAGCTACAGATGATGACCTCCCATACGCCGTATTTGACGGACACGGCACTAGCGATCACACGCACGAGTCGCCTGCAGGTATCTCGGTCGGCAAAGTAGACGCAGAGATTATGGATCATAGTGACCTCGCCTCTTTCCACACTGCGCCTCATTCTTCGACGAGTGCCTTGCGTGCTCAAAACGACCTTGAGGCAACACGTTGTGGATCCATCCGTAACAGAGGCATGTCTTCTGCCCTAGTACGAGTTCCAGCAACGCCGCATATCTCGCCGGCCCAATACGGATCTCCGCATATAGACCACGAGGCCGAGCAAGTCTTCGAATGCGACCTGGAGAAGGAGCGGGATTGGTGGAAGGATCTTGGAGTCGCAATCATGAAGGAAAGTCTTTCGCAATACGTGCCGGCAGTTGAAGATCAAGACACGCGTGATCAGAATGTGCATTTCGGAGGTAGATTGCTCGACCACGGAGCGCGCCTGTCGCGAGTCCCGCAAACGGCGTTATGCTATCTCACGATTGGAACGAAGCACTTGCGCAACTGTCACAGTCTTGCTTCCAAGGCAGCGTGGTGGCGACGAGTGGCAGATACGGTCTTGGAAGGTCATGCTGTGCTGCAAATGCAGACGTCAGGACCAGGCCGACACCAAGCAAGATACTATCTTGAGCTCGCAGAGAAAATCTATACACACGCAGGCTCCATATCTACACCGTCACGTAGCACAAGACGACAAACTAACCACAGCAGCAATGGTAGGTCGTCCTTCCATCGACACATTGCTGGCAGGTTTCAATCACACGTTCCGGCAACGTCAAATGCTTTGGACGCAGGGAGCATCGCGGCTAATACAAGAAGACGCAGAGGGACGACCGAAACGTCTTCTGTTCGAGTGTTGAGACCGTGGCAATGGCGCGGTAGCCACTATGGTTCACAGACAAGCTCCCAGACGATCGACTATGGCTGAGAAAGGCAGGCGAACGATTGTTCGGTAGCACCAAATCACAATTGCCTTGGGCGTGCACTGGACTCTTGTGTTAGGGGAGGCATTACACACCGAGTGACCAAACCAATAGATACGCACAAGGCAGGTTGACCACTTCAACAGATCTGACAGTATTACCATCCATGCAAGAACTGATCTACCTGAGGAAGTGACGTGTTCATTGCGCTTGAGTGATACCAGTGAGCAAACAAACAGCTTGCAAGCATTGCTCGCTGCTTTGCTAAGCGATGACCAGATAAGCGCGTTGAGTGAATTATACCTTATCGAGCTGGCACTGATAGAAAGATGCAGTGAAGCATTATTGAGCTTTGCTTCACTTTGTACGGAGTAGATGAAGTTGATCACTTAGCGCTCTTATTGTGCCTGTATATCCGGACCCTTGATCCGGAGCGGACCGCGAGGCGTTCGAAACTGCCGAATGCACGGAATAAGTGAAGCTCAAAACGCGGCGCCAGGGTTTCTGACTGAAGAACGAGCCGAGGCCGTGCGTCATCTCCAAGTCGCGTGTCGCGTCTTCGTCGTTGCCCTTTGCTTAAAGGTGCTGCTGCTATCCTTTGCGATCCACTGGTTCACTGTGGGTTCGCATTCGTCGATATCGTACGTTTTGTGATTCATTTTTTGCTTCTTGTGATTACGAAAAATGATTCGATTGAAGAAGTGATTGCAATTGGATTACGATACCCTTCGTGGTAGCTTTGATTCCCTTCACTTCCGATCATCCATCACACAGTGCTTCTCTTATCAGATCGTACTTGTACAGTTGTCTGGTGGCAGTGAATATAGCCAGATCATGTCAATACCTTCGTCACCGCCAGCTCTCCCTGATGAAGTCTTTAATGACCCGCCGAGCTCACCCCCTTTGCCGCCTGTGGTCTTTCCTACACGAAAACGACATGCAGACTATGAAAGTAGTCTGTCGAGCGATCCCATCTTCTCAGAGGATGCTTCCGAAGAGTCTGAGATGATAGGCGTGTTCAAGAAGAAAAAGTATACCAAAGGACCGTGGTTCAGACATGCGTCTTCTCATCTTCAGGAGATTGCAGCTTCGGCCTCTCAGAACAAAGACTCCGTATGACTTATCCCATGCTTCTGTTCAGTACACAATTGCTTATGCATACAATCAGGGAGTATGGATGGGCTCAGACAGTTCCACGGACAGTATCGCGGGATGCAACAAACGTGTGCAGACCCTGTCGTTTCAAGACTTTGCAGTGAAGCGCGCGCCTACGATTGCCCCTGCGGCCAAGGCAAAGAGTCCTCAAGATGTCGCGGCGGAGCTTGTCTTTAGGGCAGTGGATGCTTGTCAGGAGACAATTGACCTTTCGTACGTGGCTTGATTGGTTCTGCCAACGTTTTCGCTGACTTGAGGCCAGAGAAATGCAGCTTCGAAGTATTCCGAATGAAGTATTACGTCCATTGCATCAGCTCATCCGTCTGCCAATCGCTGTGGACGACAGCCAAAAGATCACGGCTGACCACTACGCTCCACTAACGCCCGAGATTAAACTGTATCTGGCGAAGAACGAGCTTACTACTTTACCATCGGAGCTGTGGAATTTGGGTAATTTGACCGTGTTAAGTCTACGAAATAATGAACTGACAGAATTGCCTCCATCTGCTGCACGTCTGCGCAATCTGAAAGAACTAAACGTGGCTGGAAACCAGCTTCAATGTCTACCATGGGAACTTCTGAGTCTGTTGCTTGCGGATGAACGCAAGCTGCGTACCACACTGGGCCCCAATCCCTTTTTACAACCGTTGGGGCTTCGTCCATCCCCAATGCTCAGTCGCTTTAGAGTCCCGAACTCTACAGGAGAATGCTTGAAGAACTTGCGCACAATTCGTGCTCGCTTCCCTACAGCTGCCGCCTCGGATACGACTTATGAGGCTTTACTCATACGATTACACGAGACGCGCTTGCATCAGATTGAATGCTCGTCTCAAGAAGAATGCACAGATAATGATGAACCAAATCGACAGACCATTCGTGACTCGCAGCCCATATATGTTGCATCGTCTAAGACTACTTACCTCGACTTTGACGGATCTGTCATGCGATCCCCAATGTCTTCTTTCTCTCCCCGCACCACATCAAATACTACCGCGACGTTATCACCGACACCCTTACCACAGAAGAACTTATCATCAGCTCCCTCGCTCTTCGAGCTAAGCGCTCGTGCATGCGCTCGATCTCCCTACATCGACCAATTATCAGACCTTCTACCCGACGACGCCTCACCTCCCGTAACAGGCGCTCTCGACAGAGTCATCAAAACCAAAAGTCTCGGTCTCTCAACTTGCTCAGTATGTCGCAAGCACTACGTCATCCCGCGAGCAGAGTGGATAGAGTATTGGTTCGACGGCCATGGATCTGGCGAGCAGTTTCTTCCTTTTCTAAGACGCGCTTGCTCTTGGAGATGTGTGGAGGGGTTGTCGACAACGAGAGCTCGCGAGTTGGACGCTATTCGCGAGACTGTCGCGCAGGTGGGAGCGTCGGTATCGACGGCTGAGTTTGACGAAGAGAACTTGTAAACAGGCGCTTTCTTTTGTTCTTGTCGAGCTGTTCGCGGATGAGTGCAAGGTTATCGAACATTCTGCGAGGAGCCTTGGTTTGAGCGTTCCATCATATGCTCCGGTCTTGTACAAAGGAGGCATATTGCGCGGATTTCATCCTTGTTGTACACATGCACATGGCATCATATTGTACGAATGCTTTTCCGTAGCACTTCAATGCAGAAGAAGAAGAACGCACATGATCGCTACCTATATCGCATCTACGAATGACGCCGGGGATTGTGTCATGTCCTTAATTCGAGACCAATGTAAACACTGTAAGAAAGCTATTGTACAGCGGATCGATGAACCAGAAACAGAGGACGTGAATACCGACAGCTATAACCAATCAAAATCGCAGTAAAGTGTCCCCACCCTGTTCGCAACCCGCCGATTCCTCAAACTGACAGAACGCCGTGTCTCCAGCAACGCCACCACGGCCACTTGGCCATAAGTATGAAATCCCCTCAGTACAAGAGAAAACACGCAAACTCAAGATCGACCAAAGAGAAGGAAACTTGATCAAGCAAGCAATGTCGTAAAGGCATCAGCAGCGGTGAAGACCAGCAATATCGAAATCCAGCACCACGATTCACCCAGCAGCATCATTGTTGACCGACATCATGGCAGACTGGTAACACCATTCCCTAGCAAGAGACTCAAGCACCAGTAGCATCAGAAACAACAACAGTAGAGAACCGCGTAGCACAAGCCGGCGGCGTGAAAGACACCGTGACTCCGTCGCATGAGTTCTCGTCGTAGCAGCTATTCATTCGCCACATGAGTCAGCATTTCTTGTTTCCAAGTCTTTCCGATCCACCATTTGTACATTGCTAGATAGCTACTCGGTGGACTGATGCGGAGAGTGAGAAGAAATAGAGGGGCGACTAGCGGCAAGATCGTAGGAGAAAGAAATAGGTGAAAAAAGAACTCACCCTCCATATCGCACATAGCAAGAATTGATATAATCCTTACAGACACTGCGGGGCTTACACGGCGGTGTCGAAGAAGTCGCAGCAGCAGCAGCAGCTCCTCCGGAATCAGGTAGTGTTGCGTTCTTCCTGCTGTTGAGACTCGTGGCTGATGTTATCAGGGCGCTTATTGCTGCGTCTGTTTCCGTTTCTGCTCCTGTTCCTGTTGCTGTTGTTGAGGTCGATGTTGCTGATACTGATGCTGATGATGAGGTCGGTATTGATGATGGAGTGAGGGTCGATAGTAGAGACAAAGACGATGAATCGTCGTCGTCTGCTCTGGGTACTATCTTCGCTCGAGGGGTTTGTAAACACGGTGGGGAAGCGAAGGCTGTGTCGAAGGATGTGTGGCAGGAACCATAGCATCTTTTCGCTTCTGTTAGTGAATACTTTCCACAACAACCATCTCTTTTGATCACTAATGACTATGTCCGCATATGGGAGGAGCAGAGAGGGATTCTGATTAGCTCACCCTCCATAAGTCACGCCGCAAGCATTCGTAGCCATCCGACACGCGATCTGACAGTCGTCGCCTCTTTCGGGAGTTCGCTCCTCAATCACCGCCGTAGCGCTTGCTAGAGCGGTATATATGAACAGCAAGCCAGGGATCAACATTTTGAGGGTCGTGCTATAATGTCTAGTAAAAGAAATATAAGAAGAGATAGGTTTCGGGTTGCTGGCATTGTGTATAGAGAGCAAAACGAGAGAGGTGGGAGTGCGAAACAATTTATATAAACACCTCGGTACACCGATAACTTTTCCGAGACTCCACGTCTCTGTGATACCGCACCTCGACGACAAACAGTTGCCAAGATGAGACCATCGATCGATGGTGCTGATCATGATGATGGAAATGCTCTGGAATGTGGCTTTCTCTTGAGTTTACAATTGGAAAGAAGTTGAGATGGGCAGTCCGTCCCAGGAATGTGGGAATTGGGGGTGGCGGAATTCAGATTGAGTATAAGAAATAATCATCGTGCTGTGGAGAAGTGGCTGAGGGTGGCGAACGATTATGGGTCTCCTCGACTCGAGGGTGAGCAGAATGTACAAGCTGGGGGTTTTTCTAAGGTGTTATGAAGTACGGAGTTAGTTGTGGGAAGCATTGTTGCATTTCTCAATTCCAGTCTCAAGTAGGCAGGCGCCGTGCTGCACACATCTGACGGGTACATGTTCGATCTGTCCGAAGCAACCTCTGGATAATGTGTACGGACGACTTTGTCCAATTAGCGTTTAGTAATAGTGTAGGATCTGTGCGAATTAGAGCTTCAATGGCGATGATACCATAGTAAAGAGCTGACAAGAAGTGAAGATAAAAGATTAACCAGAAGCAAAACCACCCCCAAAAGGTATCATCTCCCATGTAAAGCCCACCAAACGCCCTTTTCCCATATTCAATAGTTGTTCGCCATCATTATGCGAATTGAGCATGTATTTGTCGCGACGAACAGGGCAGGTGAAAGCTCACGGCGACTGTGGAGGCATCTCGCTGACTTCCGTTCTTGCTTTGCCCTTTTTCAACTTTGTACGTCCCGACTCCAAGTCATGTGCTGCAGGCGTGCCTCCCCTAGCTTCGTTCAAATCCCGAATCACATCCGAGTCGGTTCTGTCGAGCGCATTCCTCTCCCTGACCACAGACATTTGTCTCGCGCTGCCCCCGTATTGTTGTTGATGATATCTACCGTACGGATCAGAAGAAGCCAGTGAAGCGCTGTCGTTCGCGCCGTCGTGGTTGCGATAGAGCTGAGGACCCGGTGACTGGGTCATGGGTGCCGAGCGCTGTGTGATGCCGGCGTTGAAACCCTCGGTGATTTTGTCTTGCTTTCGTCTGTAGCGACGGTGTAGATAGATGCCGATGGCGAAGATGAGGATGAAGCCGATGAAGAGAACGATGACCATGGCGATCCATCTCTTGTGCAGATCCCAGCTTTGATTCAAGTCAGTCTTATGCTTTATTTGCCATGAAGAAAAGCACAGTATGGTGGAAGAGATGACTTACTATGAGTGATGAGTCGTACTGCTACTACTGTCACCGCCGCCGATACTAATGTCCGTTGGAGTGACGGCGGTCCCAGCAGCCGTCGCGGTTGGCACATTCGTGATAGTAATTTCTGCCATGTTTTCTTGGTTCGGGCATGCGTTACTGCAAGACCAGGAGGAAGAGACGAAAGCTTGTCGAGAAATGCGACAACAAGGTCCTGGGATAAACAACGTTGTCGACTCGATGCTTATCGTCCAAGCTATGGATTATATCGGCATGGACAAGTAGCTCTTGAGCTTCAAGCAATGTTATGCCAGATCGTCTATCAATGGGAAGGTCTGATCTATCGTTCTCTTGCCAGATGTGGAAGCGACGTTGTCGAGCAGTGCATTCTCTGCTCCATACGACAACGACTCGAACAGAAAACAAGTCTCTGGGATCAACAGATTCATTAGACGATTGCGCCATGGGAAAACACCACGAGGCAGTGGGTGGGGAGACCAGTTGATTAACCAATGGATTAATTGATCATCCGTGGCCTGAGCCTCATAGCTCCTGCAAGGGGTTTAGTGTTGTCTCTGTGTCGCTTCGAACCTGTGCATTCAATGCATGCGGCTCTTCACGCCTCGTGTCGGAATCTGGTTTGGTACTGTACACGTACGATCGGCGCGACCATTGAATCTGCAAGACAACCGTACACGACACCGTCTTGCTGGGGACTATCAATCATTCCTGAGGGATTGAATTGGGAACGATTCCAGCCCGTTGTGTTGCGTACGACGCTGGTGCTCGCCAAACCTCCGTTGACCTAAAAATGAAACAGACTTGCGGGCCGTCTCCGCTTTTAGCTTCTGTCACAAGAGCTCTCGTCCACTAGCGTCAAGCCATGAACCTGTCTCAGCCTAACGTCCACACAGGTCGATCCAAGCAGCCTCATCCTGCTTCTTATGAACAGCCTTCTTGCGTCTTCCACTCTCTTTGCGACCCAAAGGCTCTTCGTCGCTGCTTCTCAGATCGTCATTCGTCAATTCCCCTAAAAGCTCATACGGCGAGCGCTTGAGCATGTATTCGGGTAGTGGTTGAGGTAATTGACCTCCATTTCGATCCCGCTCCTCATGTAGCAAGCCGCGAAATCTGTTTATCACAGATGGGCCACTGTCTGCCTCCGTTGTCACTGTCTTCGTGGTATTGATCGACAGCTCGCACGAGGCTAGTGAGATTCGGGCTTGTTCATCTGTCGACTGTCGCCGGCTTCCGACTCTTTCAGCATGCGTCTCGGCATGGATAGCAGGGGTTTCTGTTAGTCGGTCAACTTCAGGAACTGCGGAGATGTGAACCGTGTCGTTCGTTCCGAGTCCATCGCCTGTGCTCGCATCGGTCTCGTTCTCGATTGAAGCTGGATCAGGCGCAGCTTGCGCGGCAGGATGGCGATCGTGAAGCAGACTCTGTGCGCGAGGCACGCGACTGGGAAAATTACATGAGGTGGAGAACGGCGTCACGTTTCGTGGCTAAAAGGCAACACTATCAGCTCTGTGCCATCGTAGCAGTGATTCTTTCTGACTTACAAGAGGCTTCGACCGTCGTTCTGCCATCGTGCCCAGAATGCGCCTAGACGCACTGCAGGGTGCCGCATCTACGATATCACACAATCGCTTACCGCATCCATGTACGACCCACCACTGATGGTACCAATCGGTCACGAGATGATCCTTCCACACCCAGTCTGGTGGAAAATTTGCAGGTTCGATGAAATTGCTCCATTTGCGAAGGATCTTGTCAAAATGCCTACCGTAGAATGTTTTGTCCAGTATGTCACGGACTAAAGAGGCTTCACTAGAACTTAGATCGTAGCCAAGTGTGCCGTGTTGCAACGTCTTTCGAATCTGATATGCCGTCTGGAAGTTTGCTTCCGAGCTGAACCATTCGGACCATGAAGTTGTCGCGCACAGGTATGAATGGCGCAAGACCGGCGAAGCAACCGCGATCGTTTGCACTTGGATCGGGTGTATATGTTCAGCGTGCATTCGGCAATCAGCGCAACGCTTTGGCACAATCACCTTCAATCTGAACGTGTTGCTTTCGATGCCGTTGGCTGTGTCAACAGGCTGCGCACAACACGGGACGTCCGGCTGTTGTACGGGAACAGTCCAGGTATGGCTATCGCCGATCCGCCGAGTCTCCTCACAATCAGAAGCAAAGCAGCGAGGCTCTGAGGCGGGAGAGGTAATGAAGTCCTCCCCATTCCATCTATAACCTTGGTAATTGGCCTTGATGGTTTCGTACCGCTTGCCGACGTGAAAGCGGTGAAGCCTGCGGTCATTGAATGTGGTTTGGGGAAACAAGCAGTATGCCTTGTCGTGGGTGATGATGTTGAGCAAGGACGAGTCTGCGGTACACATGAGCAATGCTTGAAGTGGTGTGCCCTTCGTGGTGACGACTCGTATCGTAGGTGCGCCAGGCTTGGATAGTATATAAGTCTATTCGATATCAGGACACACCTTTACAAAGCATTTGCGATTGGCTTTACCGATCGAACATGAAAGTTTGGACGGAATGTCGTATCGATTCCGGCGACACGGTAGTGTTGGTTGCGACGAAGGTACTGCCGTAAAGCTTCCCAGGTGCCGCCTGTTCGAACGTAAATGTCCATCTGAACGCGGACCGTCTGAGCCCGAGAGAAGAATGCAAGGGCAAAGGGACCAGTAACAAAAGCGCCCACGGACTTGATGACATGACGAAAAGTGTCAGAACTGTCTTGAAAAAAGACTGATAGCGCAGCGTCTATATTCCAGTACATCTGTTGCAACTGAGTGAACGGCGCAAACCGAGACGTCATGCCAAACCTGGCTATCGATATGGGGTCGAGGTGACGAAACACTTGGTCGCAAATGCTCCTATTAGACAACAAATGCTTGAGCTGTGTCTTGACCTTTGGGAGCGTGGGTGCACATTCTTGGCAGGCGCCAGACCCCGGCTCCTCGTCTTGAGCAGAGCAGAGGTGAACTGGGGGCAAGCTTTGCTCGCAGGGCCTCAATTGGGTCTGTAGAGGTCGAGAGACAAATTGTGGCAGGATCTCTGCACCTGAAGGTCGGCGTTCAGGACTAGTGACAGCACATGAGGTCAAGTGGGAAGGTTGGCTCGTGTGGCATCCACCATCGACGATACCAGGAGACGAAACTGGGTCCGCGAGCGATAAGGAGTGGCCTGGCAAGGGAGAACAAGACGATGACGATGATGATGGCGAAGACGACGAGGATGACGATGATATTGTGATGATGTGCTCTATCACAAATTAGTGGGACAGGTGGGTCGAAGGTTCAAAAGTTAACATACGTTCAGCAGGGGAAAGCGCCAATCGCTTCGTAGGAGTAGTCTGCTTGTATCTCAATGATGGGTCTTTTCTAGGAGTTATCTGAACAATGACACAATCCAAGTGGTCATCGATGTTTTCCGGAGATGGTGCTCTGCTACGAACTCTACGTTTTGACAGATCCACCCTGTCCATAGTGGACGAGGCAGGCGGCAAGCCGCGAGCAAGAGGCAATTGTGGTAGAAAATCAGGGATGAAAAATGTCACTGAACAGAAGGTTTAAGGAAAGATTAGACCAATGGCATCGTTTGAGGACTGATTGTTGAAAGAGTCCACCATTGGTTAATCACATGTTGAGTAGCAAACCTTTTGTGCGAATCGTTTATATCTTTGGAACTCATGATCGACGCGATAGCAGGGGTCGCGTGGTGGAGTAGGTGGTAGAGGATGCATATCATGAACTTGCATTTAGTGGATTGTACACGAACTTCGTCTATGTGCACATTGATCAGCAGCAGCTGTCTAGCAACTGTCTGAATCTACAACACAGTCGAGTAGCACAGTGAAAGTTGTAATGAAGCCAAGATAGACAATGTCGATAAGGTAAGGTACCTTAGGTATGCAAACGCAAGGCGCAGTCAAGACGGAGTGACGGGCTCGGTTAGTCATGCCGCTCTCTCCCTCGGCTGCACATGCGATTCACAAGTACAGTCAGTCAAGGCAAGAACCTGAAGATCATTGATGGAGCTTTGACCTCCCAAGCTGCAAGTAGAGTACAAGCTAAGCAGCTCTGCCGTTCTAGCCTCCGCAGCAAATGGATCCCAAGGCCTCCGCCATCACCAGTCAGTCATTACAGCTTGGCAGGGGGTTTTTTTTTGATCGAGTGCTCGGACTTGTTTCGTATTCGCAAGTCAAGACGGAGCAAAAATTGAGAAGCAAGCGAGGCGGACATGTGGATCGGATGAACATGATCTGATCAAGGACCTGTGGACGCCTGGTTGTGCAAAGTCGATCCGGCTTAGGCCGAGCGCCAGCCTTCTGCTCTAGCCTCTACTTTCTGTGTCCTCTCAAGCCAGGCGGTTGCCAGCAATGCCGTGTTCCCTGTATGCTTGCAACGAATCTGACATTTGTCGCACAAGTAAGTGTATGACGCAGATGAATCAACTTTTGACCGAGGGCCACGCCATGACATCGAATTAGAGTACATGAGCTACAGTGTAGACTGGGAAGCTGTTTCCTGATAACCTGAAATGTTCACGTTACCTGAGATAGCCTTAATGCAGAGACAAACGCCTATAAAGCCAAATGGAAGTCGAACCCCCTCTCAAGCCTCAGCCGCTCCATAGCGTGCAGCACATACCTCAAGCACCCAAATTTACCTCGTCACTAGCCGCCATAGATCGAGCAGGATAGTGCGGTCGTTTTGGCTCGGACTCCTTCATAAGTCCCACTCGTAGTCCACCTGTAAAGTTCTACGCGTATCTGGACTTATTTGTACCTTCGCTGTTCCTGCCTGCCCTGTGTGCTCCTCTATCAGTCCGTGTTTCCTTTCTTTGACCCTTTCTACATACATAGCAAATTACAGCACCTACTCTATCTCATCCTAGCCTGGTGCCTGATATACGCACACACACTCACACAGACACAAGAAAGATATACTGAGATGAGGCGCAGTATTCAGACATGCCTGGCGCTGGCGGGAGCCGCGGCTGCCACTTCGGGAACACTTGAATTTGCTCTTTCCAAACGCGACGCATTCGGCCAGCAGTCCCAAGTCGCTCGTGGCGTTCTTTTGAAGCGACAAGACACGATTGGCACGGTCGAGCAGTCTGTATACGATGTATTGCCCTGGAGTCTAGGAGGCGCATACTACACCAACAGTAGGTCTTTACACTCGTCCAAGTAATGATCAGCCAGAGTGCAGATCCCCAAGCTGACATCCCCACAGTTAGTGTAGGAACTCCTCCACAGGTCCAAACCGTCATCCTCGACACGGGCAGCAGTGACACATACCTCGACGCATCTTCTGCTGCTCCTTGCCAGACTACCGGCGTCTATTCCTGCAGAGGTGGATCATTTGACTCTTCTACCTCGTCCACATACAGGGTCACAATCCCCGACGGCTTCGAGACTGCCTTTGGCGATGGATCGTCGGCCTCTGGCGACTTTGCTACCGACGTCGTCCAGCTTGGCGACGTGCAGATAAGCAACGTACAATTCGGACTGGCTACCAAGGTCAACAGCACAACTGGGTTTGCTGTTGGCTTGATGGGTATAGGTTACTCGTTGAACGAGGCCAGTCAGGTCCAATATGCGAACATGCCCGAGGTGTTGAGAGACGCCGGCGTCATCAACTCGAGGTTATACAGTGTTTTCTTGAATGATATCGGTATGTTATTCTTATTTGTGTCAACAAAATCCGTGTGCTAATATGAAACAGGTGACGCCTCGGGCACCATCTTATTTGGAGGGATCGACACGTCAAAATACTCTGGCAACCTCGTCACATTGAATCTTCTCCCTGTTCCCATCCCCACTAACTCTGGTACGCTCGACGTGGTCTATGAGTTCGTTGTCGCAGTCACTGCTCTGTCGGCTACAAACAATGGCGAGACGACTGAGTTCTTCTCTGGTGGTGAGGTCGATGGTACTTCTGGCTCTCTCCCGGTTCTTCTCGACACTGGCTCCGCAGCCTGGACAGTGCCTACGTCCGTGTACGACGCTGTCGCCCGCTTGATACCAGATCTCGATCGCTACGGCTTCCTTCCGTGCAGTTCGATTCCCGAGTCCTTGAGCCTCAAGCTTACTTTCGGCGGCGCTGTTGATATCGAGGTTCCCGCATCTGAGCTCATTGTGCCCGTCTACGATTCCCTTACCAACGAGCAGAACACCACGACAAATGGCGAACCCCTCTGCACTTTCATGTTGTCTCCTGGCAAGGCTACGACTGACCAGCCTTTCCTGACTCTCGGCGACGCTGTCCTCCGCAGCATGTACGTTGTCTTTGACCTCGACAACGGCCAGGTCTCCATCGCCCAGGCCCGGACCAATACATCCACCAGTGCTTCCTCATCAAGCTCGGGCAACAACATCAAGGTCGTGCAGGCAGGTCTTGACGGCGTAGCGAACGCGGTCGGCCCATCCAGTGTCTCTACGGCTCCGGCAAATGGAAACACCATCGCTCCAGCCGTATCGGCGACAGCACATTTCAGCGTAAAGACCACCCTGCCTGCTATTGGCACCGCCACTGGAACCGACGCCGTCCCTGGCAGTGGCCGTGTAGGTGAGACGGCTGCAGCAGGCGGTAGCAGTGGGTCTGCCTCGGGCAGTAGCGCAGCAGCGAGCTCGTCCGGCGCCGCCTCTGGGCTCAGGGCACCACCCATGGAATATGCTATGCTTTCTTCCGTCGCTTTTGCTGTTATAGGAATCTTCGCTGGTGCAGCCTTGATGTTGTGAGAAGACCACTCTAGGTGGGACCAAGCCATTTGATACGGTCTGGTGGGCCCACGCGCATCAAGAGAACGTGGAAGAAAAAGAACCCTTGTGAAGATAAGTATTACGAATTATATGAATTGAAACTTTGTCAGCGTCTGCGTTTGAATGACGTCCACTGAGCTATCCCCCTTGCTTCTGCCGTGCGTATTTTTCATGATCGCAAAAGATGGTTCTTATCAAGTCCAACAGCGCAATAGAAAATGCAGAACCACGTAAGATAAAATAATGGCCTGGAAAAGGTATGTCTTCAAGGTAAGGTTGGCGGACAAGCTTCAAGAGAAGCTTACCTATCCGCCCCGCTTCTTAGCAAGTCGCGTCTGAACGACCAGGGTCGCCCAAGATTACCCCACCTTGTGAACGACACGACTACTACCTTCAACGCATCACACGCACAGCAAACATCAAAACTGCTCCGAACCCATTTTGTATAATCTTATAATTTTATGATTGAATTTCACTAAACTATCTACGAGTACAATGCCGACATCGGGCAACTAAAATTTTACGCAACGAAGAACAAGTGCATCAAAGCAACAAAACGACAAGGCGAAGCAAGCAACAGCAATCCTCCAGCTCCATTGACTATCCAGTCTCGACAAATCCTACTTCTATGCTGTGCTGCAACATGCAAAGTGACCGAAAAACAAAACATCCATCCTTGCTTGACTTTTTCTCCTTTCCTTATTGAACCCTGAGATTAGAGAGAAGATGGAGCCAAGCAAAGATGAAGAGAGAGAGAAAAGTGGATGATGGAAAGTGATTATTAGAGCAGTGATCAATGAAAACGTGAATGCCGGAAAACGTGGGTATTGGCGAAGTGAAGTCCGAAAAGTCCATACATGCCGAAGAAGTGAACACCGAAAAGCAACCCCCGAAAAAGGGGTTGCTGAAAAAAACGACTGCCAGAGACCTAGCTGTCGGAAAACGTGATTGCTGACAAAGTGATTGTGCAGCGAAGAAAGGAACCGCGTGTGAAGATCTCTGACGTCTAGAAGGCTGTGTCGTCTACCTCTGCGTCTGGTTCTGCATCCGCATTCGCGTCCGCTTCGAGAAATTCAGAGAAAGTAATCTCTGGAAGGGAGTCATCGACAAGACCATCATTGTTGACTTGGTCCGCGACTTGATACGAAGACTCTGTGAACTGAGATGGTTCAGTGATCTGACGAGGTCCTGTGAGCTGAAGAGGTCCGGCGGCTTGAGCAAGACCGGCGAGCTGAGGAGGTGCGACCATTTGAGCCGGAGCAGCGACTTGAGGAGCTCCAGCGAGTTGAAACGGTGCGGCGGCGGGATCATGAGGAGGGATTGGACCATACATCTGTACATTGTTGTACATGCCAGGGTCAGAAAGCTGGTAGGTGTCGAAATAGGTTCCAGCTGCGTGATTTCCGATTGCTGGGTTACCGCCGTTGTAAGAGGGAGTGGTGAACTGAGATGGTTCGGCAAAATCACAAGTTTGGAAGGGTCCATTTGCAGGTACGCCGAGATCATAAGTAGATCCAAAATTCTGCACTGGGGCTATGTAGCTCTGAATTGGAGCAGGGCCAAATGCTTGATTACCGTTGTAGTAGTTGACTCCGGGTATCATCTGCGAAGTGTTGGCCAGACCATAAGGTTGGACAAGTCCTTGTCCTCCTCCACTTTGATAATGGGTGGGTCCAGAGACAAGAGGTACATCGTTTTGAACCTCTGGAGCAATATTCTCAGTTCCAGGAACATCTGCGTCGGAGAATTGAGATGGATCAAACAAAATCTCGTCGGTGATAGTCTCGTCTATTTCTGGAAGCTGCATAGGAGCACCATCTCCTTCTGGCATGACGAAATCCGCGCTAGCGAGATGCGAAGGATCAATGACCTCTTCACTCGCGACGTTTGCCTCCCCAGCGAGCAGCAATGGGCCGATGTCACCCTCAGGGGCGACAACGTTGATGCTAGGCAGCTGGAGTGGCTCGAGACTCTCAGGGAACGGGCCTCCAGGCAGAGCGGTCCGGGGCATAATGACATTCCCGTTGTACTGTGGATTGTGGAGAGCAGTGTATTGTCCAGGGGCACGGGGATCATTGGTCTGCTGGTTGTATGAGGTCAACGAAATGTCGGCGGGCCTAAAGGTCTGTTGGTTGTACGCGTTTGACAACATGTCAGCGGTGCCGGAGGTCTGCTGATTGTACAGGTTTGACGACACGTCAGCGAGCCCAACGGTCTGGCCGCTAGCACCCTGGTTGACAGAGAGGATGGCAGGATCGATGGTGACTACATTGCGAAAACCATGGTCGTGGGCGTTACTGGCTGGTAAGTGGGATGGGAACGGGTTGTAGCTTGACGGAGCCATGTATGAGTTGTAGCCATGTTGCTCGATGTCAACACTGTTGTTGTGTGGCTGAATGTAGTTTACTTGAGGAACGTCTGAACCAAGGGACTGGCCCACAGCAGGATTTGGCAGAAGCAGAGACTGCTGTACCTGGTTTGATCTACCCAAGACAATTGGCTCATTGCTGCCAGGAAAAGTGTTGTCACGAAGCAGGGGTTCTCCTCCATAGGAATTCCACTGAGGAGCCTGAGCCGAGTTCTGAGTGGGGGCGACTGGTGGATAAGTAGATGCCAGAGGCTGGATTGCCGTCGTCTGGCCTATCTGTCCCTCGGTCTGGAGGTCTGCTGTGGAGTTCTGCAGTAATTGTGCAATAAGACGCTCACGTACAGCGGCGCATGAGCGAAGAACTGAAAACATGGCGGAATTCGGATCCAGAGGTTCAGTCAAGACCTGGAAACCTGGCTGCATAGAAGTCTGACCCGCATCTTGATCAGCACCCTCTATCCTAGTAGAGTCACGCCCACTAAGGTCGAAATTTATCACGAAGGGGTTTTCGTGCTTAGCCCGCTTGCGATTGCTTCTGCAATAAAGGCATTGAAAGTCAGCAACAGTTACGCTTACGCATTGAATAGAGCGAGCAAACGTACGAACGCCTCTTTGCAGGCTCAACTTTAGAAAATTCAGTCGCACTACCAGTCGCGTCTTGCTCGGCGATCTCGGCGGCCTCGGCGGCAGCAGCCCTTTGGTCGCGTATAGTAGCCGCCAACTCTAGGAGTTTGTCCTGCTCGGCGGCCTCAGCGCTTCCAGCAGCAGCAGTGCTTTGGTTACCTATAGCAGCCGCTGACTCTAGGACTTTGTCCTGCTCGGCGATCTCGGCGGCCTTGACGGCAGCAGCCCTTTGGTCGCGTATAGTAGCCGCCAACTCTAGGAGTTCTTCCTGCTCAGTGCTGTGTTTTGTTGTTACATGGTCAAAGAGGTTCTTGCGCCTGGTATAGATGCGCTTAGGACATTTAGGACAAATCCAGACCTTGCCTCTATGAGTTGCCATGTGGTCTAAAAAATGGCTCTGCCGAGTGTAGTTTTTACCACAGTTATCGCAAACAAATGGCCCCGACGACATGGTGTTCATACGCGATTTTAGTTGCGATAGCGATGAAGATGACGATTCGATTACGATGGCGATATTAGCAGCAAAATGAGGAAAAAAAGTGTTTGTGAAGTAGTAAGTGAAGGTGAGGTTAGACCCTCAATCATAGGTTATGGTGTTTGTGTTTTGTTTACGCATCGCTCGCCGAGCATCGCTCATATAGATATGAGATGTTTTTGTCAGTGCCCTGAGCCATGTGGTAAGGGTCCGCAGACCTAGATGACTCTGTCCTCAAGGACTTTCGGCCTCTGTCTCTAGTCTTTGCAGTGTCCGCATCCCGCTTTGTCCTGTTATCCATAGGGACTTACTTATCCAGCTTACATAGAGTCTACTTAGCCTCGTAGAATCATTCGTAAAGGAGAAGAGTGACTATTTCTTAAATGCTCCAATGTGCTTTTGATAGAGCGAAGTACCCTCTGTATGGAACACAGAATCAATAAGGGATGTTGACGCTTTCCTTACCAGGTCAAGGAGGAAACTTGTGATGTAGCCTCTCGAACTGAAGAGCTGTCTGACTAGATAAGCAATGAGAGATTACCTAGTGATCGTTGGCTGCCTTCATAACACCTTGATGCTGGTAAGATGACATTGTTCACGCCCCGTGGCGGTGTTGCTATGCACAACCAAGATGTATACAACCTTTGAGCATGCACGAAGATCATGCAATGCTTTCCCATGTAATCTGCGGCTTCTCGTCGCTATAACATCTGTTTTGATGGGGCAAAGAAGGACATAGGTATGTCTGTAGCAACAGATCGAGCAAGTCGACTTTTGATGTATTGACACGTGCAGACAACAGGCGGGCACGTTGGCCATATCCTCAGTGCTCATAGACTCGACTGCTCAATCAAGGCATGATTCATGTCCTCAGACTGCTGAAACAATTCGATGTCTGTTATCCGAAGGAAGAAGGGGCGAAATTATTGGATACGGCTCGGTGGCCTCAAGAGACCTTAAAGTCGTTGTAATCCTAGGCTCCAACATCAAAGACAGCCGTGCTACAAACATAGATTCAGTATGAAAGATATCAGCCAAGTCACAGTACACGAGGGTCATCTTGTATGATGGCATAGAAGTGAATATAGCACACTCTAATGCTATCAACTCATCGAGGGCGTAAATACTACGCGCATACAGAGAGGATCGCGACACGCGTTCCATAGCAGTTGTGTCGGAATCTCAGAAACGTGTCGGCTATGTGTACAGATTTGATCTATTTCACCACGCGACAGACAAACTTATCTGCACAGGTCGCACATTTGTAAGGTTTTTGGAGAATGAATTTTGGTACTGGAAAAACTGTGCCAGTCCACAGTGGCGTTGCAAGTCGATCGGATTGTATGACTAAGCATATCCGCGAATTCATCACCCGCCTTCGATTGGGCACCACACCCATACAGTCTTGCGACGGCTATCATACAGGGACCAAATGCCGTTTATGGATTCAACGATGTGATCAAGTAGATCAACAAAAGAATTGAGGTCACGCATGTGGTATGCGCAATGATAGAGGGTACATATAGATCCAGTAGCGCCGACGGTGGCCAACCAATCATCTCTACAGCTCCACGAATCAGATGCCCGAAGTCGATCTGTTGTGCAACACATGTTCTTGTCAAAAATTTGCGCCACGTTCTGCAGTACAAATCAGGCTACATCTCCACATCAGCGATGGGACTACGAATAAGGTCTTCAGGATGGACGAGGTAGTATCCGTTCGTCCAGGGGTCCAGTCGCAGAGGGCTGCACCTGTGAAGATCAACATTAAAGCAGCCGATCTGGCTATAGACCAGGCTAGGATCTAGTAAGAGCTGGGTCATAGTATAGCCACTGACGATTTTAGCAAGCGGACAAGGAAGCTCAAAAGTAAGATTGATCTGTATGCCAAAAACTGTTCTCCAGGGGAATAAAACCATTGATTCTTCCAAGCCACTCATCTCCGACCTCTGAACATTTCGGCGTTTAGATCAGTGTTCTGATAGCCCATAAAGGTGACTGCATCTCCGTTCACTGTGACTCCACTGACGTCCAATTGGAAATCAAGATTCCGCAATTCCCCGGCGGCATTCGTGATCCCCATTATCGCATACGCGGACTCGCTGATTTTGACGTCGTCAATCTTCACACCTGTGCGCTTGGATTGAGACTGCTTGTAAACCGACTCGCAAGCGGACTTGTGATGCCGCCAGGCCCTCTGCTCATCACATACGAAGTCGATTATGTTCCGAGTACCTCTCCTATCTGCACGACTTCTGACATTTGCTTTCAGTTTTTGAAGTTGTTCCTCAACCTTTTGTGACTCATCAATTTTCACTTCCGCATTTTTGATCAGCTGCAGCATACTCTTCTCTTGTTCTTGCAAGACAGTACTGACATCGTCAGTAACTCGGCCCTGATGGGGCTGGACATGGCTGTAGAAGGCATTAGCTGAGTATCAAATCGTAAAATATGGGCGAAGGAACGAACAGAAGAGACGTGTTGTTAGCGATGTCTAGCGTCAGTTTGCAAGCACCCAGCTGACCATTGGAAGAGCCGATCGCGTGCGTCTCGAAGGCCATGTGAATGCGGTCTTCGAGACTTCTCTGCGAAGCCCTAGAGACCTTAGACCAGCTTTCCAAGAAAGACTGCAAGGCCTCACAACAATCACCGCAGGCGTTGACCGTTTCTGCTAGTCTCATATCTGACATGGCAGTATCCGGAGGTTGGTATGGTGGGGATCCGTTTTCATATGTAGGGGAATCTGATGATGATGCAGCAGCGATAGTCAAATTGCTGTTGGACACTAGGAAGGTCAATATGGACTCGAAAGATGACTCCGGCCGGACACCGCTATCGTTCGCAGCAGGACTTTGGTATGGCGCAGGCGCAGCAAGAGTCAAAATCCTGTTAGACACTAATCAGGTCGACATTGATTCCAAGGATGCGTCAGGCCGGACACCGTTATGGTACGCAATAGAGGAAGGATTAATCTTGTCAACAGATTCGACAGTCGTTCGTATGCTACTCCACACCGGCAAAGTCGACGTGGAGGCTATGGATCACATAGGCCAAACACCACTGGGGAATGCAGAGCAGCAGGGCATGGTGGAGATTGTCAAGTTGATGCACGGGTATATGGAAGCATCAGGTCATTCTTGCGAGATCTGTCCAGAGTGAAGGCCAGTCCTTCCCAAGATAGTCATAGGATACGTCAGATTGAATTCCAGTAAGCAAGCATTTGCCATGGTCAAGTCCAGTAATCAAGCATTAGACGTCTTAGACTTGTTGTGCGTGTGAGGCATGCCCTCTCGCAGGACGCCGGAACACTCGACGAGGTTGACAAGCTAAAATACAAGTGGGTTTCGGGGCATGCTATGGAGCCATTCTTGGTATTACCTTGAAGAGTTGGGGGCACTCAATGGTTGAATTGAGCGACAGCTCAGAAAGGACAAATTGAGAGATTTGCTAGTCAATAGCAGAGGCGGAGAGTTGTCAATAGTGTACCTTAAGGTAAGGTACAGGTAGGTATTAACAACAACAAGTTGTGAAACGTCAAAGTGAGAAGCTTGGCGGTGGGATGGCGAGGCTCGAGCTCCAGTTTGAGATTGGCTGGAGATGTTCTTGTGGTGGAAGAGACGAAATGTGAGATTAAAGTTGGTGGAATTGCGGAGTAGAAGGCGCAGGTGCATTCATTTCCAGCAGTTTGAGAGTTTGGGGCAACTGGCGGGAAGGAGGTGGAGCGTGCAGCGCAACGTCAGAGACGGGAATTTGTGGCAGCAGCAAGTAACAATAGCAGTGACGGCAGAGATTCACTTGGTTGATAACAATAATTATCAGACATAGTTGCTTCACTTGCTGCCACGTGGATGAAGACATTGAATCCTCAATAGACAAATAGTGACATGATATGACGCTCGACTCGGACTTTTACAAGATGTGTGCGTGACACGCCGACACCCGCATAGCCTCACTCTGTTGGCTCACTTCAGACTTGAGTTTTACCCTAACAGCGTGACCTCGCTCATCTCTGGTATAACCGTTGTTGTAGCTCCATCGAGGTCATATATGGAGCACACAGAGATGCAGTCAACTCCTCACTCATCAGGCCGTACGTCAACAGCACCGGCACCTGCGTCTGCACAAGCACAAGCACCAGCACCAGCGACTCCACTTCCACCCGCACAAGGCATCAACCCCGTCACTTGTGCATCTGCCTCTCCTCCATTATCAACAATGTCTTCCAAACTACTACGGCAGCTGCACATCGACGCCAACCCTTCACTGTTGGGTCCGGGAGCGAGCACAGGCTTGAGTCCCCGCCGAAAGCGTAAGCGTCTGAGCTCGCCAGTCGACCTCACCAAGCAAGAGCACGTCAAGATGGACAGCAAGAAATTAAGATTAGACAAATTTGGAATTAGCAATACAGCAGAAACGAAGGGAAGCAGTGAGTTGGACGAAGGTGCAAGCCACAGTGTAAAAGGTGAAAGTGAGGTGGTCAATGACGTGGCTGAAGTGACACCAACTGCTCTGCCCCCACTACAAGACTTTTGCCCATCATTGGCCGAACAAAACCACGATCGAAAGGAGACACGGGACAAACAAGATCCAAACATGCAGAGCGAGGGTCAGCAGGTTGATGGGTCTGCCTTGTTGTCTTCTTCTGTTTCTTCTTCTCCATCCTCACATGACATTCCCTCTGCTGCCAAGGAAATGTCCTCCTCACTTAATCCTGCACCTGCACCTGCACCTACACCTACACCTGCACTTGCACCTGCCTTTTCCAAAAAGAGAAGCATCACAGATTACTTCGCCTCCAAACCACCACAATCTTCATCTGCTGTTCAAGCTAAAAAGCAGAGGTTGTCTACGAAATCTTCTCTGATCGAAGACATTTCTACGCCCTCACCGAATTTGACTTCGGTTTCGACTCCCCCGACTTCACAACCCAATCACGACTCCTTATCACCTCCGAAACAGACCGAGCCTCCTGCATTTGGCACTCCATCTACGATGACAAAGACTGATCCCACAAAGGACCATCACATCATCAATACCGACGAGGACATGGACATTGACATGGATGATGTTGACATGAACACGGGCGATGATCCAAGCTCCCCACCCCCCGTCGGCAATCATCCTCAATGGTCAGACTCACTTCGCACTTTGATCTATCCCAAGGACGAGTCTCGACCCCTTCGTGTCTCCGGGCTGACCATGCTCAAAAATTGGAGTCGTTATCGCTTTCCAAGTCAGCGGGTTGCCAGACGCTTCATCGCCAACGACATGCGTCCTCTATCTGCGGCTGCTGTTGCCGCCGAAGATTACGACGACGATGAAGATGTAATCGACGTCAAACCCCTCGTCTCTGCTTCGTCATCCCGTTCGTCGACTGCCTCTGCACTTTCCAATCCTGCATCAAACAAGTCGCATGGAGCCCCAGCAAGCCAGAGGCGCCAGCGAGGTATGCTTACTCCGGCCACTATCATTAAGAACTGGGACCGCTACAACTTCACTTCGGCCAAACACGCCAGGTCTGTTATGAAAGCTCTGTCCAGAGACATGGTCACCGGCCGTGTATCTTCACTGTCGCTGCTAGATCCGTTACCCCACGACACCGTCATGGTCGATGCCGACGACGATCAGGATGTCGGTCGAGTCGACGAAGATGACGACAACCAGGATGATGAGGATGACGACAGCGTCGACCATGATACGGCTGACGACTCGGAAGACGGCACCAACGCAGACCTGCCAGGCAGCGCCAAGACTCCGATCAAACCTGACTCGCTTGATGAGAAGCCCAAAAGCCGCATCCCCTCTCGTCACAATCGAGCATCGATGATAAGTGAAAGCTCTTCGAGTAGATCAAACACCCTTCAGACTGCCAAGAAGGAGATCAAGCATCGTAAGAAAGGTCACGTCCGACCAGAGACTATCGTCAAAAACTGGCAACGTTACAAGTTCACCTCCCAGGCTGCAGCCAAGCGCATTGCCTCGAGCATGGCTCCCGATACCGAGATCGCCCTTGATCAGGTTTACAGTGCTATAGGTGGACCCGACAGCCCAGTGGACAATCAGGTCACCGTGGCCCACAATAATGCCACCCCCGACAGCAGCCCCGTATCCACTAAAAAGACAGCCAAAGCCGATCGACGTGAAGCTACAGCTAAACCAAAGCCTAGCCGTAGCAATGCTAAAGCTTCAACGGTTGCGAGAGCCTCTCCCAATCGTCACTTGGAGCACGAAAAGCTAATCAAACAAATCATGGACCCTAAGAAAGGGACCGGAACAAAAGGTCTCACTGTCAAGACCTTGATTTCCAACTGGCACCGCTATAGCTTTACTTCCATCGACGAAGCTCGGGATCTGCTCATCTCCCACGGTCTTCTCTTCAAAGACTCGCGTCGCCGCCGCTCAACTAATGTTGTCGATCCTTCTTTTGGTCAGAATGCTGATGTCAAGCCTGCCAAAAACAAAACGTCGGTTATTCAGCTCAGAGCAAAGCCACATGAATTGCGTAATCTACAGATAGATGCAAATCCTATCACTTTCGTCCCAGGTAATGCTAGACACACTCGTGAGTCTCGCGGTGCGCAAGACCACACCGGCTCCGTCACACCTGATGTATCTTCTCCAGCGCAGAGTCGCGAGTTGCGCAAGTTACAGATCGACGCAAACCCGACTCTGCTTGGTTCATCGTCCGCAGCTGATGCTCGCCTCACGGCCTCTAACCGCCGTAGCTCGACTAAAACTCACGAGGGTTCTAAGCACCTTCTTCTGCCTATCAACAGTGCACCAAAGCTTACCTTAACGCCACCCCAGCAGAAGCGTATGAGTGGCAGGGCTTTGCATCACTCCTTACCGGCATCCACTGCCGCCAAGCCCCACGCCAAAGTGCACGCTGCTGAGCAGGTGAAGACGAAGCACAAGGACAAGGGCAAAGCTATCGCTTCAGTCACCGCCGATCATCCGGCAAGCTTTGTTGTTGACGAGATCACTGTATCCAGAAGCTGTAATGCTGTCGACGAAAAGTGGCTAAATCCCTTTATGGATTACATGACCGATATTGTTGGTGACATAGTCGCCGAGAGCGACTCTGGTAGCGAAGATGGCGTCGTCCGTTCTGTACCTGCTGAGAAAGAAACTGATCATCTGGGTGGTGTCATGGGTCAAAATGTTTCTCCTGCCCCTACCGGCACGGCAGATGCTCTCTGCGACAGCGACGTGAACTTGCGGGGCAAGAGTCTGCAGGCTGACAGTGCCAAGGACTTGGACATTGAAATGAGCGAAGTCCAGGACGAGAACAGCGCTGGCTTTCATGACAAGGCCCACGCCGAAATCGTCAAGAGTCCAAATGGTGACAGGAGCAAAAACTTTGCCGCCGATGAAGTCAAGGGAAAGATCGTCGACACAGATGTAAGAAAGTTCAAGGAAATCGAAGTCATGAAAAGCTGGCCTCTGGCGGCTGCTCCTGTCTCTACTCTGTCTGATACCGCCTCGCCAAACAATGCGGCCATTGACAATGATGAGACTGGTATTGACTGAAGCTGAGTCTTTCTGTCCGCGGGAAAATTGTAATAAACATCATCAACCAGGTGTCTTCTTCAACACAACTTTCTCTAGTAGACCTTCTGTCCTTGATAACAGAAGTAGCACAGTGTAGTATATTATATCCAACATCACGACCGAGTCATCGACAGAGGGCATACATTAGGCATGTCACGAAGACGTCGATTGAGAGTGTCGTGTTCTATACAAATGAGAAGTGAAAGAATCTGATTAACGAGTTGCTTCCTTTTTTGCTTCGCGTGACTGTGAGTATTTGTACTGGATAGTAGGTAGTCATCATATATCACTGTAAGATTGCAAACGGCCTGTGATGACGATGGAGTCCTTAACCACTTGGCTAGTCCACCATACCCGCCATCCGTTCCTTGTCAACGCCTCAGTCCATATCCCTTCCTCCCATGAAACCTATTCCATCAAAGGTGGCTCGTACTCCGGGGTTATCAATTCACTCCTCTAATTAAGTGTTTGGTAAATTTATAACAGAGCCAGCATCGATATCTCAATACTCCCATCCTATCACAGCAGAGTGCGAGGAAGCGAGGTACAATCTAAGCCGGTGTATATACGTCTATACAGTAGTCGACGCAGCCACTCGCCAGACACTCTGTTTCAACACTTCCGCATCCCTGTATGAACATTGCAAATTAGAAAGATAAGAGGAATTGCGCAGCAAAAATGCAGATGAGTGGATTGGAAAGTGAATGGGTGGCGAAGGGAGGGGGATAGAAGGCAAAAGATTGATTCCGCCCGGGTTCGAACCGGGGACCGCCTGTGCACAGATTGAACTGTTAGACAGAAGTGATAACCAACTACACCACAGAACCGACTTAATGTGGATTTCGTGCTAGAGTCAAAAGATATTCAGGATAACCACAATCCTCACAGTAGCTGCGCCTCGAGGAGGTAAAGTATTTGTCTCGTGGTGTGGTCCAGTATGACAACCTTACTCGAGGCACCAGATGTGTTAGTGGTCGTCGAAGCTCAGTGTTATGCTACTTAGATCTGAACACGAAGACTGGACACATCTGTTGTGTAACCAGCATACAGGTCGAAGAAAATTCATGTCCATAATAGGCAAGAAGTGGACCAACGCCTGCTTACGTAACCTGAGTTGTATCCAAAGGTGAATCCAGAGGTGTATCCAGCTGCGCGACTTCACAAGTGGTCCTGCGGCCACGAACACCTCTCCATCCTCGACCATTGACCTGTATTCCCATATTTTCGACTGTATTTCCAAGGTAGGATTTACTTAGACCATAAACCGATTTGTCCGATATCATATTTGCAATAAAACAAAGCATATCGTCGTTGCAAAGATCGAAATGTAGGCATATCCAAAAGTTGAACACAACTCATCTTCTCAGCTTCGCATACCCCACTTGCCCGAAACAGCAATTGTGCACGCTTGCGAAAAGTTGAGAAGTCGAAGGTGTTCACACCGCCAAAACATCTTTCGATGTCACTTCTCAACTTCCATATCTCGTCTACGACCCCTCATTCTCTTGATAGATACGCGCGACGTGCAGAGAAAGCTGCGTTCGCAACCAGCCACTCTGTCATTTTTAACCAATAACTCACCGACGAATTGTTCATTCTACCATACTCTTGTCTGCTCTTGTATATAAGGATCTACAATGCCGCCAAAACGGGCCCGCAGGCCTTCGCAGTACGCGCTGACGGCAGCTTCTGCGCGGCGCAATGGCACTGTTATGGTTTTCGATGATCCGCCGCCTGCCGCTGCTGTTGCTTCTTCTTTTTCTTCTTCTTCTGCTGCTGCTGCTACTTCTATCGTGCCACCGATGGTGCCGTCTTCAGTAGTCCCCACGCGGCTGCCTGTGGTGGCGGCGCCACCTCCAAAACAGCGCGGTCGTAACATTCAGCAGTATAGCCACAAAAATCGCAAGGACATGAAAGCTAAAGAAGCCATGCTACTGCCTCAAGCCAGTGGCCGTGACTCACCAGATATTCGTACAGTCTCTGAAGTGGAAACGTTGAATTCTGGAATCGCAGAATGGGTCAAGCTTGTGGAGAAACCAGATCTGGGGGGGGGGCTTCGACGATCCTGTTCGTTGCGTACCGCGAAACACTGTCAAAGTCCGTTTCAACAACATCCAAACTACCCTGCGCAGGAACGTGCTTCGACAAACTTGTTTCTTTAGCAGCTCGTGACGGGCTACGCCAGCGGATGCTGGCAAAGGGCGTATTCTATCGCACAAACGTCTCAAAGGCAGCAAAAAGACCCACCCCGTCCGCCCCGTGGCTGCCGCTGCAGGCTCATGATAAAATGACTCCTCGTATGCTTGCGAGACGGATGGCTAAGATGCGGGCACTCTGCCGTCAGCCAGACCTTCAGAACCCTCAGAGACCGCCAATGTATGAACATCGGGCCCGGCTCGGTCGTAAGCGCAAACCAGGCGAGATCACCTCGTCTTCTGAAAGTGATGAACTCAGTACCGGAACACATGAAAGTGCTCCGGTCACAGTTGACAGGTTACCTTCGGATGCACTCATCCCTCAATGTCCATCTCAAAGGAGGCTTCGAGCGGTGCGACGTTCGCGCTCCAGCAGTATCGACTGTCTAGAACAACAATTATTCGAATTTCATCAGAACGAACGGAGAAATAGGGCGCTAGAGCGTGAACATCGGCGTAAGGCCCAAGAGCGGAGGACAGTATTGAAAATGCTCCTGGTAGAAAGTATGTTGCGTCTACAAGAGATTAGACGTGCACCTTTGTGGGATTCTCAGTGCACTCAGGAATTATCTTTGTCCTTTCAATCCATTCAAAAACGTCTTAATCGCTTAGCCGCGGTCGAACCTTTCCTCGGAACCCTGGATTGATTAGGATGCCGCTCAATATATAGTTGCCATATCTATGAAGAACTCCAGATGTGAGATTCAGGTCTCTATCTGAAGAGATCTTCTTTTCCCCCAGACATTCATAACGGCAGAAAATGATTTGTGAAGAAACACGGTGCAAGTGTAGTCAGACTTTGGAAAGCTGTAGCACGGAATGGTTGCAAGTGGCGTGTACATGGATTGCCATCTTTCCTATATTCGGAAGAAAAAGAAGAAGGAATTGCAGCATTCATGCAAGGACATTCATGAGTTGTGCCTGAGTACGATATAGTCCGAGGAGACTATAGCCAGCTTCGATCAAGACAGTACTGTCGGGTCGTCAATCAAGTCGAAGAGTCGATGTTGTACGAGCATTCATTAAACTTCCATGAAAACACAGCAGTCAAACCCCCTACGTTCAATCAGCCCTCCCACTCATGGCTTCAGAAGTGTTGCTTGGACGCAAGACGCCCTAAACCATCATACGAAGACCCTCGTGCCACAAGATCATGCTTAGTCCATCGACAACTCATATAGAGTAACGTCTGTTGCTTTGCAGGAGTCGCTTGTGGTATCTGTTGTCCACCTCGTGTGGTTGCCATCTGGTACCATTCTCAAACGACATCCGCACAATCTTGAAATGGCAGACTGTGCTCTCCTCGGATGCTTGGGTTGTCAGTTCGTGATCAACCATAAATTTCGAGAGCACTGATTTTCCACAGCCAGGATCTGCAAAGATCCAAATAAGACAATCAGTGGTGTTGGCTCGCCAGTTCAAATATAGACTATGGGTCAAGACCCGTTGGCATGTGCCTTCGATGCGATCATGGTGACGTCCCTGAATTCCATATAAGTGCTCGTTTTGACAGCTTGGTCGCATCGTCGGTATTGTTCACTCTGCTCTCTCATCTCTTGTTGTCGGCGGTATTGCCTCGTATCCTGGGCATGATCACTCAGCGTATCTGCTTCAGTCGAAGTCAGCGCCGAAACATGTTCTAGAGATGAGGACGGGAGTATAACTTTGTCGTAGTGTGGCACGTCATATTGCACCGGAACATAAGCACCTAGAGAAGCTTTGGTCGCCGGAACTTCGAACATAAGCGTAATGTTAGAGCGTTCACTAACCTAGTAGTCTCTGGATAGGCTTCTCATGTCGTGTTTGATCGGCGGATATGCATGTCAGGAGCTCTTTAGCATATGCTGCTGCAGTTGTGGCTGCATATCTATGCCATATATCGTTTTTGTGCGAGTCGGCATAGTCACATATACCGCAAATCACTAAACACGGAAACGCATTCATTAGGCCTGCAGCTTCCCTCTCGACGCATATCGCATTGTAATTAGAGTAAAGGCGTTTCCTTAGAGTGGGGTCTTTAACCACTGTGTTCCCCGATGCAATAGTGCCGTAATGAATGACGGGATCGTCTTGGTCACGTTGTTTTCGCTGCTTGATTCGACTCCTGTCGCATCGGCTGCAGTCCAAGCCAAGGCTGTGGTGATATGTCTCGTCGAACAAGACGTCATGCCCAGCGCCCGGGTGGATGTAGCCCATTTTCCTCATCTTTGGGTGACGTTCCGTCGTCTCCGAAAGGAAGATTGGGATGTTACTATTTTCAATTTCATGCTGTGACCGAAGACGGTTGACAGCAGTCAGGAGCGCAGACGAAGGCATATTGAGTGTCCCCTTGATCTGAAAGCCATCGATATGTGCTTTGCCCTTATCGTATTGGATGACACCTGCTCTCATCCCCTCTGGCTGACTAACCACAACATCACCTAGTCGGATATCATCGATTCCATCCGGGATGCCACCTCCGATGCCGACAAGAACAATGTATTTCAGAGCTGTGAACGTTCTGATCATATCTTTGACTACGACAGCTGCAGCATTGGTGCCATCAACCCCAGCGGGTAAGCAAGCCATGACTACATTATGGTCTCTGATACCTCCCACAACATATTGGTTGTGGTCATGTAGATCAATGCCCTGAATCTGCTCATGTTTCTCGTCCAGCATAGCCCTCGAAGCTGCAAACTCAATATGGTGTGCGCAGATCCAACCTGTGTGGTAGTCCTGAGACGACAAAACCTTCATGATTCCATACAATATCTGAGGACTCGATACAAACGAAGATATGGTCTGGCAAAGAGCGGTAATGGAGAGTGGTGTCGGAGACTTGCCGTTCAAAAGATATCAACCAACATCGCGCAAACTCGGATGTACACAAAACCTCCTTCATCGATATTAGATATCCACCTAAGATAAGGCATATGCGGCCTTAATCCTTCACTGGTTCCTTGACCAGTGAAGTCCTACTTGGAAGATCTGGCAGCTCACAGCCAATACAACAAGTGGCATGATGGGTCGATAGTGACTGCGCCACCAGCAGCTACTTGGTAGCTTCGCCTACAATAAATGATTATTGCATATTGACGCCCAATCCTGATTTAGCTTCACGATAACGCGACCACCTACGATATCGTGGTCGGCGTCTTGGAACAAAACTAACCCAGATCCGGAAGTAATATGCTGTACTTAAGCGCTGAAGATTATCAACATTAGTTTCAAAGGATCCGCCAAGCAAGGATGTAATAACGATGTTACGGATGTTGACACAAAAGAGACATGGAACAGCTGACTCACACTCTTCCGGCTGTTCCATCGATTCAACTCGAGGTAGACAAATCTCTAGGAGGTTCGTGAACCATTCTTTGGTATATGCTGCGGCAGCGAATGCAGCATAAGATTGCCGTGACTCGTTCTTGTTCGAGTCGACGTAGTCTGCTATACCGCGAACGACAGGACAAGGAAAGTTATTTATGATACCAGCAGCTTCATTCTCGAAACATAGATATTAAATTCTTTGCAGAGTCTTTCGCGTGAACGACCATCCTCCTGTACAGTATTGGCTGAAGCGATGAGACCAAGGATGTACGCGGGATTCTGTATCACTCAGACTATTTCGAGAGATGAGTCTGCTTTGGTCGCAACTATTGCATGTGTCCTGGCCGGCAATGTGATCATACGGCGGATCGAATAAGAGGTCCTGCCCATCCTCGGATGGTGCGCAACCAGCCATGCTCTATCTCGTTCAGCTTCGAGGTGATGACACACGAATGCGGGTGACTCAATATACGAAAAGCTCTAAGTGCTTGACCTCAACTCGTTCGACCAAATCGAGCCAGAGATCTGGTGGTCTGTTCAACGTTCCGGTCAAGACGAATCCGTCCTCCACACTTGTAGGTACAGTCTTGCCCGAACTTGCTCCAGACCTCACCTCCTATGCCTACAAGTAGGGACACTCTCATTCTGCGAAAAGAGTACTTCATCTGTTGGACAACGTTGGCTGCGGCTACACTACCGCTAGTCGGAAGGCTGGCTATAACTATATTATGAGCGCCGACGGCGCCGAATGTAAAGATGCCCTGGCAGGGCGTATCTGATGTATCCCTTACACTACAGTCGATATTACTCGAGGGTTTGACAGGTTATTCGGACGGGCAGGCGTAACTATTCGTCAGACTTGTCGACTATTCCGTACGAATGGGCAGCTCGAGGCATGGCAGGTTAGAAATTGCCACAAATATGTAAAAGCGCCCGATAAAAGCGAGTTTTTGTACAGCTAGCAAGAATTTATATTGATTAATCCCTAGCTCTACAGTACGGAAAATCAACAGTAGAATCACTCCAGACGCAAGCTGGGAGAATTACAGTATCAAGCAGTTATTTTTTGAGCCCGACCAATAGACTTGCCCTTCCTGCTCTTTGTGCTAACCCGTGCACATTCTTGCGACTTGTGAGACCCTCAAGCGAACGGCAACTTCTTATAGATGAAATATCTGGACTGGATATCATTGCCGCTTGTGCCTCGCGGACGACTTATGGAGTGGGCATAAAGACTACCACTGTACAAGCAACCTGGCATGTGCCGTAAGTAGCATTGCAAGCAACAATCGAAGCAGGAGCTATGGCGCTAAGCGTCGCCTCCCAGGTGAAACCAGCAGCAGTATAGCACGCCATCACGACAGCAGCTCAGCCTGTCTGACAGACGCCATAGGCAGCGGGCCCAGCCGAAGATGAGGAAGGGAATGCTAATGCCAGCAAAAGGACATTCGCGAATGATAGCGAGCGTGGCATCATCCTGTAACTTGATCCCAATATCAGTAAAATAATCAGACGATTGACCATCTCGTATCATACATTGGTAGACACCGATTGTGTTGCTCGACGAAATAGTACTGGAATATCGACCTTGCTTTGGATGCGGAACATAGTGTGGGTGCACTGCCTCACACAAGCTAATTGTATCAAGAGAAAGATGGAGAAGGATCCTTATGTTATTTTCTAAGACTCACACTGCAACTCGAATGGCTGCACAATCACGCCTCGACAACTTATCTCTCTGTATTCTGCATCTCTTAGAGTTATCATATAAGGCTCAAGAGGACATGCTTTATTGCTTTTGATCATGGAATTTGAAACCGACTTTCGTCAATTGACTCATCAGTCGGTGGAGTCACGGAAGTCAATATAGAATTGCACCAAACACAAGCGAAAGTTGCGTTAGATCGCATCAAATGCGTCTATTCTCCAAGTCAGACGTCAACGGTTGCTGGCTCGAAGCGAATCGAAATGTGGCTATCTTGTCTTTGACCTTATCATCTTCATCCAGCAATTCAGAACATGTACGCTCTGATATCGCCATATCCAGGATCACCGGGAAGGTTGATACCTCATCTTGCGAAGCTGGATTTGGCAGACTGTGTAGATCAGTAACGGATCACCAAATCTGGGAAAGAGCTATGAGCCGCTCCAATGGGAATGACTAATCCTAGCTCAGGCACGACTACCTTATCTGGCGAAATTGTACGGTGGGCCACCGCTGGGTACCGCAGGTATGATATCTACGCGCACAAAAGTTGGGGAGTGTTGGCCATTCATCGCATGCCTCGAAGGAGGTGAGAGAAGCGAGGGTCCATAGACGTGTCGTGTGAAGCTGTCCAACAAATGCGTCCAAGATGTGAGAAATATTGCATCATCGCTATGGTGGGCGTGCACTGCAGAGTGGTTACAGCCACTATGATGGGTTCCAAAACATTGGGCCAGCTCCTCCAGGGCTTGGTGTTGATGTTTGGCATAAGCATCAGCAGTCAACAAGACAAATGATCTAGAGCCATGCCACGCGGCGTGTGGAAGTGTCTGGGATTGGTCATGTGTTGGACGACATCTTCTTACATGACCATGACCTTTCGCTTTCTCCACAATCCATTCGCTTGTCTCCTTGGACTGGTATAAATTATAGCTTATAATTTGCGGTTCTCACCTTGGCGTCTCACGTTTTTTCGTCCTCTCCAAATCCATCGATAAGTTGTACCAGATGTGGAGGCGCGGAAGATAGTGTACTCGTGATGACGGCGATAAACTTTGCATCGCCGGAGATGGTACTTTCAAAAACCAGTGATTTACACCAGTCATCTTGCATTTCATTCAACGACAAAGTAGCAATGCATGATAACGCGAATACGGATGAGCCTTCGATGTTAAGACGCAAAGCCTTCTCGTTGCACAAAACAACTTTAAGCTTGGTCTGGGAAATGCTGACGCGTAGAGGTGGGTGCAAAAGGATCGTAAGTACCTTAGCCCCCGCCTAGGTGAGGACATACTGATAATACCACATTCGGCCTTGGCATAGGAGAGAACAAAATTGATTGACAAGCAGATCCTATGACATTTGCCCAGCGTTGCCGAATCTGTCGCCGTGCGAGTGGCTGAGCGCAAGCGAAGATGTCTGACTGTACGCAAGTATCTCCAATTTCTGACTGGCCCAGTACTCACAGGCGCAACCGTTGTCTGTTGTCATGGAAGACGCAGGAGGGGGGCCCCGCGCCGTGGAGGACGCAAGTGCGGCATCATCAATTCTCCGACCGTCTTCACGTTCGATGGTAACCAGCACGCAACTCTAGATACTGTCGCTGACTGTTGATGTGTGATTGGCAAAATATCCTCCCATACAGAGCAGCATGAGGTGGAGACTCCATGCACCCCCCGGTCCCTGATGTCACACGTCCGGCTCCCGAGGCCTGAAGTTTCCCGAAGAGGTCAAGCGTCGGACTTCAAACAAAGCCCACTTCGGCTGTCACTGTGGTTGCTTGTCCCTCGCTGGCTGCACCGCATTGTTTCAACAGCATCAGACTTGGCGGCTCGGACAATACGCAACCATGTCCGAAAGGAAGACGGTCAAACCAAGCAGGAATGGCAGGTCATCTTTATTGAGTTACAGAAAGGTGGAGGATGCGCGCATGACCATCTTACATGAGCCAGATCAAGCGCACAGGAAGCCATATATGACGATGGAGTCTTGCGACGCGTCAACGATTATGAAATTGTTGGTATACAAGTTCTGTTGGCAAGGCAAGGTACATATATATACGTGCATATAGTTGCTGCGAAGAAGTCCAGCATATCCTTTCTTCTGTCCATCTTTCTTCTATCCATCTAGACTTCACACTGCTACGCACATCAGTACAGACAAGGGAGCCTCACAACCATATCCCCGACCATACCTTTCCAATAGTAATAACAACTAAAGATGAGATTCTCAATCGTCACAGTCGGCGCTGCTGCCCTGTCCACGGCTGTGGCCCAGAGTGCTACCACCACAGCCCCTCCAAGTTGGGAGTCATATGCCAGCGCCGCAAGTAGCTACTGGGCATCCGTCTCCCCATCCAACACCGACTGGTCCTCCTACGCCAGTGCCGCTTCCTCGTATTGGCAGTCGGCCTCGACACTCTGGGGCTCTTCGGGCTGGACATCACTGACAGGTGCACCCACTGGTTACCCCACAAATTTCCCTTTCTTCCCAGGTGGTGGCAGTAACAATAATGGGAGCGACTACGGCGGTCGCGGAGGAAGTGGCCACGGAGGCTGGAACGGTGGCACAGGTGGTATGGGTCCGTTCGGCAACAACGGAAACAACAGTGGCTGGGGACCATGGGCATCGAGTGGCTCATGGACAGCTGCTCCATGGACTTCCTGGTGGGGAGGCAGTGCCTGTCCTGATTCTACTTGGTCGGGCTGGACCTCTGGTGCTTGGGGAACCAATGCGCCATGGACTACTTGGTCTGGATGCTCTGCTAGCACTACCGCCACCAGTGTTGTCACCACGTCTCTGTCCGGAACGGCCGTCACGTCTACCGCCTACGGAATTCAGGTCGCTCAAGCTTCCGTGACGAGTGCAGGAAATGCGGCAGCTAGTGCTACTAGTACTGGTGCTGGGAGCAAAGTCGTTGCCGGAGCTGGTGTCGGTATTGGTGCTGGGCTTGGCGTCCTCTTGATGCTCTGAGGGGATAAATCTCGAAAGGAGAGAAAGCTATTGATTGATGATTGTGCAAATACATGTGCGACATCTAATAGGAGTATATTGAAATTGTACTTGCTTCAGGTGGTCACGATTCCGAGGAAACCACTGCTTATGATAGGTTTTCATGTGCTGCGCCTTGTTTGATGTGCTTTTCTGATCTTGGTAATTCCCTCTATTCAGAGCAGGCAGTTCTTTGAGCTTTCAAATTTCCACAGTGATACCAGTGTGGTCTCATCTCCACTACCCACTGTACCTTAGTGTACGTACAGTACATACAACACAGCCGCCTCGAAGCGCTTAAGTTGTCAAGTCAATGCGGAAGAAAGTGATAGGAAGATAGATCCCTGCTTTGGATCTGCTGATCGGCGTCTCGTCGCTTCGCGACAGATATTTCGGCACTTTTAAAACCCCGCACATCAACTTGTAGGGTAATCAACACGCCTTTGGCCAGGTGAATCCAGAGACGCTTGAACTATAGGCATATTTTCACATCAGCGACAGTCAAAGGTCGATAGGTTGCTAAGATCTGTCCATGCATGAATGTGCTGGCTGTGACAGCTTGGCGCCCAAAACGGTGTATCGTATAGCTGATTGTAAGAAAATCACGACATTTCATTGTAGTCCGGGAAGATCAGTATTTGATACTCGCAGAGCTCAGAGATTGCCGACGGTGGCGACAGATATGAGCTCCTTGGTTGGAATTGATCCAGACTCTGTCACCCAACTCATGCGCTATCGGATGCTTTCTCTTCACCTGCGTACATCAGACGAAGCTACTCGTGATATCGTGAGATCATGATTGGAAGTCGCCTAGCGTTAGACCATATCTCAAGCGCCCGAATTCATATATCATGCATATTCACACAGACCGACAGGCCTCTTATTGGGAGGGACGACCCACCTTACTCGGAAATGACTTGAGTCCTTCCGCTATAATAGCTCTGCACCCTTCACTTATCCCTTTGCCCATCATGCACTATCCTGCTCATGATCGCCGCTCCATACTTCGTCCTGAGTATTGTGCTCTCTTCATATTTGGTTCTGGCTGTGTGTAGATCGATTAACCTCTCAAGAAGCTGTCATGTCCAATCCGAACAATTATGCTGTCGGCTGGATATGTGGCATCGCGACGGAATACACCGCTGCGCGACAATTTCTAGATGAAGAGCATGAACCACCACAGAGAGTGTCTCCTAATGACAACAATGCTTATACTCTAGGTAGAATCAAGAGTCATAACGTCGCAATTGCTATTTTGCCATGAAAAGAACATGGTATCAGTGCTGCAGCCTCGGTTGCAACGAGCATGCTACACAGCTTCCCAAACATCAGGATCGGTCTCTTGGTTGGTGTCGGCGGTGGTGCTCCTAGTCTCAAGCACGACATCCACTTTGGAGATGTTGTCGTCAGTTCTCCAGGTCATGGAACAGGTGGTGTCTACCAATATGATTTTGGTAAGACGATACAGAACAAAGCTTCTAATCATTCGGGTTTTTTGAATCAACCGCCACCACTACTACGCACTGCAGTCATCGCTTGAAAGGCTGAATATGAGAGCGACGGACATTGCATTCGGAAAACTATTGATGCCATCCTCACAAAAAAGTCAAGACTACGAAAACGCTATAGCCGGCCACCGCTCAAATCTGATCGGCTATACAGAGCTGATTTCGTTCATGTATCAGATAACGATGAAACAGATAACGATGAACCATGCAATGAGTTTTGTGGATATGATCTATCAGTCCTTGAGCATCGTCGCGAACGGAGTGAAGAGGAACAGGACCCCAAAATCCATTATGGCGTGATTGCATCGGCAAATCAATTAATGGAAAATGCTCTGATTCGAGATACGCTTGCCAAGAACAACGGAGTATTGTGCTTCGAAACGGAGGCTGCTGGGCTGATGAACCACTTTCCCTGCCTTGTCATCCGTGGTATCTGCATTATTCGGACACTTACAAGAACCAGCAATGGCAAGGTTATGCTGCAATGACTGCTGCTGCATACGCGAAAGACCTTCTGGGTAGGGTACCACCCAGTCGTATCGAAGCTGATGGGTCGGTCAAAGACGTTTTGTCAGATAGTCAGTCTCTATCAAGCCGCTTTTTTGTCATACGTACTAATCGCACTGGAGCTGAAGTGAGAGGAAAGCTTGCAACGATTGAATCTAAGATCGAGTATGTCAAACAACTCACTTTTTATCAACAACATCAGGCTCTTCGCGACCGGAAAACACCGATTGATTATGCCTCACAGCAAAATGATTTGTTCTACTGAATCTGGGCGGCACCGGAGAGTGGCTGCTCTGATCGATATGTTTCATGGATCGAGTGAATGGTAGAGAGTGTCCCCTGTTCAGTCATGGTGGTACATGTGTGCATTACAATTCCAACCAAGAACAGGAGTAATCGTCAGAAGATATATCAGAACAACCGATACACATCAAAGACAACCTGCCTACACCACAGATTAGACTGTTGGGGAATTTCTGACTGATTTACGTCAATCTCTCGAACTCGTGTTGTGTTCTAGAAGCATTTTTGAATGACTGGAAGGTCATCACTCAATACATATCAGAACTTTAGGAAGCGGTCACAGATACGGCTATTGACCAATCGAGTGATTTGGTCATCGATTTGGATGTCCATTCAACCATCACTTCATCGGCAACGATTATCCGGTCAAGTCTCGCAATTGTGGGAGCACAATGTCTCTGGAGATCTCGCTGCTCATCACTACCTGAACATGGTAGTTTAGATAACTTTCGCGAGCTCCTTTCATAGTAGGCGTATGTTGTCATGGGACATCTCAAGAGTCCATGATGACAATCTCTGACATCAGAATCGTCGCGGTATCATACTCGAAGATATACGGAACCGTTCTATCAATCGGTGTGGTGGAGGTATTGACGTTGTGACAGATAACGTGCCCTCATCGGGCTAGCGTGCATGATTCGCGTTCGACGCGTTGACTATCAGAGGGACCGAAGACATGATTTGGACATCAGCTCAACACAACCTCATCAACAGACACATAAGAGACAGCTGATAATGGATACCTTGTAATTCTTAGATGATCTTTGACCACCCCTAGATCGAGATTTCTTAAATCTCGCAAAAACCCAGCATTGATGAAATATCCAAGGCGCGGGCCGCCTTTCGACAATTCTACAATACCACTGTTCGGATATATTTATCCGCCCGTTGGAGTTCAGTACTAGATGGGAATCCCTGGGTAAAATCCCAATCGATATACACCAAAACTTAAGTGCAGGTAAAGCTTACCCGAGCAGTTTTTGGGATATCGTTAAGAATGGCGAGATCGTATCACTTGCGGGATTCGTGACCGAGCATTTCGAAAGAACCGGTCGACCATTGCGAGTTGCAATAGACGAGGCAGGATGGCGTTTCAAGAATTTGAGTGATGATTTTGTCTGGAAAATACGTGAAAGTAGGTTCATGATTTCTTAATTTGTGTGGCTAGTCCTCCTTTGGGTTGAATAAGAGAAAAGTCAAGGATGTCATGGTCTAGGCAGGTAGAGATGTGGCAAGTAGACTAAGCACCACAGCTGACATGCGAACTCTATAAGATGAACCAGCAGCGAATCCCATTGAAAGGGGGGTCTTGTCTCGTCTGTTGAAGCTCATGCGAATGGGCATCCAGCCAATAGTCATCTTCGACGGGCCATCTCGACCATGGAAGCGCGGCAGTGCTGCCGGCAGGATCCATTGGACGAAGATCGACTTACTTCGCCAGCTCCTAGATGCACTCAAGATACCGCACCATCGTGCCCCAGCCGAAGCAGAAGCCGAGTGTGCCAGACTGCAGCAAGTGGGGATTGTGGATGCTGTCTGGTCCGATGACAGCGATGTATTCATGTTTGGAGCCACATTACTCATCCGCGATTACCGAGAAGCAGGCTCAAAACGCGCCAAGAGTGACACGCATGTGCAAGTGTATAGAGCCAAAGACATCAAGACGCGCTATGGCCTTGACCAACCGGCACTCATCCTATTCGCGCTTCTCAATGGTGGCGACTACGATAGCAAAGGTTTGTCTGGTTGCGGACCTGCGACAGCACACAAGGCTGTTAGGTGGCAAGGTGGTCGACTTGGTCGTCTGGCCAGTGATCTCCCGTTGACGCAGCTTCATGTCTTAAATGATGCGATTCGAGATTACTTCGAAGACCATTTGGTGAACGGGCAGAAGCTGCAAATCCTTCCTGACTTTCCCCGCGATCTTCATGTCAAGAACTATCGTACACCGAAGGTCTCTACTGCAGAACAGTGTTATAGTCTTCGAGCCTTACAGAATGGATGGGACACGCCCATTGATGAAGGCAGGCTGCGTCCATTTCTCCGCCAGCGTTTTCAATACAGGGCGAAAGAGTATATCAGACACATTGTGCCTGTAATGCTTGTTCAGCACCTCCGGCGACTGACCAACGTCTACCCTAGCACTTTTGGGATCATGCTACACCATAAGCGAGGTAAAACTGCTGAGGACTACAAGAACCGTGTCATTGCTCACTCTTGATCCGTTGCGCTGCTCTAATCTCAACCTCGGGCTCCAACCTCCCGACGAGAACTGGAGTATCTGGACCGACAAGAAGGGAAACAGGTGGAACCCGGGCGAACATATTGAGGCGGAGATTCTGACATGTCTGCTCAAGCGAGCCATCGGATCGTCGGAGCTCGAGCGACTGCAAGAAGCAGCTGGACTGTCACGAAAGGGTAAGAGAAAGAGTGGTGTGGCTACCGAGGAGATTTCATCGGCAGTCAAGAAAGCAAAAATCAACGGCTCTTCTGGCAGGCCGGGAGGTCGTGTACCAGATGTTGCCAGACTTCCGAGCACATCTGCCCGTGGTGATCTCGTGGTGGAATCACGAGATCCATCCTGGAAAAGTGCCCAGACTGATCCAGAAAAAGCGTCGCCCGCAGACCTTTCGGGTGATTCACGCTTACCGGTCAACGATGAGTTGCCAAAGTTCCGCAAGCCAAGGGCATTGCAAAACCTCTCCGTCGCAGAAAGTGACGCGCTACAACAAGAAGGAATCCAGGTGTGGATCACTCCCGGAGTACACCCTGGAGGAGAATCTTCTTCATCGACCCTGGAGCCATCTAAGGTTCATTGCTCGTTTCCTGCGAGGGAAGAAGTCGATCTTGCGTTCTCAGGGAATAACTGTGAATCAAGTTTCACAAATCACAACGTTGATGTACAAAGGAAGAGCTATCCAGCTCCAGCTCACGCTCACGCTTCACTAGCACAGTGTCTTGAACATCAGATACAGCACATATTTGAATCAACTGGCCTTGCAACGGCCAGGTATAAGAGTAGGACCCTGGACGATCGGATTGCATACCAAGTCGCGCTAGAAGATCAGCTGCGTGCTGCACGAACGAGACTCTTGAACACAATCAATGGGAAAGCGCTGATCGTCTGGGACCAATGCATGGAGTTTGCCCGGAAGAGAGATATTACGTCCGCTCAGGATCATGCCTCAGGAGCTGAGGTCTGCAAGAGAGCCAGAGCATTTCTGACGCAGCTTGCGACGGACTTGCGTGAGCACACGGATGCGTTTGTGAACGCATGCGCTTCACGGATCGTCGATACATCCTCTGAGGTGCTCACGGACCTACATGGTCTGAAGAGTCTACTCCCAATGAACGACAAGGACTTGAATCAGCTCAAACTAGCAAAGAGGTTCGAGTACGAGGTTGAGCAAATACTGGTCGCGCTTGACGTATTGAGGACCAAGACGCCCATAAAGCCTCAGTGTGGACCATCGAAACCGAAAAGGCCAGCGGTCGCTTCGGCACCAACACACCCGCACAGTATCAGAGGTCCGTATCCACCGCCAGTCGTTCAACCTCATGCAATATCTCCACCAGGACCTTTAGCGGTGAGTCCTCTTAGGCAACCACTTGGCAGGGAGCAAGAGGTGCCCCCGGAAGCAAGAAGAAGACTCATCGCACAGGCACGCTTGCGTCATTTTGAGACGGCATCGAAAGCACCAGCGGGGCAAGCAGTAGTCCCTGGTGGGCCTGTTGTTACGGCGGCACCACAGATCTTGCCGACACTAGGGGTTCGAGGAAGGCCTGGAATAGAGAAGGAAAGAAAATCCACTGTAGTCATAGATCTCACCGATGACTAGGTGGACACTCCAGCATCGCATTCCTTGACCCTAAGAAGACTCTGTTATATCACTTTTCCACAAGTTTCATGACGTCTCCCTGTTTCCCTATCACTTTTGCACATTCAGCCATGTCAGCGAGGATGCCATCGTACATGCGACTACTTGATCCCGCTCTTCTCTGATACGATGATATACGACATGTGATAGTAGTGATGCCAAGGACCGAGGGATTGCGGAGGCGGAGACACGAGGTCCGAGCTCATCTCCGCCATCAAGGTTTTGGCCGCAGGTTTCGTGAAAAAGATTATGGTTTTGTATAATTACGGATAGACCTTGTTACGAGCATCTACGTTCAGACTCAACTAGAACGATCAATCCTCGGAACGAGCAACAAGACGAAGAAGTGACCAAGTAGCCAGACAGTTGTCTTCGAACATTACATTCTGAAAAGTTTTGAGCGGCTTCCTTCATCCACAAAACACACCGAAAATGGTAAGAACCCGCTCCTTCCCTCTACTGAGTGCTGCGAGCATCCATTTGAGACATGTGTAATTACCATGCCAAGTCAAGACCAATATCTAATCCAACCTCAGGCACCAATTAAGAAACGCGCCGGCATGCGCGCCAAAATCGCCGCCAAATCGCGCCCAGCAGCAAGCTACACACCCGCCTCCAACACAACCATCTCGGACCTCGATGCCTCCACAGGAGGAAACAACGACAGCAACGACCACGACGCCAGCTCAGCCTTCTCGTCCTTCGCGAGCAGCAAGCGCGACAAGCGCATCATGAAGCACTCTGCGTTCATGTCCAAGATCGAAAAGGCGAATAAGAAGCCTTCGAAGAGAGGTGGGGCGCGGGGCAAAGCGAGGGAGAAGGAGAAGCAACTAATGGTGAAGCTCGAGGGGTTGGTTGATGCGTTGCCTGAACTTGAAGAAAATGACGATGATGATGATGATTGGGAGGGCATGATGAGTGAAGACGACGAGAACAGCAATGATCAGACGAAAACAGCAAAGGAAAACGACATGCTAGGCGCTTTAGCGAGCATGGTCAACGTGCGGAAATCGATCAAGAAGTCATCAAATGACACGACGGGGGTATCAGGCAAAATGCAGATGAAAACGCTCAAGTCTCGACCCGGTGCGGCCAAGAGAAAAGCCGCGCTCGAAGGCAAGGAAATGGAGAGGTTCGGAAAGAATCTCGCGCAGATGACTGCTGCTGTTACTCCTGCTGCTCCTGTTACTGCTGCTTCTGCACCTGCTGCGACTACTGCGAATACTGCTGCGACAGCGGAGGGTGATGCTACTGCAAACAGGTGGGCAGCACTCCGAGGCTTCATCGGGCAAACAATGGAACAGAACCCTCAATTCGGCATCAAAAAGTAAACAAGCTCAAGAAGGCATTGAATGCGACGCCTGAATATACGCCGATTCTGAAGGTTCAGCTCTTCGCTGCAAAACGCCAGAGTCTTAGTTGAACAATTCTGTATGCACATCTCCGAGGAGAGCATCAGGAGCGATGATCGATTTCGTTTTTCACCAAGGGCGAGCACATGCCGTCGAAATCGCTCTGGCAGGGCCGTCCCGAGATGCTCCTCACGAGAACTTTGCGCATTTGAGCTTCCAGAACGCCGTTCCTTTAGAGAGGCCGGTCAAAGGGTCTCGAATACCTGGTGTGTGCGTTCTTGACTTTAATCCTGCGAAGGTACATGAGGCATGCTTGCCGATACAAGAGACTTTTGTTGTAGCGAGGAACTTGTCCTTGTACAGCGCTGTCGGACAGTCCGTTTGGCAATACTCATGTCTGTCGCTCCATGAATGGACCCTTGTACTATGACGAAAAATCAGTAGACGGGCATCTTCTGGGATCGTACGACAGTAAGCAATGCGTGACTCGCTCGCGTCATATAAGACATCTAAGTACATAGACGATCAATTCTGGTGTATATACAGTACACGAATGACAAAAGTCCGTCTACAAGAGACCATTCTAATTGTTCTTTTTATCATAAACACCGCCGAATATCCTCTCCATCCAGCCGGATATTCCAGTCAACGGCTTGACTTCGGTCAGTTCTTCATAATCATCAATCTCCTTGACGTCTCCGCCCAAACTGA
This sequence comes from Neodothiora populina, assembly GCF_041146345.1. Classification (NCBI taxonomy): domain Eukaryota; kingdom Fungi; phylum Ascomycota; class Dothideomycetes; order Dothideales; family Dothioraceae; genus Neodothiora; species Neodothiora populina. The sequence continues at coordinate 1,760,197 of NW_027191409.1, forward strand.
GATCTGCAGTACCCAGTCGGTGGTACTTTGTCTTCTTGGCCCATTTCCAGCCGAAGAACGCAATGGGATACAGAACGAGGAAGGTGTAGTCCAGGAAGAAAAACTTCAGGTCCCATTGGCCGGGGAAAAAGATGTAGAAACCTAGCAGCAGAGTCATGAGGAAGGTCATGAAAATGCAAATGTACGCCGTGTAAGGTTGGAAGATGCCCTTATAAGGCAGCGAATCCCGCGAGCGGCCTTGACGTTTCATGGCGTAGTAAAAGTGAACATAAGTAATGCATGTCGTCATGTAGTTCAGCAGCTGATTCGTCGTGACCAGGTCCACAAAGTAGTTCATGACTTTCGCCGAGTTGTCGCTGACGTTGAGCAAGGCGAGCAAGCAAAAGGCGATGCATGCGAGGACGGAATAGATGGGTACACCCGATCGAAGTGTCTTGGTGAAGATCTTAGGCGCACGGCCTTCCAGAGCCATGGAATAAAGCGTGCGACTGCTTGTGAAGACGTAACCGTTGCCTGCCGAGAAGACCGATGTCATGATGACAGCGTTGAAGAAATGCGGTAATCCAGAGATCTGGAGACGCTGCATGGCAATGACATACGGAGAAGCGGCAGATGTTCCTGATCCGCCCGCCTCACCGTTCAGAATCGCGTTCAGGGTAGGGTCGTTGTAAGGAATGCAGATGCCAACCGCGAGGGCGGAACCGCAGAAGAAGAACAGAAGGCGGAAAGGGAAGGACTTGTAAGCAGCAGGGAGAATGCGACGTGGTGATTTGGTCTCTGCAGCTACCATCGCAATGAACTCTGTAGTATTCGAATCAGCGTGAAGATTGCAAGCGCGCATTTCTGGACGTCTGCTCTTACCAGGACCGGCAACTGTGAACGTTGCGAAAGTGAGACTGCTCAAGAATCCTAGAAATCTGCCAGTGCTTCCGCCAGTGAGATATTCCGCAAAAGCACCCTATAAACGTCAGACCTGTGATCGACACCTGCTAATTCGCGATGAAACTCACTGGGTTGTCCCAATAGCGGAACCCATAACGATCATGTAAGGGATTACCGCCGAGCATGGTCACGATCGTGAAGCCGAAGCAAAGGAAGATAAGGATGACTTTGCCAATCGACAGATAGAATTCGGCTTGGCCGTACCAGCCGACAGACACGCAATTCGTGAGGCTGTTTAATAGTGTCAGTATGTACATACACGGCATCAATCGTATTGATTTTTCACACACCAGTAGAGAAAGATGAGAATGAAAACGGTTGCTTCCACCGGCAGCTTGTCCGTCCAAAAGCCAATCAGGCGATGGAAGGCAGTCATCTCGAAGGGGATGAGCAAGACTTGGTTGAAGAAGAACACCCAGGACTGCGTAAAACCCAGAGCGTCATCTACCCATTCGCCAGAGAATCGAATGAAAGGCGCTGGAACAGGCGCATAGCAGACCATCTCGGCTGTACGAAGACGTAAGTCGTGGGCCCCTTACCAAGACAGGTTCGTAGTAGCTCACCAAAGCATTCATTGACACCGTAGGCCACCATAGACCATATCGCAAAGGCCAAAAACAATCCAGCAGGACCACTGATGGGGAGTTGCGAGCCCATACTGACGAACACCACGGTACCTATCGAGGCTCCAATTGCAAATAGTTGCACCTGCTTTCCGCCGAGCTTGCGCTGCAGGTGGGCAGAGCCCGCAGTGATGAGATCGCTCTCGCCGATCTCGACATCGCTGCCTTTCTGAGAGTCGATAGTGTTAGTCTTCACGTCAAATTTCTCCACCGTGTGAACCTCAGAGACAAAATCATTTGGGGCTGCCATCGATGGGAATAACAAGTAGAGGAGAGAAGTGTGAGCAACGGGGTGCAGATCTAGGAACGATGAATGGCTCTCAGCTGTCTGTCTGTCTCCGCTTCTTGACTAGCGATACAGGCACAGAATATATTTCACAAGATTGATTATGTGCCAGGCTTACCATAGATATGCCTCCGAGTTAATAGAGAGCGTAGACCTGGACTTTCTGTCAGATGCCGTATAGATAAGATATGCGCGGAGCCACCGCGCGCTATCTGTGGGTACAAGACAGCCGCCTATCCATCGGCATGGTTTAGGCGCATGCGGGTCCACGCTTTCAGTGTTATCAGCACCTGTGGCCACTTAATTGTCCCGAAGTCGATAGCGTCATGTGGGTCGTATGATCGAATCATAGGCAGATCCGATGATCTGTACTCACCTTCCGTATGATAGAGGAGGCTGGGGAGGAATGTCTCGTGGAGAACGAGTTTATCATTACTAGTGATGATTGTGGTTCGCGGGGAGTGGGGGGCATTATGTGGGTTGTAATATCCACTGTTAGCAGGAAGATATTGCGAGTCTTGGCAGACGCTGTCCTTGGCGTTTCTGATAAACACAACTCTCTTTTATGGGGTTGGTCATGTTTAACCACAACTTGTCGATAGAAAGTTTATGGGCGGTAGACTCCCAGCCGTGGAAAGGGTCGAGAACCAAGAAGTCGCTTTTAAGCTTTCGTTAGCTCGCCATTCAATGGTTCTATTGCGTGCGGGAGAATCAGCACACGCATATGCAAGCATGAACCCATGCATTCGTGATTGATAGGATATGCACTCCTAATCAGAGCCAGTATACTTGCAGCAATGTCCATATGGCTTGATGCGTACAGTCAATTGATTCCTAGTTATCAAAACAGGTGTGAAAGATGATGAGGCGGCAGGATCATTAACGTGACGACATCGATAAGGAGGGCAATTTGGCAGAGGAATTCTGAGTTTGTGCTCCGTTCATAAGATTTGCATGTGTATGCGTGTCTCTATAGCTTGTGCGTGAGCGATCGATATCTACGAGGTACTGTCCAGCCTGAAACGATGACTTAGCGACTATAAGCATCAATCATCATTGTACAGACCACGACTCCAACCACGCAAACCTGGATATGTGCGTTGAGGCCAGATAAGAAGACTCCATCGCAGTCATCGATGCGTGTGCGTGACGTCTCGGCGTCTCGTGTCTCGTGGTCCATTGGTCGTGCAATTAAAAGATGGGCTAGAGAAATTTACCAAAGGTGTTTGGAATTTGGAACGGTCATCTAATTGAACTCCTTTAATGCGCCGGATCCATTATAGGCAAGTCGGATTGCTGAAGTCGTCAATTAATCGCATGACAGCGAGGGCCCTAAACAAGATACGACTTCATTACGTCCAAATTAGAGATCCTGTCTCCATAGCCAGTCTTCGAAACCTTTCGCATCAAGTCCTTGGGGAATCTTCTCAGTCGACTGCGCCCATTTCTTCGTGGAGCCATAACTCGAGTGTCTCGAGGGCGACTTGACTATGGCCAGCATATCGATAACATCAGGACTTTCGGTTCCCTCACACATGATCCTCTTCTCAAGGCATCTCTGCGCGAAGACTTTCGCTCGGGCCTGATCACTGTGCATATTACACAGCTGGAATGCGTCGTAGTATACACGATGGATCCTGGAGTCTCGAATACCTTCCTCCTCGAAAACTGCCAACAACGAGCGACAGTCAGCTAATGCTCGTTCCGGTGACATCCTCGCTCTTTTCGGATCGCCGATGGCTTCGTCGAGTTGTCGCGCCTTGCTTTGTCGCGCATCACTGAGCTCCAGCTCGTCCTTGGGCAGTGCGCACAGCTCGCAAGCGCAATCAAAGCCGAAGAACTCTTTCAATATCTCGCGACGCTCTGAAGAGGTGCCACCGACGTGATATGACATGGTGATCTCATCACCAACAGCCATATCACAGATTGCATATACTGTCTCTTTCTGCAAGATTGAGTTCCAAGCCTGCTGGCAATTCGGCTTGCAGCTATGATTAATGCGAGCGACAACAGGGAAAACACCTCCTACGTCTGCACCAGAACCCAGAGGGTACGCATTGGATCGAATAATATTGCTGAAAGGATCTTTTCCTGGCCGATTGTTGTGTAGGGTGAGAAATGCTCGTTGCGAATCCTTCGGCAAGGCTCTGACAATGGCTGCAATTTGTTTCTCTTCGGTAATGCCTTCTGTAGTGAAAAGTGGACTTTCACTTATGATACACGTCCCAGGGGCAATACTTTGACTCGCGACCAGTCCTTGCCCTTTTCCAGGAATGGCTTGTTGGTTGTACAATATTGTGCTGACTGTGTTACCAGTCCATGACGTGCCCGACGCCATATTCGCCTGTTTGTACTGGGGTAGTGTGATATCTCAATGTACGATGTATTGACAAGATTTCAAGGGCCGCGACCACGCTGCCCTGTCGAATACAGAAAAAAAGCATGTCATCCGATGAAATGAGATGAGTACGATGACCTTACAAGGCGCCTCACATTTGCGACGAAAGACTTCTTGCAGAAAAATGCGCAACAGGAGGATCAACGATCAGCGATCGGCGGTAATTCTTCGGAGTCGACCCCGGCTTTACCGTATAAGGATCCATGGGGTTGGACCGGTCGATCTATAACAAACCACGATGGACCACCAACTCGACGGGGTAAAGTTGGGTGGAATGACTTACGGTTTCGCTGTACATTGGGCTGTCCAGTCGATCTTATATTCGGGCTACGGTGAAGAACTCGGCTCGATGCAAGAACAGAGCCTATGTGACAATATGTCGACTCGCGATTGTCTCCGGACTTGTCAGAAGAACCGAGAGCTTTTGAGACTCAGCAGATGGCATGATTGGGTGCGGGACTCGGACAGATTCGGCAAACGAAGATGAAGAGGTGGATGAGGTTCATATTTTGTAGTCCAGTTTATGGTTCGAACAACATCTTACAGTAGATACAGTACTTGTAGATGCTGACCACTTGCGCCTACCTTACCTTATGCATCCTATGAATAATGCCAAGATTAGCCTGACATGAATCGAGCATCAGCGGGAGCTAAAAGACCAAATCTGGACCGTGCATCTATCGAGCCAATGAGTTCGATTTCTTTATCGAGAGTCCATCAAGCTTGTCGTTGTGATGGAAAGCATCCAGCTCCGTTGATAAAACCTTTTGTCGATATTCATGCTGATGCAGAGATGCTGCACCTCTCTTGTATAAGGACCTGTCTCCCTTTCATGCACATATCACTCGAGCATAAGACGAATCATGGCAACTAAGGTAATATAGGGCGGATGTTGGATCACAGAATGCTCTGCGTTCCGTTAGGCAGGTTTCGAGCACACTGGCTCGGCAGCTGATGCAACCCTTGATACATACACTGTGGCCTCTGCATGCAAAGGATCAGATAAGCACAAGTGGGGATGATTCACTAATATGACTGATGATTATCCTGTCTTTTGTTCTACAAGGACATGGACGTCGCCCATCAATCCAGCCAGACCATTGATACTGTAGTCGCTGCTACTGACCAAACGGACAAGTCGAATGCTGCAGTGTTGTAAGTCTTGCCACAGCATGACGCACAGTGTGTCGCATGATCTACGAGAAGGAGATCCTTGGCGATAAGGATGGCACCCATTGCGATAGCACCAAGATCACGGTAAGAAGGGTTTACAGGCAGTAATCATCCGGTAAATACAGCCAAATGTGGTATCGAGTTCCGTCAAGAGCCCAGGGAAGTGCTACAAGCATGAAACACCGTTACAGTCCCTCTTATGATTGATATAGTCGAGCAATAGGCATACTTCATACTAGCCATTTTAGACGTATCTCCGCCACAAAACCTCCAATCATCATGTCATCTGCAACGCACACCCTACCCGCCTCTTGGTTTCGTAGTTCTCCACTGTACCAACTGGAGAGAAGGGCGGTGTTCCTACGAGCCTGGTATCTTCTGGGACCACAGGTGAAGTTCGAGGAGGGAAACCCTGTCAGATATGAATTTGCCCAAGTCGCAGTGACAGTCTGTCCTACTGCTGGCTCCAGCGACAAGCGTGACATCAAGGTCTCCAGAGATTATGATGTATGAGATCGCATCGTCTCGAAACTTGCTTCAACCACTCATTATATTGCAGGGTAAGGAACTCCGAAGCCATCTCACAAAGACTGGCCTGCTCTTCACAACAATCTCCGACGAAGCTCCCTCGTTCGAAGACTTCTTCCCCGATCTGGAAGAGACACTAGACACTGTGGATTTCTCCAAGAGGCCATACAAGCGCAGCATCGCGTATGAGGGCCATTTTAACTGGAAGACCATGTTAGAGTGTCCTGTACTTGGCTGAGGATCTCAAAGAACACTAAACTGATGCTTGCTCGTAGGGTTGATGGATACCAGGAATGCTTGCATTGCCAGTATACTCATCCGGCATTTTCTGTCCTTTACCCCCCTACATTCTACAATGTCATCAACCACTCTAATTGGTGCCGTCACATTGCCGATCCCAAGAAGCCAGATGACGGTCTCTTCTTATACTTCTTCCCAAACTGCACCTTGAACGTCTATGGTGGCGGCATGTCTACCTTCCGCGTCTGTCCAACGGAGGAGCCGGGAACCACTCGTATGGAGTTTGACTACTTCCATGTCGAGTCCGGCGAGAAGTTCGAGGAGTACTTCAAATTTGTCCGTCAGGTCGCACTTGAAGACTACGAGTTGTGTGAGAAGGCACAGGAGAATTTGGAGAGAGGTGTCTACTCCGAAGGCATCCTGAACCCCGTGAAGGAGTCCGGAGTTGCTTGTAAGTCAAATTCTGCCCTTTGCCATGTCAAGTACGAAGACACTAATGCTGGTATCAGACTATCAACAACGTGTATTTGAACTCGTGACAGCACAGTTCGACAAGGACAGAAAGGAGAAGATGGCTGCCTCCGAGCTTGACAAGGAGCATCCGGCTGGCCCAGACGCACGCAGCCTTGTTGTTTGAAAAGCCATTGCTAGGTGTCATATAAGCAATCCAATTGTATCCTGAACCCGATACAAGTATTTACCTCATGGCCTCGGTCAGGAGCGATAAGCAGTCATGGTTAATTTTATCTATCCATGTCTAATCCTAGTTCTGCGCATTACATGCACCAGGAGTTTACGATCACGTAGATTCAGCGTCACCCAAGATACACTGGGAAGTACCCACCGAGGCCGAAGCCATCCGTCATCTTGCCGGTATTATGAAAGAAAGTGAGGGAAACCCATTGTATCTGACGACAGATCGTGCTGAGGAAAGCATTATGATCAAACTTTACCTACAATTCGTCCTTTCAACATCACTCACAGGCTAGATCCCACATAACCCAAGAACAACACAACCTAGATCACAAGTATGAGTGTAGGCATGAGTATGCAGTAGCTTTCGGGGACAGCGATAGGAAAGCCCCTCACAAAGCTAATCCGAGAGCGCTTGAGCTTTGGCTGGATAATGCAAACCCCGTCTCTGGACTGACTGCCCCATACTGAGCTACCCAGATCAGATCAAGACGCTCAAGAGAAATCATATAGAGAGTGCTATCTAGGGTGCGCTGAGTTCTATTGATTGATCTGCATGAGTACCCTTGTTTCCCTGCGCATGCTAGCGACCAATGAAACGTTGTCTATTTGTGCCACCCGTACCTCGGAATCGACGGAGGACTTCACAAGTACTGTACGTAGAGTAGATCTAAAGATAAACCCCAGGGAGCACGGTGGCATTTGAATTTCGGGGAGATAGGTTATTTGGTGATCATACCTTACGCTTTGTGATGCTTCCCTGCAGGACTCAGGCGGAGTTTTACCCACCTATCAGCGACCCCGGACATGTGCATCCAAAGGATTAAGAGCTCTATTCTCTTCCTGTTCTGGTAAATCTGTCCAGCTTGTATATCGAGAGCTGGTAAAGATGATGTTACTCCTTCAAAAGTCTCATAGATTCTATATGGTATCAAGAAGTACCATTAGAAATACACGAGGCGGACGGCAATTACTATACTCGAAAATTTGCGCGTCGTGATTGATTGATAACAATGGCGATGAGCGTGTCACTACTTTCTACAGCGGCAGTTGCCACGATCGCCTGTCTGCTCTTACCAAATTTACTACTGTACCTGCTACGTTACTATTCCCAGGACCAATCCCTCAAGGGAAATCATCAAGTCGCCGACGTCAACGACGAGAATTCGGCTTCCGTCAGTCAAGAACCTGATGTGTCCGAGGGATGGTGGACATCTGAGCAACATCTGGCTCTCGAGAAACGTGCTCTTTTCAGCAAAGTATGTATAATGAATCCCCTCATACGATGGTATACTGACGCTCTTCTGTTCAGGCGTGGATCCAAACAGCGCATGTAAGCAGTTTCCCAAAGTCTGGAGCCTATGTGAGCGTCAACACGCCAGCTGGGTATCCCATCTTTCTTGTCAAAGGCAAAGACGATGTCATCCGTGCTTTCCACAATGTATGCCGCCACCGCGCGTACACGATCACTACCAAACCCACGGGATCCAGCTTAGTACTTGGATGCCGGTATCATGGCTGGAGTTACGACACGAAGGGCAAACTAGTCAAAGCCCCCAAATTCGAGAATGTCCCTGGCTTTGACAAGGAGGCGAACAGCTTATTCGAGGTCAAGTGTGTGACGAATGGCAGCGGACTAGTTCTCGTGAATCTTGATTTCGAAGAAAGCGCTCCAGAGCCGCCGCTTCTGGAATGGCTTGGTGTGACTTCTACGATGACTGTGCAAGACAAGTGGGAAGTGGAGGGCGCGTTCAACTGGAAATTGGCTGGTCAGTATGAATCTGCGGAATCGGTTGTCTGGTATTGAACATTTCGCAGAGTCGGCATCATGCTTCGACATCACCGCTGTTGACTCAGCACCAGCTTCAGTGTTCGCCGCACTCCATCTGGCCTACTGGAGCAGTTCCTATCGTCACTCACAAGAGCTTTTGCTGTCGCATGTTGTTTCATCTTCGAGAAGTGGAGCTGCACTTCTTCTTGACATAACGCCCTTGTCCGCAGGTAAATGCAATGTTTCTTGCACTCTGCTCTCTAGCCAGAAATCAACTATGGAGCCTGACTCGATCAACAAAACCAAATCAGAGGTTACGGCAAGTGTGATGGAACTCGAGAGGATCTATCAGGACATCAAGGTCACTGGTGCAACGTAAGTACAGCCGATGATGCTATTGCATCTTGAGAGCCACCCGATGCTAACATAGCCATTAATCAGCATGGATGTGCAAGGCCAACAGACGATTCTGGCTGATGTAGTGAAGCACGCCAAAGCAGAACGTGCGGCCGGCAAGAAAATGTATCCAGCGACCAGACAGGATGCCGTCAGTGCAACATGCAAGATTGCAGACGAGAGTAAGTCAGAGTCTGTAATTGAACTCAATTCGTCTTTCTGACTTTGGGAAGTATGCAGTGAGCTCGAGGCTGGAGCTGCGTCGTCTGCCTGCGGCACTGCCACTGCTAGCTCGTTGGCCTGGTAAAGCGGAGCCACAGGATCGAAGTTGCGTAAATAGCAGCTGAACGAACACCAACTGTCACATCAGGTCTTCTATGGAAGATTCATTACAGAGTATCCTCTCACGTCGGAGCCATGAAATTTTGTGAAGTCTGGTGCTCTGGCAACTGTGGGAGCGCATGACAATGATTCATGTATCTTGGGGATGACGGAGATCTCAGAGCCGCCTATCCATGCCCGTAGCTCCAAAGGCCTCTTCCATAAGGATATAGCCGTCTCAACTGGTCACTGATACCACATACCTATATGTGGATTGCATCAAGAGTATATAGTGTTGGAAAGGAAGGGACTCTGAGACGGAAGCACCATGTACTCCCAACACTGTGAAGCGCTTTGCATAACAATGCTGGCATAGTAGCATATCACAGTCGCAATGTCTAATTATGCATGAGTGACGCTGTGCAGATATCCGAATAACAACAATGTTGGCAATCTTTGGTTCAGAAGGAGATGCGGAGTCTTTGGCGGAGCGCCCGACACTCCGCCTATCTTTGATACTCGAGTCAATTATTTGTCTTGGCATATCCGACAGCCACCCCTATGGTCATATTATGTTCTATCGCTGACATTCGGGAGAAAAGGCGTATTGAAATTATATTTCAATCATAGACTCTCAGTCTAGCAGTCATCCTAAGTCGAGAACGCGATTCTACTTATCTTCTATACCTTAAGCTCCAACAAGTCTTGGCGTTTTACTCACATCATGTCTATCACTCCCGTTCTCTCAGACAAGGCATGTGCCTTTCCCCCTGGTCTTTTCCGTAAGTTGACACTATATCATATCCTTGCAAAAGATTAAAAGTAGAAAACTTGATCACCGAACTTTGCATCTTGTCTGGCTTGTTCTCCTGACTTTCACATGACATTCCATTCTATCCAACGACAAGACCATATCCACTGATCCTACATCCAGACCACGCAAAAGTCTACAACGGCGTAGTCTATACGACAGGTCAGATCGGCGGTGATGTCAGCGGCAAGCTCGTCTCACCGGAAGTCGGCGCCCAAGCAGAGCAGATGTTCGCGAACCTCTCGGCGATCCTAGAGGCCAGTGGATCGGGCCTGGACAGAGTTCTGGCTGCCAACATCTTCTTGACGGAAGAGTCGAATTATAAGGCTTTTAACGAGGTGTACACGAGGGTAGGTCACTACTGGAAGATGATGCAGGCCGAAGATCGTGTCGATGGCGTATATGGCAAGCATAGATTTCTGACAGTGGTACAGATTATGCCTGATCCTAAGCCTCCGCGCACATGCGTCTTCATCAAGTCGCTTCCTGCTGATGCGCTCTGCGAGATGAACCTGATTGCTGCCGCTGGAACTTCTTGATTGGTCCATCATCTTCGACGCAAGTGTGGAACATGAAAGATTATGAGCAGTATGAACGTGCGTGACCTCAAGACGTATTGAATTATAGACACCAAAAAGAACGATTTTTTCTACTAATTCCTTGTCCCGTCATACAATTTTCTTAAAGTTAATCATGCATGTGTGTTCCTGAGAGTTTTCGTCAGCTATTTGCATCTAGTATAATGTATCTGATAAAGCTTACCTCGATATGTGGCATGCTTTCGTCAAAGAAGAGCTCGAAACGCGAGGTTATAGCAGGAGACTTTCCTTCGAACCCTGGTGCGATGTGAGTTGTATAGTTTCTGTATATGGCAGTGACCAAAGTTGTCATTTCCGCTGTAGCGAGGCTAGAAACTGCATTAGTACATATAATTGTAAACATTAGAGCAACAATACTCACTGCATGCCAATGCACATTCTGCCGCCAGCGGAAAAAGCAAAGGACGATTTTGCGGTCATTTGTCCCTTCTCGTCCAGCCATCGATCTGGATCAAACTCTAAAGGATCTTCGTAAACATTATCATTGCGGTTGATGGAATACGCAGATGCGCATACGATCGTACCAGCTGGGATCGAGTAACCATCGATCACGGTGGCCTGATTAGGCATGCATCTGGGCTCCGAAGCTGGCAGAGGAGAATATAGACGCAGAGTCTCCTTTATCACTGCATCTAGATACGGAAGCTGAGCGGCCGATCGTACAGAGGGGAAGTCATGGCTAGGAGAGTCGGGCGAGACGTTTCTGACTTCACGCGAGAGCTTCTGCTGTACCATCTCATTCTCAGGCAGCGAAAGCACCCAGATTAGGAACATCAATGAGTCAGCTGTAGTATCAATCCCCGCCAGGAGGTGATCTGCGCATTCAGATGCCAACTCCAGATCATCCAGACCCCCGGATTTGTTTCGCTGATGATGAGGCCATAGATCAGCGATCAATGCTTGGCCCTTGATATCATCCAGACCATTTTTGGCCACTGCTTGCTTTGACATCTCGAATGCTTGCAGAGCATGCGCTCGGATAGCTGTGTAAGTTGCCGGCTTGGACATTGGTAGCAAGGGGGCGATCATCTTCTCCATCGTCGCTGTGCGAGTATATAGCCATTTTGTGAGCTTCGGAAGGTGCACTGCGAACCACGAAAGCTTACGGCGTGAAGGATCAAGAATGTCAAGAAGCAAGGCACGATGTGCTGCATTGCCAGTCACAGCGAACGTGCCACCGAATTTGGCGCCATACAAGAAATGCGTGATGCTGTCCAGAGAGAAATAGTGCAATGTTGTGAAGATGTCGTTCGGCTTGTCGATGTGATTTTGTAGAAACTCCATGTATTCTTGGACTCTGCTCTCGATCATCGGGCTTATTGAAGTCAACATCTCGGATTTGGAATAAGCATGTGCTAGTAACTTCTTCCGGGCGCCATGGGCTTTGCTCGACTCGAAGGTGAACAGGTTCTGTTTTCCATACACATCAAACATGCGGTAGAAGCTGGTTCTTTCGAAACCACTACCTGCGCCATATATCTTGCGTAAAGAGGTCGAGCTATTGAAATGCACTTCGTTGGGGCCAATGCGGACAACAGGTCCATACTTCCTGTGAAGACTGTCGATTGAACGAGTACGTCGTCCGCGATAATCCTCGAATGCGAGTCGCCATTTAGTGATCGCATAGGATTTCGGTCCAGGTATTTTTCTCAATGGACTGATGAGAAAGGGCTGGAGAACGAAATAGTAGACAACGAAGACAAGGAGAACACAAATTATTGCAAACATCTTGAAAAAATAAGACGTGAACGTCTCTCAGAAATTGCTTACCACGGAACATGATGAAGGTCACTGTAGACTTAAAAACATATGACCTTACATTCCGCAAAGCTTATCGCAGTATGCAGCAACGCGCCGAAGTGAAAGTTAATTAACCATTATCTTGGAAGGAAGTGGTGTGGGGTCAAATCCAGGGATGCAAGTAGTTGCAAAGTGGGGTATGGCAGGGCGTAGACCTAGACGGTCGGGAGGTCCGACAACGCGGCGTGAGGCACTTTCAGCTATTCACGAAGCTGGCATACCCTACTGCAAGTGATGCTCTGTAAACTCATAACATCGATCGATAGGATATCAGGACTCTCAGGCAAGCATGAGACTTAAGGGTTGATTTGGAGCGATAACTAACAGACGTCATGCGGTTCACACAAGATTACAGTCATACTGGGACAATTCTATGTGGTATCATGATAACAACAGTTCAATGAGTATGCATAATTCTTCCCTAGACTTTTTGACAATTGCTATTTTTATGTTTCATGCTTGTAGTACTCCTTGGTCCTCTTCTCCGCTTCCGCGAGACACTCCACAGTGGCTGCGTTGTCTCTTGGGACCAGCTTCACCTTGAAATCTCTGGGTATAGCGACCAATGCAGTCTTGAACTGGTTGTAGTCGACGTAGTCAGTGTTTGGAGGCTCCGACTCGCTCGCAACGATCTTGTAAGATGCTAGAATGCGGATCAAGGCAGAGTAGAGAAGACGTTGAGCGATGAATTGGCCACTGCATGCTCGTGCGCCCGCGCCGAAAGACAGATGACCGACACCAAAAGTGGATGGCTTTTCGACAAAGGGTTGACCTGCAACAATAGGCTCGAGCCATCGCTCGGGATCGAACTTGTTACCGGTGGGACCGAAGTGGTCGACATCTGATTATTAATTAGTATCCGCATTGAAGACTATCCATATATGCATCACAATAAGACTTACCATGGTTTCCTGCTTGAGCGTTGATAAGGATCATGGTCTTTGGAGGGATGATGGCGCCGTTCCAGTTGACCTCGGTCACAGTCTTTCTTGGGAGAGACATGGAACTGACGGTGTAATATCTCCCGGCTTCCTTGATGATGGCATTGAGATAGGGCACCTTCTCGTCCTGAAAGCTGTTCTCCCATGCGTCGCTGATGTTGGGATAGTAGCGCTTGATATCCTCGTATGCTCTGTCCTGCCAGATTTGACCTTCAGGTGTCGAAAGGGAACCGATGCAAGAAGTCAGGGTTCCAGGGATGGTCTCGAAACCTCCAGAGACTAGTGATAGACAGATCGAGCTGACTTCAACGCCGGTCAATTTGGTCTCTTGGTCCTTGAGGATAGCCGCGGAGATACAAGGCTTGTCGGTGCCGGCCTTGATCATATCCCTGACCTTGTCAAGCAAGAGGTTGAGATAGGCGTCTCTGCGGCCTCGGAGCTCCTTTGAGCGAGCATTCTTCTTGTTGTTTGGGATGTAGCGGAGGGCAGGAATATAGTCTTGGTAGTTCTCGGATGCGGAGCGCAGCAATGAGATGGCCGATCCGACGTGCAGGATTTCACGTAGAAGGGTATCATAGACCTCGTCCATACGGATACCGTAGCACAATGTCAATGTGGTGTTGAGGGCATAGCGTTGGATGTATGGCCTCACGCTGATCTCGATTGCGCCGGCCTGGCTGTCCTTTTGCATGTCTCTCACGATGCAGTAGCTCTCGAGATCAAGCATGGGGTAGTAGCCACGCATAGCAACCTTGCTGAGAGCGGTACCAGCGGCCTTGCGCTTGTTCTTGCAGCTCTCATCCCAGGGAGAAGAACCAATAGTGAAACCTTGGGTGGATGAGATTACACCGTGGAAGGTGTAGAGCTTTGGGCGGTCGATGACGGCAGATTGGTTGCTGATGAGCATCTTACGGCAGTCATCGAAAGAGTTCACCACGACAGCGCGAGTGTTGCCGAGTCTGATCTGGAAGACTGACCACTTGTGCTTTCGCCACCAGCCTTCACAGGTTGTGGCATGATCCTCACCAAGCTTGAACAAGTGACCCGCAATAGGAACAGCTCCGGGAATCTCAGGGATTCCCTTGATGTATGGGATATCGGTATATGTGATAGCCTGGGCAGAAGTATTAGTATCGAAGAGACATGTTGCTCAGCAAATCGTGGTCACGCACCTTCCATATCGCATAAGCGACAGCGCCGAGTACCAAGATATAGAGAGCAGATTGTCCTTTTAGTGTCACAGGCAGGACAACGTCCAGAGGAGTCTTTCCCAAATCCATATTAGACGAAGTGTATTCTACAAAGACGCTTTTTTAACTTACAAGGGAAAAACCGAGTCTGTCCTTGCCTTATATTCAATTCGCGTCCGCCAGTATCTTCCAACCTCAGCAGCCCGCGTCCGATGCCCCGCTGCGGTTTGGCCGATAGAGTCCACCAGGGTCAGATAAGACTCCGGCCCAGAGACGCTGGAGAAGGTGCGAGGGGTGCACGGACTGAAAGAGGGGCTTGGCCCGCCGTCCCAATGCTTATGACAGCCGAGATAAGGTGGGGGCTTGCAGATCGGCTCTTCCGCCGAGCTGGGAAGGCGCGCCTCTCCGTGTCACTTTTTGTGTCCTGACCAAATGCCGTGCACAGATTGGACAATACAATCTATTGGTATCCTGTAGATACGTGGGGCATATCATATTGTAGCAATACACTCGGTTGGTCACGAGCTCTCGAATTCACGATAGTATCTGGTGATCCTCTCGTAACTTTACTCACTACCTTACTGAACGAACAATACCCCCCTCCGTCGGTCTTCCCTTCATCGCTTCCCGACGAGCTCGCTTGACCACCGCAGGGCCCGATTGGCAGGCGCAAGGGGCCCACGATTCGCTGTAGCGGCCAACGACATTGCCCTGCTACAGCGGTGGTGCCTCCGACTGCGCGCGACAACGTGAGAATCATTTGATTATGAGCGAGAGTGCCTCTACAGCTTCGCTGGCCCGAGCTAACCAGGCCTGTAAGCGTTGTCATACGCGGAAGAAAAGATGCGATCGCGCATTGCCACAGTGCGAAGCGTGCCGCTTGTCGAGTGTGCAGTGCAGCTTCCAAGATCAGAACGAAGAGAGTGGTGTATTCCTTGTCGCGTGCGTTATGCAATTCGCTTATTGGTAGTATATCACTAACTAACAACTCATAGCTACGTCCGAGGTCTCGAAGATAAAGTCCGTCACTTAGAAGCTCAGGTAGAACTGAGCACAAGCGCATCCCGAAATTCCAGCCATGGACCATTGAGTGAAGGGGGTGGCCTTGACATCTCCTCTAGTCCAGGCCAGATCACTCAGCGAAATGCTGACGGTGACTCTTTGGCGGGCGAGCTGAGATGGCTTTCCCTAGAAGCCACAGCGGATCGATATCTTGGTCAGTCATCTGGTCTATCATTCGCTCGCTTGACGCAGGCCGTGTTGAAGCGTCTCAAATCCGATCAGTACCCTTTTGCATTTGAAAGTGTGCCATCGAACGGTCGAGATTCGATAAGCGTCGTTGAGGCTTCTGCGCCTACTCACGCTGCTCATACCGTGCTCTACAGCAGTGCGACGCTCGATATTGCGTCAGTGATCAGTGAAGAGCAAGCAATCTACCTAGCAGATTGCTACTGGTCGCACAATCACACCCTTTACCCTTTCTTGCGCAAGGTTGCCTTCACGGAGAACCTTTTGCGTATGTATTCCCAGCCTGAGGATCTAGACCTCAAGTCGCACACCTGGCTGTATACTATGTGGATGGTTCTGGCCATTGGGTCAACGGCGCGATCGTCCGTCTTGGTTGACGATGAGAGTGAGTCACTTCAATATTTCGATCGAGCTATGGAACACTTTGAAGGTGCTCTCAGCTTTGGCGCCACTGCTGCCTTGAGCGCCATACTCTTGCAAGTTTCGTACTCCTTTTTCAACAAAGTCGGCCCAAATACTTGGTATCTTGTTGGTGTTGGAGTACGGATTGCAATCGGCGTCGGACTTCACACAGCACCTTCGCCAGCCGTTCAACGGCTACCTTTGGATGTTCAGGAGTATCGCAAGCGACTGTTCCTCAGCCTGTATATGATGGATCGTGTTGTATCCATTGCCCTCGGTCGTCCTTTCGGCATACAAGACCACGATGTGGAGATCGATAACTTCGCTAATGTTGATGACGAGAATGTCCTTCCAGACATGATCCTCCCTCAGTCTACTCTTCGTCCATCTGCTGTAGCAGTACCCTTACATATATTGGCTTTGCGAAGAATCTGCGGCAGGATATTTGAGCAGGTCTACTCGAACAGGAATCGCAATCTGACTGGACCTGAGCGGGATACCATACAACAGAATCTACATCAAGAACTGATCCAGTGGCGCAGGGCCATGCCTTTTCCACTCCCGCAGTCTAAATCGCTACCGATCCCGCAGTTCTCTTCTGCCTGGTTCGATCTCAATTACTATCAACATGTACTCATGCTGTACAGACCTTCTCCACTCTTCCCGGTTCTTACGTTGGAGAAAGTTGGTTTCATCGCGGAGGCCTCATCAGCATTCATCAGTCAAGTTGTTACTATGAAGCGTCAAGGTCGTTATGCCTTTAATTGGCTGAACCTTTTCTCCGTGTTCACGGCCACTTTGACACTTATTTATTCGGTCACTGCTCAGCCGGAGCCACTGACGACCTATCTCCAACGGTGCAACGCGTTGCAGGACTTGTCACATGTTCTCGACTTGCTTGAGACATTTGGGCGCAAGTTCCCATCCGCCATCAAATGCAGGGACATCGTCCAGGATGTCATGGCTCGGTTGGAATCGTTTGCTACGTCTGGCTCACCAGTTACTCCGCGTACGCAGAAAAGCCATGTCTCAGGTCACGGATCTCTAATAGACCTAGAAACCTCAAGCCAGATACCGTCCCGAGGATCTGAGCTGGGCCAGGAGCCCAATGATGAGTCGGATCTGGCCTACCCGGTTTACAGCACCGGCAACATGTCTTACGATGACCTTCAGCAACGAGTCAAGGGTATCGAGTCGCCCTCGGCAAATAGGACAAATATTGACCTGAACTCGCCTGGGGCGCTCGTCGAAGCAGCAATGGCTGACGACTTTGGGCTCTCGTCTACGCCGTTTGGTACGGCTGCGGCTCAATTCATGGCCGCCGGTCTTGGCACATCGGCTGACATGGACCTGGATGAAGAAATGCTGCACTTCATTGGCTCTACGTCGGATGCCTGGGGCCACGGAGGCCCAGAGCTATGACCTTGACGACCGCAAGGATGTCTCTCCTCAAGTCGATATCAATGGACAGAATGAATGGGTTCATAAGACATATCGCTATTCTGAGAGTATACCATGGCTTCTAAGGCTTCATATTAATCCTTCACCTTTCCGGTACAAAGAAAGTCAAATTATCTAGATGGAGCATCACGTCCTGCCTCCACTCACCTTACCAACGGGACGAGTCCTTTTATTCCTGTCCATTAGCCACGAGGATTCTGCCTCCGTCTAAACAAAGACATGTGCCATCGACATAGGCCTAACACGTCCGGTCAGCTTCTCTCATACAAGCACGGTGGTCCTGGGACTTACTCCGGCTTGGCTGCTTAGGTACAATACTGTGCCAGCAATATCTTCCAATTTTCCGGCACGGCGTGCGGGAACCTTGTCGAAAAGGTTGGCAAACATGTTTCCCTCTGCTCCCACCGGGTTCATGTTGCTTGGAACAACTATTTGCCACGAAATTAGCCTTGCTGAAATGCGGGCTTCCGCCGTCGTGTTCCATAAGGTAAAGTACTCACATCCAGGGTTTATCGCATTGACTCTGACGTACCATCTCCCGAATTTGCTCGCGAGTAAGGCAACAAGGTGATCAGTGGCGGCTTTGCTAGTGGCGTAACTCATCAAATCGACGTTGGTGCAATTGTGCATACTGGCGCAACTGCTCGTCACAATAATCACTCCTCTGCCAACATCCCGCCCTTTGACACCACCGGGTAAGTCAAGATTGCCGGCGGTCTTGAGTAGTTTGAGCAATGCCACTGATAGGAAATAGTGTGCTGTTGTGTTGACTTTGAATGTGGCTTCCCAGCCAGTGATTTCCTCATGCGCCCACATGGATTCTTGGAGTTCGTCTATCGAAGCTTTCAAGACATCGCAAGGCTTCGGTGTGTCTCGTCTAATTCCTGCATTGGAGACTAATATGTCGAGATGCGATTCGCGCTGCTTGATGTAATCTGCTGTTGCTGCTATGCCTTCCTTGGTCATCAGATTGCTTGCGAACCCTTCTGCGCTACCACCACGTCCCTCGCCGAGCTTGTTCAGCTCGTCTACGACATCTGATATCGGATCGCTCTCGAGAGCGGTGATGTAGACTCTGACTCCATTTCTCACAAGACCCTGTTATCAACAACATCAGCATGCTGTGAATTTCTCATACGAACTATCTACAGCAATTTCGAAACCACGCCACATCTTTGAATTAAGTCCAGCAGTTTGATGGAATATCACACATACCTTTGCTATCATCAATCCGATGCCGCTACTTCCTCCCGTCACGAGCGCGACTCGGCCCGAGACATCAAAGAGGCTGCCGATCTCTTTCTCTGCCATCGTGAGGTAAATTGTTCTTATTCTCGGGACTGATTTGATCACTTATTACTAGAAGCAACAGATAATTGTTCGTATTGTGAATAAGGCAGATCGTATCTCAGTAGGTGATGAAGTCGATACCGGAAGATAATCGTACACGGTCTATAATGGTATATATCCAATTGCCCTCTACGCTATCTACATATCTCGAGCGTAATTGGGTCATTATTTGTCCCTGCCCAGTCGGACTGGTCCGACAGCTAAAGGGCGAGCTTTGGAGGGGCTGCGAAAGTGGGGACATTCGGGCGGAGAAGTGCCGTGCTGAAGGTCCGATCGTGGCCGGTGGTCCGCGTCGAGTTTCCTGTTGTAGATGGCGGGCAGGTCTTGACGGTAGCCTGTATCGAGGGCGACCCTGGTGTTGGGCTCGCATCTTCTTCTAGGAGTTGTGTTGAGTCGTTCGGAAAGACGACGGTGTCTTCAGAGGATTTGGTAAATGCTGTTGTCGGTACTAAGCTGATGTCAATTTGTTCTATTGCTATATGTAGAGTATGTAGAGAGGAGAGCGGCGAAGAGAGGAGCGGGCATCAGCGTTTCTTCTCTTCTTGTTGGTTGTAATCTCTGGGTTGTATCGCTCGAAGAGAAATTTTGATCAGTATGTCTTCGCACTCAGTCTTTCGATGGTCGGTTTGTGTTGATGTCCTTCAAAATGGCATCAGCGCCTCCCTTGACCAACCGAGCAGCCAATTCCTTTCCGAGTTCTTCAGCTTCATGACTTGTATGCACTTTGGCATCAATGGTGTCTTCGACAGCCTGCGTGCCATCGAGACTGACTACTATCGCCCTCATCCTGAGGTCTTGTGATTGCTCAAGCCATTCTGTCTCGACGCCAATTGGCACACTGCACCCCCCCTCTAGCACACGCAACAAGCTGCGCTCAGCGAGACACGCAAGAGTAGACTTCTGGTCAGCCAACTTGTCCAGTAACTCCATAGTTTTCGTGTCGCCCTTGCGTATCTCTAGACCAAGTGCTCCCTGACCGACCGCATGGAAAATCCCGCCATTCTTAGAGCTCAGATACTGATTTATGCGGTGTTTGAGCCCAATGCGCTCGAGCCCAGCGGCGGACATGATCATGCAAGTATACTCGCCGTCGGAATTGTCAATCTTCGCCAGTCGTGTTTCCACGTTTCCGCGAAGATTGGCAAAACGCAGATGGGGATACTGACGGCGTAGCTGCGCCGAACGTCGCACTGATGAAGTGCCCACTACGGCACCTTCTGGTAACATCTTCAGGTTTGTGTATGGTAAGCCTGTCTTTACGACGAGAGCATCGCGAGGGTCATCGCGCAAGGGGATCGTTGCCAAGTCACATGTTCCTGGGAGCCTGGTTGGCATGTCTGGGTAATTGTTATAGTATTGCATATACCTACAGGACGTATAGAAATCTACCTTTGAGACAATGTACTACAACATCTAGTTTGCCGGTAGTGAGCAATTCTTCCAACTCGGCTGTCCATAGACTCTTTTCTCCAAAGTTATATAGTGCGGTAACCTTGTCTTTGTCTCCAATGGTGTGCAGAGCCTGGATCTCAATTGAGCGCCCTGGGATAATCTTCTGCAGGTTGTCGCGGACGCCCTCGGTCTGAACCAGCGCCAGAGGCGACTTCCGGGTGCCGAGTCGAAGTGGCTCGACTGTTGATTCTGACATGACTATCGCTTGTGACAAAGGTAAAACAAGGTCGAGAAACAATATCCAAGCGCACCCGCTGTCTTATGCGATTAAGCAAGGTTTGGACACTTGTTGCTTGCTTGGAGTGGAGTCAAAAAGCATAAATCTTGCGATACTCCACAGCCCGAGTCATTGCTTCGGTGAAATCAGAGGTGTCCGAGTAATTCTCATGAATTCCTCGAATGACTATATTGCATCACTAGGGCGCCAGGTCTGTCAACATACACACTTTCCAAGGAACAGCGAGGTGGACTCGGTCTCTGAGCCTGCCGTTATGCATACAGCCGATGCGAGGTGTAGGCTGGATATCGTCACGTCGGTGGATACACCGAACATGTTGGATAACAATTTATCTGCTTGCAGGTAAACCAAGAAGTTAGAGTCGATCAGCATCACTTGGAAGCTCGCCTCGAGCCGTGCATCACTTTGGAGGTCACCGCCAGGATGTACATACTGCTATAACGGGAATATCATATTACCGAGTAGTTGTACTGACTCCTGTCTGACGTGACGCTCCATAGACATCCTGATCATCGGATCGACATACCATACGGGTATCACTTGGCCATCAATGATACTGCCATGTACCGAGGATGGAGCTTTTAGCGACAACTGTAATGGCCTCTTATCATCTCTCCACAAAACACGTCACTTGTCGAATCGAACTACCCGCGAGGATCATGGTCATCTAACTTATCAGTATACTTGTATGGTAAATCCACGATGCTCCTAGCTTCATACGGGAGCAATTCGGAAATCACTATTAGGTGCGGCGTACAATTTCTCTGTGGACGCCATGCTGGCACAGCATGAGAACGCGGCGCGAAAAACTAGTTTGATGCAAGATTGCTTCCCCAGCCGATAGGGTTCTAGATGGCTCGTATCAGTCTTCTTGCACCTCTCATACCTATACGAGTCTACCGCGTAAGCAGCGTTGGAAATACTGCGATGTCGAGTGTCGAGCGGAAGGACTACCCGCAGGAAATGCAGTACTGAGAGTGCGACACCCGTCTGAAGATGGCGAAAACACCGCGGCATCACGGCAGGACTGACAAGCGTCCATAAGCGCAAGGTAAGTGCAAAGACAGAAGTAAAGCCGGAAGTAGAGGCAGCCCTCGCGAGCACAGGATTGTGCAGTAAGGTACAGGTAGTTAAACCACGCATATTTCACAAATGCATCATCCATCTGGTGGCCAGATGTCTCGGTACTCGAAGGGATCGAAGGCTCAATCGAGATGCAGCGACAGCCAAATCGAGCCTGCGACGTCAACGAG
This sequence comes from Neodothiora populina, assembly GCF_041146345.1. Classification (NCBI taxonomy): domain Eukaryota; kingdom Fungi; phylum Ascomycota; class Dothideomycetes; order Dothideales; family Dothioraceae; genus Neodothiora; species Neodothiora populina. Next base: position 1,782,313 of record NW_027191409.1, read on the forward strand.
GGTCTGTGCCATTTCGTGTCTACGGTAAGGCAGGCACGATGCTTTGGAAAACGGTGAAGTACAGTACATGCAGGATACCGGAAGTCGAAGATATATTTGGAAATTGTACAGTACAGTAAACAACGATGCCTCGAGCATACTGCACACTATCGACCACGATATCTGCTATTGATGCAGCAATGTTCACCATCACACCGCCAGTACGACTGAGAGACAATTGTTGTTTCAATCTACCTGTGCTATAGAGTAGGTAAGGTAAGGTATCTACCTAGCAAACTGATCTTGCCCAGGTAGGAAGTCTAGCCGAGCTTCGTGACGTCAGGGATCCGGCTCTCTCGGCCTGCGGCATCTCAACTCCGGATCGAGGTTGCACATTGCCTACGCACGCTGCACCTGCCCTTTCAAAAGTTGTGGTCTAGCACTACGTCGCCGTCGTCGCCCATCGCCTCTGCGAACCAATCCTTCTCTCCTCGTCCTCCTAACGTCATATAGTGGACCTCTGCAAGCTCAGACACGGAGATAGCTATCGCGAACTTGCTTACAGTACATCTATACGTATGCGGCGGACTCGTGTTTCCTACAGCATGATGATATCGAACCTGTGTCTGTCGGGGGGCAATGCTGCACACAAACGATCCAACACAATTTCACGAGACAGAGTACATCCAACGCTTCCCGTTATAGACATAGACAGGTAAGGTGGTGTAGGCAAGACCACTTGCCGGCACCGTTGTATCTGCGCCGAATTAGCACCATAGACCTGCTAAGCTTTCTGCGCTCGCGGCGGGTCCCTGACGATCTACGTTCTCAAAGTCACCGCATCGTACCTCAGCGCCAACGCGTCCTACGCCCGCTTGGGGCACGCTATAGCAAGGCCAGCCAGTTTTGACTGTGCCAAATCCGTATACGATGCTCATGATGTTACAGGTGAGATGATACTACTTCCGGAACATTCGTGATCCGTAACCGTTCGCCGTGGTCGTCCAGATGTTGTCACTTATTTTCTTTTTGTCATATGTATTCCCTTACCTTCCCGGTCTCTTGTCATGCTGTCAATTCAACTACATCCCCGCTATCTCTTTATGTTCAGTGTCCATAATTTCTTCCATTGCTCCTTATCCTAAAATACAAAAGGAGGCTAGGGAAAGTGTCAGGATTTCTTTGCATATTTGATATTACCGGACATAACGGAAGAGCTCGGAATGGACCCCGAGAAGGACAACACTTCTATTGATCCGCCTCCAACACCGCAGACTTCTCAGTCTTCTGGTGATCAGACTTTCCAGACCACGTCAGCCCCCCAGACGTCCACAGAAACCCAGACTGGAGCCCCAGATGTGAGTGACAATCGCCATCGACTAGCCGTGTGAGATATATAGCCAATCTGTTTCATCTTAGCTTCGATCACCGATACAATCTCCAAATGGGCGTGGTAGACCGCGAGCCAGCACCACGGGTGCGGCGACGAGCGCCAGAGAGGGTGCCCGGGAGGGCTGGGCCCAAGATTTTGCATCACCTCGAAGGAGCAACACCGAGACGATGAGGTCACCGAGAAGAAGAGGCACTGCAGCCACAGATGCTTCTGAAGTTCCGACGATCACTGTTGACCGCACGCAGTCGTCCTTGCGCCGCAGAAACACTAGTCGTCAAAGCGGCAGTGTACTCCAGCCTATGGCGTCCAATGCGTCGAGGGCCTCTCGCGCTTCGAGAAGATCGAATTTTACCCTCGCTGGTCCTGAGGACAACATGCAATTACGGACAGCTCATGCACCCTTTGTGCATCCAGGATATGCTGACCTCAATCCCGAGTATGAACAACCCGCCAACACGAAGCCAGTATGGTCGCTGGCGAAGCCACTCCCCCGTGTCATTCGACCAGGAATGGTACCAACCATGAGCGAAGTACAGCAGATACGCAACCAGCTGCCGGGGGAGAATGCGGCGAATGAGGGTATGAATGTTGACCCTGACGATCTCGAGAAAGGTAAAATCCAGAAAACACTTGACCCCAGCAAACTCTCGGCCCAGCTCAAAGATGCCAGAGCACAAAGGGAACACAACTTCCTCCAAAACCACACGGGTACAACCCGCACCCGAGGGTCGCGACCGTCCCGGCTCCAATCCACTTCGCAAACTGGCTCGCGCTTTTCGTCGCGACGACTGAGGCGACGATCAACATGGGCGCCAGACGACCTTCCCGTGGGTCCTATGGACGAAGATGTGGAGCAGGACGATGGCACTCAGACGGTGGACGAGGGAGATGCTTCACAGGCACGCCCTCCCAGGCCGTCGGCAGTGGGCACACGTCCTGGGCTCACGCCCATTCGGGAGCGATCGCGTGAACCATCCTACACGCCTGATGACCCTTACAACGAGCAGCTCTTTGACGACGGCGGATCCCTGACGACTCTCGGAGACGATGATATGCCTGGAGAAGGTGAGACGGAACCAATTGTAGAGAACATTATCGAAGAAGAGGTCCACAATCATCATACCTCGTGGTCGGTAATACGAACGCAGTATCGGGAGTTTCTGGGAGAGATCTTAGGGGTGAGTACTTTTGATCTTTGCATGTTTTTTACTTCCAGGGATATAGGTCATTGACTTTTATCTTTCAGGTCATCGTACAACTCAGTCTTGGCTTCTGCTCCGACCTCTCCGTCACCTGTGCCAACGCGGGCAATCCCAACACTACAGAGTGGGCGTGGGGATTTGCGACCATGGCTGCCATTTACGTGGCTGGTGGTATATCTGGTGCACATTTCAATCCTGCAGTGACCATTGTTCTGTACATCTACCGTGGATTTCCGAAGAGCAAAATGCCGTCATACTTTATTGCGCAGTTTCTGGGTGCATTCATCGCAGCATATATCGCTTACGGTCTATATCTCGCATCAATACACCACTATCTCGAAACCAACGATGCTTCGGGCATCATTAACTCCTTTGTCACGAACCAGCGGTACACATTCATCGATGCAGCTACCGCTTTTTTCAATGAATTTTACGGCACGCTGATACTCGTCGTGGTCATCCTGGCACTCGGTGACGACTCCAATGCGCCCCCTGGTGCAGGTATGAACGCGTTCATCGTCGGACTTACTGTGACCTTGACATCAATCGCTTTTGCATACCAAACAGGAGCCGCACTGAACCCATCCAGAGACTTCGGCCCTCGTCTTGCTCTCCTATCGCTTGGCTATGGCAAAGAACTCTTCACGAACGCATATTGGTTCTACGGTCCGTGGTGCGGTGCCATATCTGGTGCATGCGTTGGCGCCGCAGTTTACGACATTATGGTCTTCACTGGCGGCGAGTCGCCCATCAACTACCCCTGGACGCGGACGAAAAGAGCAGCACACAAGAGCAAGAGGAAGTGGCTGTGGAAATTCCACCTCACCAAGAAAGAACCGTCGGAGGACGTCCCTATCGAAACCATTTCACCCCAGATGCAAATGCAACCACCACCGGAGTATCAGTATTGATTGTCTCCTGGGTTCCAGCATTTTCCGCGATGATTTACGAGTTGCATAAGTGGTTGTTGTTCTATGATTAGCGACATGGGCCGGCCTTTGATTTTTATGTGCGAGGACAGCGACGATCGGAGACACAGTCCGGCAGAGACCAGATGTACAAGTAGAACACCATAGACGACTCACGTAGACTGATAACGATGACAAAGCAAAGGACTAGTGCAAAGCTCGACGGACGGTGAACCTTCTCTGATATACACGATGTGACATTTCACAGCTCGGTAGACTGACTTGACGGCATCTGGTCCATGACGCTACCTCAGTAGGTACCTACTGTACTGTACACCCTTGATCCCGTGAGCCCTGAAGTGAACATGTACTGTATACAGTACAGACAGACGACTACCTTAGGAAGATCTTGGGTTTGGTCTGTAAGATGCGCGCAGATAATGAGGAGGATTTTCGTCAGATTCCCGGTTTTGTAGAAGTGTCTTTCGGCAGCACCCAGGTTACAGTACTGTACTGTACAGGTACCGTACACGGGTACGGTATACAGTATGATCGTTTTACACGTAAGGCAAGGTAATGTCGTGTAAGTTCCTGACGACGCCGTTTGAGATCTGTACTCCGTCCTCTACTCGCAGTCACACTCATGATGATTTTTCAATCGTGTCAGCCTAAGTTGTTCCCCACCATACACGCAATGAGGGAATAGAGAAAAGAAGGAACAAAGGAAAAGAAATGGCAAGGCATTATTCTGTATCACGCGCGCACGCCTTGCCGTGTTCCAGTCCAAAACGCGCTCACGTATGATTCATGAGCAACAGAGGCGTGCGGGCGGAACACGTGGGAAGCAGGCCACTTGAACGCCCTGACGTCATGAGGACCAAGCCGATCAAGACACCTTAGGTAAGGAGCACACATTTCTTCACAATGGGAAGACAATCGGGGGGAGGATGGAGACCATGCGTCCCGAAGCAGAGGATACCTGGGCAGCTACGGTAGACTAGAGCGCGGTAGTTTGGTTTTGACAGGTCATGGTGGATATGGTAAGGTACGGTACGGTACTTGTATGGATGCCTCATGCACCTGCAGGCATGGCATGCAGAATGGGCGCGGGTGGAGACGGGAAGGTCCGATCGAGTGGGGCGCATGTGGTTTTTCCCCACGCCCTTTATTTTTCTCTTCTTTTTTTTTGCTTGGTTCGGGGATTCTTCTTTTCTTGGGATCCCGGGAATAGACTAGTCTCGAGATGTCACTGTGTTTCATCGTCGGGCGCTCGTGCGACTGCTTGGTCACAAAATTGATATACAGTATACTCCGGTGGGGTCTTCTTTGAACTCTATTGTCGAAAGAATGGCTCCCTAAATTGCTGAGGCCAAGAGGTATCATGAGATCGAATGTTTCTCCGGTCATTTTTACTTGGCTCTATGAAGGCATTTCCGTTTCTCCTGGTCTGCTGCAAACAGTGGTCTTGCATAAGCTGCTGCTCTCAACTGCATTGCATTTTGCAGACTGCCAAGTGGGGAGCTCATCCTGTAACTTCCACTTGTATGAGCATGCTTACTGAGAGTAGCCCGAGATCTCTCCCTCGGGGGAATGGGCCTCGCGGAAATCTCGACCCGACATCCTGGAAGATGGCCTATAAGATACTGTAGCACTCGCTATACCAACTCTCGGACGAGTATGGTTGCGAAGACAGCCACAGTTCTAGACTCGCCTCGCTAAATGACACTGACAAGTAGTACCAATGTACTTCTACCATTGAGAATGTCACTCTAGTGGCACCAATGCACCAAACGCAGGTAATCTACGAAGGTTCAGTACAATTACATCTCGGACCGCGATACAGCAGCACTAAGACAAGTATTGCACCCAAGGGCATAGTGCGTGTGGATGAACATCGGGTGCATCTTCTTCGGGATCCAATAATAACTAATAAGATAATTTTCCGGACGCCTCAATTTCAGCCAATAACGATGCTGTACTTATCACCAGCTCGAGCATTCTCTCTCTCACAAGGTGTATACCCTTGACGCAGAAGTGTGACGGGTTTGTGCAAGGCATCACAAGAAGCAGAGGAGATCATGGACATCATGAGATCCCATGTCTTTCGAAACATGCCCAAGATACGATCACTGGTACACACGACATGAAAGCCCTGAGAGGAAAGGCATGTGGGGAAGTCCGCACTGTGGCTCTGCTTCTTCGCTTCAATTCACCGCTTATTCGGGTGATGAAGGAGTCACTCGAGTACCGAGCGATCGTGACTTTCTCCCAAGGTTCTTCCGCGTGTCCTACGCTTGTAAGCGCTTAGCCGCTGGGGGTGGAGGGAGAAAGCCTCCTTCTTCGATTGATGTATGTATCACAGTATACTTGTGAGGCTTTCGGAAGAGGCTTTCGGAATCGCCCTTCCAGGTTGTGGAATTGCTCGGGAATAACCTGCAGGAAACGGTGCTATAGATCTACAACGTCTGCTGGACGGGAGGCCAAGTGCCATGGTTGTAGATGTGCGATCGGCACCTCAGATGTGCTCAAGATACTGGATCCAGGGGTATCGAATCTGAGTAAAAGAGTGATTAGACGACTTGCGCAGCGATCTGATGAGGCGGACTTTGTTTAGTGCCCGCGAATTGCGGGCCAGAAGGGACCATTATCGACAGCTCTCGTGTCGAAAATGTGTCTTCAATGTCTGGTTCGTCCTGGTTAGATATTAGTGACATGCCGCTGCTAGGGACATCACGAGGTGAGCTGTGGACAATCTCCACAAGAATCATGTTGTAGCCAAAGCAAGCTACTGCTTCACGGTGTCCAATCTTCAGGTGATATTAAGTACGGAATATTTGTTCTTCATTTGTATCGTCAATCGTGTCGATGTGGAATTATTTGCGACCAGAAGAGACTATTATGTTGTCCAATTGTTATTGCAGAGGTCTATCTTACCATCATGACTTCGTCCTTTTCTGCATTTTCTTTTGTGGTACGAGATCGTGATGCTCTCATGCCGAGGTGTTCGCGGGATCGAAGACCCAAGACCAATCTTCGACAAGCTCGGGGTGGAAGCGGTATTGCGGTGAATGAGTAGCCATATGAGCCACATTTGCGAGCGTTTGTCGCTGTATGGGTAGCACTCGACCTTCGTTCTCACCACCGATTATTGGGACTGTTGCGAGCCGTTGCAGCGGCACAATTGTGCCTCCAGCACCGTGGTGATGAGTGACTGGCGGTACAGAGGTCGTTATCCGTTGCGATCCCATGTAGTGGTCTATCTTGGTGACTTGAGCACGCAGCTTGTCACTCATGCCTGACGGGCAATAAAGGTTGTTTTCCAGACGGCCGAGGAAATTAGCGAGATCGAGGAGCAGGCAGCGAACGCGATGGTAGGATGATTCTGTGATGGCCTTCTCAACGGCGGCCGCGAGGAAGGTTCCGATGCTTGCGAGGTGGTAGAATAGGGGCGAGCTAATTGCACGCAAGTACCCAACGGGTACACTGGCAAAGCCGGCTATCACCTCGCCTGCAACTTGACACTTTTCCTCCAGGGTACATTGGTCACTTGCGAAATGCACCATGCGCAATAGCTGGACGGTGGCGGCAATGTTGGCGGCTTGGAAGCTGAACAGGTCCTCGGAGAGATTGCATGTCATCTGCCGAGTAATCTTGAAGACAGGTGGCAATCCGCTGTACATGGCGAGTACCTGGTGCAAGATGGCGGCTTGTGGTGTCAGTGATCCCTCCACCAAGGTTTGTGCAAATGATGATCGCTGGCTGGAGGTGTGCGGATGGCGCGTGTGGCCAACTGAGTGCTCCAGAATCCGGTATAAGTCGGTGACGAAGTTCCATCCTCGTAGCCAACCTGCGTTGCCTTCGTCGCCGGCCTTGTCGGGATATCCTGCGTTGCTGAACGTGTCGTCGTCAAGCTCGGTAGGATAGCGTACGAGGGATGATGCTTCTCTGCTCCTCACGATGCCGCCCCAAACGACCGAGGCGAAAACGTCCAGCGAGTATGCTGACCAGAACAAGCGTCGTCGCTCTTCCACCTCCACAATGCCAATTTCGCGCGGCCATGAGGACTCGTCATGCAGGCGACCGACGGCGACGAACTCATGATAAAGTCCAAGGTAATGGTTCATCAGCGGAGCTTTGCCGTACTGGATTGCAGTGATGGCCAATATGATAGATGCTCGCATGTAATCAAAGTCCTGTGTCAACGTCGCTTGCTTGGGGATGGCGTCCTCAGCTGCCTGGAACAAGGCCTCCGAGGGCGGCTCCTGCAATGTATGGGCATTCCACTTGGGGGAGTACAGAGCACCATCGCGAGCACGTGCTGAGGATAGCGCACAGAGGGCCATCAGCGCGGCGAAGAAAGATCGATTGGTCAGGTGCTCACCTCGGGACACCCTTCTGATCAAGGTCGGTCGATGGAAGAAAGGAAACAGAGGGTAAACGACTTCGAAGTAAACCTCGGTCAAATCCATCACCAAGGCCTGAGTTGCTGACAGTGACGGGCGCCAGTCAGCTTCACTGCCCGCGTGGGATGATGGGACCACCCCTGGGCTGTAGCCTGAGGGCGTTGCGCATGTTGTCGTAGACTGGCCGTGTACATTATTACCTGAGGACTCGAGCGAAATCTCCTCATCAACAGGACGATGTTTCTTGGGCTTAGCACCCCGCTTTCGCAGGGGCCGATTGAAAGTACAGGTCTCTCCATAGTCAACACAGTTCTGACACCTTCCGGGCTCCTCGCCGCTTGGCTGGCAGCGTACGCTCCGACGACTGCAGACATCACAAGCTCGAGGGTTCCGTCGAGTCTTTCGAGGCCGCGGGGATGTTGCCCCTGGGCTTGCCGACATGTTAGCAAAACAACAAGTGGGAGTCCAGTCGCTGAAGATGTGCAAGTTGATGAAGGATTGGATTAAATGCGTGAAGTACTGTGATGGGTGATGCATTGGTCCGGGCACTAGGGTGTTCAGCCACACACCCTGGACGCTATGTGGGCCGCTTTTTCACGTCCATGTACCTGATTCAGTGTCATGACCATCTTTTGTATACCCAAGCGTTCTCGGATATGTTTCGTCCAACGAGTCGTGGCGTCCGTTATTGGGCTCTGTAATCGCTGCCAAGCATCTCTCCAGCAGAAAACTGTCGGCAAGGGTCAGAACCATGTATCACATCTTCGCGATGGACAGATTCAGTCATTCCAGTCACTGCATCCCGAGATATTTTCGAGTCACGAAAGAGCCTCGTTCTTACGCGGACACGGTTCAAATCGCGATCGGGATTACTCCGCGACGCTGGCTATCAATATGATCGGGAATCCCCCCGGACCGTTCAGCACTGGAGCTCTACCATCTCTTTGTTTCCTAAAGGCAGAGAGAGACTTACTCCATTCGATATTCTCATATACCGGGGTAATACCATGACACGCAATATTCGGTGTACCTGCATTAGATTGTATCTTCCATTGGGAACCAGTCTACCTCGGCACGGAGAATGACGCGATCCCTCAACACCAATGCCCAACCAGAGCCTCTACGGTACAACTGCAAACGCCTCGTTCTCGGACCCTTTGCGGTAACGATATCTGCTTGCGTGGTACTGGACCTGAAGACGACGCCGCAAGCATGCTCCAACCGCCAGCTTACCCTATGGTGCACGATACCCATGCAGAATCCTTGCTGGGCTTTTTAGGATAGGGCGCCGATCAGAGCTTTCGTACCACGTGGATCTGGTGGCTCCGCAGCATCGTCCGAGCAATCAAACCTCGACAAAGGTGGGATACCCCAGCCCCACCGTCCCTATGACCAAAGGGTTCACCTTTTTCGGACGACCGAAAAGACGTTGCAAAGTGCTGCGCGGCGGTCGGAAATAAATATTTTCACAGACGCCCCAACGGGGGCAAGGAAGTGCTGATCAATGCCAAGACGCCGATTGGTTAGTCAGAATTTTGGATCGCTCCCAGGCCGCGTTTTAGTGCAGCTTATTCGAACCATGAGTGCCATCAGGTCAATACTGCAATTCATTCAATTCCGGTGCCCCACGCATGCTTGCTGGGTGACTGCAGACTGGTGAGGCCGATAGACTTGCTTCCCTATCGTAGTCGTGCATTGAGTGGAGACGCACGAATGTCTCGGCGGAGACTGCCTGAAGGCAATGCACCGGTGCAGTCGACGAATGAGTCCACAGTGTCGGTTGGAATACCCAGAACGCTAAGGCGCGCCATGGCGTCTGTGAAGGCAGCTGCCCATTTTGCTGGAAGTGGGCGTTAGTAGTGTTGCGGTTGTGGCACACAAGGAGTGCCTGCCCTAAGTCTGTACTCGTGCTTTACCTTGGTTGTTGACAAACCCGCTGAATGCTTGTCCAACGGTGGTGGACGTGTTTGACAAGTTGACGTCCGAGTCGAAACGGTACACATTCGAGGGCGGGTCGTAAGTTTGGGCATAGTAGTCTACATCCCACTTGCCAGGCGTCGAATCTTGAGAGCCTCCGGATGGTATGCCGTTTGCAGTCTGGGCAAACGCCTTCGATGTGCTATGTGCTCCTATCAAGGCTGCAAGATCGACAGTGCTGAATCCTTTATTAGTGAAAAGCTGAAACAACGTGTCATATGCGGCCCCTGCCCCGAATGGTTGTGGTAGTTGCCCTTCTGGACCTGCTGTGTCTGTATCCGTTCTCCCAACAACCTGCAGAGTGCATTAGCTTATGTATTGTGGCGAGGCAGTAGTGTGCAGCTGCACCCAACTGACCGTTCTGACCTGAGGACCCCCTGGACAAGTTACAGTGGCGTGACTCGCGGCGAATTGTATCAAATCTGCAGCCGAGACTTGACTAGAGTAATCGGCATAGAACCCAGTGAGCCAGTCATGGTAAGACTCAAGCCCATTGTTCTCGGAACGTGAAATCTCATCTGGACTTAACAGAAGAGAGCCGTCAGCGCCGCCTGAGGCTGGCTCGTAGGATGGAAGTGTCGACGAATAGGCCCCTGTGTATCCCTTTTAACAGCCATCACCTTCAAGGTCATGCTGAGTACATACCTGAATCGTGAAAGGCGAAACGAATTGCAGCGCGAGCAAGATCGGTGCACTGGCCATCTGCTCCGAGAAAGACCGTCGTGAGCTGCGAGGATATGGTTGACCAGATGCCTGGGCAGTCACCAGCTCGCTTGACGACCGAGAAGGGATTCTTCCAGGCTGCAACACATAAAGGACCCACAAGAGCAAATAAGAAATGATTCCTGATGCCCATCATGGTAGTCGAGCTTGTGAATTCAATCGAAGAATTACTTGAGTGCAGATGAAGCCCAAGGAAGGTCAGCTAGCGGGGGATATAGAAAATGGTTGTCTTCTTCACTGGAAGGCCATGCGGCATGGCCTTTATATACAGAAGTGTTGCTCGAGGCCATCACTTCGTATGTGAGTATCGGTGGGACTCAGTACTGTTGATTTGACTTGCAGAACAAAGACAATCCCGAAATAGAAATGAGGCAGCACAGGATCAGCACCACGAGGCACCGCCATACTTACGCATCTGCTCGGAGAAATAAAACATGGTGTGAACCGTAAGCGCTACATGTTGGCTTAGACAGGGGCACAGCTATAAGAGTCGATACTTGGTCACATTGGTCGAACCCCGAGCGATGAGCCAGCAGTGACAGCTCATGTCGATGATAGACCGTTTGCTTTTTCGGTTCACATTTTCGCATTCGACATTGGAAAACCGGGGTATACTGGGGGCGGTTGGTCATGAATGGTGTATCATTCTATTGAACTCTAGCCGCTGCCCAGGCCGGAAAATAGGAGAGAAGTAATGCAGCAACGCGCATATATCGACTGCATCGCATGCCGTACCACGCAGAGTTGCGCCTGCTCAACAAGAACAACATGTGATCAGCCCAGTATGTTGAGGCTGTGGCATTCCAAGCCATCAACGGATGTGGCTCCACGGAACTTGTATGCATGACCAGACCCGGTCGATCACACTGGTCGGTAATAGACGGCCCGAGCTCTAACTTTGAGGTTAACTGGACCACATGGCCGAGGATACGAAGACCTCGGGAGTATCAGCAGCATGTTCGTGAGTCTACCTCGTGGGGAAACAGCATGTCTGCCATGAGGATATCGTGTGTTGCTCGCATGTATATGCTATCAACTAATATGCTAGCGCGAGGCGCCCCGTCTAGCAATTGATCTTACAGGGTCGTGAGCACTCGTAGGAACTTGGCGCAGCTATCGGTCTGTCTTACTCGTCGTTCGATGGTGGAACCATACATTCATCAATCCCCATGCGGCGTGGTCAGCATTGATCCTTCGTGCTTCACGCGGAGAGATTGAAGGAGAAATGCACCGTGCCACCGTGATCGGAACATATATTGAAAACGCATACATTCGAGGTGGCACGACAGCTTGGGGTATGGTCCAGCTGATCACCAACACATCGTTTTGATCCAGTAGACCGTCTCCGAAGACGCAGCGATACGAATGACTCACACCATTTGGGGAAGTTGTGATCTTGGCAGTGGGTACAATCGTGCACTTGGAATTGGACGACTGGATCAGTTATGCTGCTGGCGTTTCCTCGATAGTAGGATTCTCTCCAACCGACAAAGGGAAGAACGAGAACAATCCAAGGAAATGGGAAAGTCTACACAGTGTCAGATATTAATCCTAGTGATATCTTCCAGTACATAATCGGTCGTGCCGATCGATAGCCTGTCCAAAATTAATAGAAAAGCCAAAGCCCTATCTTCCTAGGAAGCGCCTCCCGCTGCACTCGCGCTCTGAGTCTCTACATCCGACCAGGTACCCGCTATATCTCCGACAGCTTTTCCGTGCATACTACCTGTATGCATCTCCACGCCATCGGGTTTGTGGACCATTTCCATGTACCATCACACACAACGACATGTAACGTTTCGCAGGACCACTTCGAAGAGCAAATGCAGAGTGCGCACGCAAGGGGGAAACATTCACGGGGCATCTGATCATTAGGCCAAATTGCCCGACCAAGACAAGTCGGAGATTTCACCCTGGTACTAGCATTGAGATAAGGTGCCGTTCACCGGCCCGGTTTCCACTCAAAGGGACGGCCCGGTGCATCTTATTGACCCATCCGGATGCCGTGTAATAGTTACGCTCTGCAACGACAGGGGCGCGAAGTAAGGTAAGGTATTGATCGTTGTGGCATTCCTGAGTGTTCACGTCCCTTCACAGCAATGTGGACTACCCGACTGATCCAGGCTACCTTGCTCTATTGATAATGGATACCAAGGCCAGATATTGATACTCAGTATCTGGGTCACATTATGACACAAGACCTCGAACACAGACAACGCATATCCCGAGCCTCCTCGTTCGGCTGATATCAAGTATGTTGTGCGCCGTCACACGTCCCGGCTAGACAATTGACTTGCTGATCAGGGGACGTGCTTTACCACTTCATGCGCTGCTCGGTCTAGCCTTGCCTAATACAATCGTATCCCATCCATGCATGGATCGTATCACTTGAGACCCTGTCACGAATTGAGCATTATGAACAGGGGTGACCAGAGATGATATAGAATTACAATACGGATAGCTCGGAACCGAGGGTCTAATAACCGTCTAGCAGTCTGTCGCTCGGCCGCAGGCTGCGCCTCCGTAGGGCAGATGGAGTAAACGGTTGCCCCGGATCTACTTCGTACATCATTGAGCCTCTCGATGCCATATTACGATACCACCGTGACATCGTTCAGCTAGGTACGTATGGTGCATCTTGACCTCGTGAGCTGATCATATTGTGCTCAACATCATTCTATGCTTCACGGTTCTGCGTTCGTGTTTACGAGGTAGGTGGCATGTTAAGAAGCTCGCTGAAGTCTGCACCTGCCGAAGTTGGTCCGGAAATACGACTTGAGACCAGCGCGGCATTTGTCATTCTGCAGAGTGCAAGCATCTCCATTCTTGTCTTCTCAACTGCATACAGACAACATACTACATCGCTTGGTCACTTCGTGGTTCAGAGGGTACTCGTGGTGACTGCAGAACAAGCAAATAGGGCAAGGGTATGTTTCGTGTTGCCAACCAAGCTAGGATCTGCACGTCTTAGCTGACAGTGGCTCGAGATACTGCCCGAGATCATCGTCCGACGCAGGGCTGATAGCGCTTGGTTCAAAGGTGGTCATACGAATGATATTGTTCCCCCTATGAGAATCGTGTGTTCTACTTACCGCCCAAAGCTTCCCGCCTTGACTTAGATTGCGGATCAAAGAATGGCTTTTCCCCAAGCGAGCATACACGATCTCCAGCTCTCGCTGCCCCATAATCGTAAGTAGCACAGTGCCAGTTGGAACGGTTATCCCAAATCGCGAGGTCGTTCTTGCTCCACTTGAAGCGCACCTGAGCGTCGTGGTTTTGTGTCATAAGCTGGATTGAGCGTCAGCCTGGTACTTGGAGTTGCGGTGTTCGTCAATCGCAGACCAAGGTTACTCACACTGAAGATGTACTGCAAGAGCACGTCGGACTCGTCTTTTGTGACGCCATTGATCCGACGCGTGAAGCCTCTGTTGACGAAAACGCTCTTCCAGCCAGTCACAGCTATTTGCACGTCAGCTTCGCGCCAGCAGGACCAGAAATTAACAATCTATCATACGGTTTGTTCGGATGACTGGGTGGACAGCTTCGAGCGCCGGTCCGTGGTTGAGTGGAGAGCCTCGAATGGTCGTCCTCAGTGGGTTGCCCAATCTTGCGGCCTCTTCGTGGAAGAACTTCGCCTCATGTGTCGCAGTCAAGCCTTCGAGGAAAGTAGCCATCGCGGGCGACAACCTGTCATAGATCTCATAACCGGATGCCCATAGCTAAGTCAAATGATCAGCATTTTTCCACGCTACCCGTGCTAGGTCACGCACCGTATCGCCGCCTGTCTCAGGGAGAGTGTGGATCTTGAGCATGGCATAGTCAGAAGGCACTGGCTCGAAGGTGATGTCCGCATGCCAACCAACGCTAGCAAATCTGCTAGTGTCGCTGAGCTGATGGGTCAAACCACCGCCTTTCTTCTGCTTTTCAGAACTGATGACACTGATCTGGTCGCCAAGTTCGCTGCCCTCCTCTGTCAATGGGTGCACATGCAGGCCTGATGATTCCGGCTGCAAGCATTGCGGTCAGTGAGGAAAATCCCAGGACAATGGGCGAACTACATACGCAGCCAGAGAGAAATGTCAGTCGCTCCATGAACTCGCGCATCTGGATGGGTGTAACATCTTGGTCGCGCAAGAAGACGACGCCACGCTGAGAGACTTCGTCGGTCAGCGCTGTTTAGAGATGGATAAGACCAAACGAAACCCACCTGTCACTGCTAGGTCCCTTATCAAAGCGTCACTGTCATCAGCCTGCAGTAAGTCCACGGCTTGCAAGCCATGATATTCACGACCAATGACTGGAGTCAGATCACTGTTCTTGTACGAGTCGAGAGTGCCTTTGTACTCCAGAGGGGCGCGCAAGCGAGTCTGTCCCTCGCCAGGTGCAGCGCTGTCAACGCGATTGGGAACAGCACCGGGCATACTGATCTGATGAACCTCGGTATGGGATTGCAGTGGGATTCAGTGTTTGCAAAAGTACAAATACAATCAACAAATATCCCGCGTCAGGCTAATGATATAGGAACGCAGGATGCTGTCATGCAGCGGGCCCGGCCGATATCAAATACTGGAGAGACCATGAGGGAGCCCGATCACGCAGCTCTGGGCCGACGGCCATGCTCACTACTAGCTCATCATTGTTCCATCTACCAAATATTCCGCGACGACATGGATATCGCGCTTCGACATCCCTCCTCGGATGTACTGAAAACACCGATCCTTCCTGATTGGGACGCGCGATGTGGGGGTTCTTGGCATAAATGCCCCTCGCTTAGGATGTCGACATCGTCTATAGTGTCTTGGGAGGTGTATAACACGGGTGTCGCTACATACGATATCCATCTCAACCAGCGAAAGTCGCATGGGAAACACTATGATTGGGGAGTGTGGACGGCGATAATTTGGTGGAGTAATTTGACGCGATAGCTTGGGTGATCCGCAATTTTTTTTTTTTTTGGAAAAGCATCAAAAGGTGATGGTATATCCACCCAGAGATGACCGCCATGCCACCATCTGCACATACCTTGCCCAGCTTAGTGAACTCGTGGCGAGATGGACAACAGTGCAATGAAGCCAGAGCTGGTGCCGAGAGCGAGCAGCTCCTCGGACTTGAAAGGCTCTGTCTCTGTCGGGCGAGATCACATCTCACTCAAGCCACATGAGTCTTACGAAGGCTGCCACAGATGGGATCCGGATGCTGTATGGACAGCAGAAGAAGAGTCCCGGGTGATAAGGAAGGCGGATATTCTCTTGCTATCTTGGATTTGCTTGATGTTCTTTGGCCTACAGCTGGATCGCGGGAATCTATCAAACGCGCTGGCGGACGATCTACTCAAGGACCTCAAGATTAACAGCAACGACTATAACAATGTGAGCACGGAAGACGAAAAAGCTATGCCAACCGAAATCTGACTTTCTCCAGGGTACTACTGTCCAATTGGTATGCTTTCTTCTCGCCGAGTTCCCTGTTCAGCTGGTCATCAAACGATATGGATTCAAACGCGTTCTTCCTCTCATGATGATGGGCTGGGGTACGGTCTCATGGGCTCAAGCTTTCATGACGGGTAAAGCTGGATTCTATGTCACGCGATGCCTGATTGGTCTCTTCGAGGGTGGTTTCATCCCTGGCACAATCCTTTTTGCCTCTTATTTCTACACGTCTGCCGAGCTTTCTACCCGTCTCGCTGCGTTCTGGTCGACCCTCAATATTGCAAGAGTTATCTCCGCCTTGCTGGCAGCAGGCATCTTGAAAATGCGCGGGGTGGGCGGTAGGCCCGGCTGGTTCTGGCTTTTCCTGCTCGAGGGACTTCTGACTTTCTTGATTGGTTTTGTCAGTTACTTCTACCTGCCACACTCGCCTACACACACGAAAGGCGTGATCTGGCGCAAGCCATGGTACACGGAGAGGGAAGAGGTGATTATGGTTAACCGCATTCTGCGTGATGACCCAGCGAAAGGTCTGACTGCTATTCGCGAACCGGCGACAATGCGCGACATCATTGACACGTGGAAAGACTCATCCATGTGGGGTCTGTATTTCATTGGGCTTGTGGCCTACATCCCTGCGGCCCCCATCTCGAGTTATTTGACCCTCACATTGAAGAGACTCGGCTATACGACGTTCGACAGCAACATGCTCACGATTCCTTATGCGGTGTTGCAGATCATCACCATGCTTACTCTTGCGTGGAGTAGTAACCACTTTGCAGAACGTACCTGGCATTGCTTCTTCGGCGAGTTTTTCATCCTACCTTTGCTCGCCGCTCTACTGGGCCTGCCATCTGGCGGCCGCAACTGGGCACGCTTCGCTATCTCGACACTGGTCTCGGGATACCCGTACTTCCACCCTATAGTCGTGGCATGGATCAGCGAAAACTCTTTTGACGTCAAAAAACGTGCCATATCGGCCGCCACGTACAACGTCATTGTGCAGATCGGATCCATTATCTCGAGTCAAATCTACCGCGCCGACGATTCACCTTACTACTACAGAGGCAACAAGGTGCTTATTTCGATCTGCGCATTGAGTCTTGTCACCTTCGTCCTCCAGAGGGAATATCTGAGATATTTGAACAGAAAGAAGGAAAGAGTGTGGGATCAGATGAGTACGCAAGAGAAGGAGGGATATGTGGCCGATCAGGCGGCTAGAGAAGCAGATGGAAACAAGAGACTGGACTTTAGATTCCAATACTGAACGAGGAATGGACAGTGTTGTACGAAGGGGAGATGGGAAAAATAATGAAACTAGACGAATATGAAAAGCAAGAGAGATGCATTGAGACTCATTTGGACAACTGTCAGTAAGTGGCAAACTCGTCTATCGTGTTGTCTTTTTGTCGGTTCTCTGTATGCACTTGATAATAATGCACACGAGTCACACGGTCATGCCCGATCTATCTGCCGCATGTACGACACGCTTGCATCTTCTTAGATAAGCGAAAGCGTCGTAGAAGTCACGCGAAAGTAGCCGCAGACCACGAAATAGATTCTGTCTGAGATCACTCAAAGGCAAGCGCGTGGGAAGTATGTTAGATCAAATGTGGCTTGGTGGCCGACGTGGCAGTGCAGGAGGAAAGTGGCTGCATATTGACCAACAATTACTCGTACCCATACGCTATTATTGAATATTTCAGGCGCGATCCGGACGAATCGAACTACCCGATGGCGAGGCCAAGGCTCCAGGCTCTTCGCATTCTGTTGCATGGCTTTTTACCATTGTTCAATGGTCCCTGACGTCCGCATCTCAAGGAACATATCATCTCGCTCGTCCGCTATGGATAACTGCTGTGTTCGGCGAAGACATTCTTCCGGCCAAGGTGGAGATGCACAATCACGAAGCAGCAAATGATGATGGATATACTTGTAGCATGTGGACCTGGTATAGATCGAGGATGCGGAGTACACGCCGTACTGTACGTGCGGTGGCAGACATGTTTCGATTTCTCCGTCGAGAAGCTCGAGACGAGGTTCGCATCGAGGAGTTCGCAGATCACATTGAAACGGACCGGTCGTAAGCGACACCCGCCCTCGCTTGGGCGCACCTCCCGCCCGCCCCTAGGAATCTGCCAGATGAGATGTGAACCAGCGAGAGAAATACACGACAACGGTTGCATCATAGTACGGTGATCGGGTCTGACTACTGTATATGGAGTTGACGAAACGGATGAAGTTTTCCTCCTTTTTTTCCCACTTGCGCAAGTAAAATGCACCGACAGCATTCGGAGCCATGTTTTGCAGGGGTTTTTTTTTTGTTTAGACCCACAAATCTGGATAGCGGCGATCGAGCGAATCGCGGGTAGTGAGATGAGTCTTGTTGACCAAGCTCCCGTGATATGTATACAATAAATATATGAAGTGTTCGTTGGAGTACTGTATCTGATAAAACACACGCCTGCTCGGTCGCGGATATACATGCAGAGTCATTAGCGAAACACCATACTCACGAGTCACAGTGCTCCCAAAGTATGTCCCGCATGATTCACGAGTGCAAGACAGGCGGGTTCATGCGCCTCTTTGCCTTATTCTGCTTTTCGCTTTCTGCTGTCTGCTACTATCGACCCGCTTGTGTAGGGTAAGAAATTTCTTTCATTCTGACCCTCGTCGCTCTTGATTTCCCTGATGAAAGAAAAATCCCAGAGCTAGCGCCAATGACTGTTGTGAGGTCGCAATTAGGATTATAGTTCAAGCACTGTCGTAAGTGGAGATATCGCAAACGGGCGTGGCTTTAATTATGAAAATTTCTCTCAGAACGGGCGCGGGGCCAGGGCAAACAAGTAAACTCGGGTCTTTTCTCTCACAGGCAGGGCTTTTCCGAAGAGCTTCTCCGGGCGCGAAAGGATAATTGATTAAGAACAACGGGTCAAGCTGTTTACCTGCAGTTTCACGTTTTGTTGGATGACACAAGGGTCGAGTCAATAGCAAGTCAACGGGGCGGCCGAGGAAAGCTGGGGGTGCTTTTCGGAGGTTCAGACAAGACAAGTATTGCCTCATGCATGAAGCAACCAGGGGCCAGATAATCCTCTATTTGCGACACAACAACCTGTAGAGAAACAAAAAACGCAGTGAAATGCTCATACTGCTTTGTATGCGTAGTAGTAGGACACCTGCTGGCGAGAACCAAGAAGAGAATATAGTAGTGTCGCCTGTGCACAAGACAAGCGAAGCCGAACGAGCGGATCGATGCCGCCATTGGAGCTGTCGGCAAGATGGAAACGCCGATCATATCAACGGAAAGCCTCGAAAAGGAAATCGAGTCTCAATAATGCGAAATCTTATCGAAGCCGTAAATGTCTGCTGGTGGTAGAATTCACTGAAAACCATTCACCTGAGTGGAGAATGCTCTGTGTGTGCAGAATAGATACTGGGCGCAAGAGTCGACAGATACACACGCGTCGTGTCGTGCAGGAATGCGCAAGCTGAGGGAGATTGTCAGCAGCAACAGCAGGCATTGTACAGTATGCTGGTCCCTGCTACACACCGCCACAGCTGACCCAGCCATTTGACACAAACAACGTGTGATTTGGAAAAGACGAGTCTGGGCCAAGCCACACGTGAATAATGAGAACACAAACAACTCGACATTCCATACACATACCGCCCCTCGATTGGTGTATGCTGTATACCGTGGCTGTGCTGCGTGGCTGAGGCCTTCCGGAGTAGGCGTTCTCCTAGCGCGACGCCATAACTCTAAATGGCATTGAGTGACGATCCGTGCGCAGATGGTTCCAGGCTGGACGCTGGAGGGCTGCCATCCCTTTACCTACTGTGGTAAGAGCTCTGACGCAACACAAACCTGATTTCCCACAGCTGCGGAGCTTGTTCGTTTTGTCAACGCAACGCACACAGGCTGATGAAACAAGTCGCTTGCTTGTGTCAACCCACCTGGTTTGTTTACCCGCACAGGCGACTCTTCACGCCTGGTGGGTGATCAATGCTGTAAGCGCTCAACAGTTGATGGAACATGAAAGGGGCTGGGCGAGGTGACGGCGAAAGTGAGAGCAACAGACAAATAAAAACAGCAAGGGTCCCTTCCAGGGCCTTCCAGGGTTCACCTTCGGTCTTGTTTATCCAAAGCATTGGGCAGGGCAGGTACGAGAGAGGTACAAGCACAAGCACGGCAGGAGCACAGAGAGATTGCGTTGCAGATCGCCCGATAGACGCTGGAAGCAACGCACATTTTACACTTTGCTAGGGCAGGTGCCTCTACCTTTGGGTACCTACCTTAGACAGGCATATGCCATCATCGGTGCTTGGAAGCTCATTCGTCTTTCTCTTATTTATCTCGTGCGACATCATCATAACCTCTTGGGACAATCAGAACCTTGCCTTGTATTACATTACTTGCCGTACTTACGGTAATATCCAAAGGGATCGCCAACCTCCTGGATTATTTACTCCACCCTCTCGTACCCTACTTGGGCTCTATTGATCCTTTACCATTTTTCTTTTCCTTTGCATCACGGAGGTCGAGTATATCTCAGCCCCGCTTTCTGCACTCGACAGTCATTGCGACGCCCACGACATCAGCTTCGGCTTTCACATTGAAGGCGCAGAGAACGCTTTGACTTTGATTGACCGCTGTGTCATCTCTATACCAGCGCGTCCACTGATCCTTCAATATGTCCGACCCCGCAGGCAGCCACCAGGACACCAGCACCCCATCGGCATCGTCCTTTCTGGTGACATTGATTCCCGTTCTTGTCATCTCCTCGGTCGTCTTGGGCGTGTTCCTGTTGTTCAGGCCTAAGGTCCGTCGTGTCTATGAACCTCGGACATTTATTCCACTCCTTGATGATTAGTATGTTGATGTTCCATATTATGGCGCCTTGCCGGGGCCGACTGACATTTCATGATAGTGAGAAAACACCGCAGCCGTCAAACAGCAGGTTTGGGTGGATTTCAGACTTCCGTAGCATGCAGGATGACTATGTCTTGAACCACTCGTCGCTCGACAACTACCTTTTCCTCCGCATGTTCAAGGTTATGGCCTTCATCTGTATCGTGGGAACGCTCATCACGTGGCCCATTCTCATGCCTATCAATGCTACTGGTAATACTTCTGCTCTTCTCCACAAAGCCTGATCAATGCTGATGCGATTGCCCTTTGCGCAGGTGGATTTACCAACAAACAATTCGATAAGATCGCCTTCTCAAATGTCAACCCGGCCACCCATCCTAATTACTACTATGCACATTGTCTGGTCGCCTGGGTCTTCCTCGGTAAGCTTTCTATCTTTATGTTTCGATCTGATCCTAGCCCCCAATCATGTGTATACTGATCTCGAGACTTTACCATAGGCTTCGTCATGCTCGTCATCACTCGCGAGACAGTCATGTTCATCACCCTTCGACAATCTATCATCTTTTCACAGGCCTACAAGAGCCGCATCTCGAACAGGACTGTACTCTTCACAACTGTGCCCAAGGATCTTCAGAGCGAGACTGCTCTTCGCGAGCTTTTCTCTGGCGTGCGCCGCGTCTGGATCCAGCCTCAAATAAAGGAACTCAGTGATCTTGTAGGTGACAGAGACAAGGCTGTTAGCAAACTCGAGGCAGCAGAAAACAAGCTGTGTATCACTCTTGTCAAGAACCGCAAAAAGGCCGAAAAGAAAGCTGCCAAAAGTGGCAAGACTGACGATATCCCACTGGTCGAGAACGAGCGTGATGGCGGCGAAGCAGCCAGAATCGAAATGAACAAGAAGGACCGTCCTACTCACAGACTTAAGATCCCCTTGATTGGCAAGAAGGTCGACACAATTGACTGGGCCAGGCCGGAGATCCAGTCACTCAACGACAAAATCGACGCAGCTGCCACAAAGGTCCGAAACGCCGACAAGGTGCCTGCCGCTTTCGTCGAATTCGAGACTCTCGAAGCCGCTCAGTTTGCTTGGCGTCAAGTCAAGTCGCGCAAGCTTTGGAAGAAGGACAACATCACTCCCAAGACCCTTGGTGTGCAGCCTGAGGATGTCATCTGGAAGAACCTGGGCAATAACGAGATCAAGAACAAGCTCTTCTCTATTGCATGCAATACCTTCGTTACCGTTCTGGTCATCTTTTGGGCTATCCCCGTGGCCTTTGTCGGTGCCATCTCCAACATCGGCACTCTGACCAAATACAGCTTCCTTGCATGGATCAACGACATTCCCACCGTGCTCCTCGGTGTCGTCTCCGGTCTTATCCCCGCTGTTCTTCTTGCAGTCTTGATGGCCCTCGTGCCTATCATCATGAGACTCTTGGCAGGATTGTTCATGCCCACTCGATCAGGTGTTGAGCTGAAGACTCAGTCTTGGTATTTCGCTTTCCAAGTCGTCGATGTCTTTTTGGTCACCACCTTCGCTTCGGGAGCCGCTTCCACTGCCTCGACCATCGTGGACGACCCGTCTCAGGCTCCTACGCTGCTGGCTCAGAACCTCCCCAAAGCCTCGAATTTCTACACCGCCTATTTCGTCGTCACCATGTTGCAACAAGCTGCCATGGTCGTGTTGAATGTCGCTCCCCTGCTTTTCGCTCTGGTTCTTGGCAAGATTCTCGACAAGACACCCAGAAAGGTTTACAACCGCTATACTAACCTCATCGGTCTTGGCTGGGGCTCTGTATATCCCGCATTCGTCATGCTCGGGTGTATCGGTACGTCCCACCCTGTCCATATTTGCTCAACCCTGATACTAACAACCAACAAGCAATCGCATACTCGTGTATCGCCCCTCTCTTGCTGGGTTTTGCCTCGGTTGGATTTGGCGTCCTTTACCTCGCGTACCGATACCAGCTCTTTTATGTCATCGGCAACCACTCTATTGACATGAAGGGCAGGGCTTACGCACGTGGCCTCCAGCAGTTGACTGTCGGTGTCTACCTCTCCGAGTTCTGTCTTATCGGCTTGTTTGCCATTGGATGTGCATCCAGCCCTGATTGTGCTGGACCACTTGTTCTCATGATCATCTTCACCGTCTTCACTGTCATCTACCATGTCATCCTGAAGATGACTTTGGGCCCTATCATCGAAGGCCTCGAGCTCATCCCAGGGACTGAAGGTGACAGCATGATGACCAAGGACCACTCGCTGGCGGAGACCG
Organism: Neodothiora populina; assembly: GCF_041146345.1. Lineage (NCBI taxonomy): Eukaryota > Fungi > Ascomycota > Dothideomycetes > Dothideales > Dothioraceae > Neodothiora > Neodothiora populina. The sequence goes on from NW_027191409.1 coordinate 1,805,469, forward strand.
AAGAGGGACGCCCTACCAAGGATACACTCTCGCCCACAGAAACCTCTGCCTCCACAGCGGACCCCGCTAAGAAGAGCATGTTCCAAAAGGGCAGAGGCTTCCTTCTCAAGTTCTTCTTCAGCAGTCCCTTGGCAAGAAAGTTCTTCTACCCGAAGCATGGACTTGCTGCTCACTTCGACAACCCTATCCGCCCTTACACGGAGGAGGAGGAGAGCGAAGCTTACCTGCCCCCAGCCATCACCAGTCGCATGCAGGTCGTCTGGATCGCCCGCGACCCTTACGGACTCAGCAAACAAGAGGTTGCTGGATGCGAAGAGTTCAACATCCCTGCTTCTGATGCTGAGGCATCGCTTACCGAGAAGGCCGCCGTTCATTGGGACCAAGAGAGACTCAGACACGCACCTATCTACGAGGAAGAGGTTCCTTACTAGGTCGTGTCTGCTCTGCGGAGAAGTTCGTGAACGTCGTCACCAGACTGCTGCGACTTCTAAAATCACACCTGGCGCCACCCGATCTAATGAATCGAGTTTAATCTGTGTCAGCCACGCAACAAGGCGAAACATGGCACGAACACACAAGTAGGAGAGTGACGATAAGTCCATATACGCCGTTCAGATGGTATGGCGGACACTTTCTTTCCGGAGGAGTTCGAGGCGGGAACTCGTTTTATGGACGTATTGCTCGATACCCCTTTCCGATTTTGCGTTTCACATCATTTTATAACAGTAACGACGATTCTTTAATAGTAAATGAACATGACTTTCTCTTATATGATACTGCCGCTCAATTTTTTTGTGCTATGGACTGAGTATAGCATTGATTCTTGTCATGCGCGGAGCAACGACATTGGCAACCGAGATCTTTCGGAAAGTTTTCATACCCAAGTAGCTGTGAAGCCCGGCTGATAGGCACAAGGTATGAGATGGCTAGCCACATGTCTCGAGAGTCCGTTGCTCGTCTATCTACGATGTCCTGTATGGTCTTGTAGAATCTAAAATAAACACCGCATTGAGTCATATTATACTTCCTCACACGTGCCAGAGAAAGATCGAATCGGGGAATCTTCAGCTCAAAAGATAGCATCAACAACCCTCTTGAACACCGACCTCTGCTTCAACGCGACATCGATCTTCTCCTCTTCCTCGTCGACGAAACTCCGGCGACCGGTGTCGAGGTCCATGTCTTTGGCGCTGACCCACATCTTCCACTGGCGCGTGTAGACTTTCCAGCCGAGCCAGAGCGCTATCGCCACGACGGCTGCTAGGTAGTTTTCGAAGAAGGAGGTTGCGTTCGGGCTGGAGCCTAGAGGCTATCAATTGTGAAGATGTGGTCGTTAGTATTCATGTATCCTTTTTCACGTTTTCGAGGGTAGGGAAGCAATGCAATGCATCATCTCGGACTTACCCAAACGGAAATATAAAACTCGGCGATCAAGCACAGCATGACGAGAAGGAATCCGCACCAGCTGCCCCAAACGCCCAGAGGACTCCTCCAGGGGATCTCGTCGAGCGAACGACCCTGCGCCTTCCAGCCCGCGCGGAACCGTATGTGCGAAAAGCAGATGCTGCCCCAGCAGAAGAGGCCGGCGAGACCGGAGATGGACAGTAGCCAGGTGAAGAAAGTGGTTCCGACGGATGCTTCGTTGATGAAGGCAAGTAGGCCAAAGCAAATCTGGATCACGATGGCCCAGACTGGACGGCCTTTGGAGTCAAGCCAGGTCAGGAATCTAGGAGCCATTTGCTTGTGGGCGAGGGCGTGGATTGTGCGAGTTGAGGCGAATGTACATGAGTTTGCGACTGAAATGACCGAGATGGTAATGACGACGTTGAAGATAGAGGGTAATGCGGGGATGTTGGCGAGTCGAATAGCCAGCACAAAGGGGGAGTCTTTCGTGTTCGATGTAGCTGAGTTGAGGAGCTGATCGCTGTCGTACGGGACGATGAGACCGATCAAGAACAATGTCACAACGTAGAAGCCGCAGATACGCCAAAAGACCTGCTTTGAGGCTCTAGGAAGTGTCACGCGAGGGTTCGCGGCTTCAGCGGCCGCAAGTCCAACTATTGAATCATGTCAGTAGTGTGGGTCGATTGGTCTCGATGAAGTCTAGATATACTCACCAAGCTCAGTTCCGCTGAACGCAAAGGCGGCGTTCGTGAATACAGACACAAATCCCTTGAAACCATTGTGAAATGCTCCTGGCTTGTGCCAATAATGGGCGCCAATATAGCCACGTTTATCGGTTGGAACACCACCGCAGTCGATGATGATGGCAAGGATTACAAAACCGATACATGCGACGATTTTAATAATGGCGAGTACGAATTCGACTGGGCCCAGCATTAGTCAGGATATGAACACTGCCTTCCAGAAGGCTCGGGGACGGACAATGAGGACTCACCTTCTCCGTAACCTCGCACTCCGAATACCTGGATGATGATCAGGACCACAAGGAAGACGGTGATCCAGATACCAATGTTCAGGTCTTCGCGCCAGAATCTGATGGTGAGGCCGGCAGCTGTGAGTTCGTACGGCAAGACGCAGAACCAACTCAGAGCGTACAGCCATCCCATCGAGAAACCCCTACACATTTCCATTATCAGATCCACATGCCAACTGTTTGGGTCACAGTAGGCGCTTACCAAGAAGGATCAATAAAGCGCAGAGAGTAGTCGAAGAAAGCACCATTGACGGGATACATGACAGCAAGCTCGCCTAGAGATTGCATGGTGAAGAGTAAGAGTAGACCGATCAGCATGAAACCAAGCAGCTATACAGGAACAAGCAGGTGACTCAGTTAGCATGGTGGTCCTGACGTGGGCAGACTCATGATATCACCAACCAGACTTCCAGGTCCACCGGTGCTCAACGAGCCTCCAGATGAGACGAAGAGACCAGCACCGATGGAGCCTCCAATAGCAATCATCTGCATGTGGCGAGATTTCAGCTCGCGATGAAGCACTTGGTCATCATCGACAGACGTGGTGACCCCAGCTTCATAGTCCGTCTTCCCATACTCTGGCGCTCCACTTAGATCATGGCCTTTCTCGGAGAGCGGAGCTTCAGTTATTGGATTGACCATGGCGAATTGTGGCGCCAGACACCTACAGATCCAGAAGATGAAGCTGCGCTAGGCTTGGCTCAGAGATTATAGGATTGAACAACTTCAGAAATCAAAACCGAAAGAAACAACTGATAGCAGAGCTGGGTCGAGATGCGGACAGAGTAATACTTATCTGTGTGCTCCATACATTTACCATCGTGGTTCTTGCGAACGGACCTGATCTACGTCAATTAAAACGGACGCCCTCCACAGGCTAGGCCGGATAGGATCTTGCCTTGCCAGATAAGACCGACACAAGAGGTGGAGTTCGATGATCTGAACTCCAGACTTGTGCCAAACATGCCTTTGTGGAGCGATATTAAGCTCATCTCCCGACACGCTTGATTGCATAGTCGCGTGGTTGCGGGTCGTATTCACAGTCGAGTAATCGACGTGCCCTGATCTGTGAGCCGCGTTCAAGCGGCATTGATCGTGTCTGCCATGATAGCCAACCAATATTGGAAGGTAAGTTATGGAGAATCTTGCTCGCTGGCGACTCAGAGTAGCTGTTCCAACGATTGACCCAGGTCCTGACGCACGCGGGCACAACAGTCCATCCCATCTCCATGGTCGTAGGAATGATGCGGCTCATTGCAAACAGCATAGATCAGTCCAGTAACATCACTTGGCCTTACTCCCTACTCGGCTTATCGAGCCGGCGGATGAGTCGTAAGCTAGTGACCGTAAGTCAGCCGCCAGAATGATAAGAAAAGCACCCAGGAATGGCGAATTGCGACTTGGCCAGAAATTGACAACATTCGCCTCAAAACGCCACAACGAACCGTCGACACGAGCAGGAGTCGCATTGGGTTTCTTGAATGGCCGCGCGGCTCTCCATTGGGTACACCGTTGATGAAGGATTCACGTTCGCATGGTTTTACGCTGTCGCTCATACGCGTACAACATGTGCAGCGGCAGATGTCTTATCTCTGGCTGAAGGGGGCGAAGTGTGAAGAATGGCAGGTTGAAGCGCGTGGGGTTGGTTAGTCGAGGCAGGTGCAGCAATCTGTAGCTAAGAAATTCTTAATCTCTCCAAGCTTTGATGCCAATTTTACGGCCCGCCTGACTGGGTTCCTTCATTCATGCAGCTTATTTATTTTCATACCTTCTTAATGTGGGAGACCTTTATCAGTCGGCTGAACCTGATTCGTCAAATCACAGGCCGTGATCAATCCTCCAGGCAATGACGCTGCTCTCAGAGCCTTTGACATGTTGTTTGATCCTGTCCGAGGCACCTTGGTACCAGGTATATTCATGCAAAAAATGACCGCTCCTCCGGGAAGTAAGACGACCACGGCTTGCAATAGTCAGAGGGAGTCCGTGGATCATAGATCATTCATCAAAGGCAACAACATATTACTCATGCACAGCGACAGTCACAAGCTAGCTAGTCAACCCCATTAGAAAGAAGAAAATGATTTATAAAAATCTGGCAGACTCGGGAAAAGAGGACAAGAAAAGAGGTGCTTCTTCTTCCTTTCCCCCAGTCCGAAGTCTCGGGCCAGCCTTGACACTACTATCAGAGAAACAAAGGAAAGAAAAAAAGTAAACCACCCTCAAGTCACGCCCTCCTTTTGACCAGAAAAGTATGTTTCCCGAGCAACTGCTTCGACTCCTTCCACTCATTGCTTCAGTGGTGTTTCTTCAAGAAGCACCGTGAAATCTAGAATCTTAGATCAAGAGCGACGAGACCATGATGGCGACAATGGCACAGACAGCCTTGTTAACAAACTCCATGCCTACAGCAGATGCAGAAGACATTATAGGGCTAGTCGCCGCAGTGGAGGCAGCACCAGTCTTATCAGCTTCGACAGTAGTGCCTGCAGAGCGCGAGGCAGACAAGGTAGGAGTGGCGACAGAGAGGTGAGAAGTGCGAGTAGAGTTGCCCCAGTGGCTGTGAGCCAACATGGAAGAACCGCTGACCAAGCCACTAGGGTAGGCAGATCCAGTGGCCTGGTGGAAACCAGCGCTGGGCGCAGCAGACATAGGAACACCGGTGCCGTATTGACCACGGTAAGCAGCCTTAGACAAGGGAGTGGATGTGGATCTGTTATTGGAAAAGCATAGAGTAAGCCTCCATTCCATTTCTGTTTCTTCTTGATACAACAACAAATATTATTCAGTAAAATCGCAGGGCTTTCCTCATCCGCTGTCCACGAACCTCGACGACCCACAGAACAAAAACGACATACAGTCCGTTCCCCCTCTTTTGGTGAACCGGAAAATTTCTACAAGAAGAAGAGCGAAACGACGAACACTGCGATAGAGAGGGCGCCGGTGGACACACTGGCCATGGAGCTGGCGCCTGACTGTTGGCCGCCAGAGCTGGTCGAGTTGGAGCCGGAGCCGGAGCTGGAGCTGTCGGAGTCGGAGTCGGAAGAGCTGCTGTTAGAGCTGCCGGAGCCGGACTTGTCGGCGGGGCTGTAAGAGGGCTGAGGCTGCGACTTGCCGTTCGACTTGTAGTTCTTGTACAGACCGGGCAAGTTGCTGTCAGTGTCTTCGAGGATGACAAGGCTGAGACCGGTAGCCTCGGAGCTAGGCGAGTGGACAGTTGCGGGCATGGTGGTTGCGGTGACAGAGACGAGAGATCCGGGATTCTTGGAGGAGATACCCTTGGAGACGAGGTCATCACCACCCTTGGGGCGCTCGGGGAGGTCCCAGTTGTTGATGAAAGCGCTCTCGGTGATGAGGGCAGGCTTGCACTGGCTGGCGGCCTGGGCCTCGGCGGTCTTGTTGACCTTGGTTAAGCTGGCGGTATCGATCTTGGCGAATTGCTTCTCAAGGTTGACGTAGTCGGGAAGCAGGGTGACTTCATCAGTGCTGTTGATGCCGACGAGACCATAGTTCTCGGCCTCCTCGCTGTACTCGTAAACGAGGCCACCGGAGAGGACGGTCATCTGGGGACCGTACATGACAGGGACGTTGGTGAAAGTGCGGGGCTCGATGTTGTTGCAACCGTACTCGGAGAAGAAAACGGGGATGTTGGTACCCTCGAACATCTCAACGAGCTTGTCGTAACCGGAGTCGGTGAAGGAAGAGTCACCGCACCATTCGTAGTCGTTCAAACCGAAGAAGTCAATCTTGGAGTTGGTCGAGTTCTCCAACTCGCAGCCGAGGTAGTTCCAGGTGTCTGTGAGCATGGTGGCGACATCGGCAGCAGAGTAACCAACACCGACGGAACGGGCAATGTTGTTGGCAATGTACTCCTTCATGTCACGGACAACAGCACGGATGTAGGCAGGAGCCTTGCCGTCACTGTCCTCGTTGATGATCTCGTTACCAGCGAAGAAGCCGAGGGTGTTGGGGTAAGGTGCGAAGGCCTCGATGACACCGAAGATGTGGGTAAGGTAGTCGGTGGTGTAGGTGGTCCATGGCTTCGAGCGGTCCATGTAGGTGCCGTAGAGACCACTGTTGACATCAAGAAGCATGTAGATACCCGCAGCGTTGAAAATGGAAGCACATTCGTCGTGGTTGATGTCAGGTGCCAAGTTATAAACACGGATCACGTTGGCTCCGAGACGTTGCAAGATAATGGCATCGCGCAAGCACGCATCCTTGTCGCTCAGAGGGTCAGACTTGCCATCGAAGCCAGCGGAACCTCCAGGTTGGTAACTAAGGTAAAATGCATCAGAGATTTATCTCCATGGTTGTATCTTGGACCAAAAATTATACTTACTCTACACCAATCATGGAAAATTTGTCTCCAGAGGAGCTTGTGACAAAGTTGGATCCGGTCACCTTAAGGGGCTGGACAGCGGAACCGAGAGAAGCGAAGAGAGCAGTCGCTGCCAGAGCGACAGACTTGACCGAGACCTATGTGATGGAGATAAGTATAAGGGAAAATATGTCTTGGCCACTGGATGCAGGGTGCTGGAATCCTTACGGGCGACATTTTGCCTTGTGTTCGGTTTCGTCAAACAAAAGCTGGAAATTCGATAGAAATCGTTTTCGTCCAAACTTCAGATGTACCAAAGAGTGTGTTGTTGTGGGGGGTTTGTTTTTTCGTGTAAATTGACTATGTAAAAGAGTGAATAGTCGTTTACTAGGAAAGAGTACAAGACTGAGGCCGGATAGGCAGTGAGTGGTATGAAGACGAAAAGAAAAAGACTAGTACGCGACGTTCCTACAAGAATGTTTTCAAAGGTCGACAGAGGTCGACAAAAGGGGATGTGAAACGCCATCAATGATTCAGTGTGGAATTTTGATATTCATGTGCCTGATGATGTTGCAGTCGTCGCGGACCAAGCGTTGGTCACGGCGATATCGATCCCATACACTTGTGGAGACGGCGCGACGTCTGAACGCCAAGATGTGTTAACTCGCAGGAGGATTTGTGGGCAAACCCTAAACGTGCAGATAAGTTGAAACAGTGAGAGGTCCACACCTTAATTTAACTCGAAGGGATACGGTGCAATCGATAGACAATCGAGACAATCTACATGATGTCGTCGTAATACGCAGGACTTTCCCCTGCTCTGTTGCTTAGTGCCAGTATACGAGGTACATACGCCGACGGTCATCTATCCAAACATCACGAACTTCTCCTTCCCATCGGTTCGAAGGGAAACAACGCTGCCACAGCCGCCATGAGGATGTAGAGTGCAGCGCATATGTAGATTGGGATCGATGTTGCTGTGTCCGCGTACCTGCAAGCAAAGACTCGTTAGTATGGCAAAACGCACAACAATAATAGAAACAACGGAGCGTGGAGATGAGGGTGTAATGTAGTAGCCAATCTTTGAGAGTGCAATGAATCTTCGAAACTGTGATGCAGAGGACAACAAGTGGTAGCAATGCCTGTAGTAACGCCGAAAGGAGATGCACAAGCGCTGTTTCGTGGGCGGTTGGGTCGTGCATTGATAGCCCGAGGGTTATGAATGCACAATGCAGTGTTCGAGGCGCAGTCGAAGGAAGCATTCAACGAAATCTCAACATACGTAGCGATGACTGCGCTCATGATTCCCATAATACGATTAAGGCCGATAGCAATACCATTGCCGGTGCCACGATGCGCGGACGGCAGAACCTCTGGGCTATAGGCGTATAATGTTCCGTAATATATGTTCTTGTATCGCAAAGTTAGTCAATCGGCATCAATAGAAGCGCACATTTTCCGCCTTTCAAGGGGCAGAGATGCGAACACATGGCAAAGCTGTGATAACAACAGAAAGATGTTTCGATGTTGTCAGTGATGGAACCTTTATGGCGGCATTCATGGATGTGAGATAAGAACAAGCTCCCGAGTCAGTGAACTTGTCAGAGCCAAGGCGGCTTTCCCGTTACCGATTGCGAAAGGGGAAGTTGCGTCACAAGTTGGATGACTCGTCGAGTTTCTTGGGCGGCACTTCCTTGTCCACCCAGGATAAGGTAGACAGCAACACGGTCCAGAAATTAGATATTGGAGATTTTATCAAGGCTTACCAGACAGAAAGAGATGCAGCAAGTAAAGGCCACATTCTGTACCGCGTTGCGGACTTGAGTGTATGCAAAGAAGAATGCCATTGTGATGAGAGCACCGGTGATCTGGACATATTTATTAGCGTCGTCGTATATCTGCCCCATATTCCTTTCACGACTTACCATCGTTCCTTTCCTCCCCCAGAAAAAACGGCTCTTGCACATGAATCCAGCCAAGATGGGACTCGGTATCGAGCTGATATTCGCAAGACAGAAGTTTCGCCATGTTATGTAGGGCGAGTCTTGTCCAAAATCTGCGCCACGAGTGGCCAAGTATGTCGGCAGAAAGACATTGTACAGTGGATAAGCGAGACCAATGAGAAGCCATGAGAACCAAATCAGAGCAGTAGACAGTCCCAGTCGTTTTGTCGCAAAAAGGCCTTTCAGATGAACCCCAACCTCTCTGAATGAGAAGCGAGATTTGGCATGCTCAGTGCCTCCCAGCCCTGTAACACCACAGGCTTCCATTCGTTCCAGAGTAAGGCTGCATGGACGGTTATATTTGTTGGCGATGAATTGTAGTGTCTCCACAACCTCTGCATCCTTGCCCTCCGCGACAAGAAACTTGGGCGTTTCTCTTAGCCTGATGACCGTAATGCGTAGAATTGACATGACGAACACAAGGGCGCCGTTCGCATACCACACGTATCGCCAACCTTTGTTGTTGCCATACGTGCAAGTCTCGGCATCCGAACAAGAGAAATTAGGGAGGAAAGCCCAGGCGAAGAGGCCAGCAACGAGCTGGCCGAGTCCCCACCAAGCAGCCATAAGGGTGACGAGCCATTGCTCCTTGCTGGGGATATATTCGAGGAAGACCGCAGTGTCCAAGACCAAATTGCCTCCGGCGCCAAAAGAAGCTAGACAAGCAAAAAGACCTAGAACGATCCAGTTCGGTGAAGCACCAGCGACAATACAGAAGACTGATGATATCAACAACGATACGTTGAACGCGAATTTGCGTCCTACGACATCTGCAGATAAACCCCAGAAGAGGGCGCCGACGAGCATGCCAACGTACACAGCGATCGTCAGACCTAGAGATAGAGCTTTAGCTTGACGCAGAACTTGCTTGGCCATGGCTGACTGCATACCATTGGTGTAGGATGGCTGAAATTCGAGCACAGCCTGACCTGCGATGACCGATTGGATGAGTAAGATCTGCGAGTCCACGGCATATCTGTGTTGCATGTTAGTATGAACATCGCCGCCCCCAGTATTGTGCAACGATATTGTATCTCAGCTTGGTCGCGTAGTTCCATACTATCCTGTCTGGTCTAATGCGCAGCTAGACAGTGGTATGGAGTTCTATGAGCTTACCCGAATCCATTCAACACGAAGAGCTTCCATTGATATCTGGTCATGCCGATTTCATCGATGGTATCATTGACAAGTCGCATCTTGGCGTCGAGTACAGGATCAACATGCTCGATAGCGAGGACATCGCCTCTGTCGATGGAAACACTGTCGGGCTGTCGCTCAACATCAGATTTGGTCGAAATAATTTCCTCATTCTTAGGGTCATCACATGATATCGTCGCCATGATCACAGAAAAAGAGGTGGATAATGCGACAAAACTTCAGTGATTCAAGATTAATCCATGATACAACGCGGTTGGTTTAGTACGGAACGGAACTTATGTATGCAGGCTGTGAGCTAATGCCAATCAAGGACAAAGAGGTGTATAAAAACCTAAGGTATGGCGTGCTATGATAAGGCATGATTTATACCGTGCGGAGTTTCCATTTCCAAGGACTCGGCATCGAAGTTCTGGAGTATAAGTGGCATACCAAGACATGCGCATAACGACCTTATCGACCAATAGTTGTGCTGCTCGAGGAAGACAGATGCAGATATGATAGAGCTCGAAGTTGTTTTACAAGATTACTCGCAGACTGTTGATTGGACTGTCCGCTCAGTGCGCACGATATGGCTAAGGCAATGCGACATGTGAGTTGGAGACCTGCTGTGTGAGCAGGATCCTCATATCATCTCATGTCCACTGATACCACCCGTGCAGCGAACGTACATACTGTACCTATGTTGTGGTATGCTGATAGCACGCAATCGCTACGATAGTTTTGAAATACAGATCGCCTAGGCTCGAAAAAGGATAAGTAGGGTGGGGCTGTGCCAGATGAGGCTGCCCGGTATATATTATTCGAGCGCAGTACGTATGTTTCAGCATGACTTCACAAGGGGTGAGGCAGCCAGTTTGTAGCATCTACCTTATCCGAGTAACACGATCGCGCACATATAGTACTTGAGAACATAAATGATCTCTTACGATTTGCTCTTGGCTTAGGAATGTTTACTGAGCTATCTGATGGCGCGAGACTCACATTCTCATGTGCTACAATTTTGTGACAAGGTTGAAGATGGACAACCATTGATCAGTCCAAAGGATTGCAACTTCCTGGAGATGACCATTTACAATTTCTACATCAGGAGTCTAGTCCTGCCGATACAGACACCAGGGTGATACAAACGCATGCGGTCCCTATAGCACGATATCTCAGGGTCCGGATCGCCTTACACGATGATCTGGGCTATTTGCAAGTAGATAAGAAGTCCAATACACAATCCCTTGGATATGACCAGGGTCGCCCTCTGTTCATGCGTATCGACCGAACGTGTGGGTGAATACGGGAACGTCATTAGATGATAGACGTCTTGGCTAAGGTACCTTAGGCTAGCTGCGAGCTAGCCTAAAGTGGCCAAGAGGCGGGATTATGCAAACAATATGATGCACAAAACACATTATGCTGCATCTCTCGTGCTCACTCGTATTCTGTCTAAGGTACCTTGTTTACCTCACACCGAAGGCAGGTTCGAGCATGTACAGCTGCGCCATAGCGGAGACACGGTCGCACCAATGCCATCGTCTGAAAAGGTCTCTGCAGATCTGGACTACTACGATCTAGGCTCATTTACCAGAAGAGTCAGCACATCAAATGTTGACGCGCAAACATGGTTTGATCGCGGTCTCACTTGGAGCTATGCCTTCAATCATGAAGAGGCCAGCGAGTGCTTTCAAAATGCTATCGCCCATGATCCCAATTGCGCGCTGGCTTATTGGGGTTTGGCCTATTCGCTCGGCCCTAATTATAACAAGCCATGGGAGTTCTTTGACGAGTCTGATCTGGCTGCTACAGTAAGTCGTACTCACCAGGCGGTTGAGCTGGCAAAGGCAAATGCAATCCATGCTTCGCCTGTCGAGCGTGCACTAATCGACGCGTTACACTATCGCTATGCACAAGATCAAGCACCATCTGACTGCTCCATATGGAGTCGTCAATATGCAAATGCGATGCAGACTGTATCCGAAAAGTTCCCGTCAGACTTGGATGTGGCAGCGCTATATGCTGATGCATTGATGAACTTGACTCCTTGGCAATTATGGCATCTTTCTACAGGCGAACCCGCCTCGAATGCTCGCACTCTTGAAGTCAAAGCCATTCTCGATACGGCTTTGTCTCAAAAAGATGGTCTTACTCACCCGGGCCTCTTGCATCTCTACATCCACCTCATGGAGATGTCCCCTTACCCGGAGGCTGCTCTACCCATAGCGGATCATCTGCGCAGTCTTGTACCAGATGCAGGACATCTCAATCACATGCCATCTCATCTTGACGTCTTATGCGGGGACTACACAAGAGCCATTGCCTCTAACTCGGATGCTATCCGCGTCGATGAGAATTTTTTGGCCAGAGCAGGACCTCTGAAATTCTACACATTGTATCGCTCGCATGATTACCACTTTCTCATTTATGCAGCCATGTTTGCAGGCCAGTCTCGAATTGCGCTGGAGACTGTCGATCGCTTGGAATCTTCCATTCCAGAAGCTCTGCTTCGTGTTCAGTCTCCACCAATGGCCGACTGGCTGGAGGGCTTTCTCACTGCGCGTGTGCACGTCCTCATTCGATTCGGTCGCTGGCACGAAATAATGAACCTGACGCTCCCTTGCGATAACACTCTATACTGTGTCACGACGGCTACTATACACTATGCAAAGGGTATCGCCTCGGCCGCGACTGGGGATCTCGAAGAAGCGGACAAACAGTGTAAACTGTTCCAAGGAGCAATGCAACGTGTTGCACCGAGTCGTACGCTGTTCAATAACAAGTGCATAGATGTACTGGGCGTCGCTCGAGCCATGCTAAGTGGTGAACTCGAATATCGTCGTGGAAGGTTCGAGCTAGCTTTTGACCACCTACGAAGCGCGATCACACTCGATGATGCCCTCCCATATGATGAGCCATGGGGGTGGATGCAGCCCACTCGACATGCATATGGTGCACTACTGCTGGAACAAGGTCACATCGAACAAGCTGCAGTTGTTTACAGCGCCGACCTGGGAATAGACGACACGTTGCCACGTGCTCTTCGCCATCCGAACAATGTCTGGGCGCTACATGGTTACCATGAATGCCTCACGAAGCTTGGTCGCGTATCTGAAGCTCAATCGATCGTACCTAAGTTAGCCTTGGCCTTAGAGCTTGCCGATGTCCCTGTCAAAAGCTCTTGTTTCTGTAGAAGAGGTGACATACAGAATTTCGGCATGCAGCTCAGCTAGCAAGACCGAAGTGAGGACCACGAGCGCGATTGCGGACCTGCGCTCCCAAGTAGCTCAGGTTGATACAGTCTTGTAGAATCTACCACCAGAGTGGCAACGGGCTCTTGTGGTGGAACCGGACGATGCACCGACGACTCCAGACGCGGTAGTCGTTCTTGTATCTGCAGGCTAGGTTGATTCTGATTCGCACGTAGAAGATGAATAGACTGTCTCACAAAGTGGCAGGATGATGGAGCTTGCCTCCTGGTACAGACTGAGCAAGGCTGTTGCCCGTCACGTTTCTATTTCCGGGCTCAACATTCCGTGCATGCGCGTAGTTCACAACTTCTCGTGATTTTGCTCTGTTCCATTGCGATTGAGCATCTACCTTGTACCTTTTAATACATGCCTTAGGTACCTGACAGATCTTGTCTGTAAGAGCTAAATTAGAAGGATGTGAGCGTCATGACACTTGCCAAGGACGGGGGACGGGGGGGGGGGGCAGGAAGGATCCCTAAACCTTGTCATTCTTCTCGACCGACTCGTCCGCTAACTCCGAATGTTTCACATGTGACCGGCGTAAACACGACCCATTGAGCATGATAGAGGGCCGATGATGTCAATGACTCTGGTCAAACAGGAAAATACAGGCTGAATAAATGCCATCACTATGGATGTACTTCTCAATTCAAGGGACCATGGTCATCATAATCCACGTATAGCACAAGTGTCTCAAAATAACATCTAGGAACCTCACAGATCGAGTTGTGTAGTCTTCTTCCGCCGCAAGCTCCGAAAAGAGTTGTAGACCCGAGATCAAGCCAAGATGCCCGTCCTCGTCCTTTCCTGAGGCCATTTGCCGATCGTATATTGTGAATTGCACATGTTCTCCAACTCCCAGGTTTCTGTAGAAAGATTAATAAGAGTCGAAAGTGCGACATAGTCAGAGCACTGGGCAGAATAACTTACCTGCACCAAGAACTCCGCGCTCTTGCTCCAGATCTTCCCAGTCGCCGGCTGCGCCAGCTATAAAGCATGCAGCCATGAAATGGTCATCGGTTCCCTAGCGATGTTAGAGTTTGGTAGATCAGAGAGCAGCAGTCTTGACTAGAACATACGTGTGCGTGGCGATAGTCAGGATGCTTCATCAGTCTAGTGATCGATCTTCGTAGAGCAGGCCCCCTTTGTTGCGTGAAACAGTCTTCTATGCTTTGTCTGAATTCCAGCATTGGCTTCTCGGGTGCGCGGAGTTGGGCGAAGTTATCGCGATAGAGAACCATGGGCTCCCAACGATTCCTGTACAAATTGTGAACGGCACCGCCGGTACCTATCATGAGATAGCCCTCGTTACGCAGAGGTCGCAGAGTCGAGCCAATTTTCATGTGCACATGGGGATCGTAGTAAGCGTTCATGCTGACGATAGTCGTGGGAGGGCAGCCATTGGGAAACATTCGAATGAGGATGAGGAATGTGTCGTGGATCCAATCGAATTTGTCATTTAGTCCTACTGCCGTCAGCCATACCAGTCAACTCGCTGGTTCTTCACTTAATCTTACTTGCATTGAACCCGGCGTCTTGAAGCATCTTGACAACCTTGCCAGAAGTGGGCAGGTCGGGGTTGAGCTGGTAATGCACATATTTTGACGGGTGAACATATCCCACGGGACTCTTCTCGGGCTTCGGGTTAGCAGAAACGTCGATAGCATCCCCTGATGCATCCCAGTGAGCGCCCTAGATATTGTTAATGTATAGCAGATCCAGAACAGAACATGGAAAATTACCATCATCACCACGCCTTTGATCCCGTTCGCCAGTGCTTCGTCGCCACATTGCTTCCAATACGCCGCACTGGAAGAGTCTTCGCCGAGCATCATGGTCGAGCCATGACTGAAGAAATGTACAGGAGTCGGTGCTACTTTGATTGTGAGATCGTTATAACAGTCTTTGCAGCCTGCGGAACTCACCCATGGCGTGCGATGTTTGGAACTGATGTCAATGTCTAATCTTGCTGCAAGATACAAGTGCCAAATGCTCCAGCTAAGCAGATGTAAAGTGAACAGTGAATTGTTTATTATTACGGACCTCCTAAGCACATGCTCTCCTTGCGACTACTCCAATTCCAGTAATGCCAGAATTGTGAGTGCATCGGGAAGTGTGCCCACCTTCCCGACATTTATACTTCGCCCCGGCCGCCACAAAGTGGGGGCAGCTGCGGGGTAGAAGCTAACGAGCTTCGCGGCCGTTCCACATTTACATTCCAGTCACTTGAACGAGTCGGAACGTCAACCCCCACAGCGCTTCTCTCCTCCACACATGTCGACAAGAGCAGGACAGGTTTGCCGACAACGACTCGATTCCGTAGCTGCACTCAGGCGGCCTTTTGTTAGTGGGCGATGAGTGCTTACGATACAACATCGACTTTGGGGAAGCGCAGCCATGAACAGGCGGATCTCTCTACCCCTGCCACAGATAGGCTGTTCCAATGCAGCGAGTGTGGCAAAAGCTATTCTCGTGTTGACCATCTAGCCAGGTATGTTTCTATTGGTTACAAGAATTGGCCCCTGCATTCTCACAAGTCGACAGGCATGTCCGGCTCCATACCAAGGTACAGA
Organism: Neodothiora populina; assembly: GCF_041146345.1. Classification (NCBI taxonomy): domain Eukaryota; kingdom Fungi; phylum Ascomycota; class Dothideomycetes; order Dothideales; family Dothioraceae; genus Neodothiora; species Neodothiora populina. Next base: position 1,821,191 of record NW_027191409.1, read on the forward strand.
CATATAAAAATCTTCTCAGGAAATGTCTCTCGGTAGGGACCTCAAATCTGACACTGATCAGGAGAAACCGTATTCTTGCGAGACCTGTGGGAAAGGGTTTGCCAGGGCGTAAGTATCATAGAGCGGTCCCCTTCCCCCCTGTCTCCATTTGAAAGGGCTCATAGTCATTCGTAGAGATCTTCTGAAGAGGCACGTGCTCGGTCATGACACTAGGGGTGACCATGAGCAAGCTCGAAAGAAACGAACGCCTGTTTCTACGCGTGTAGCCAAAGCATGTGAAGCATGCGCGGATCTGCATCTCCGGTGCGACGAGCACAAACCGTGCTCGAGATGTGAGAAGAAATCACTGAAGTGCATCTATGGCGGATCTCCCGTCCCAGGAAATGTGAAGGCTACTACTAACGACGGGATGAGTGTGGTCGAAACCCAAGATGGTCTACCTGACGCAGTTGTACAAGAGAATACTGCGCCCGCTCTGACCGAGATGAGTTCTCTCCCTCCGATTGCTATCAATACATATCCTGAGCAGCCTTACGACGTGCAAGACATGCACACTTCTGTCGACTCTGGCGGTGATGGCAATTTCAATTACGCTGCGCATACACCCTACCCCTTCATAGATGCAGGAGGCGCTGATAATCCATGCGAAGCGGACGTCAATTTAATGGCAAGCTATCTGCAAAGTATCATGGGTCGAGGAGATCCGGACATGACAGTGGCTCCAGGACAACTATCGGGGACCTGGACACCGAGGAATGTCTTCGACTTTGGTCAAGACACAAATTTAGAACTCAGCGATGTGGACCTTGGCTTCCTGAATATCTACAACCTCCAGAATCCATTCGCAGACTTCGTGCCAAGTCCAGATGCAACGCAATCTGTGCAAGGCTCGGCGGCCAGCAATCCGCCTTCAGCTCTTGCTGGCGAATCACTGCAACGCCGATCAACCTGGAGGTTCAGGCCTGTAGTGCAGGATAGCTCCGCCAGTGAACAGCAGAACCTGTCTCTTCCAACAGGAGAAGCGAACAAGAAGGTTCTGGTCGAACGCAGGATGACCGCCGAGCCCTTGTCGTACCACATGAGGGATCGGATACTTGCAATACTGATCTCCTCATGCCGTGGGTCAAGTGTTCCTAGATTTGTCCTCTGTTTTCCCTCTCTTGAGCTTCTTGATAGCCTTCTTCAGTTCTATCTTGCATCGAAGGTTGCCACTTTCAGTGGTCTTGTTCATCTCCCAACCTTAAGTCTACCAGATCTGCGTCCGGACTTGGTAGCGGCTATGATCGCTGCTGGAGCGACACTAACTCCAGATGCTTCCTTGCAAAAAATTGGCTTCGCTATACAAGAGGCTCTGCGGGTCGCAGTACCCGAGCTTGTGGAAGCAAACAATACCTTGATCGCAGATCTACAATGTCTGCAGTGTATGGTAATTTGTCTTGGAATAGGGTTGTGGAGTGGCAACTCACGCAAGATGGAACTATCCGAGAGCTTCTTGCAACCTTATCTGACAATGATCAGGCGTCGCGGCTGGTTCCTTCGCAGTGCGTATCCTGACATCACGCCTTTGTCTTCAGACGAAGGATCTCGTCTTGAGGAAAAATGGTCTGCCTGGGTCAGTCAAGAGTCCAGGAAACGCCTTGTATTCTCTTTCTATCTCCACGCTGTGAGGCAGTCGATATCTCTTTTCACCAATCCATTGATATCTTACGCAGAAATGGGACTTCCATTGCCAGCAGTCTCGGACCTTTGGCTGGCACCTTCTGCTTCGCAATGGAAGGTGAAGCTCCTATCCACTTCCGATGCCACACCTTCTCTTGTGGATGTGCTTCATGATGTCGACATCCTCGCAGATTCAGGCACTCGATTCAGCACTGTGCTATCAAGCGAACTAATCCTCGGCTCGGCTTGGGGGCTGGTCTGGGAGTATAGGCAGATATGCTCTGTCATGAGAGGCAAACACACTCAGTGGAGCACTTCCAGCTTAGTTTTGTCCTCGAGACTTACAGAACTCAGTAAGCTTTTGGAATGCATCCGGATCAGTGCTCCTACAGATCCGAAAACCACACTGTTTGTGGAGCTGCTCCTCATGCACCTTTATGTTCCGCTCGAAGAAGTACACCTGTTCGCTGGCGCCGAAGGCTATGAAGAAGCACGGAGAGTATTCCCACAGCTAGAAGACTGGGCGAAAACTTCGGCATCCCGCGAGGCTGTGTTTCATGCCGCTCAGCTTGTCTCAGCAGCTCGCAATATGGGTCAGGGTTGTCTACGCGACTTTTGGGCCATCGCGGTTTATCAGGCCGCTCTCACGATGTGGACATACGGCGTCATAACGAGCTCTGGAGACAGCGACCCGGATGGTAACGCCCGTAGCATCGCGACACCAACATCAGCACCGAAACGTGCGGATAGTATCGCTGTGTTGGATTCAAATGGCAGCAGTGGTAGTCAGCGATTCATTGCAATGAATCGTGGTCAAGGGGCAATAACTGGATATTCAAATAACGAAAGGAAGGGCATGGTCCTGTTGTCCGATCCATCGGCGATCATGAAGGCACTGGTCGAGCTCCTTGAAGCCAATCACAAGATGCAGCACTTGTTACCGCCGCTGGTAACTAATCTGGCATCATTAATGAACGGGCTACAGGTAGCCGTAGCTGATCAATAAGTAACACCGACATGAGAACAAAGTGGTATAAAGAGAAGCACCACTCCATCATGTCTATAAAAAGAATCCGACATCTCAGATGCTTGAAGCTCTCAAAATTGAGATCACTCCTGGTTTTGCCAAGATAGAAGCTACTGCCGAGTGATGTGTATTATCTCGGTATTTCAATCAACGTGTTATGTGTTGCAGATATATATCAAAGTCAATATCATCTCCCATATACCGCATCTCACAAAACAACCCTAAACACTCATGCATGAATTCTTCTACTTAACCCTACTACGCCTTGGGAGGCACGATGGGCAGAGTTACATAATTCGAAAACTTGTCTCCGAAATGGATGTGGTTCGTCCCCCGTAACTTGTCCGGCGATCTAGAAGGATGATTAGTCACAACATTTTCGTGTAGCTGATGATCTAGTATGACTCACCGATCGGTAGCATCATGGTGTCCGAAGATGCCCGAGCCTTGAGTGTCACCACTCGACACCTCGAATACGATCTTGCCGCCTTTCTCAACAACGACATTCGTGGGCCAGATCTCAATGTCTACAAGATAAATCTCGCCGGGCAACACGGGCAGAACATCAGTGCTGAGATATTCTCTCCAGGGAAGATAAGGCCTGTGCTTGTAATGCTCCGGGTTAGTCTTGCGCATGGATACACGCAGCCATCCCTTCACCAACGGAACGGGGTCTCCGGCAGTGCCTGTGTAGAAGACTTCTGTTCCGGCGGGCGAGATGTGGCGAAGTGTGACGAAAAGATCGATGTCTGTGGGCGTGGGTCCTGTTGTGTCCTGGGTCAAGGATACGTTGAGATGTGCAGTGACGTGTCCAGTGATCTCGGTTTCTTCTGTAAAGGCCGGAGTGGTGAACTGAATGAGTTCGGGCTTTTCCACAGTTCCAAGGGCGCGGTAGCCCAGTTTTGCTTTTCCGACAGGTGGTTCGGTGACCAGTTCATTTTTCGGGGTAAGGTAGTAGTTTTTGTACTGGGTGCGAGCGATCGGCCATTCACTCTCTGTGCGGCGCGGGTATTGCTTCTCGGCGTCGGCGTCGTTGAAGCCGACGTCGCCCTTTCGCAGTACCATATCTACCATAGGTAGCTTGCCCTTCTGAGACCAGCCAAGAGTGTCCTCGCCTTTGAGGAACGCATCCAGAAAGCTCTTCTGGACCTCGACCTCTTCGTCGTAGTAGAATGGCAGGTCATGACGCCCAGTGATACACCTGAGGTATTTGAACTCGGATCCAGCGTGTGTGAAACCTTCGATGTTGCCTCGGAGATGAAGTAGAATGCCTCCCCAGTTGGCAACGGAGAGTAAAGGCACCTTAATGTCTCCCATGTCGTACTCCTTCGAGGCATAGTATGCGTCATCTCTGAACCGATTCACGACGTTGTCCTGTGTCTGGTCCTGAAGGTTGGCTTTTCGCTCTTCCTCGGAGAGATCTCCTTCGATGGTATCAGGGCCCCAATTGCTCGCTGATCGGCCAGGACGGCCATACTGGTTTGTGATTACTTGGCGATTCCACCAGAACTTGATGAATTGGTTGGAAAGAATGCCGCCGTGACGACATCTGTCGCGGTAGTAGTCTGACATACCCTCCCAAGGGACCATGGCAGCCAAGCCTTTGGGGTTTCTCGCAGCCACTCGCCACTGAGAACCAGCATAGTAGCTGATACCAAGGAGTCCGACTTTCCCAGTCGACCAGGCTTGCTCGGCACACCACTCGACGACATCGAAGAAGGCTTCGGAAGTTCCACGGGACATGGTGTCGAGAACACCGGGTGACTGACCAAGGCCTCGTTCATCTGCACGCACAACTGCATAACCGTGCGAAGTCCAGAACTTTGGATCTGGGGTCTCCCACGCGGAATGCTCGCTCTTGTGCTTCGGGTTGACTTCCTCATAACTCTTTGGATGGAACAGCGAGTATGGGATATCCTTGCCGTAACTAAGAGTCGTCAGGACTATTGTAAATTATGCTCGTCTGTCTCTACTCACGGTCCATAGGTTACAAGCACAGGAACCTTGGTTGAATCCGATGTTTTCGGTCGATATACATTCACGCGGACAAGTCCTTCGCTTGATTTGAGTTGGACAGTAGCATTTTCCTCGTAGATATAAGGAAAACTGTCCTTGTCGACCTTGTGGAGGTCAAGCGTCTTGTTAGGCATGCTGGCTGTATGGGAGTACGATAGGTCTCGATTCTTTGGATCCAGTCAACAATCTTGCTCAGCGAGGATCCGTGGGGGTTTTGTTTAACATTCGGATCTATTTTACCCGGCTCTGACCACCTTTCCCACTTGCGGAGTTTGAGGTGATTGAGGTGATTATGCCTGGTCGGCCCACCATGGTGGAGTGCGGAGTCGCGGGGAGGCCCTCCACATCCCGAAGTCAACGACCCACATCGTTTTGGCCGTTGGCCGAGGACAACGCATGTGAATCATGATGGCAGTACGTCTGGTCCTACTTCTAGCTACATCTCTCACGTCTACCAGTTGGGACTTGACTGTTTCTGTAAACACTTTCTGAGAGGCGACTTGTTGAACCTGAACGCGAACCATTTCCAAACCCACCTCAACTACTCGTCATACCAAAATAGATCGCATAACCATGCCTTCACCACTCCCAAACTTTCAGCGACTGATCACTGGCCACAGCAAGGATGGAAAATCAATCCTTGTAGCAGATGAACAAGCGCCATGGGACGATAATGTCGAAGGAGGCAATGCCGCCTTCTCGTTGGCATACACAACTTCGTCTACCCCAGTCGATATGAATGCCGACAATGATTTGAGCAAGTACCGAGATTATCTGGTTAAACCACCAGGACTTGTTGAGAAAGGTGGGTCAGTCTTGAGATTCGTGGTATGTAATGAATTATATCCAGCAATGATAAGATGAATTGCTGATCGTCGACAAAGGACATGGCACCTGGTATCATATCACCCATGCACCGAACAGTATCCATCGACTATGGCATTGTTATACTCGGACGAGTCGAGCTTGTTCTTGATAGCGGGGAGACTAAAGTCATGGAACCCGGAGATGTATGCGTCCAACGTGGAACGATGCATGCTTGGAGGAATGCGTCACAAACCGAATGGGCCAGGATGATGTATGTCCTACAGCCTTCATTGCCTGTTGAGATCGAGGGAAAGCCTTTGGAGGAGGAACTGAGTCACATGAAAGGAGTCAGAAAGTCGTCGTAGTTCCAATATACAGCAGTACACATATGTAAGCATTTTGAGTTGGAAAGCATTTTCATAAAACTTTTAACCACATCTGCACCGTAGCATTTCATTCATGTCAAGTTTAGAGATTGTCAGGTACAATTCGGAATAGAAATTACTACAAGAGACCCAGTGCAACAAAGACTCACTCCATCCTCGCAACTAGTACTCTCCTCCTTTCTTCCATTGAAAAAAAGTATCGTTGAATTTCCCTCCGGTAGCTCTCCACATCCTATTGGCGGCCTGAAATATGTTAGACTGCTGTAGCAGCGAGTTGCAGGACGGGAGATGTAAGCATAGAACTCACCGATACGACTCGAATACCATTGAACATATTCCAAAGGAAAGCTCGCTCAATGTTGTTCTGATAGACGCTCCTGTATTGTACGTCCAGGTCGTAGTCTATAGGTCGGTGATCAGGAACGCGGCGATAGCCACTCTCCCACGTCTCAGGGTTGTTTCCTGTGCCTGTCGGTGCTGCACGAGGATTGAGATCGTGTGTAGCGTCTTCCACTTCAGCGCTGTGATGAATGTCGTAGTCTGCTAGTGTACGCGCGAACGCGTAGGTGGTCTGATTTTCGGTGACTGTTACAGACATGTTGAGGTTAATGGGTCGTGGAAATGGGTTTGATGGCAATACAAACAATCGAAGTTGTCGTTTGGAATACAAGAGTACGATGTGCTATAGGAGGATCAACCCCGAGACCACTTGAACAATACCAGTGATTACTATTCGCACCTCCCCACGCTGTGAACGTAAGCTGAGCATGTTTGAGCGGAACCCCACTTTCTCCTCCACCACTAGGAAAGTGTATTTTGGGGGATGGCACGGGATGTGGAGGATCTCCAAATCTCCCCAAATCGTCTCCTCGGACCTTGGTATCAATTGTGATATGGTGAGTGCCCTAGTGATAAACTTGTGTATTATTCTCGTTCGTGGCCGCTGATTGCAAACACCCGGGTTTCCTGCCAGCGACACATACGACGACGACATTAATGGCTGGACAACAGATTGAGAATATCCGAGCGGCAGCTGTCGATGGCCGAACACGCAATGTGATCTATCGTCGAAGTCAGCTTGGGAAACTCCAAGCAGCACTCTCGCAAGAAGCCGAGACCATGATATCTGCCATAGCACAAGATACAGGATGCACCATGCTAGAGAGTCGAGTCGAGTATTACTTGACCATGCTTCAAGTCAAAGACCGTTACCTTGAGCTTGATCCTGCTGGAGAACTCGTGATGGAATACTCCATCGCCGAAGGTAGAGATGCCTCAGAATCACGGGAGGGTGTTGGGATCGTCCTCATCTCCGCAGTTGTGGACCACAGTCCTTTTTTCTCGGTGGTCGCGCCGCTTAGCGCAGCGATTGCAGCTGGAAATTGTGTCATACTACAGGTGGGATGTCCATTTGGCAAGAATTGAATTTCACCGACTGACAGCCAATCAGGTTGAGAACACTGTTCGCAGCCTGCCGAATGCTTTGAGAAAAGCATTGCGAGTGCTGGACAATGACACTTTCGGCATCATTCAGCAGCCTTTGGCGGATGCAGACAAATCTGCAATAAGTCTCGAAGTGGTCCAAAGCAGTCAAGTCACATCGAATTCGAGAACGGATCAAATTGTATCTGGCCAGAATCGAAGAACAGTTGCCGTTGTCGACAGGACTGCGGATATGGAGAAGGCAGCAGAAGCTCTGCTATTTGCTCGCTTCGGCTACTGCGGACAATCTCCCTATGCGCCGGATATCGTACTGGTGAACGAGTTTATCAAAGAAGACTTCTTGCAGACACTAGTCAAGAAGTATTCTCACTTGGACCAAGATCCCATGCCGGGCTACCAAAAGTCGGAAAAATCTGGAAGCAAAGACACGAAGCTTGAAAAGTCCATTGCCGATTTGCAACGGAACGGCAACGTCAAGCTTGTCAACCAAGCTGCCAGAGGAGCTATCCTAGACATCAAAAACAGGTCAGCCGAGTGTTCCCTATCGTAAAGTATCAGTGCTAACCATCCGAGCAGAGGTTCTCAAACATTCTTGAAGAAGATTAGAGCACCCTGCATGGTCGTTCATGGTTTCAAAAGTCTCGATGACGCGATCGATGTCTTGAACAGGTCAGTTTTTCTCATCAGTCAGACATGGTGATAGCAATGACTAAACAAGCGATAGCGACGGCCAAGAGAATCTGGCTGCCTACCACTGGGGATCGGCAGGACAATGCAGATATCTGAGTCAATTCATTTCGGCTCGAGTCACGTTCGTGAACCACATACCCGCAGACCTTCTAGGTAAGTACGAGACACACCTCGAGTAACTGCTCAGCAACTGACTATGCATTCCGAAGTTGGTCCTGCATTCCCGGATAATGCCATGATAGATGCATCTGTCAGATTTCCAACGTCCCTGTTCTCAAAGCCAACGCCAGCTTTTGTCACGCAATCGACCAGGGCTACAGTAGTCGCCGATGCTCTAATGGCACCATCCACATCGGAGAGAAGATTGCTGCTGGAAAGATTGAGGGATGAGGCGATGAAAGAGCTGCCCGACTACAAGAGGAAGCAAAAGTCGCGTGCGGCATTTGGATTCTTCGAACAAGCCATGCTTATCAATCTGGGCCTTGTGCTTCTGTCGACAGTCACAGTGGTAAGCGGGGGTGTCTATGGGTTCAAACATGGATGGCTGCGACGATGAAGAAGAAGCTTGATCTGCAGCCTAGTGTAATCAATAAATTACAAAATACCATGTTCTATGTTCCATGTTCTATATTCGCTCAGCATTCGTTACACTATATTTTTCACCTAAATTTGAAATTATCAACCCAGTTTGATGATAAGAAAGTAATGGTAATCATATCGAGATGTTCTCTATAGAAAGACCTGCTGTAAAGAAGCACTGGTTACAATTTCGTATGAAGAATACTATGTAATCTACTCGATCCTCCTTGCGCTACTGACATCTCCGACCATTGGCACTTCCTTCACAGACGCTTCCAAAATCTCGTAAATTGGAACTTTGCTCCACTCATCCGCGATATGATGCAGTGTCGGCAAGGTCTCCCAGCTGCCTGGGGTACATCTGATGCTTGCAGACGTCGATAGCAGATCCTCAGATGTCTTATTTTGCGGTTTATCATTTTGTGCAGTATCGTCCGATCCGGCAGGCTTGGTGTTGGGTTTGTCGAATTCTGCAAACACGGCATACTCGGCATCAGCGACACCTGGCTGACCCACCGCAGGTACATATCGGTACATAAGAGTGCCCTTGTCAGTGTTGGCTTTCGGAGCTTTCGAATTTGCACTTCCATCATCTTGGTCCGCGTTACGTGTTCGAGGTTGTAGATCATTCAGTTCCAGCTCGACGAATGGACTTCCTCGCCAGCTTAATTTGACGGACCTCGATGTGTCGGAAGTCGAGATATCGATCGTGCACCAGAGCTTCGGAGCAGCAAGCTCTTCTCTTCCAGTGATAATCGGATCTGCCAGATCCTCGAACAAGATTGGTAAGAACGTGCCTGTGAGTACCTCGCCATCCTTCTTCTTGTATTGAACGCCATGTATATACAGACCGCAATGGTTATAGCCGCCGTCTCCAAGCCATACCATATTGCGTAGAGTACAGCAGGCGATGCTTGCTTCCGCAAAAGTGCCTGGTGAAATGAATGAGAATTGATCGGTTGGCAAAAGGTTCTGCAAGAATGTTCGCGAGGTCTTGAAACGTATCGACGTGACTGTCTGATTTTGAGCAGCATATGAGTGCTGGCTCAAGTCCCTGTTCAACGGCTGACGGGGACCTGGGGATGGACCAAATGAGATGGGTTGGCGATAACGAAGCGCAGTGCGTGTATTCAGATACTTCTTCAGTGCATGAGTTGAATGATCCCACTCGTCATGTCCGAAGTTGTAGTTGGTGAATGTCATAGCTGAGAAAAAGATTAGCACTTGTCGGTGAAAGTACAACATAAAATCAACTTACGATCATATGTCAGTCCCCGCTTGGCTAACTCCGCCGGACTCATACCGCTACGTCGGGTAGCTTCCTGGATGTGGTCGGCCCTTTCTTTACGACAACTCTCATAGAGTCTCAATCGTTCAGAAATGGCCTCCTTGGGGGTGCCCAGAGGAAGTAATGCAGCGAGTGACACGGCGTCCTCCATTGCTTGACCTCCACCCTGCGCTTGATGAGGCAGGAATGGATGGGCAGCATCACCCAACAAAGCCATGCGCCCAGTGACCCATGTGTCCAGGACATCCATGTCCAAGAGCGTCCATACTTTCAGCGATTCTTCAGGAGCCTTCTCCAACAAGGCCCGGACCTGAGGTGCAAAACAAGATCCGATCTCGAGCATTCGTGCCTTGTTGCCTGCTTGGTTCCAGCCTTCCTCAGGACTATTTGATCGTGATTCATGGCTCGGATGTATCAGGAGGAAGTTGATCAACGTGTTGTTGACACACGGGTATACTACTACGCGCCGATCATCGGCAAGGATCATGCATAGTAACCCTTCAGTTTCCACAAATTCCTTACACTGAGGATCCTTCATGATTTCCTCCTTTGGCACAAGAAATCTATACGCACTGTGGCCGGAGTCTCGCGGCCTGAATTTCTTACTCTCGGGAAGGTATTTACGACAGATAGACTGCCATATGAGTCAGAATGATGGTTAGTGATGGCTTGGGACGGAGGACTTACATGTACACCATCTGCTCCGAGGACCAAGTCTCCGCGAACCGTCTCGCCATCTGCAAGCGAGACCTCGGCCTTGGAGGGGTTTACAGACTCAACTCGACTGGCCAGTCGAAGTACTGCAGGCTTGCCTTTACCTCCTTTGCTCACGACCTCTTCGCGAAGCATAGTGTGCAGATGTGCTCTGTGTACCAGATGCCATGGCTGTCAAGGTGAGTCAGTCACGATCGCCGATCTTTGGTACATATACGTACATGTTGCCATATAGTGTTCATCGCCTTCAATGGTAATTGGAACGCCTTCTTTCCAGAACGACCATCGTACTGTGCGAGACCGCACATCTCATTGCCTCCTATCGTTTCGAGATAGAGACCCATTCTTCGCAAGAGCCCATTAGCATTTGGGGCCATATGGATAGCTGCTCCGGTCTCATTGCTGAATCGAGATGTCTCTAGAAGAGTGACATCATGTCCCTGTTGTCGCAATGCAAGCGCAGCAGTCAGTCCGCCGATACCAGCGCCGACAATTACAATGGACAGAGGGGCTTCTGCCTCTGCTGTGATCCCGTTTGTGTGTGGCATTTTGTTGTGCGAGTGCGAAATCTAGTCGATTGAGGGAAACAAAGGCGAAATGATTGGTTTTGTTCTTACGCTCGCTTTCGTCAACTGGATCTGTGGAATGTGGAGTAAGTGATGTAAACCGTTCTTAATGGCGCGGAACTCTAACACAGCGACAACTGGTGGGGGTGAGTGATTATGCGGGGGATTCCTCCACATCCCGGCTGTGGCATTGCCGCTGTAGCCGACATATGGTAGGCATTTTGGTCTTCATCAGACCTCGGGAACAAAGCGAACTTGAAATAGCATACTGTAGTAGTATGCTTTAGTCAATGCTCATAAAGACAGGTTTTTAAGTTCTTCTGCATAAAATCGATATCCTGAATATCAGTCATTTAGATATCGCCCAAGATGACGGCAAGTAACCAGGATTGGAGTGCCCATTTCGGAATACAGAACATACCCTTCGGTGTTGCAAGCTCGAGCAAACACAACACTCCACAGACTGTATCTCGCTATGGTAATAGCATTATATTTCTCGCCGAGTTGGGAGAGTCGTTCTTGGCGTCTGTTCAACTCCCACAAGATGTTTTCCTCGAGTCCACATTGAACAAGTTCGCTGCGCTGGGAGGCTCGGTGCAGCAAACAGTTCGTGGCGCACTCCAAGCAATGATTAAGGCAGATTCCATCCCACAACACAGTATCGAGGATGTAAGTATGGTTCAAATGCACCTTCCGGTATCTGTCGGCGATTTCACCGACTTCTCTTGCTCGGAGTACCACAACCTGAATGCAAGTCAGGCCGTCACGGGCAGACGAGGCTTACCACCAACGTGGGGCTTCATACCTCCCGGTGAGTCATTATCAAAACACATCGAATAGCACTTTTTTTTGATGCAATGAAGGCTACGCAGGAAGGTGCTCGAGCATTGCTGTATCTGGTAGTCCCGTCAGGCGACCGAAAGGTCAGTTTTGGGCAGATGCCGCCTCAGCGATGAAGGGAGAGAACCGCTCGATCCTTTACGGCCCGTGCAAGAAGATGGATTACGAAATGGAACTAGGAGTGATTGTAGGAAGACCGGTTCCTTATGGCGAGACGATGACAGCTCAGGAAGCGGAAAACCACATTTTTGGATATGTAATCCTCAATGATTGGAGTGGTGAGTCCTCCGTCATCACAGATGAACTGGTGATCGGAGCTAATTGAACCTCTAGCCCGGGATATCCAAACATTCGAGATGATTCCGCTCGGACCATTGAACTCCAAGAATTCAGGTACAACCATGTCACCATGGGTGATCAGTCCTGACGCGGTGGCACCATTTCGAGGTGTCAGTAAAACGCTGTTCCGTAATGTGGCACCCAATCTCGTGCAATCACATGACAAAGTCCTTGCTGTCGATATGAAAATCACCGTGACGCGTCCAATGCCAGAGAAAGAAGGTGAGGTGGTAAGAGACAACACGGCTGAGGTTATGAGTCGATGCAACAGTTCTGTGATGGCATGGTCTTTCGAACAACTGATTGCCTATCAATCAAGTGCCGGATGTGGTCTACGATCAGGCGATCTGCTTGGCATAGGAACAGTGAGCGAGGAGGAGGATGGAACACGAGGTTGCCTACTCGAGGATAACATTCCATCGTTAGGAAGAGCGAGAGGCTTCGTTCAAGATGGCGAGACCGTGGAACTCAGTGGCTATTGCGGAGAAGGGGTTGGATTTGGAGACTGCAGAGCTCAATTGTTACCAGCATCTGGCGATAATGTCTGGACCCCCATAAATCCGAGCAAATAGATACAGACACCAGCATTTGGATCGTTCAGCTTGACTCACTCCCAGTCTCTAGACGCAAGACAACACAGCAGGCATCATGGCATCGAGATTTCTCAGACGAAGTTCTGACTATACTACAATAATTCCACGGTGAGGTGCTCGGACAACGACGTGCATTAGAGAGCTTACGCTGCTACATATACCCTACTTTTACAGCACAACAAAACCCACTCCTGCACCAGTATGGTACATCTTTGCTTGCGTAAGTATGCCTTTGATGCCATGTCCTGGTTCGAAATATTACCCAGGTGCATTGCAGACCCATGTACCTGCTATTATTCCATATTCAGCATGCGACTTCGACGCAACTTGGCCCCAATCGATGACCACCTTGGTTGTACACATGTCGCTCCCTGTCGCCCCACAACCTTTGGGTAAAGGTATATCTAGAGTCGAATTGTGCCGTGCGACCCCGCTATATTACTCCATATGAGATTAAGCTCCAACGACATACTGTATAGTGTACTTGCCTCTCGGGTTGTGGGGGTGCATCTTGTGGGGTCAAGACCAGATGTCTGGGGGCCCCGCATTACAATCTGGAGAAGAATCCGGGGATGGAGAGGTTAGCCGGGGGAATGACCACGGCTACCCTTGTGTCGGCAACGACCTCAAATAGGTGCTCACATCTCGATCATGCCTCCATTCCCTGACTCTCATTTCATCAGCGTATCTGCGAAGAACCATGGGTGGCTACAGAACAGCGTTTGCACTGTCGAAGACAGAGGTGCGAGATGCCAGACCTTTGGGCACTGCTGTACTGATTGGTATCAACATCACGTCTCTGGCCATGATCAACCAGCTAATGTGTGAATAGACCATGAACTTGTGCGGACCACTACTGGGAACCATGAATATGTCGAGGACCATCTGCAACTGGTACCGTAAGTGACAGATGATATCGTATCTTTTCTTGTGACGATGGCTAATCCTTCTCTAGCGAACCCTCGCAAGATCCAGCAGATCCACTGAACTTTCCCATGTGGAGGAAACTTGCAATTCTCTCCTGCATGAGTCTGTATGCGTTCATAACAAACGTGTCCAGTGCCATCATCAGTAGTGCGTTGCCCGAGCTGGTCACGGCTTTTGCGACCTTTTCGAGGACGGGCCCTCCCACCGGGCTGGTGCCCTTCTCGTCCTTGACCCATCTTATCGCCGTCAACATTCTGATGCTGGGAGCTTCCAACATCTGGTGGGTCCCGCTCGGCAACACCTTTGGCCGTCGTCCGATCATCCTTGTGAGCATCCTCCTCTTGACAGGTTGCTCTGTATGGTGCGGGGCCGCACAGTCTTATCCCAGCCTTCTAGCGGCTAGGGTATTCCAAGGTGAGGAAAGCCATGTATCTATGCTTGTCTGACCACAGCTGACACATTACTCAGGCATTGGTGGCGGTGCAGCCGACACGCTCGCTGCTGATGTTGTTGGCCAGATCTTCTTCGTACATCAACGTGGCCGAGCTATGGCCATATATACCATGATGCTCGTATCCGGCTCCCTCATTGGAGGGTTGATCGGAGGATATGTCACAGCCAGCTTGAGCTGGCGCTGGACATGCTACATCCCTGCAATAATGAGTGGTTGCCTTTTCGTCTTGACCTTCTTCCTCGTCCCGGAGACTCTCTTCGATAGGACCAGTGCAATCGCAATTGCACATGAGCCCATCGCCGAGGAGGACGACGTCAATGAAAAGTCCAATACAAGCCGTATTGAGTCTGCTCCCCACCATGCTTTCCCACCATACACATTTGCCAGATCTCTCAAGCTCGGGACATATCGCCCTGGCCTTCTCAAGCGTCTCGTTACTCCCTACACGACTCTGTTGTTCCCAGGAACATGGATGGTCATGCTGCAGTATGGTGGTCTTGTCGGTCTTACAGTCACCGCAAGTACCATTGCTCCTGTCCTGCTAGCTCAGCCACCATATCTATGGGGTGCCAACGTGGGTCTCATCAACGCTGGAGGCCTTGTTGGAAGCATACTTGGAGCTGTCTATACATATCTAGCTGCTGACTGGTGGGTCAAACGTGTGGCAAAGAGAGACTCACATGGGTATGGTGAGCCAGAAGCTCGTGTCCCACTCATGTTCCCAGCTCTTGTGATAGCCTTTGCCGGAGCGCTTGCCTTCGGATTCTCAGCCCAAGCTCTTACACCAAAGGCATGGATTGGACTGGAGTTTGGATCTGGCATGATCGCATTTGGACTGATGCAAGTTCCATCTATCGGGTTCAACTACCTTATCGAGTGCTATGGTGGATGGGCGTCGGACTGCTGTAAGTCTATTCTATGTCAGCCAACTACCTGCAGAGTACTTGTACTGACTATAAACAGTCTTGATGGTTGTGACTTTCCGTGCTGTTATTGGTTTCGCGTGGACATTCTTCGTCGGTACCTGGACAGCCTCGGCTGGGTTTGCCCTTCCGTTCGGCATCTTTGCCCTTCTGATGGGCGTTTTTGCCTTGACCGCTGTACCAGTCTGGCTTTGTGGCAAACGTTTCCGAATCGCAGGCGAGAACCTCATACAGAAAGAATTCGCCGTGAGATGAGCGAGATGGACTGCGTAGCCGTTTGCAATGGTAGGCTCAAGCACGTATTCGCACAATTTGTAAACACATTCTTATGTTAATGCAAACCGACAATCTTTGTGGTGTTCAGACCTTTCTCTATTCGCTCTGAGATGACAACGCTGTGATCTTGATTCTATACCTAAGAATATCGCACCCCCAGTAATGAGCCTGATTTGTCAGCCTGTCCGTGTCATTATCTCCTTCTATTATTCGATACACGAATGTTGGGTTCAGAAAAGGTCGCTTTCCCTAGAGGCATATCCAAGGAATGCGACTAGCCCATGATGTTTTGTGAATTTTACAATCACTGGTTCGTGGTTGAAAAACAGCTGCCATGACCACTGGGGGCACCTGGCCTGTCGCTCCAAGGATCCATCTAGCACGGCCGAGCCCCACACATTTTATATGCATATCAGCATCCACAATGTATATTGCACCTCTGAATTCAGGGACCTCCGGACGGAGCGGCATGCTACGCTGATCGTCCTCAATGGCGCATTCTATATGCACAAGCAGATTACGATTTTCGTGCGACGATAAGCATGTTAGCCTGTCATCTTGCACGAGAGGCTCATACATGTCTGCGTGAATCCTGCGGAGGTCTTCAACCACTCACCAGTTCTACGCAGATTAGGACAAAATTGTCCTCAAGTAGCCCGTTAATCGCTATCGACACTGGATCGCTCCTGGAGCCCTTCAGAATCATCGCATGAGCACGAAGATAAAATGCCGTGCGAGGTCATCTTTAGGCAATGTGCCATTAGCATAAGACTATTGGCACTTTGATGAAGCTTGCATTCAACTGCCGGAATGAGTCTAACAACTAAGGAGATTACATGCGTACGGATCGCTTCCGCATCAGAAGCAAGAAGCATATATTTTCATGACACCACTACTGTCGTGGATCCGCTGGATTTAAGTGTTCGAGCGCCAAAAATTGCAGCTTGACATTCTATCAGATCAGATCCTCAACCAAATACGGTGTAGTCAGCAGGGCGTTGGGCAGCGATCCTCGCAAACAGCGTCCTCAAAATTATCATAGATAGCCTTCATCCTTCAGATTTCCACTTCGAAAAGTGCCGTATGCGTCATAGACTACGATTCGACGATTGACCTACCATGGCAGCAAATTCGCCGGATGTCATAATCGTCGGTGCCGGGATCATAGGGCTCATACTGGGTCAAGCTCTCAAAAAGGTGCATATGATAGAATGTTAGATGGCATCAAAATCTTTGACGCGCAGAATAGGCAGACATACCGTTCGTGATTCTCGAGAGAGACGAGAACGCCTCAGCTCGAATTCAAGGCTGGGCTCTGACATTGCACTGGGGTCTGGAGTACCTGAAAGAATTGTTGCCGGTCGAAAATTTAGATGCTGTGAAAGAGTGCCAGGTCGACCCCAACTTCGCTGCCAATGACACAGGCAAATTCCTTTTTCTGAACCTCGAGGATGGTACGACCAAATTTGAGATTCCAGTCCGAGAAAGGTGGAGGGTGAATCGAGACAAATTGAGAAGAGCTCTATGACGCGGGCTTGAGAAGAAGGTATTGTGGTCAAAGCATGTACAAAGCGTTTGCTTTTCCGAGGAAGACGCATCTCCTGTCGAGGTCGCTTGCGCCGATGGTACTATTTGGCACAGCAGATTCATCGTCGGCGTTGATGGCAGTAGCTCAAAGATTCGTAGACTTCTCTTACCGGACCTGCATGCTTTGACACAATTACCTGTCCGATTGACAGGAGTATCTGTCAAATTGACGCCTGAGCAAGCCGAACCTTTACGCTCCATAGACCCGTTGCTCTTTCAAGGACTTCACCCCTCAACCAGGACGTATCTTTGGTTCTTGATTATGGACGCCCCACCTGTAAGCAGTACAGAAAGTACAGATGATCTCAATTATCTTGTCCAAATCAACATGAGCTGGCCGTATCTCTCACCTGCAGACGAGGTTCGCCATACTGATGCCGAAAGGCTAGACAATATGCGGCAACGAGCCAAATGTCTGGAATCAAGGTTCAAGCGAGCCGTTAACGACATTCCGACAGGGACTTCAGTGTCTGAAGTGAAGCTCATGCATTGGAACCAGGTAAAGTGGGACAACCATAGCCGAAGAATAACACTCGCGGGCGATGCAGCCCATCCGATGACAATGTGTCGGTCTCCCCCCTTCATCCTATCCCTCGATTTTGCCAGCACTAACAGTATCATATCAAGATCGAGGCGAGGCGGCCAATCATGGGATCCGTGACGTTTATTCCTTAATGATGTCACTTCGTGAGTGGCACGAAATGGCACAGCTTCGTCGATCCTGGAGCATTATGAAGAGGAATCGAGGCAACGTACGCTGGATGCAGCGGAATTAAGTAGGCAAGCTTGTCTCGATGCTCACGACTGGGAAGCTTTGACCGAAGACAGTGCCATACGTGTACGAGGAGTCCAGAACGACCTCTAGAGGTCGCTTGCGTGTAACCGAGTGGTATTGTTGCCGCAGGAATGGCTCTCTACGAGATTTGAGAATGTACAAGGATCTCAAAGGGCCAATCAGATCACATGCAAGATGCATATGCTGCTATTTGCATAGTAAATCTATGTACCCATAGCAGTCCCGAGACATTTGCACGTTCATCATGTCGAATATGCGCTGGCCGTTGCTTGTTGCGTCAATTTGGTTAAAGATGGATCTCTACTGCTAATTCTAGTAATGGTATCTGAATTGCTTCACGTCCTCTGTAGTATTGGAGACGTCTGCGCGATCAAGTGCTCTGTTCCGGTAACCATAGAGGACTCTAAGCACGACTGCAACAATTATTGAAGCGCCGATAGTTGCGACCATAGTTTCTTTGGCTGGCATATAGCCTGGCGCGTCTTTCACTTGGTATGTCTGCGGGCCGATTATATTTGCAATGCTGAAAGCGACTGATACCATTGCTCTCGCGATCACCTGGATGAACGTCAGCGGTGGTTCAACTGCAGGCAGCACAAGTCGCAGTACCTTTCTAGTATACCCGATATAATTGGCGGTTATCCATGCAAATATGATGGCCAAAGGAGCGACAACCTGGCAACATGTCAATGTGGAGCGCAGGACGGTGAGTGCTATGCATGCTTACGAAGTTCACCAAGTATATTCCGGCCAGTGTGCTCCCTTCCTGGTGTTGGTCGAAACACAATAAACACGAACCAATAAGCGCGGGTACAACGCACCCAATGACCGATAACCAGCGAGGAAAATTCTTAGTGATCACCCTCGTCGAGAGAATGGAGGCAATTATGCTGACAGCCCCTGACGGTATGTTCAAAAGCGTCGCGGCTTTAGTGTCGTAGCCAAAAGTGTGAGTGAGGGTCCACGTGAATGTGGTGATCAGGCCACTGCACTCTGAAGTTGTAATGGTCAACAACATCAACAGCCACGTTTGCAGGTCAAGTATGACCTCAGTCACAAAGTTCCATTGAAAAGGTTTCCGTTTGGCTCCAGCTTGATCGCGGTCGAGGCGGACAGCAATGATGTTCTTCTCCTATTCGGGTAGAAACCTTGCCTGACTCGGTGTCTCTGGTAGAAAGAAGATGATTAGACATGCGACGAGTATGTTCACAGCTCATATACAGATGAACATGATACGCCAGCTGTGAAACTCAGATGTGGTGTGCTGTGCTCCGAAACTGATAAGACACCCAACAAACTGACCCGCTCCAAGCCCACAGTACCAGAATCCATAACGTGGCGCAGATTCGTCTTTGGTATACCACATAATCGTGATGACAACCAGAGCTGGCTGAGATACTGCTTCAAGAACGCCTGATAATGCTCGTACTGCGATGATAGAAGCTGCGTTTTTGCACGCTGCAACACAACAGAGCACAATACCCCATGCAAGCACATTGAATCCCAGAACTTTGACTGCCGGCAACCGTTGAAGAAGTATCGCTTTTGTGATATCGGCATTTGAGACTTGACGTTTCAGAGCGGGAAATGCTTACATTGAGGTATTTCGGCGAATAAGTAGGCAATGAAAAATCCTGTTGCAGTCCAGGAGAACTCCTGTCCCTTCTTATGGAGGTCTTGTTGCAGTCCCATGATGTTTGCATACTGTTTATGGTCAACATGACCTCATAAGATTTCTTGGATGCAGAAGTCTTACATTCATCGCAACTTTGTCAAGAAATTGTAGGAAGTAGACCAGGAACATTATGGGTAATATCCTCCAGTCAATCTTGCGGAGCAAGCTCAGCTCAGCTACAAGCAGCTGAGGCGCGCTAGCGTCGTGCGTTTCATCGCTCGGTACTAGTCTGATATGCGATTTCAGGTCTTTCCACGACATACTCGCAAGCGTATTAGATGATATGGAGCTCTTGCAACCTTTTCAAGTCTTATAGTACAAAAGGGCCTTATAAAGGCCTGCAGTGGTAGATATGGCGGTCAGTGCTGTACCCTTGAGGTTGCGAGCATCTCCTGTTTCACACACATGGAAGCGTTGAACTAGTCGCGAGGTCACATCTGGGCTTTACCGAAGATAGCACGAATAGTATCGAGTATCATGAAGGAGTCTTGAACGTTGAACGTTGAGAACTTCGGGAGTATCTATGTAGGCTCCCGGGGTACATGGCAGGCGAGTGGACTCAATAGCACCAATCGCGCTGCGGAACCTACCGGTCTACATATAGTACATTCCCTGATTTGTTTTAAGTCATCATGCTAAAGGACTCCAATCATGCAGACTCTTACAGCTTGATGCACGACCCACAGAGAACGAAAAACCACTCTACTGTCTCACCATGTGTGACGACGCAGACTTGACCGACTGGCGTTGGCTTGCATGTGCAAGCCTTCTGCTATTCAATTAGCGCGTAAATACCACAGGTCAATGATTTTTGCAGGAAATTTCAATCTGTGCAATATGCAGCTTTACAAGACAAATTAGGAGCTATTTATCAAGTGTATCATTTGAGTCCATGCGACGACACAGCCATGACCGAGACATCGTACAAAGTGGTCTTTGTGATGCCTAGGATTTCTTCCTGACTACCACTCTTATCATGGTCGTCCATTCTTCCCTCCGCGGGAGTCACTGCTGTGCTCACAGGTATGAGACTCCGCAGCCTGTAGCTTGACGACAATCCACAATTTCGATAGCCCATCAGTTGTGAGCTTCCAAGGCAAGCAAATATGGGTCGTATGAGAAAAATCAATGAAGCTGAGACTACCTGTGCAGATCCTATCAGCTTCCATGATGACCATCCAGTCTCCGCTCTCTGGAGCGACACCTACCCCTGAATTGAGCTCAAGATCCCCATATAGTATCAACAGAGTGGAGTCATCATTCCCGGTTGCAATCGTCGTGATCTGCACCATTCTGAGTAGTGAGAAGATGGTAGTGATGAAGCCGAGCAAGAATCCAAGGCAAAGTGTCGCTTTTCGAAAGTTTGTGAGCTGCACTGTACGAAGAACCCATGTGGGCTTCAGGTATACGAAACAGTCGCACAATATGGTTGCAGAGGCCATCGTCCAATTCATAGGCGCAAACGGTAGACAATGATCCGGCATCTCAGGATGGAAGTTCTTCGCATACTGTTGATTTGTCAGCTCTGAAGATCTTCCGTGCATAATAGAACGGCTGACTGGTGTGCAATTCCCCAGCATGACACACATGGATATAGCCTGGACGAAACCAGAACCCCATGCTCCGACCTTTACGATGATTCTGTATAGCCTCATGTCCGATTGCTCGGTGATCCGAAGACTAACGAGGCATAGCGAGATTTTGAAAGAAGCGAGACATACAAAGTAGAAGGGTCTTGCGTAAAAATTATACTGCTTGTGTCAGATCATTCGCTCTGTCAAAATGCACTTTTGACTGCTCACGAGCGTGTATGTATGATGGATCTGCGCAGCCCTCGAAGCCGGTGGGAGACCAAGACCATAGCGGGTTTCTTCCATGAAACAATTTAGCTTGGACTTTGACTAGCACACTCGACGTACGAATTATGGAGCATCTGTTGTAAAAAATGCTGGTTATCTAAATGCTTCCTGACCAGAAGATGCCGGACAAAACACGAGCGGTTGATTTTACAAGAGACAGAATTGCCCAATAATCCTCCCAGCTACACTCGGCTCCTCGTCGTCAAAACAGTAAACGAACGCAGCCAAGAGCGTTGATATGATGCTAACAGCGACTACTGCTGCGAGTTGGGATCTGCTCTCTTCTTGTGGACTGGCATGAAGGATCCACGTCATGATCTCGAGATTGTCGATGGAAGAGAGTGAAAGTCATTATGCGTGGGCAAGGAGACCTATGAGAACAAGTGGACCAAATTTGGTCTGTCGTAGATATTGGTCCGTTCCAATCATTTTAACCGAAGGTCTGGAAATATCCACAATAAAGGTATCTATCCCATTGTCCTTATAGGAGTCATACGTGGAAACATTGATCAGAATACATATATCGGGAAGAACATTGATAAGATAGATCGTCCGGCTATCATGAATGCCACCCGTGAGCCTTGGGCTGGAAAATGAGACTCATTTCCAATCAGTCAATCGTGTACGCAACATGAATACAATCATAAGGGGATTAGCGCCAAACGCAGAATCTGCTTTTTGCCCTGTGGTTGATCGTCTTAGTCGCGTATTCTTGGGAGTACGATGGACGGAAAAGTGAGTACTGCTGATGTTTGCATGGCCTTCGCATTTCAGCCAGAGGCAATCGAGACCGCCGGCTGCTTACAGTCCAGTCCCTTAGTCCCAGCCTAAAGTTCACGCAAGGTAAGCGGACTCCATGCCTCAGGAGATAAAATGAGTAAGATCGGAGTCTAGTTCCGACAAGATCTTCACGCATACCCTGGCACGAGTGCATTGATACAATCTTGCTCGCGAGGAGCGGATAGGGATGCTCCGTGCCTGCCGTGATTGGATTCGCATTGACTTACTTGATGTTGCGTAACGCTATTCAAGAGGCTCTCGATATGATGTTGTGTTGGGTTTCCCTATGGGGTGGACGGTAATGCTATATTGCCCGGTAGAGTAATGTAACAACTAAAACTAAAAATAGCGGCGGAAGCCCTGTGGGAATCTGTAGCCCATAAAGTACACATATAGTCCTGTACGAAGTGTTTACAGGGAGTCAAGTCAAACACAAATCATGTGGCCATTCGCCGTTCCATGTCTACTGTCAGCTCCCGCCAAAGCTTAGTCAGGCAGCATCATACAACGGCTATAATAATAGCTGTACGGATACTGACGGGTCGAGTTATTGTCGGATCGATAGGAAGTCTTCCGCATACTACTTTCCGCAACAGGCTAGCGATGCCGCCGGTCTCGATGCAGTATGCAGTACATCGCTTGGGGCATTATCACAGATCGTATCTTTGTCCGTCCAACAGTGTAAAGCGTTGTGGTCGTTGCATTATGCCAGATAGTCTCTTAGCGAAGCAGCTTCTTCTATAGTGGTCGTAATACGGCCTTGGACGAGTCTATGAGCATAAGGCGGCATAAGATGACTTGTAAATGATCGCTAAAAAGCTACTGTCGATAACACATGTGCATAATAATACGTATGGTCTTGATTTACCATATGAGCAGATAGGACCAGTTAGGAAAGATAATCAGTCGCGCAATGCTTCATTTCTAGTGACCTTGGGAGCCAAAGCGACTATGGCAGAAGAAATTTGCGAGGCACTCGGCCTCACATATATCAAATTGATGTGTCAAATGAGTCACCTGTACATCTTCACCAACTTCAAGGATTTCTGGCTCTTGGCCCACTCCTAGATTTAGACGGGAAAGCCTCTTCACGTATCTCGACCGAAGAACCGCGAGGTTCGTCAGTTTCTGAAGGTCGTCAATCATGAAAAGCTCGGCATCTCTATCGATCTCAAGTAAGGTCTTGACAAAAGCTTCGACTTCTGGCAATAGCCTTCGTATCCTAGCCTCTATTGCCGTTTGCGACATCTTTCTATGAGTAGATTGTGGATCATGAGTGGCTGTACTGATTGTGGCCGCAGCAGATCTAGCCATAACGACAGTTGTTGCCCTGGCTTTTGCGGAAATGAACGCGCCTGCATCATCAGCGCAGACCGCATTGCCAAGCGCGAAAAGCAGATCCTGAAGGCGTGAGACTTTGTAGAAATGGCGGTCGATAGACTGCATCACGAGGATCCAAGAGACAAGGGAACGCCAGAGCGACAAGCGTACGGGATCATTGAGGAAGGGAGAGACCGATGCTGGATAGGAGTTTTCGTCAGGCGCAGTGTCATGGAAGGGCTTGTAGCTTGCGTGAGGGGTCTCCGGCACAGCGTCGCTACAGGCACCAAGTGAAGAGCGGAGGGAGATGTGTGGTGGTGACTGCAGGGCAGTTTCAAGGCACATGTTGCTGGGAGTCTGACCGGTTTCCTCGTCATGCTGGGAAGCAAGTGGAGGGCACTCACAAGAGCGATCATCCTCAAATGCCGATTCATTGATCGTTCCTTGATTATCGAGCCGAATCTTTTCGATAGTTGTCGCAACCACCGGCTGCTCGTACGGCGGCGGAGGGAATTGCAGGACATCCTTGTCGGAAGCTGTTGTAGGCCCCTTTCGCCGCTGGGAAGCCGCAGGTGAGGACTCACGTTGACGCTTGCGCGAGTTGCTCACGGAGGTCGTCGTGTTCAGATTTGGAGATTTGTGAAAATGCTCTGCATTGTACTGCTCCCATTCATCAAGACAACCCCCATTTCCAGCGTAAGCCTTGACAAAATCGATGATCTGGCCAGCAGAAGTGCGAACAAGTCGATCCTCATATAGGCAAGGCAACAAGACGCTGGCATGATTGCTGTAAGGAATATATATATCGAAGGTAGACATGCGAGAAAGCGACTCGAGTAGCAGCATCAGATGCAGTGCAGTCCCTGTGATTGGCTTTGCTCCCTCTGGCCGAGTCTTCATCACTACTTGAGTCTGGCCTTTCGTGTTGAGAAAAAGATGCATCAAGCGTCTCCGATCCGATGCGTGATCACCGGTGTGATGCAAACATTCGAGGATCTCTTTCGGAACACTTTTGATTGGGATTGCAGGATGTTCTGGCTCATGGTCTCCTTGTGCGTGATTCACACTATGATCTGGGAGGATCGTGAAAAGCTCAAACGCCTTCCTGCGCGAGGAGAGTCGCACGAACACGGTCATCTGTAGCAAGGCAATGATCGAATTATCGTCAGATCTTTGTCCAACCCAAAGCGTGATGTTGGGATGCTCAGTGCATGGACACGGCTGCCCAAGACACAAAGTGCGAGTATCGCTCTGGGCATCTTTCCATACCACCATGGCGGGCTCTTTAATATACCACGATATATCAGACTTGAAAACAAGGGAAGGAGGGCCATCGAAATGAGGCTTTGCGATTCGAAGAGCCATGGTATACACTGGTCTGATCAGCTCTTATTATGGGTAGCGGTAGTGCTGGTCGTATCTATCTGGCGACTCGAAAATGGCGACTCGTCGAACAACAGATCTGGTCGTGATAAGCTCA
Organism: Neodothiora populina; assembly: GCF_041146345.1. Taxonomy (NCBI): domain Eukaryota; kingdom Fungi; phylum Ascomycota; class Dothideomycetes; order Dothideales; family Dothioraceae; genus Neodothiora; species Neodothiora populina. The sequence continues at coordinate 1,846,215 of NW_027191409.1, forward strand.
ACCAGGACGCGCTCGTTATGATGGACTCGCGAGAAAACGACACTAGTGGAGAGATCAATGTTGATACCAACAGCAAAACAGCTACATAAGGTATTGAGTAGTTTTGACAGTTATGATACAGTAAGGCAAAGCAGAAAGAGAGGAACGAGGCGGGCAGGGGTCGGGATTGATATTTATGGTATCGACGACGCGACCTTTAGCCAAATGAACAGATGTCTTGCGCTGCTGATTGCAGGAGGGAAGATCGCCAACTCGGAGGATATATGAACGAAAGAGAAACAGATAACAACACCAATAAAGAGATGCACCACTAGAATGCTTGTGCCCTTCGAATGTGGACGCCTGCCTCCAGCACGCTTCGCTATTGAAAATGAATAGATCACACCAGTACAACTTCGGCAGGCTCTCAGATTAGGAGTCGAGGTCGTTGTGGTCCGCCTCCAAGATGCTGTCTCTTCAGCAATAATGCGAAATGAAGTTCAGCCACAAGCGACGTGGAGCAAGGGAGTTCGAGCTCAAACACCAGGGGCTCGCAAGAACGACACGACTGCTACGACTTGTGCGATCCTGACCCCAACGAGCGACCCCAGTCTTCCTGCCTTGCCTCGACCGCTGCGCAAACAAGGATGCGCCACTGTCAAGGTAGAAGCAGTATGATGGATAGAAGTGCTCGATGAGAAGGACACAGCAAGAAAGATAGACAGGGCGTAAAGCGAGCACGCGACCTAGGCTGAGCGACAAGGCTCCACTTGCAGCCTGAAGCAATCAGACCACCAGACGCGCTGTTATTTAATAGTCGGTCGGTCAAGAGGACGGAGACTCGCTCCAGTGGGTGCAAGGGCGGTTCCGGTACGAAGAAGGAGTTGTGAGCATGGCGAGGGTTGCGGATGTGTGTGTGTGTGTTGAGACACTAACGCGAGGGGAATTACAGTCCCGTGACTAGCGCCAAGAACTTCAACTCCGGTCACACAGACGGCAGTCGCCCGAACTTGTACCGCCTACACGTGATTCTTCCGGATGTGGGGCGTGTGGGGTGCCTCTACTATCTCCGTACCTCTACGCACCATCGAGGCCACTTCCGACTGCTTTATCTATTCGTGCATGCATCCATATATGAAGAGAAGCGAAGAGAACGCTTGCACGAACTCGTACGCAATGATGCTCACCCCCTTCCAGTCGCAAGATCACATCACCTCCATTGTCGGCGAGGAGCCCCGTCTTCGGCGTCGGCTTCGACATTGAATGTGGTCCATCGCTACCTCCGCAGCGAGTGATAATTCCAAAGAGTACTTGACTGCGGATTGTTGCATGCCAGCGAGCTAATTGTCCCCGTATTAATACTCGTACGTGATTATAGTGCATCTCTAGTGACGCATAATTGCTCAACTTTCGATTGGTACCCCACCTATGAGGTGGACCCTCACGTGCAAGTGATATGATCAACTGCTTCTTGTATTCTTTCCTTACTATCTCGGACGAGCTTCTTACCAGCAATGGCCGTAAGCACCCGGCTAGTGAGATGGTACGATCTGCGCGCGAGATACCAATATGGAAGCTGCAAAGGGTTCCGGTCATTGTGTGTACACAGAGGCTATGAATGGCGTTGGAGCCCTGTGCGCCCCGTATAACCCCGTGCTATAACAGCCCAGGAAATATATGATAAGAATACGAAGTCAATACAACAGTGGATTATGTAGGCCGTCACAGCTGAAAGTATGGAAGTCATATATAAGAACCTCTTGGAGGGACACGACATGCTACTTCATCGACCATAACGACGTCCGCAATGAATATCAAGCTTGCCCTCTGCCTGCTCGTGGCAGCACCCATTACATGTTTCGCTCAAGCCTACACCTATCCCAGCACGGTATACGATACGAGTCTGCATCCGAACCCATTCTACCATACGGTTGCAGAGACCTCGACTGTTGCCATTGGCAACCGGAACATTGCTATTCACACCGAATCTTCCCAGAATTCTACTACGGAGTTCCTCGCTGTCCTCAATCCCTCGGACCTTGTCCCTGGCCTACAATTGACCAACGGCTCATTGGAATTGGTCGGCAGTGGTGGCCTTGTGGGGGCCTCGAGGAAGTTGCCTACCGTTAATGGTGTTATTCGCCAAGCTCTCTACTTCACTAATACCGTAGACCAGACCTGGCGATTGGTCAATGTGGGAAGCGATGGTCTGTACGGGCTATTCACTACCAACGAGGAGCAAGCTACGTATAACGGTACGTTAACGCGATGGAAGCCATCATCTTCTTGTGTGCACGCGCGGTGTGATGCTTGTCTATCCATCTCTAACCATGTGGTCCCGGCTGACATCGTACAGGCTTTGCCATATGCAACACTGCTGTCGATTACTTCTACAGCTTGGAGATGCAGAGTAGCAGCGATAACTCTGCCGCTCCTGGGTGCGAGCGTATCGCTCTACATGTCAGTTCTCGCCTGTGATGTCTATTGTGTATTCTTGACGTAGCAGCTGGCTGAAACATATGACAGACATTTCTCGGACCGCCATTCAGCTGAAGTGGTTTGCATTAAGCATATCGAGCCATACGATTACACAGTCGCAACGTGGGTGCATTGATAGCAATCGTCTTGTCCGAGCACTGCCCCAGGTCGCCGGATAGCATTGCATTTAGGCAGACATTGTTTTGGAAGCTTTCGTCTAGGACATGTCTCTGACATTCAATGTGAGAACCGAAGTTTACTTGACAAGCTCCCTATTCAAAATTAAGTATGACCGCGCTGCTACTTGGGACATATACTCTCGCCTTCCCATCTTGCCCGATCCTCAACTTTTCAGCAATCGTCACGTTGTTCAGACGCACAGGCTTGCCGCGTGAGAGATCATAGTCATAACTATACCCGTCGGATGTTACACCTGTTATGGCATCGCTCCCGTTCGCGATCAATCGCTGTAAGGACACAGTCTTATAGTCCTGAGGTACTTGGAACGTGTATTTTTCCATAGGCCTCGGATAGTTGTTCACATATCCTGCGTTATCGAGCGACGTGTTGTAGGTCCTCAGGTTCATAACAATCACCTTTGACTGTCTTCCTTTGATGTAGGAGGCGCAGGCGGACTCGTTCGAGTTCGGAAGCGCCAGATCTACAATCTGCGGTCTTTTGTTCGCATTGCTAAGATCCCCGAGGAACGCCGCAGTGCAGATGTTCCCGTAGTATCTATGATAATCAGCCCTCGACTAACAATGTAGATTAAACCTCGATTACTCACGGAGCTTTGGTACTAATGGTGGTGTTTCTGGTCTGTATCGGCTGCTAAGCCTGATATCGATAGTTCGTGCCTTGATGCATATGCCATCGCCCGATGCCATTGGCGATGAGCTGGAGACCGAAACCAGCACCCCACAGGGCTGCGCCAAATGAGTTGGAGACCCCGCCAATGCCTTGTCTGGCGAGCGAATTGCCTTCGCCAACGATCGTTGGTCCATTTGGTTTAAGAGAGCCCGACAATGCTTGAGCTGGATTGAATATCGCTAGCAATTGTTGCACTTTGACCTTGGTGTTCGTATGGTTCATGAGTGTTCCCTGCAGTGTAATCCCTGGCTGGCCTCTGGCTCCCATGTAGCTAGTGATCGTCAGCACTATGTATCATAGCTGCAAAAGTTCGCGGCTTACTTATGGAGAGCCAGGTAGCTGATATCTTGATCGGTATTGAGTCCATCAGCGAACGTGGTAGCGACCTGCATTTTACTGAATTGAGGATTGGATGCAAAGGAGGGCGCCATTAATTGGAAGCTGTCGCTCTTGGCTAGGTCCGGACACGCACTTCGCATCTGATCGTGGATCTTGCGTGGCCATTCTAGCCACTCTCCAATGTAGAGCGTCTCATTCCAATCGCTCCCACGAGCTGGGGTCGGGCCCGCCACCGTAGCAGCGTAGAAGTCCTGCGGGGATCATTAAGCTTACAAGCTTGCTTTTATAGACCTGTGATTACTACAGGGTGTCAACTTACGGGTTCATTGCCCAATTCCCAGACATTCAGATTACCACGCAAAGCGCGGCAAGCATACGGAACCGATCTCAGCAGCGCTTCGCGGGAAGAAGTCGAATTATAAGCTAGATTGAAGCCATGGCTGAAGCGAGTGCCTGGCCATGTCTGGTAAGATTCGAAAAATGCAGGCCCAATGGTTTCATTGGCAGGATAATCCGGATTTGCTGCGGCAAAGTACTGTATTACAGCCGGTTCTTGTGATTCATCAAACAACGTCAAGTCTTGGGTGGAGCCTATACACATCAACAACGACACTAGAAAGCCTCATGTAGATTAATAAGTACCTCCAACTCTCACATAAGGCTTGTTCCCAGCATAACTAGCAATGTTCTCCAGCAAGTTGTCAAAGTACGTGTTTGGAGAAGATAGATTGCCGGCATAGTCCACAAGCGAAGATAACTCTATCGAATAAGAGAGAAAAGACTCAAGCGGTCGGAGAGCATTTTTTGAAGGGATTAGATTGACCACAATCACACCCGAAGTGGTTGCAAGTGTGCTCACACCAAGTGCGAGCAAGCAAAAAGTGGTCAACATCGCGCATCAACTCCCTCACTCGTTTGATGTGAGACAGGCTACTGTCTGCTCACAGACAAGGGTATGCAGTTTTTGTTTAATGCTTTGCCAAGGTCCAACTATGAGACTTTCATGAATGTCTTGCAAGCTACTCTGGATGTTGTTGCTGTCCACATGCCAGTACTAGGAACATAGAGTACTCCCTACATGCCAGTCGTAGGTATTGGGATGTGGGAATCAATTTATCCTGTAAAGAGGTTTAATTGCTGGGGTACCCCCAAAGATTGTTTGAATCAATGATGTGACTTGATTAGGTGTAACTGCATAATCTATCGGAAGAAGTCTATTTGACTTGTGCAGCCGCTTGTTTATCCGAAGCTTACCCGCGCTTTCCGCGCTAGTCCTAATTGATCCACCTCATGCCTCGCAACAAAGATGCGGAGAAGTATGGGGTATATGAGATTGTGGGGTAGGTTCCTGTAGAAGGTTGGTCTAGTTGGACCATGACACTTGACCTGATTGATACTAAAGTCATTGTCACAGAGTCTTTCACTTGAAAGGTCATACGAGATCTACGCAGCGATGGCTGTCTGCGGCAAGCCTTTGTATCGCGTTTGCTATCGAAGACGCCTCGACGAGCTATAGGTGGAGGTACTGGTAGAATATGCTCATGCTCGGAGTTATTGGTCATATACAGTATCAGAGCGCACTATATAAGATATGTAGTAGATGTGGGCCGCAAATTCGTGGACACAAAGTGTACAGAAGTCAACATCTGTATCAAAACTTCGAAAGGTCAGGTGATTCGGATTGTTGAACAGTTTGGTAGTCCTGTCACTTGCCATATACAGTACACGTCTCGAATAGGCAGCTGTCTCGATCGGGCAAGAAGCCGAATCCGGTCAACGTACAATACTACAATGCCAAGACTACTAATGCTAGAGCAAACCCTCGAATCTCAAGACCGGCGCTGATAATTACAGTACATTTATATCTGCTCCTACCATACTTTCCTTCGTTTCGTCTGCATTTGCACAGTCTCGATGTGGGTGTATTGACACATTGAGCATGTGCTTTTGATCGGACTATAGAGTCACACCGACGATGCAGCTCTTCTGGCAGCCAGGCTTCTCTCTTTCCAGAAAGCCCGTCAAGAAACCCGCAGCACGTCGAAGAAGACGAGAACGATTCGAATTTGTTGTGGAGCGGCCTCAGGAAGCTTATCCCACAGGACAACGCTCATCGAAGACCTCTTTCGAGCCTTCGAATATTTCTTCCGAATCTTCAAATGGGCAAACTCGTTCATCCGACCGTCCCTGCCAAGGCGAAGCTGATAACAAAGATGAAACTGAGCAAATTGTTCAGCTGGTACTTGCAGCACCAAATGACAGGTTACTCAGCAGCAAAGATCCCATTCATACAGTCACTACCAACACTGCGGCCAGCTCTGTCTTGGTTCGGTATAACGGCAAAGACAGGACTACTCCTTGGGACCTTTTCGGGGCCACGGCCGCTGAAGATAATGTTGACGACTTGGGATCAGATAGTGTGGCCGTCACTGTACCAGGCGACTTTCCATCGACTCTTGACCCATGCATAGCACCGACTGTAGAACACAGTAGTATGTCTCAGCGGTTCAAGCCCGTATTAGACAGATGTATGCTTCAAACTGTGCCACGTCTACATTGTAATATTCTGGCTAACGGATTAGACAACGAAGAGTTCTGTATGATTCCATTAACATTCCAACTCCGAAGTAACCCATTCCGATATCGCACCGATCTTGACCCAGAACCAATATATCTGGTGCACGCTGTAATGGCTCTAGCCGGGCATCACGTCAACAGCGCCTTAACCATCAGCCATCGTCATGAAGCGCTTCAGTCACTACGACAAAGCCTTGATAGATTCAACGACGCAGATACTTTGTTCGCTGTGCTTGACACTATCGTGGTCCTGTTCTCCCTAGATGTCAGTTCCTGTATCTTATGTACTCGGCTAGCACTGATCTCGGACGCCAGGAAACTCATTCAATCATTGGGAACTGGTATACACACCTTATGGGAGCATATAGCCTGATTGAAGCCTCCGGCGGTATTACAGCCTTAGCTATGTCTTCCAGACTTGAAGCTCAGATAGGCATACTTACCTGGTATGCACACCCCACTCCACGAGCACCAGATCGGAGCTGATTGAACAGGTGGGATGCTATAATAAGTCTTCTGGCTAGAGAAGACTGCATTTTCCCTTACGCGTATTTTGAAGCGGTATCGTCAAACCAGCATAGACGAGAATGGGACTTCTTCGGGCTATGCGGATGCCCAACCGACCTTGTGAAAGTCGTAATGCAAGTGGCGCACCTCAATACAGGGGAGCGAAACGCGCCTTTCGCATCAGGATCAACAGTCTACAGACTTGAAAGATCGCTTGAATCTTGGTGCCATACACCAGCTTCGCAAGCCTTCCAAGATGAGGCCTTTATACATCAGGATCAGGACGTCAGGCATTGCTCCGAGGCATGGAGGAACGGCCTGATTCTCTACATGTTCAGAGTGTTCCGGTGGGCACCTGGAGATAGTGTTCCGCCCAGTATTAAAGTCCGGGCAAGGGCCATCGTCGACCACGTTGTGTCGTGTCGTGACACCAACATGTTATCTAGGCAAGCCTTGTTGCCACTTTTCCTTGCTGGTTGCGAGTTACAAGATCGATCGACCCGAGCAAAGATTGTACGTATCTGCTCTATCTGGGACAAGAGGACCAGATATCACATGTTCGGGAGCACGATACCGCTTCTCCGTGAGGTATGGGCTGAGCAGGAGATCAACGGGGATGAAAACGTGTGGTGGGGTCAAATCGTGGATAAATAGCAAGTGTCAAGAGATCGTTCTCTGAGGACGAGACTCTGTTTTGGCTAATTGCGGAGCACCTGCAGCACTGTCTGCACTGAACTCGCTCACAGTCTACAACAACGCCCTCTGCTTGCTACCTCAAGGACGTCGCTCGGGATCTAGATTGCGGTCAACCGCGCTGTACGTCGTCTAGCGTGTACATCCAGGTCGCATTGAGGCGTACACTTATCAAGGTACGTGTCATCGAGCTTGCGAATGATTCGATATGTGGAGTCTGTGAATCATACTTGTAGCGATACACTTATTGCTGTGGTGGCATGCCGCTGTATTGATCCGCTCCTCCGGTTGGACAGACCCACTTGACACGCCCTTCAGTATAAATCTCTAATGCAGGCTTGTGTTGATTTAGAAACTCGATATCATCGAATATTCCTCCGCGGAGGACTATTGTATCTTCAGGAACTTGGTCGGATTTCATCTTCATTCCATAGAGCGAGGTCCCTAAAAATCTCTTGAGTTGATACCTTGGCCGATTCATACATGGCACTTACCACAATCTGCGCAAAAGTAGTTCTTGTAATGCTTCTCACTGTCGGACATTTTTGCGATCTCCTTAGGATTCCCAGTAATTACTAAGTCGACGCTCTTGACGAGAAAACTGTAGGTATACAAAGCCCCTGTAAGCTTACGACAATCGGAGCAATGGCACAATGCCTATAGTAAGAGATGATAAGCTTCAAGTGACAAGCAAGTTCATGTCTTGAAGAGACACTGACTGTAGTTATGGGCTCACCACTATACTGGATGCGAATCTTTTCACAGAAACAGCCACCACTAGCCATCTTGAATGCAAATAGAGAGTGTAATGACACTGTAGAACGGCGTTACAGATGGAATCTGGTGAGGTTCTTTCTCGCGTCTACAATGGGATAGGTGGCTGATGTAATAAGCAGAGGATATACCCAAGTGGCAAAGCAATTTGAATGTATGTGGACTACAGAGCACGTGATCATCAGCTTATCATGTCTTACGTCCGTGTGATCCTTCGCTATTGTGTCCTGATAGGATGATTGGATGTGAGCTGCTTGGTAGGTCCATGCCAAGGCTCTTAGGGCTTACAAACATGGTTCCAAGGTGCAAGTGGCTGACAAAGGCGAGGTATCTAGTAGTGATAATAGGCCACTGTAGCTTCCTTGCTAAACATTCGAGCAATATGTTCAAAAAGTGTTCAAGACAATAAACACGGTATCAGAGTGAACTTCGTCAAGTGCTCAAAACACGATGCTCTTCCATCTCCACTTACAAATAGCAAGCTTTTCTTGATCATTCGGGATGTCTATTCGCGCTAGAGCGATCAGAAAAAAAGAGCGGCGAGGTGACTGGTCCTTCTTGCAGGAGGCAAAAAAAGCATGAGAATTATAGCCTATTATACAACAGTATTTCCAGGTATAGATATCAAGACCTGCCTGTTATTAATGCTGGAGCAAGAGCGATATCGATTTGCACTAAAGGCTTGGAATCGGATGACGCCTCGAGACGATAGTGAAGCAAATGAGGTAGTAGTCTTGCGTCCCGCATACTGTGGGTGAAAGGAAGAGGTTTTCTGCTCACACATAGCCAACAACAAAGATGTTTTTGAGTATCGTATCCCTATTTCGATGAGATCTTTGTCTTCAGGACTTTTTCGCGAATTCGTCCTGGACAACAGCGAGCGAGTCCTTCCCACGTTGAGTGGATTGAACAAGAACTGGTGGTCTGATTAAACATTTCTTTATAAACCTACAGTTCCAGCCAGCCAATTCTAGCATAGTCTTTGCGACACACATGTAGTCTATGGCTAAACACGCTTGTGAAGACTCGCCTGACAGATCCGACATTGTGGTGGCCCCTGTAGCATAGCACAAATGCAGCGTTTTGTTCCTTGGTCTACTGTGAATATGTAGGTAAGGTACAGAGACCCCGCTTTCCCGATTTCTATCAACGCGAAATCGCGCTAGCGACCCGCTCAGAGGCGACTACTATGCCATGGTTGTACGTATCGAAATGTGAAACTGGCCAGGATCACGAGCGGCTGTTAATGTACAGTACGCTCTTACTACTTGCCTTCAAGCTAACATAAGGTAGACTTCGATGTGTGACTGCATCAGTGTTCTCTGTCTACTGCCCTGTCGTCATCAATACGAAGGCGAGGCTCCATCTCGAAAACCCATACGCCAAGCAATAACAAAGTTCGAAGATCGTTACTCGCAAACATTGAACAAGAACTGTTGTTATATTTTTAGATGCAGCATACCGCATTTGCATGGAGCGTAAGAAACTCAAGGTGGGTATTGTAAATCATAGATTCAAGCTTTACTACTTTTGCGGGTCAGGAACCGCACAAATGTTCTTCTGCAGTGGGACAGATCTACAGTGGAGTGATTAATTACATCTCGACAGCAATGCGGCGACATGGAAAAGACCGGTGGATCTGCACTACCACTCATTCGCTAGTGTCGCCGAGAGATTGCTTGTCGATAATTAGCACGACGTCACTTGTGAAAAGGTCCAATTAGTCGAATAGCAGAGAAGAGAATTTGTTACCCCTTCCTGTTAGGATAGTACAGTAAAATATAGCAGAGTTGCAGCTCTGCTTCTGGCCAGCGGGTGTCACTACCGTCATTATAGATTAAGATAGAACTCGGGATGCCGAAGACAATCACGCTCGGCCCGGATCAAACACTTCTTGAATTGACGGTGAGACCTGGTCAGGGCATAATCAGATGTCTCTGCAATATGCTATTTTTACACTACCTTTTCAGACCCGACGTGAATCACTTGATGCTGAACTTCTGCTATACAGTAAGATAGCCGACAGTCACCGACAACCTGCTCTGGACCTTCTCGCAGTGCTGTTGTTGAACGGGAAGCCGAGTCCGATCCGCAACGGGGCGGTTGTAGACCTCGGCATCATTTCACGGAAAGTGGTCGGCGGCCGTCTTGATTGGCGGATTGACGATTCTGTAGCCCATGCACAAGGCGAGATATGGGGTTCAGGGTGAGCTTGGCAGCTTGGCACTGTAGATATCTTGGCTGTGACCCTTTCTCTTTCCATTAATAGAAACCGTTCACAGAAGCCCTAGAGCCGAAGGTGAAAAACTCTACATGGACTCCATAACTGGAACGTCAGGTGTTCTATACCTAGTGCCCGGTGGTAGTGGCAACTACGGGCACTACGTCACACACCTCAAGAGCGACAGAGCAGTGAATTTTTAGACTGAACCGTGAGGTCACGATACGATCTTAGACCTCGTACTCCATGTAACCTCAAAAACATGTCGAAGCTAAGCACACGTCATGTATGTGCATCTCTCGTTCATCTCTCGTTCACGCATAAAGTGATACGAGCTCGAAGACACATATAATGTCTAGTAGGGCCCACGGTAAACTGCTCATTACAATTCATCTCATCTCTTCATCAACTACCCAGCTCATCAATAGTAAAACAAACACCTTTCATCTCAATTCTCCAATCTCTATTACTATCAGTATCCCATACCAAAATGATCTCTAAGAGCCTCGCCCTCGCTTTGGCCTTGACCTCGGCCGTCAATGCTCTTCCTACTTTTCAGGTCCGTGATGACTGCATGGACGCGTACAACGCCTGCATCGCCGCTGGCACCTCTCAAGTTGCTTGCTCTTGCACCTTGTCCGCTTGCTCCGGCGAAGACAGTGCCCGCAACCGCGAGTACTGCTCCAGTGCCACTGCTGGTCTCTCTGCATCAGCAACCTCCAGCGCCAGCTACGCCTGCAACCCTGCACACTCTTACCCCGAAGGTGTTAGATGTGTTTCTACCAATGGAGGCCTCAGCCTTGTAACTCCCACAGCCTCAGCTTCCTCCACTGGCTATGCTTGCAATCCTGCTCACTCCTACCCCGAGGGTGTTAGCTGTGTTTCTACCAACGGAGGTCTTAGTCTTGTAACTCCCACAGCCTCAGCTTCCTCCACTGGCTATGCTTGCAATCCTGCTCACTCCTACCCCGAGGGTGTTAGCTGTGTTTCTACCAACGGAGGTCTTAGTCTTGTAACTCCCACAGCCTCAGCTTCCTCCACTGGCTATGCTTGCAATCCTGCTCACTCCTACCCCGAGGGTGTCAGCTGTGCCTCTACCAACGGAGGTCTTAGCCTAGTAACCCCCGCGGCTTCGACCCCAGCTTCATCTACTGAATATGCCTGCAACCCAGCCCACTCCTACCCCGGTGGAATCGCCTGTGTCTCTACCAATGGCGCCTTGAGCCTTGTTACTCCTGCTCCTTCAGCTACTGCATCTGCAGCTGCAGCAGTTGCAACTTCGGCCGCTGCTGCCGTCGGTGCTGCAGCTCCCGGCTCGAACCCTAAGAAGGTGGTCGGCAAGACCTGGACTATTGCCAACCTCACTCGCTACTGCGGTAGTGATAACACTGGCTGCGACCTCAACTTCGCCATTGAGGCTGACGGAAAGACTGAGCGCTGCACTGTGTCCCGCAACCCTGGTTCTAACGCTGCCACTGAGAGCTGGTCCAACCAGAACTGCACCACTGGATCTGACTTTAAGGTCTCTTGGGGATACGTTGAGAACCCTGCTCCTGCATTCGCTGTCCTCACTGTTGTCGAAGGATCAGAGCTTGCGTGGTTCGGTGTTTCTGATGTCAACGGTGGAAAGGTGTCTGCCAATGCACCATTCGGCTCATTCGACCCCAGAAACCTTACCGAGCCCGTGTACACCTACAACTAAATTATAAATTATATCGCTCCTATCGGTTAGGATACGAGGTTTACGATCAATCGTCGAGTAGCTTGTATTTTTAGATCATAAATTCATTTGCATTCTTTTCATAACACATCTACCAATTAGTCCTGCAATAGTTCGGTATATCATTTTTTTATGCCATGAGTGTGCGTTAGGGTCTCATACAGTTGCAGAAACTAAAGGCTCGCTACTATAGGCCAGTGAGATCTCCTTCTAGTATGTACTAAAAGCTTTGTTGGGTGAGCATAAGATTACTTGTGGGCTCACTTGATATATAACCACAACCATCGTCTTCTGCACAGTAGCTACTGGTCCAGCTTGCCACGCGTATCCTGGAATCGTTGTCGCTTCAGCTACTATTGTGCCGGACAGGGCACCGTTTCATGCCCACAATTACTTACGGCGGAACCGCGCATGTCGGGACCTTCCACATTGAAGTGTAAAACTGTTGATGACTCGTAGGTGACTACCTTATGTCAGGTAGGTTCACGCACAAGAGGCAACCGGGTCAGGGCATAAAACAGACACCAACAACCGGAATGGCTCCCGGCGTCGCTTATCCAAGATCCGGGGAATCCCGTACTGGGATACCGGGATGTTCCGACGAAGGAAGCCTTCCATTAATCGTTTAACAAACATATGCTTAAAAGTCGTCTTGTTTCAACTGTCGATAGTTAATCCTATAAGGAAACAGAAGGAGTACCTAAATCGGCTAGCTGTAGATGATATGCGGGCTGTCTCGGCGACGCTGATAAGGAATGGTGCCAGGCGCAGCTAGCGTTATGTACCTTACCTATCCTTCGTTTAGTGATTGCTTCAGTGACGCAGTACAGAGGGAAACCCTGTCCTCTCTATCACATCGCCACGTTAGATTCAGAGCTCGAAAAGCACCACACTTCCTTCATATACGACAAAAAATTGAGAAGACAGCACGACTACCAGTACGCAAGCTGCAGTTGCTTGGTCAGATGCGCCATTCTATCATTATGAAAAGACCTTGAGGCAGCGTCAGCGCGTGATCAAATCCACACCCAAAGAGGCTGACTACTGAATGCTGGAAGATCGAAACCCCGCGAGTAAGCTCAGAAGCTCCCGGAGGACAATCAAGATCACTGTCAGAGGGGGGGCGACAACTTGGAACCAATCACAGCGTGTGCAGTCGAACAGCTTGTCAAGGTCAATTTACCTCTACCGAGAATGAAGTGCCTGATCTATCTGTCTTCATGGAATCATGTCGTAGTAGTATTCGGCCGTAAACGAAAGTCCCCAGCGCCATCATGACCTCCCAACAGTCGGTCTCTGCTGCTGCTGCTACTGCAACGTCTTGATCTCCGACTTGAGATCTCCAAACATGACATCAATCTGCGCCAACAAGCTCCCACGGCCATCATTGGTAATGGAATGATCATTCATCTTACGCCTCATCGCTTCCACCGCCCTCTCGATCTCCTGCGCGATGGCCACGCGAAGCATGCTCAGTGCTGTGGTCCGATTCCGCCCAGTGACATCAAAGTTAGCAACGCGAACACAGGCAGCGGCGGCGGCGGAGTTGGAGTCCGGTGTCAGAGAGCGCAGCTGGCCAAGCACGCATTGTACGGTCAGGAAGGCAAGGAGGAAGAGGTTCTCGACCTGTTGTTCTTCACCCAGAGTGGAGCAGCAGTAGTGGCAGGTCTCGAGTGCTGTCCGTTGTTCGAGGGCTCGGGTCGCATTAGAAAAGATAGTATCGATGGGTTAGGGTTGTCGCTCGGACACTTCTGGCGTAGGTAATTCTAGCCGGGCGGATGAGGTGCTTCGACTGAGACTGACCAGCAGAGTTCGTAGACGCTGCGCACATCCGCAGGTCAGGAGTCGAGTTTATTGCATGGTGTTCTTGTCGTTGCTATCGAGGCCGCCATTGTCATCTAGACCACCTTCCTGGTGGTCACTTCCAGGAGGTGAGGAGCTTGTTGCCAATCGATGGGCCAAGAGTCCACGTGCTGATTATCAGAGTTGGATGGATGTACAGTGCCAGCAATCAAGTCGACACTTGGTCCCGATAAACAAGTCAGCAAGTCCTCGTCCAAGAAACAGTTCCAGGCTGAGTCACCCGACGACAAATCATCCGTGGGCTCTGGTGGCAACGACACAGACGTAATCTGTTGAATGTCGGGCGCCACAATTTCATGCTGCATCAGAGTCGTCCCCGAGTGGGTGGATGGGTTTTGCTGATTTCCTGGACCCGCGAGGTCGTCCAAGACGATTTGTCGGTCTGTAGAAACATGAATCGCCGGCGTCGGAGAGGGTACATTTCTCGCATGGCATCTCCCCGGAACGTTTTCTCTTGAGCTGGTGGCATAGGTCGCAAGCGTTGCGGAGGCCGATTTGTTCCTCGTAGCGTGATGTGGGTGGGGTATTTTTCCGACGCCGCTGCAGGTCAACCAAGGACTTCCTGGTGTTGGCAGTAGATGTTGTTTGACGATTTCTCAAGTGCGACGCCATTCTGTTACATACGACGAGACAGTTGGGGCCAGTTGATGGCCCTCTTCGTTAACGCGAATGCAGACTCAACGGGCACGACTTTCGCATATAAATAGACGGCTATCAATGCTTGTGGCCCAACTATTTGCGTACTTCATCATTTTGGTCGAAGGAAGCGAGTGTCTTTCGACAAGCGTCACAAAGGGGAATTGAAGGATGGGTGGATTGACTGATTGATGGAGGGGTGGATTGATTGATTGACTGATGGACGGATAGATGGATGAAATTATTGAATGGACTCAGTGGGTCTACCAACACAAGTGGCTTGCCTTGGGAAAGGAAGATCTACAGTATCTGGCAACTCCGTCCGAGAAATCGCGCAAAGCTGGGTGAGAAGGTTGTATGCCTGATGGGAGCTGTGATTCGAGCCGTGGCCAGTTGATGCAGGTGTCGTATGACCCTCAATCTATCATGTACTCGCTTCTCGCATGATCTCGAGCAGTCTACACAAACTTCGTGTATTCGGAATTCAAGGTACTTCGTGACATCAAGGTGCTAGCATACGTTACCCAAGTACAAATGCATGAAGTCTGATAAGCATAACAAGAGCGAGACAAGGCAACAGACTGCACGATAGCAGCGATGCCTTGATATAACACGTGATAGCAAGAGTGTCTAATAGTGAAGATGGACTTTGATGGGCTACTGTAGGTCACGCAACACGTGACTTGACTATAACCGTCGAAATGACTCAGGTAGGTGCCATTTGCCCCAGACGTCGCTGTCAGAAAAGCTCGGTTGACATGATTAGTGGCTAGCTAGCAAAGCCAAGTGCTCGGCTCACGGTCCGGGTGAATCGGAAGACTCGCAATACTGGGGGATGGAATCAATAAGGTTCGCGGCTGCGGCGCGGCTCACCCCCAAGTTCAATTCATGATATAGCACTACACGGTTGGCGTCCTCGATCGTTGCAGCTACCTTACTGTGTATGTGACAATAACAGGCGACGGATCTCCCGACGCTGCCACACCTCCCATCGAGTATAGATGAAGTAACGCTCTCTCGCTGCGGATCACTCTGTCATGCACTGCCTGTTCATTACAAGAGTGAGGACAGAGCACAGACTCCAAAACAGCGAGGTACTGTTACCTGAGCCTTAGTGGTCCCAATTCGTAAGGTAAGATGGATGATACAAGCAATCATTCTCGCAACAAAAGTCGGTTGGCATCTCATGATCTGAGTCCCCTCGGAGATGCAACACAGCGAGTCGCTTGGTGCCACACTTTAGGCAGATCTTGGGGGGTCAAATCCGGAGGCATTTATGTGTAAAAAATTGCGAAATCCTCGATTCTATCATTGGCCATTTAAGTGAAGTAGTTGGATGTCGTGCCTCATATACCGACTTGACAGGTTGATGTAGCACAGGAGGGGACCGTAACTACCTTAAGGTATGCAAAGATGCCTTGGCCCCGGAAATGACATGTTTCAATCGGTTCCTTCCCTGTTTAGATACACTGCCTGCCTGTTCCTTCCTTCCTTGCTACAGCCTGCCTTATCTTTACGCGTAAGCCTCTGCGCTCTTGACACCCATAGATGAACTCTTCACTCCTGAACTTTTTCCCACCAATATTCTTCGATACTGGCCATGGCGACCGCACTATTCTCCCGGCGTAAGCATGCTTGTTGTTCTTTCAAAGAATCCATACCAGCTGACTGAAAATCTCAAGTCGGCGCTCGTCGTTTGCTGCCGTCTCTGGCCAGCAGGCCTCCTGCTTCATTGTCACAGTCTCTTTCCATCACACACGTGACCGACGCAAGACGTTATCAAAGTCAGCACGCGAAACCTGCGACTTTCACCCCGGCCTCTAAGAGTTCGAAGAGTCTCCTTCCCACGAGGACACCTCTACCCTCGCAGTCGCAGCCGGGCAGCGCAGCCGAATATGTTCTGTAAGACAATTAGAGACCTAATGTAAAGTCGACTTCAGGGGCTGACACGTGCTTAAGAACGACTTTAGATCAAGTCGTCAATTGGGCACGGCAAGGTTCAGCGTGGCCTCTCACTTTTGCTCTGGCTTGTTGTGGTATCGAGATGATGCATTGCTCCATGCCGCGATACGATCAAGACCGTCTGGGCATCATCTTTCGAGCCTCTCCGCGTCAGGCCGACATCATCATCATTGCAGGCACCGTCACTAACAAAATGGCTCCTGCTGTCCGTCTGTGTTATGACCAGATGCCAGACCCCAAGTGGGTCATCAGTATGGGCAGCTGTGCCAACGGCGGTGGCTACTACCACTACAGTCACAGTGTTCTTCGTGCCGTCGACCGCATCCTGCCCGTCGACATTTACGTTCCCGGCTGCCCACCGACCGCGGAGGCGCTGCTTTATGGCATCTTCCAAGTGCAGAAGAAGATGAGGCACGAAAAGGTCACTAGGATGTGGTATCGGAAGTGAAGAAGAGCATCAGGTTCTAGAGATGAACTTTGGGTTTTCGACCGCCTCCTGGCACGGCGCCCATACCTTTGGGTAGTCTGAATCCGAGTCTCGGGTCTTGCTTGCTGTCTCTCAAGTGTAGTATCAAATCAAATACCACATTGTTTATCCTAACTCCAGGCCTTGGTTGCTGATTGAATACATGCGCGCATCACTCACACCGAAGGCTGACCCCATATACCTCTCGCCTCTACTCGGCACTGCAGATTTGAATGCTCATCGTGTGACTTGGTCACGATCAAGGAATCTCGTCCAACATATACAGATAGATAATCTAGACGCTATAGACGACTCTTTTCGATGGGACACGCTCGAATCACTTCGTATTCCGATCATGAAGATCTAGCAACTCCCTGCGCCAGCAATTTCGACCTAGTGGCGACACGCTCAGAAAAGACAGTCATAGGCACACCAGCCATGACATCGAAGACAGCAATGCGCGTCTGGCATTCTCGCAATGACTAGTTGGCCAGCTCGATGGCCGCCAAGGAATCGACTCCATAGCTATACAGGAAGCGATCAGTGTCGATCTCCTCTGACGATACTGCCAGCATCTTGGACATGCGCATTACGAGGGCTGATAGAATTGCGGAGGCCGCCTCGGACAGCTTCTGTGCCTTGGCTATGATGACGGACAGCGCTTCCCTCCCAGCACCATCCCTGCTCACGTTCGCTCCACTTTCGATCTTGTCAGCGCCCACGCGAGCCAAGATTCCGAAGCGGGCGTCCGTCTAGAAGTAATACGGGGGTTCTATGCCTGCCGCGATGGAGCCGGTCTTTTTCCCCAAACCTGTAGGTAGCTGGAACCTTGTTTGATCGGGCGTCATACAAAGTCTCATCAAACCGAGGAACTCGTGCTCACGGACGCCCCTTACCTTCTCCCATTCGGCCATGTCGCCCACAGCACCATCCTCAGCCAGACGCCCGACCTCCCGCATGAGACCAAGGTCGATGCTTACTGCATGCTTGCCGCGCGTGCGACGAGAATGAGCTAATGCGTCTTGGTATCCGCAGCCTGCGACGTAATTGGCCTGACCGCGATTGCCAAAAACACCGCAGAAAGAAGGGAGCATGACGAGAAAGTCAGTAGTGTCGAGAAGGAGGTTATCCAAGTTCTTACTGCCCTGAACATTAGGACGTGTCGACTGGATCCAGTCAGTGTACGTCATGTTCTCGAATAAAACATCACGAAGAACCATGGCGCATTGGAAACAGCCACGGATGGGTCCGTTGAGTTTATGCTCCGCTCGAGCAATGGCATTCTTGAGAGAAGATGGCAGCGACACATCGGAAGGTATGGCCAGCGCTGCGACGCTCTTCTGACGCAGCTCGACGATGAGTTGCTGGGATTCCATTGACGAATCGCCGGAGCGATTAAGGAAACACAGCTTGCGTGTCCCGTCGGCAATGAGCATCTTGGCCAGGCAGCGTCCGAGCCCCCCAAACCTCCGACTAGGACGTAGACGCCTGTTTCGTCAAGCTTCATCGGTGGCGCAGGTCGACGCAGGATCGGCACGACATGCTCTGGTCTCCACTGGAACACGATCTTGCCGCTATGTCTGCTCGATTGCATGAGCCGCACAGCCTTTTCCATCTCCGGGATGGGATACGTGAGCAATGGAGTCGCTGGCTTGATGATACCTTGCGTGAGAAAAGGCTCGGTGCCTCGGACAATTTCCGCCATCAGACCCGATTTATCGTCCCAGATGGCTTTGAGATCGAAGAAAGAGAATGTAGCTCCCTGGCGAAACGGACGCATGTCAGACGGGTGTTGTCCATGATATCTCTCAGACCAAGTTCCACGAAATGACCACCTGCAGCGATGCATTCCCAGCCGCGTCGTATCGACTCCCCGGCGAGGGAATTGAGAATGATATCCACGCCTCTTCCTTCCGTCATGCGCTTCACTCCCGGAGCGAAGTCCAGGTCCCGAGTGCTGAAGATATGGTCCTCAGCCACACCATAGATAACTTGTACAAGCTTCCGCTTTACCGCGCTACCTACGGTAGTGAAGACCTCCAGTCCCAGATGTCTCGCGATCTGCAGAGCCACTTGTCCGACTCCGCCGGCACCGGCATGAATCAGGAAACTTTGGCCTTTTTGAGCCCTAGCCATGTAGACGATACCGTACCAGGCTGTGTAGCTCGTCACTGGTATGCTGGCTCCTTCCTCAAAGGACATGGTGCATGGCAGCTCGAAGGCATAATTAGCGTTGCCTATGAATAGGATGCTGTGAGCGCCGTTCCCGAGCAGAGCTAGACGCTCTCCCCTTTGAATGTGCTTAACGGCACTGCTGATGCGGGTCACGGTTCCTGCCGCTTTTAGACCCAGGGTTTTCGATGGTAGCAAGCCCATAATGGTCATAACTTCGCGAAAGTCGAGACCTGGAGCTGCAACTGCAATGTCGATCTCATCTGCACCTAGAGGTGCAGCTGCATGGGTCGTAGGTTCGAAGCGAAGTGAGTCGATAAAACCTGGCTTTCCAACAGCCAGTTCGATAGCCGTTGAAGCGGCGCTGATGGGCAGAAATTCAACGATCGTGGCTTCGTTCGGGTTGGTATTGAGTCGCAACGCTCCATTGAGGACATTGTCCTCAAGAGCACGACAAATATAGGGAACACCATTGCGAATTTGGAATTCATGATCTGGATGAGGAGTATCGGTCATACCTTCGGTATGCTTGCCGCAGAAGATGTCGACGAAAATGGCTGCTGATCGCTCAGGCTGGCTGTCTTTGCTGGATTTATCAATTAGGATGGATAATGGTTGGAGAGCGAGAAGCTCGTTGTGCAGAGTGCGCAAAGCTCCGATCATCATAGTCGCCGTGGGAGTGCCACCAATCGCCATATCATCTGCTCCTGTCAGCCACGTCAAGTGAGAGGCTTGGAGCACAATCTGCTTGATTCGGAAAAAGTCTTCTTCGCTGAGCTCATCGAGGAGGGTGTTGTCAAACTCGATAAGAGATATGCAGTGCCTGTCTTGGATGGCATTGGCTGAGATTTGGCCCCATCCGAGCACATTTGCTGTACAACCTTGTGCATCCAGAGCTTGTACCAGAAAGAACAAAAATTGCTTCAATCTTAGGCCCTTGCTCTGTGGGCTCAGGACGACGACCTCAGAGGTACTGGAGCGTCTGTTGGTCTGAAATCTGTTCGCTCTCTGAACGTCGAAGATCTTGACAGCATATTGCCCGTCTTCGCATCGCAGTCTCTCAGTGAGGCGCGAGTTCGCCGAGCAAATTGAGTCAAGCTTGTTGGCAGTCTGTACGGGATCGATGGGACAAACAAACCGAAGTGATTCTCCGTCCAGCGACTCAATCAGTCTGTCGAGCTCGCCCTTAGAATCCTCATCATGGGAAAGGTGAGCCGCCAACAGGAGGTTGGTTTCGGACTCCTTTACTATCAACAACTGCTCGATGTTGACAATCTCAAAATTCAGCTTCTGCTCACTGAGCTTGTCCAGTGTTTTCAGGACGACTTCCTTATCGTTGTCGGAGCAGGCACATTGGTACATTGGTACTTGGTGGTTGCGAACACGCGAGGAGTAAGGTCCAGCTCAGGCAGCATGATACGGTCCGAGTTTGCCACTTCGCTGATCGTCATGCCTGGATACTCATGGTGCAACAGATCGATGAAATTGAACAATTTAGCCAGCGCAGATCCCGCAGTCTGATTCGTCTTGCCGGACTCTGCTTCAATTGCGGCCATCGTCTCTCGCGCGTCCAGCAGGCTCACGGCAGGCTTCCATTCAAGTTTCCCGCACACGCTCTTCGGACCCGCAGCTGAGGCACTATCTTCCACCTCACCAGCTACGCTCGTGTAGCACAGACCCGTGGACCTAATGACGGGGCTGCTTGTGCTTGGAGTCTGCATTACGATGTCGGCTTTGAAGTTTTTACCACCATACTCCTGGGCATCGCAGAAGCCCGTGATTTGTTGACCGGCCCACCACGGCACGTCCATGCTGATGATTACGTCGTCAACGAACTTTGGGGTCCATGCTTTCTTTACGTCCATTGCTGCAAATGCCATGTCTATAACAGCATCGAGGAGGGCAGGATGTACGACGTGTGGTCTACCATCGTCCACGGTGCATGAGGGATCATTGAGGCCTACGTCATGGATGTTGACTGAACAGCTACTCTGGCCACCTCCTGGTTGATCTCGTCTTGCGACAGCACTAATATTCGTATAGGATGGTCCGTAAGTGAGTCTAAGAGATGCGAGGTGGATGTGGAACTCGGTAGCATTGAGCTTGATAGCGCAGAGTCCTCGAGCTTCGCTGGCGCAGTGCTGCACTGCTACCTTATCGGCTGCAGTCTCTGCGCTTCTATGCTCGCTATCGTAGACGACGACGATAAGACCAAGACAGTTGCGCTCGAATCTCTGGCCGTCTGGTGAGCTGGAAACGACGAATTCAGTCCAAGTGCTGGTCGTCGCCAAGGTGCCTGTCTGGTGTGGCCTCAACACGATTGAGAACTCCACGTCCTCGTCATCCTCAATAATCATGGGCGAGACGAATTGAACATGGCGGAGGTGAAAGCCACTTACTTCTCGATCCCCACTATAGATCTGCATGACCGCCTCAATGGCCATGGTAATGAATCCGGCAGCGTGGTATATAGTATTCCCTTGGATCTTATGGTCGCCCAACCAAGGCTCATCTCTCATACGCATGTGTCCACACCAAGCGTGCTCGCTGGCCATAGGTGACGGAATAGGCGATCCCAACGGACTTAGGTGCGGGAATTGGCGCAGGCGTTGTTCCCTAGCCCACCCGGTCTCGGCCCAATACCTTTGGCTGGTTCCATGGGTAGGACGGGAGACCAATCAGAACCCTAGGCTTACGAGATAACAATCGAACTTCCATGGCAATTGCGTTCACCTGCTCCGCCAAACAGGAGCAGACTGTGCACGCAGGTCTCCCGCCAAGTTAAGAGCAGTCTTGACGCCATCCTCGAAACGCAGGAGAGCGGACTGATAGGGTACATCAGTAACACCAATTTCTTTCAAGCTCTGTATCGACGGGCCTTGGAGAGCTGAGTGCGGGCCCACTTCGACCAGGATATCAACTTCGTTTGAGTGTTCTCGCTCAGCTGCGTTGTCGCGGCTTGGTGGTCGAACGACATTTTGCACTGCGCCAGCGAATCTGACAGGCGAAACAAGATTGCGAACCCAATGCTCCGGGCCCAAATCGCTTGGCTGGACCTCTGTCCCTGTACAACTCGAATATATGACGCATCCGCTGCAGCTTGGCTGAGTCTGCACATCACTAATAGCCTCTAGGTAGTCGGAAGCGACCTCCTTCATGTGGTGCGAATGGTAAGCTGTGTCAACCTGCAATTTCCTCGCGAAGATGCCTTCTTAGCTGATCGCTTGAGCGAGCTTGTCGATTCCAGTGATATCACCTGATAGAGTCACGCTTGAAGGCGAATTGATGCAAGGATTGTGACTTGCCCTGGAGCTATGAGTTTGACGAAATCGTACGCCTTCTCCGGAGATGTTCCTATCACCATCATCGTGCCATGAGTGTTTGATGATAACTCTCTGAGACTGGTCGACAAGATGCCACGATAGAAAGCTATCTTCCAGGCATCCTTCTTCGTCAAGGCTCCGAGGCAATATGCGGCGGCGATCTCACCACTTGAATGACCCGTCACCGCGGCGGGCTCAATACCCACTGTTTGAGGAGATCTACCAAGGCAACTTGCAAGACTGTACAGAGCGTCTGGCCGAACTCGGCGATTCCCAGCTTCGATTGGCCCTTAGGCTTCCGCAACTCCTCTTCAGCGGACCATTCGCAGCCCAATCCCGACACTAGGTATTCGTCGGCGGCACGTATGCTCGCAGCAAAGGTCGGATATACCATGAGCTCTATACCCATACCTCCCCATTGAGCACCCTGACCAGTGAATACAAAGCCAACCCTTGGAGTGCGGGCCGCCGAGAGACATTGTGGCGAGGGTGTATCCTTGTTCTGCAGAGCCTGCACAAGGCTTGTCATGGATGATGCTATCACGAAGGTCCTCCATTGGTGCAATGACCGTCGTGCGTTCAAAGTGTATGCCAGGTCGACGATGTACTCTGTTCCATCGAAGTGCTCACTGCTGATGGTCTTTTTCTGGATCCATTCGGCCAAGCTCTGCTTGACTCGGTCTATGCCATGTTCAACCTGAGCGGAGAGAGAGAACACCAGGGGCAACGTAGATCTACCATCAACAGCGACGATATCTGTCCCATCGCTTGAGCAGCCGTTTGTATGTGTGGCATTCTGCAAGCTCTGTTGCTGCCCATGGCGTGTACTATGGACTCCGTTCAGCTTGCGGGCCTCCAAATATGAAAGCGCATCATCCATCAGGACGTGGGCATTGGTCCCCGCAAAGCCGAAACCATTAACACTGATACGGCGGAAGCCTTTCTGTTCTGGGAATGGTACCAGTGTAGTGGGTATAGACAACTTCCACTCGTCTAGCGGGATCTCTGGTGGAACATTCCTGGCCGTATTCGTACCGGGTATCAGACCGTGCTCTAGGACGAGAACAGCTTCGACCATTGCCGCAAGACCTGCACAAGCCTCAAGATGTCCGATCTAGAAAGACCCAAGTCAGCATGCTATTCTTTTATGTCGTCTGATGCTTTCGAGACAGAAGTTGGGCGCACATTTGACTTGACCGAACCGATCAAGAGCTTTTCGGTCCCGAATTTGCTGGTTGCGATTGTGGTTGAAAGGGCTTTGGTTTCCTCTTGGTCACCTGCTTTAGTTCCGGTGCTTTGAATGCAGAAGTCAACGTCAGCTTTGTACCACTGGGACGACGGAGACGGTGCCCACGTGAGCCTCGACATATCCGGTATGCTCAAAGCCTAAGCCGGCCTGATGATAAGCATCGCGCACCAAGTCAGCTTGCGCTTTCCAATCTGGCAGAGTCAAACCTTTGGTATGTCCGTCTTGATTACTGGAAGTTCCTCTTATGACCGCTCTGATGGGGTCTCCGTCCCGGACTGCATCTTCTACTCGTTTGATGACTAATGCTCCAATGCCTTCTCCTCTTCCATACCCATCACCGGATACGTCAAAAGTTTTGCTTCTCCCGTCCGGTGATAGCAATGATGCATTACTCAGAACTTTGAACATGTCAGGCGAAAGCATTAGGTTGTACCGCCGACGATAGCCATGTCGCTTTCTCTTGCCCGAATGCTCTGACAGGCGGTGTGCAATGCTACAAGACTACTTGAGCAAGCTGTGTCGAGAGTCAAACAAGGTCCATGGAGGTCCCACAGCCAAGAAAGTCTACCTGCCATGGTGGCGGCGTGGTTGCCTGCCAATGTGTATGTTGGCATGTTATCAGCATCTTTACGCAGGATGTTGTAGTAGTCGTCGGTCAGAACACCGATGAAAACGCCCGTCCGCGAGCCTGCGACATGTTTCAAATGACGTCCTGTTTTAGGAAGAAAGCAGACTTAGCCTTGCTAGTGTTACTGCGTTTATGTTCAGCAGGGCTCCAGAACGCGTCGGCGTTGAATCGATCTTTTGAAATTTCGCTCCATGCGCCTGAAACTCGTCGTTATTACCATATCTACCATCTATATTGAAGCTAGCTGGCTGGACTCGTGGAGATACAACACGGATGGAATTGAAGGAGGGGATGACATACACTCGCCACTGGCTATTGAGTGCCAGAACTTGTCAATGTTACCGCCATTGCCAGGAAATCGACAGGACATGCCAATGATGGCAATATCACCCGTGTAGAAGTTGTCTTTCCCATTGGAACCATCGTTATGCCTACCAGTAAACGTTGAGTCTGCCGAAAGTCCGCTCTTGTCCGTTTTTGCTGGATGAGCTTCCGAGATGCTCGAATGTCGTTCAAAGATACGTGGGAGGAACTGAAAGCCTTGCTTGTACCAAGAGATAGTGATGCAAGATAGAATTCCGTAACTTGGTACTATACTTTGGTCCCACGAGCTCGCAGTCTTCCCGACTGTGCACTGCGCTCTTCGGGAACGAACAACGTTGACCTCGGGATATTGATCGCGGAACATTCTCAGATAAGTGGATCGCTACATCTGTTCCGACGACCTGAGTAACCTGTCCCTTGTACACAAATAGGCCGACTCATTGACCTCACGCTTATGTACGTTGATCAGTCTCAAACAGGGAGAGGGTGTGACTCACGTCGAACGGGAAGAATTTGCAAAAGTGCCGCTGTATGGCTCTACACTTCGGAGGCAGACTTGCTAGCGGCAATTATCGCGCCCTTTTCTTATGGGTGATTACAGCCCTACCGTAGTATCATCATCCTTTCTCGTGTGTTTGCGTGTTGAGCGAGACCCATGCCAATCGCTGCTGCGGAAAACGATAGCGGCGGAGTAGTCTCAGCGCTATACTCATCTCGTACTTCTCAAGAGCAGCCACTTTGACTTCTCGAACCAACCGTCTCCGGCAAAGAACCAAGTCGCGTCGCAGCTTCACAATCTAACATGGCAAACGCCCAAACTCACTTGCTAGTCTTCGGCGACACAGCCACTGATAGATTGTTCATGATCCAGGCGCTGGTTTGCCATTTCAAGTCCTCGCCAGCCGCGCGTATATTTCTCGAGCAGGCTACAGATAGGTTGAATATTGAGTTCTCACGACTGAGACCGGATGAGCGAGACTGGACGTCCTCGCAATCGCTTTTAGCGCTGGCTGAGGAAGATGCCAACCCGAGCGTACCTACCAGTGCTTTCATCCCTACACTATGAGCCATAGTTGGTCGTCTTGGTGAGGTTGTTGTGTGAGTGACTCTTATTTGACTGACAGTGCAAATTTTTGAAAGAAAACTGATTACATAAACATTTTCACCGGCGCACTGAACAAGACCCATCAATTCTGGGATCCAGTGCAAACCCGACGCATATCCTGGCCTTTTGTTCGGGGCAATTAGCGATCGTCCCGCTTATGGGCGCTCAAGATACAGCGGAGATACTCCCGATCGCTCTAGAAACTCTGTCCATCTGCGTCCGATACATATCTTTGACGAAGCTGCTGCGTACGAACCTTCTAGCGCCTCATGATACTGGAGCATGTTTCGTTACATATCTTGGCATAAGACCAGAGCGTATGCAGGTCATCCTGGATGAATATCACAAATCGGAGAATGTGTTCCAGTTGCAGAAGATCTCAATTGGTGTTGTTTCTGAAGGTTGGGTCACTCTGGTAGGGACGCCATCATCTTTCTCTCGCCTTGTGGCATCGTCAACAGAGATCAATAATGCCCATATCCCTACCGACGTGGGTGGCCCATCGCATACCCAGTATATGCCGATTCCGGATGTTAAAGATATGGTTGGAAGCTCAGCCATTTTAGATCGGACGATCGATTGGTCTAAGTTTATCATGTCGGAAGTGTTGCTACATGTCGATACACAACTCTGCGGGACCATTTAGCGAAGTCATACTCAACATCTTAGAGCGCCCTTTACGAATTGACAAAGCCACCAAAACATGTATGGATAGTCTTCGGGACCTAACGTCCAAATCTGGAAAGATCTGCCACCTCAAGGTCCACGAGATGGGTAAAAGCCCCCATATGTCTTTCATTTAGAGAGCTTTGAGCGCTGGCCGCACCAAGTTTACCAAGTTTTGCCGACTCACCCACTTCTGCGATCCGTGCGTTATCGGACCTGGTGGCTGTAGTGGGTATGGGTGGTCGCTTCCCCGACAATGAGACTACAGATGGTTTCTGGGGAGATCTCATGGCAGGAACATGCCATATCAAAAAGATCCCCAAGTCTCGTTTCGATGTTGACAGATCTTATCTTAGTGGAGACTTCGATGCGCTCCACAACGAGACCGGCCTGCAATTTGATACCGTGTTGCGCAGTAGGTAGGGATGACGAAGTATAAGATTACTGAAGTTCTTACGGACGTAAGTCAGGTTTCCTATATTGGCTGCCCCTCTGCAGTCTTGTCAGTATCTCTGTTCCTCTTATAGCCGTAGCGCTGGATAGCTATCGATCTTACCTCTACCTTCATTGGTAATGGGCCTGGCTCCGACGAAATCCACCAGTTCCTTGCCGATGTTGTTCAGCTCGGTCTGGATTTCAAATCTCGGGACAAAATCAAGTCGCGGCATTCTGACGAACCCTCCAATGTCTCGTTTGACTACATGCCTCGTTTGGGTCTCGACACTACTCAGATGTTAAATGGATTCAGAGAGCTCGCACTTTCAAGCGCAAACTGGAGCTCCCCAAATTTTATGGGGTTCCCAGATGCTGGTAATGCAGCCCCTGCTGTCGCTGCCGCGCTCTTAATCCTTTTACTGAACCAGAACCTTGCCAATCAAGATATTCGTTCACCTCGCGCAACATTCGTGGAGATGGAAGTGGTACATTGGTTGCGGCATCAGATCGGATTTACAGTCCCGCCAACATATGCTTCATCAAACCAGATTGGCGGTATCCTTACACTTGGCGGCTGCTTGTCCAACACAATCGCGATCATGGCAGCTCGTGAACATGTATTTCCTGGCTCTTCACAGAAAAGACTCCCTGCCTTACCAGAGCGAATACGCATCCTTGTCCCTGATATAATCGAACATTATTCCATCCGTTCGGCAATGGCATGGCTGAGTCTTGGAGAGCAGAATGTAGTGCGCGTTCCTGTCGACCGACCCTTCAAGATGCGATTATCTGAATTGTCTTGCATCATTGATCGAGAAAGAGCCCACGGAAATACGATACTAGCTTGCGTCGGCTATGCTGGCGATTCTAGGTCCATGCGAATAGACGATCTTGACGGCATAGCATCCTTGTTGGAGTCAAAAGATGTTTGGTTTCACGTGGATGCCTGCCACGGGAGTCAGCTCGTCTTCTCCCGAACACATCGAGAAAAGCTCAAGGGTATGGAGAGAGCCGACTCTGTCACGATTGACCCACATAAGGTCCTATGGATCCCTAACACCTGCTCATGTGCTTTGTTTAAACATTCACAATCATTGTCCAACATCTTAACGAACTCGGATTTGATTCTCAAGATCAGATGGTCTCTAGGTCAGATCACCCCATTCATTGGATCTAAGGCATTTGATGCACTCAAGCTCTGGTCCACAATTTCGGCACAGAAAGAATCGAAAGGCTCATCGACAGTCGCTTGAGCCTAATTAGCGACATACAGCAAGCAATTACATGAAGACCAGACCTTCTTCTTCTGAATAAAACAGACATCAGCTCCTGCATGTTCGTCTTCATACCAAGCGCATGCCAGAGGAAGAAAGGTGTTGCTGGGGTTGTATTTACATCCGCAGATTGCGAAAAATTCAACGAGGTGAATCAGGGGATCAAAAGTCGAATCCTTAGTGAGGGTGAGCATTACCTGCATGGCTTCGAGCTGAAGTAATGCTCCAGTGACTTATTCAGTGACGGGCAGAGAGTCTATGTTCTTCAAGTAATGGACGGTAACCCGCTCACGTTAATCAAGCATGTGGATGCACTAATGACAAGCTTGTTACTTATGGTCGGAAGAGTTTCGCGCTGCGGCAGTTCCAAATCCTTGGGCAGCCTGGTCGAGACTTTCACGACTTAGCCGTCTGCCGGAGTCTCCAACATTGCAGTGAAGATTTTCTCCGCGGATATGAATATGAGGCCATCATCTATGGCTCTAGCTCCTTTCCAGGCAATATGGTCATGTCGGATATGAACCTCATGGTTTTTGTAACTGACGACTTCGGCCTGTGCTCCGAAAAGTCGCTCCGCTTTGCCCGATCATTCGAGGACAACATAGTCTCTCACCAAATAGTTGTCGAGAACGAGGTTCCGCTGGAAAAGAAACTGATCATCCCAATGGGAATGGCGATGAAAGCCTCGACGGGTGTCGGACTGAACCTCTCAAGTGGCAGAATTGTCTCCATTTCTAAGACTACGGAGTTCTTGAGATCGAACACGATGCTGCACCGACTGATCTTCAACGCCTTGACAGTACCACACGTTCACTTTTGTGGAAAGTCCTCCATGGTAGGACGAATCAAGGAGCGAGCATCTCGTGTCCTCGTGATGTTGATTGAGGCGATCGGAACGAATGACAGTCCGATTGACCAATCACGAAGATGTCCGATCCCTGGCTCCACAGTCAACTCTGTTTTACGGCAATTTAACCCTGAACTATTTGCACAATCGGCTATCAGTGATGGGTCGCGCACTGGGGAGGAATATTTAGGATACAAGGATAGACCCGAAGTCGTGCAATATCTGAAGGACATCTTGATTACAGCAAAGCAAAGTCTTGTTCAACAAGAAGTCAGCACTCTTGGATACCTCTGTAAGCCTAGTGATATAGCTCGGAGGCCTCTCGAATGCGTTGTACTTTTGAATGGATTTCCGGGAGTTGATAAATTATCAATCGGCCGGGCTCTCCCTGACATCTTTGGTGCCGAGCATGCGCGTTTCCTCGACAATCATGCTCTTATCGACCCAGTACAGGCTATCTCCCCCGGGAGAGGCACCAATCATAAAGATCTCCGTCGTATGTTCCGGGCAGTAGCTTTCAGTGCGTTGGAAGGTCTCGAAGACCCGGGCACAGCCATTATCCTGACTAGCTGTCTAAGTCCGGATCAAGAAGACTGTGACGTTTTTGATGAGCATGTGCAAATCGCCTATCGCCGCCGGATGCCGATGTACCTTGTCAACATTAGGTGCGATAAAGAAGAACATGAAAAACGCTTCCACTCGGTCGAGCGGTCTCAGGGTACTAATACCAAGCTTCAAAGTCAGGTTATTCTGGACACCATGCTTCAGCAGCACCCTTTGATTCAGCCTACCGAGACCAATGCCACATCGATCTCGGATATCGATCTGTGCGTTATGGAATTCAACTCTACGGGAAGATCCGTTGCTAGTAGCGCTGCCGAGATCTACCAGATGATCGTGAAGTAATATATTGTTGATCGTAGTGCTTGGGGCTTTGTACCACCATGACGGAAGTCTAGGTGACCGATGCACTGCATTATAGATCCAGGTCAAACGAGTCCTGCAGCTGTCTCATAGAAATAGAAGAAGCCTTTGAGGCTGATTTGCAAAGCTTGTTGATCCGCGCCTCTCGATCATACGTGCTCTTTAAGTATCGGGGGACCTCATAAGCCACCGCGATGGCAATGATCTGAGCTCCAGGAGGCTCAACTTCGATCGAAGAACCGGTTTGTCCGGAGATATAATCCCCTTGCTGACCACTGTCGATGCTCTCTTATAGAGAAGGGACATCTTTGTCAGGCCTGAGTAGTCTCACTGCGGAGCGCAATGCTCGTAGGAAGTCCGAAACTGCTTGATGGAACATGTAAGCAAGAATGTAGAAGAGAATTATGAAATTTGTAGAGCGTTTTACCTGCATCACTGTATATTTCCCTACATCAGGCTGCCGAGTCTCGGTGCATAAACCGTAGTGCCCTCAATGAGAAGGCCATTAAGGTTTCCCTTTGGTTTGCCCATGTGCTTGACCGCCCTGCCGACATTCTCACCGCTTTCACTTCCAGCAAGAACCGCCTTCGTCTTATTGACCGGGTCCCTGGTGACTGGACCTATCCTTCATGTGGGTTCTCCAACTTTTAACAATGTGTCACTTATCTCTAGTACTGTTTCCCAGCAATTCGGGCCCCTATAGACATACCTACTGCACCCGACGTATATGTGGCAGTCCTCCATAGAATTCAATGTTTCGACGGCTGTGTCTAAGAGGTCTACGCCGTTGCAAGCTTGTTCGCCGCAACTTGTTCGTGGAAGATGCCGTCTTTAGATGTGATAGCTGTCACATCTCCTCCTATCTTTACCTTTTGTTGCGAACATACTATTACTTCTCTTTCCTTAACAGCTTCCCTACATATAACGCCATCTTTTCTTTTCGCTGGAGGCAGCTTCTCTGGTCATCCATGACAGCTCCCTCATCGCCCGTCGGTCATGAATTTACAACATCAATGCTATGATATAGATCGCCAACACCAGAGTCAACACAACGCGTACTTCCCTCGCTCATGACGTCTTTCCTCGCTTCACGATAGTCTCGTGGCAAACACGCGACTACATGGTATTCAAATGATAGAGCAGTCGATTCATTTGATCTACCAGAAGCTATGGGGGATTACCCTGACTATGTATCTCGCTCCCAACTACGGTGTAGTCCACCAAACCTGTCAGCCCCCTGATATGAACAGGGTCGCTCCCTCGATCTTCAACACATGGGTAGGGTCCCCTACCCATCGATTTTACGGACATCGGTCATAGAGTCAATTCCCAAAACTGACAAAGACAGCTAGGTCGGGGTTGACTCCTCTTTCAAGTGATCTACCTTGAAGTCTGCTCTACCAAGTGCTTAGTCGAGGTGGCTCCAACGGGAAGACTAGTGCTAGGGGGTGTATCGTTGTTGTTGAGTTGTTCAACTCACGATGACGGACTCTAAAGATGATCTGGTGGCTTTTGCATGACTTCTAGTTGGAAAAGCGAGACCAGAAAAAACAAGCCCGTGGATTGTGCTAGCGTTGCAGTGTCCGATGAACCGTAGAAGAGAGTAGATTGTTGTCGATAGAGCAAGTCAAGTCCACGGCATATGCTGATGCCGAGAGGCGCATACTTAGACATCTGTTTCAAGAATTACGCACAATGGTCAAGCGAGACGATACAGCTCATTTCGAGATGAATAGAAGAAAAGAGCTGTGCAGTACTCGTGATCTTGTACCTACAGACACAACGCTGCAAATAGGGGTTCCACGCTCTAGATCCGTCAAGACAACCACTAGTTGGTGCGTATGCTGATGGTCTACCAGGCAAGCTCATCACCCTGGTAATCAATCAGTCTTCCACCATGAGTTTCTTTTGTAGCCCCCTCGATCAATGGGACCATGTTGCCACATGATTCTTCGACCGTCACAGGAGCCTGCTCCATACCAAAAGCACGTGCACCAGTGTTTCCGAGATCAGTCTGGCACCAACCAGGGCTGATGACAAACGCAGTGAGCTTTTCTTCTTCGTGGTTCATCTTCTTAGTGAGCCAATGTACAGCGATCTTCGACGTCGCGTAAGCCGCGTTTGTGATGGGAAGTTGGTTCTATAGAGTTCCACGAGGTTAGCCGATGGCTGCTACTAACCGGGGATTAAATGATATCAGAGAAAAGCTTCGAAAGGACTCACCTGGATACACCCAGCGGTCGAGCCGATAGTGATCCATTTCGGATCCGCTGATTTGAGCAGAAGAGGCAACGTAGCCTGGAACAGCCACACGGTGCCATAAACGTTAGGCGCCATGTGTCCCTCCAAATCTTCAATCTTCAGCTCCGACACCTTTGGCCAAATATATGACACGCCTGCATTAGCGATCACGATATCAAGGTGTTTGATCTCTTCATTTGCGACAAGCTTATTGACGGCGTCCTGGGCAGAAGTCGCGACTGAAGCATCGGTTTTGACGATTATCAATTTACTACCGACACCTTTGGGCAGGTCGAAGAGAGCTTTCGAAGTAGGGTGCGTAGGGTCGCGGTTGGCAGCAATCACGGTATAGTTCGGCTTCGCAAGGTACAGCTCGATAAATCCCTTTCCTGTGATCCTAATGTTAGATACAAAACAAAGAAAGCGTGATATCGTGGGGAAGTCTGTCAAATGCCACGCACGTACCTAGACCTCTGTTTGCACCACTAACTAGAACGATCGTTGGAGCCATGATTGTTGACATTATCTGAATAGACTGATTCGATGGTATTTCTAGAGTCTATGTTCGTCTCTTAATACTATCTGGTACATATATAACTTTGCTGCATCGGAGTTGCGGACATGACAAATCACAATGCTTGATAATCGAAGTGGGTCGGGCGGCTATTAATCGTCGGATTGACCAAGGCCACTATATTGTCGGTAGTATCACAAGTAATAGCCTTGCAGGAAGATTACGACCCTGTACATCCTCGCTAGTAATGCTTCGCATTAGCGTTCCACAGTAGGTAACATGCCAGATAAGGAATGATCCACAAAATCACGCAATCTACACATTCTTCTATAGTTGAACGATCGCCACGACGCTGAAGCTTACACCTGCAATCATGGACTCATCTGTACCTAGCCGAAAATGAAAGGCATAGGATCAATTAAACACGGGTCATCGAAAAGTAGGGGAGGGATCAGCAGTGAACAAGTAACAGTAAGAAGTAATGCGTAAGCGCAATAGGCGAACATCGGGGTTAGGGTTAGGGTTAGGGTTAGGGTTAGGGTTAGGGTTAGGGTTAGGGTTAGGGTTAGGGTTAGGGTTAGGGTTAGGGTTAGGT